>NC_060189.1:27008059-27753059 GCF_021184085.1 Oncorhynchus gorbuscha
TTATTATCACAGAATATAGTGTTATGTTAGATAACCCAATACCACTGAAAAAGTTTTGATCTGTTTTCACACTGGGTTGTGTGTTGGTTGTTTTTAGACCCGGCTTCGGTCATTCTATTTGATTGTCTATGTTTGCCCGGCCAGCAGCATGCGCGAGAGCAGCAGTCTGATGCCGCAGGACACGTTACCAGTTCAGTTGGTTTTCATCAGCTCCACTCTCACTGTAATGCA
This sequence comes from Oncorhynchus gorbuscha, assembly GCF_021184085.1. Classification (NCBI taxonomy): domain Eukaryota; kingdom Metazoa; phylum Chordata; class Actinopteri; order Salmoniformes; family Salmonidae; genus Oncorhynchus; species Oncorhynchus gorbuscha. The sequence goes on from NC_060189.1 coordinate 27,008,291, forward strand.
CTCTCTCTCTGTCTCTCTGTCTCTCTCTCGCTCTGTCTCTCGCTCTCTTTCTCATCTGTCTCCCCCCGAGTCTGTTTTTGTTTAGACATGATCTCTGTTCCTTTAATTCTCTGTTTGTTTCATTGTCATCCAGACTGTCATTACTTTCCTTCCAGTCTAAATGCTTTAAAACCAGACTACGAGTCAGTAGAGAACAAGGCCACCCGGCTGTGTGGAAAATCCCTTTATGGCGGCTAATGGCACCGGCCCAGATCGAACAGTGCTGCAAACGTCCTGAAGAAGGATCACATTTCTCGCTCAATGACCACGGTCAAGGGCGTGAGAAACTGAAGTCAGTCTTTCGACTGCGAGGCAAGGCAGACATATGAAACCTCTTTCAACCTTTATGGATTGGAAGAGAATATGTAGAAATCAGATCTATTTAGCTGCCTGCTCAGGTCAAGCTTTTCACTTGATTGGAAGAGAAATTGCAGGTGATGCTAACTGGTTGGCATAGCATATTTTCTCAGTAGAGGATAGCTACAGATTAATGTGGGTCGTTTGCATGCCTGCGAGTTTACCAAATGGCAGTGATGTGGTTTAGGTCATTTGGTTGGCCACCCACTGTGCCACGCTGGTGTTTCTGGATGAATTCACTTGATTGGTAAATGATTGGAGAGACACACACAGACCGGTGTACTTTATTAGGATCCCCATTAGCCATTGCCCATGCAGCAGCTACTCTTCCTGGGGTCCACATAAAATGTAGAAATGCATGACAAAGTACAAACAATTTCATTTCAAGAATGTAATTCACTTTTTTAAATCAATAAAAATAAATTGGAAAGACACCAAGAGACGACAAAATACTATTTCCACATGATTCATATATACAATCTTATATCCATTTAAATGAGATATTTAGAAAGAGGAGAGGCACTGTGATTCATGTTATGTTTTCAACTTTAGTGGCAGAGCATTCCACAATGGCGTAGGTCTTTACATCATCTGAGCAACGCATTAAATCTGGCTTTGGTTTGGGTAAGGTGAAGAAACCCATAGTGGCATGTGTGGTGGGGTATGTATGTATGCATGTCTGTTTTTTAAAGTGTAAGCAAATAGATTGTACAAGTGGTTAGGCATTTTAACACACACATGTTTCTTAAGAAGAGAAGAAGTCCATTTCTGCTCAAACCAGAGACTTTCATGCATGTTGTTAGTTCCATGTGTGCAGTTAAGGGCAAGGCGTGCTGCTTTGTTTTGAACCAGCTGCAACTTTGCTAGGTCTTTCTTTGATGCACCTGACTATGTTACCGGACAGGAATCAAGATGCAACAAGATCAGAGCCTGAACAACGAGTACAGTTTGTCTTCGTGTCAAATATGCACCTTTTATATTTTATAGCTTTTGCCGCCCTCCTGTAAAGTTAATCTACGTCATCAATCACCGTGTCCTTGTTGGTGGTCTTTATTCTGTATTATAATGACCTACCTTGTCCTCCACAGGATGGATTCTGGGTATTTATTTTAGTAACTTTGACTATGACGTGTTCATATGCTATCTGGGGGTCCCAGTTTTTGACTGTAATGTGTCCTCTTTCCTGTGCTGCAGGGTCAGACAGTGTCCTGTATAGAGGAGGTTCTGTACTGCTACCAGACCATCAATAGCCACACTTACAGAACCCCCGTGCCTGAGCTAAAGCTGCTGGGACGTCTTGGGTAAGAACACTCTTATTGGGTAAGAATGTAGAAGAGTAGGGAGGTAGGCAATAAATAGGCCCTAGAGGTGAAAATAATTATAATTTAGCATTAACACTGGAGTGATAGATATGCAGGTGATGATGTACAAGTAGAGATACTGGGGTGCAAGAGGATAAGGAATAATATGGGAATGAGGTAGTTGGGTGTGCTATTTACAGATTGGCTGTGTTCAGGTACAGAGCTGCTCTGATAGCTGATGCTTAAAGTTAGAGAGGGAGATATAAGACTCCAGCTTCAGAGATTTATGCAATTCGTTCCAGTCATTGGCAGCAGAGACCTGGACCTTTGGGGGTGACCAGTGCTATATACCTGCTGGAGCGCATGCTATGGGTGGGTGTTGCTATGGTGACCAGTGAGCTGAGAAAAGGCGGGGTTTTACCTAGCAAAGACTTATAGATGACCTGGAGCCAGTGGGTTTGATGACGGATATGTAGTGTGGGCCAGCCAATGAGAGCATACAGGTCGCAGTGGTGGGTAGTATATGAGGCTTTGGTGATAAAACGGATGGCACTGTGAAAGACTACATCCACTGTGGTAGACTACATCCAGAGAGAAGGATCTAGAGATGCTCAGTGATATGATGCGTCCATAGGCACAGCACAGTAGTGTACATCATAAAATTAAAATGATTGTACAGACAGTCTGGGTGGCACAGTATACTTGTTGGGGAGAGGGGGGGGTGTGAGAGGGGAACATAGGGTACAGGCTCGCCTGGAAGTCTGGGTCTTTTCTCTGGAGTCCCCCTTGATTAGCTGTGAGAGGAGCGGTGGGGGGAAGGTTTTGTTCTAAGGGGCAAACAGCCAGCGTTCCCCTGTACCCAGCCCCGCCTTGCCTGGACCTCATTGTCCTTCAGCACACACAGGAAGTGCCTTCCCCAAAACCGGGCCCCTGGGCCAATCGCTCCTCAATGCCATCGGCCCACAACACAGCCCATCCATCAGACCGCACCCAGCCCAACCGTCTGTCTGCATGGAGACAGGCTGGCACTAAGGCCTTCCCACCGGCCAGGAGATCTCCAATTGGCTTAGAGGGGCATATGCAGACAAATAAGGGTGTTCTCATTGGTGAACAGAGATGAGCCGTTGTCATTTCCACCTCATAGTAACTGTCATTCAGCAGATATTTTATTTTCTGTGGCTTCCAGTTGATCATATTGCAATTTGCAAGGAAGATTTTCGAACCCTTGTGAGGGATAATGAGTTTCCATTGAGTTTAGTTTTTTAAATATGTAATAAAAAATGCCCTTTTGATTTCCATAATGAACTCCTGAACCACCTAATTGAAGTGAAGCCTTCCTTCTTAATGGATGCAGGAGAGTTTAGTAGAATAACTGGTTCTACTTTTACATTATGTATGCAGTGTAATGCTGAGGTTTTGGTTCTTTTGGCTAGGCTGATCAATATGCAGATGAAACACATCTCAAAATGTTTTGCCGCATGCTGGAGCTGACTGATGAGAGGGGGACAGAAGGGGGAAGAGGAGGGGGGACACAGGGGGTCTGGTGTCAGCAGTTCAGGGGTCCTGCAGGACTAGGGCTGGAGGGGAAGGGCTCTGCCACCTGAGATAAATTAGTCTCCTCAATGATGAACACTAGTCCCTCTGGAGCAGGCAGCGACCGACTACTGTAGCCCAGTCTGACAAATAAACAACAACTCCCATGATGCAGTATGCTCTGTTAGCAGAAGCTGGAGTTCTGCTGACACTTCTGCATTGTTGGCAGTTTTGTCATTCAGCTAAGTTCAGAGTTTATACACACACACACACACACACACACACACACACACACACACACACACACACACACACACACACACACACACACACACACACACACACACACACACACACACACACACACACACACACACACACACACACACACACACACACACACACACACACACACACACACACACACACACACACACACACACACACACACACACACACACACAAAAATGTGCACAGGTCATACACATTCACATGTCCCACTCTGCATTTTTGGCCACAACAGAAATGCTGTGATGTGGTGAGAGTTGAACGGCATGTGGAGAATAGAGGGAGGTTATGGAGAGGGTGGAGAGGTTGAAAGGGAGTTCTCCAGTGCAGGGTTGGGCCAGAATCTGTCTTCTGACCTATGGTGTGTGTGTGAGAGTGAGTGAAGGGGTTATGGTTAGGGAAGGAGGGGCTGTCGGAGGGGCTAGAGTCTTATTTTAAAAAGGGCTGTTCGTCTTGGTCAGGGCCCATGGTGACAGCAGCACCACTGGTGATTTGTCTTGGACAGGGGAGTCTGGAGGGACGGGAGAGTTGAGCGCATAGCCGCACACACCCCCCTGTGGCCCTGGGGCCTCTGGGGCCCGGCTCTGCACAGGATGCGAGCGGAGCCTTGCTTTTTATGCTAGGGCCTCCCTCCCTCCCCCCACTCACTCTGTGTGTGTGTTTCCCTCTCTCTCCGTCTCTTTCGCCTTGTCCCTTTGCCCCCCAAAAAACCGCAGGAGCGCTGTGAGGCTGCCAGGAAAAAGAAGGGCCACGCCTCTCTCTCTCGCTGTCTTTCCCTCTCTCTGCTGTACCTGAATAAATATGGGCTGTGCTCTTATTAAAGACAGCTGCTTCAATACTGGGGGAAAGAGAAAAGGCTGCATGTTCAGGCAATGGGGACCTTTGAAAGTGTCCATTCAGCTTACACCCCCCCTCCCCCCCACACACGTACAATCTCAGAAACACACTTCCCCTGGTGTGTGTGTGTGTGTGTGTGTGTGTGTGTGTGTGTGTGTGTGTGTGTGTGTGTGTGTGTGTGTGTGTGTGTGTGTGTGTGTGTGTGTGTGTGTGTGTGTGTGTGTGTGTGTGTGTGTGTGTGTGCGAGAAACCACAGAATGGAGGAGGCCCTCTATAGTGTGAAGACATTTTATGAAAAGGAAGTGTCACTCATTCTGTCTCATTGATTGGCACATACACATGTCAATGCATTAACATGATATGCTCTGAAAATACCTGTTGCTGTGCCTTACCTTAACATAATAGAATGTGAATTCTCATAGGCCAGAGGATGAGGCCTTTTCCTCAGCTGTCAACTTGACCCCTGAAGGTGAAGTTTGACCAGGTAGTTTACTGTAGTCCTGAGTAGTGGTCGACAGATTATGATTTTTCAACGCCGATACGGATTATTGTCATTATTTGTAATAATGACAATTACAACAATACTGAATGAACACTTATTTTAACTTAATATAATGCATCAATAAAAATCAATTTAGCCTCAAAAAATTTTTTTTTTGTATTTCATATACCTTTGACTATTGGATATTCTTAGGCACTTTAGTATTGCCAGTGTAACAGTATAGCTTCTGTCCCTCTCCTCGCCCCTACCTGGGCTCGAACCAGGAAGACATCGACAACAGCCACCCTCGAAGCATCGTTACCAATCTCTCCACAAAATCCGCGGCCCTTGCTGAGCAAGGGGAACAACTACTCCAAGTCTCAGAGCGAGAGACGTTTGAAACGCTATTATAATAATAATAATAATAATATATGCCATTTAGCAGACGCTTTTTTGAAAAGCGTCTTACAGTCATGTGCGCATATTAGCGCGCACCCCGTTAACTAGCTATCCATTTCACATTGGAGTTGATAGGCTTGAAGTCATAAACAGCTCAATGCTTGAAGCACCGCGAAGAGCTGCTGGCAAAACGCACGAAAGTGCTGTTTGAATGAATGCTGACGAGCCTGCTGCTGCCTGCCACCGCTCAGTCAGACTGCTCTATCAAATCAATGAATGAATGCAAGAGAAGTGACACAATTACACCTGGTTGATATTGCCTGCTAACCTGGATTTATTTTAGCTAAATATGCAGGTTAAAAAAATATACTTCTGTGTATTGATTTTAAGAAAGGCATTGGTGTTTATGGTTAGGTACAGTCGTACAATGATTGTGCATTTTTTCGCAAATGCGCTTTTGTTAAATCATCCCCCGTTTGGTGAAGTTGGCTTTCTTTGTTCGGAAGAAATAACCTTCACACAGTTCGCAATGAGCCAGGCGGACCAAACTGCTGCATATACCCTGACTCTGTTGGAAGAGAAGTGACACAATTTAGCTAGTTAAAAGAAATTCATGTTAGCAGGCAATATTAATTAAATATGCAGGTTTAAAAATATATACAGTGGGGCAAAAAAGTATTTAGTCAGCCACCAATTGTGCAGGTTCTCCCAATTAAAAACACGAGAGAGGCCTGTAATTTTCATCATAGGTACACTTCAACTATGACAGACAAAATGTGAATAAAAGTCCAGAAAATCACATTGTAGGATTTTTTAAATGAATTTATTTGCAAATTATGGTGGAAAATAAGTATTTGGTCAATAAAAAAAAGTTTATTTCAATACTTTGTTATATACCCTTTGTTGGTAATGACAGAGGGGGAAAAAATGTCCAAAACGGTGTCCAAAAATACCGATTTCCGTTTGAATATGAAAACTTGAAGTCGGCCCTAATTAATCTGCCATTCCGGTTAATCGGTCGACCACTAGTCCTGAGTGTGACCTGTCCATGTGTGTTCAGGACAGGTGTGGCTGGGTCAATACTGTCCCCTTCTGGAACCCTACCTCACCTCAGGCCTGGTTCACTCCTCATGACATGGCTGGGACCTGCATCTTGAAACTTTACCCACTTGATTCCACACAACAGCCACAAACTGCAGAGGGACACTATTTTAGTATCTGTGCTTCTGCTGCCTGCAGATAAAAGATCCTGAATGATGGTATATGAACATGTGTTACTGTTTTGGAAGTTATGTCCATTTTGTGTGTTAGGGAAGGTTTGTTTTGGTCTTGAGTGTGTGTATCTTTGAGAAATGGAAAGAGGGAGCTTGTTTATGTGTCCTTGTCTTTGATGTCAGAACCTTTTTTCTCTGTGCGGCTGCGTGTGTGTGAGCATGCGCACATGCGGTTGTGAGTCTTTGAGGAATAGATGGAGTACATTTTGTGTGCTTACACATGTCTAGTGTGTGTGTGTGTGTGTGTGTGTGTGTGTGTGTGTGTGTGTGTGTGTGTGTGTGTGTGTGTGTGTGTGTGTGTGTGTGTTTTCTGGTGCACTTCCTAAGCTCTGACTGTGTAGGCGATGAAAGACCCAAGCTCTCTCCGCTCCAGAGACAAGGGAGGGGGGAGTCAATCTTGGACAAGGACTAATCCTGTGTGAGGAAAGAGGGAGAAGGAGACATTGGCAGCGCCATACTCAAAACTTCGACTAAAACCTCAAGTGCTGACAATGAAAGCTAGAAAGAGCAGTTGTTTGTATTGGCGCAGGTCACCCTGAAATTAGTCCATCACTGTGACAGCGGTTGCTCAACGTGCTACGCTAAATGCCAATGTGGATAATATTTTGAAGTCTTACCCCCTCATCCTCTTCTCCTCCCCTCCCCTCCCTGCTCTCCTTAATTGTTGGAAAAAGTGAGGTTTCTGTCGGGGGTGGTTGGTTGTTGGTTATGAGGCGGTCGTCTCTCGTCGCTTGCTCGGAGTGAAGGGGAGCAACTGAGCGATGGGAGGGTGGGTGGGGTGTTTAGTCTGGAGCTCCTCTCCAGGGGACCCTGAGCTACAGACCAGGAAGTAGTGCTCCTCAGACATGCAGGCTCGTCAGACTCACTGGAGTCTGGCTGAAGGGTTCAAGCTCTCTCTGAGGGAGGGAGGGATGGATGGAGGGGATTGATTGGGACATATAGAGAGAAAGGAGCTTTGTTGTCAAGCTACCACAGTGGCGTTCGTAGTCTTTCCCTGGTCATAGAGAGCTTTTCTGCTTCATAATACACACACACTGTGTGTTGAAAGTATACTGACTTGAGGCCTGGTTTTGTGTGTGTGTGAGAGAGGCAGTGTTGGCTGAGGAGCTGTGACAATCATAACTTTCTGGCAGGCGTCCCTCCTAGATCTCAGTCCCAGGCTGGCCTGACTCCAGGTCTGACTCCATCTCTCTCTCCCGGCTCTGGCCCTGCTCTGCAGGATGTAGGAGTTCCAAGGTCAACTAAACCTGGCTCACTACCCACTATGACCTCTCACCTTTGGCTTCCCAACCTCTCCCCTACATTAAACAAGGTTTAAGTCATGTCCAACTCACTCCCTCCCTCTCCTTTCTTCCCTCTAGTAGTAGGAGACAGTAAATCTCAGTCACTGTGGCTCCTGTGCGTCTCCCACTCTCTGTGTGTGGAGAGCAGCAGGCGTGTGCTGGGCTGATGAGGACCACTCCAGATGGACTGTTTGCTCTTTCTACACAAAATGGCCTAAAATGGTTTTCCCATACGATCCCAGCTGGCATCAAGTCAATTTGATGGTCCTGGGAGGGCAGGGGGACGGAGGGGTAGAGGTCTTCTCAGGGACCTGGAGGGCTGTCCTGGGACAGAGGGAGCCGAGTGATGGAAACCTCACAGTGAAGGCCTCTCAAATAATGTGTGCTCGCACACACTATGTAGCTTTGATGGTTGAGTTATGGGGCTGGATGAAGGTAAGAAAGGTGCTGTATAGTATGACCTCAGATGAACCCAAGCCTTTGATCTGGTTTTACTACAATTACATAATTTGTCTAAACTTTTTTCTAGATTTGAGGCGATTTTGAAATGTCCAACATAACAGTAATTAATCATAGAGATGTATGCTATAAGATCATTGTGTGTAACAAATATTTCTGTTTCTCAAAAGCTCAGGTTGCCAGATTCGGGCAGTGGCCTAGTTGTGTAGCAGCTAGCTGGATGAAGTCTACCATCGCAAGGTACTGCCTCTCTGCATGCTCTATCCACACCCTCTCAGAGCGGAGAGCATGAACGACAGCTGTAGCTCACAGATTTGACATTTGCATAGTTCCTGCAGCATCTTTTGGCTACGTGAGAATGTGGGAGAGAGATCTTTAAAGCAGGGTTATACCCACAGGATGAACTGTGTTTTCCCCAGCATCACTCTCAGCACATGATCAGCTCTCATCTCTGATGTTATAGTATAGCTACTAGTATAGTATAGCTACTCTTGCATGGCCAGACACTGTACTACTCTTGTGGGGAAGCCAGGACATAGGGGGTAGTGTATGGGTGGTTCTTCTTCCGTTACAGGGATAGCTGGGCTAATACCAGGGGGATGTGTGAATGTTGTATAGTACAGTATCCAGTCCTTATCCTGACCTGCAGTCATAATGTTCTCTGTTGTAGGAAACGGGAGCAGAACGGTATAGCTCTGTATGAACTGGATCTGTTGTCTCTTAATGCGATCTGTGCAAATATTGATTGGTTCTTGAGTGTGAGTCATTAGGCCAGTGGATTGGAGGAGGAGACGTCTCTTACAGTAGAAAGCTCTTTAGCTTCATGGGTTTGTCTGAACATAAAAACAGCAGATAGAGATGGTTCCTCATGGCCGCGCCAGTCTTTCACTGGGTTCTGAAAGAGACGGCTGTTTTAGTTTTTCTTATGAGGGCCCCTTGCCAGCCCCTTCCCCAGGCGGGTGGGTGGTGTTCCCACACAGGCACACGAACAGATCAGCCAAGCCTCAGTGAAGGAGAAATCACCAGGGCAGGCCAGGGATAACCAGGGGTGGGTATTTGCCTGCCTACTCCCCCCTTTGTTTATTTGTAGCGCTGGCTGGAGGCTATAGCGTCAACTCCCAAAAGAGAGAGCGAGTGGCGATATCTCCTAACTATTTATACATTAACCCAATATGTGCAGAGGTGTGTAAGGCAGGACTGGGACTGTCAGTCAGTCAGGGGTGTAGGCAGGACTGGGACTGTCAGTCAGTCAGGGGTGTAGGCTTTGATGTCAACCGAATGGGGCAACTCTCACCCTAGCTATATACACACACACACCATATTGGCACAGTAGAGTCCTGTGTCCCCCCTTCCCCCCAGGGCCCAGGGCTCTGTGATGTGCAGTGGGATTAGCTGGCTCATTTTCCCCTCTTAAGAGCTAGGGAAAGAAAACAAACTCCCGTCATATGGGGCTGTGCTGTGGGGACTTGTAGTAGGTACCTCTCTAGTATGATGGATGAATCCACCCCCCCTTTCTGTCTCTTTGTGTTTTTCTTTCTCTCTCCCTCCCTCTTTCACTAATTGAAATGCTCTTGCTTCTCCCTATAGCTCGAGGTGCTGTGTAAACTGATACCAGTGTTTTGGAACCCACCTGGGAAAAGGCTTTTCTTCCACAGTATACCGGTGTTCTATTTACAATATGCTACATATGACAATCAATACTCCCGTGTGTGTGTTTGTGGGTCTGTCTGGCGCTAACAGCCATTCTGTGAAGAGCATATGCCCTTCCATTGTTTACGGACCCATTTGGTTAACGAGGACACTGCAAATTTCCCCCCGCCTCCAGCCCACAGTATTCTCCCTCCTCTCCAGGGGATAGATAGATGGATACTCAGTACCTGCCAGGCATCTCACTGCGTTGAAATGTGGGTTCCTGTATCAAGTGGCCAGTTTGGTGGGTTTCCATGCCATTGATGTCCTGTCAGGCAGCCTCTACCGCCCCCATCAGGCCAGACAGGTGAAGTACAGGTCTGTGACACAGTCCTGGATGAGCAGTGGCAGTTGACGCTTTGTGAGGAAACTCAGGATTTAGGCATCAGCGTAAGCCTCTGTTCTTTATAATGCCTTCATATCAGATACACAACTACCTGCGTCATTCATACCCCTTTGCTGTGTTTTCATATAAACTGTCCTTACAAGTTGTGATTGCTAGTTGTCAATCACTGCAAAATGAGTGAGTTTCTATAAGGGTTAATGTTAAGTGTCTTACAATGATTGTGTTAACACCCTAAAAGTGGTCCCCTCTTAACTAAGTGTTAGTGATACTCCGTATGGCTCTCTGAGAGACACAGACACACCCTCTCTGTCAGTGGGGTTGACCCGCTAGTGATAAGATATATGATCATGGAAAAGGAGTCGATGGCCTAGTAGTGACTGAGTGTGTGTAGACTTGTCACTCAGACTGAGTGTCCTGTGTACAACGGGGGGTTTTGGGCCGTGTCGTATCATCCTAATGGTCGTGGAGGATAGAATCTCACACTACCGTGTCCTGGAGGAAACTCCATCCCAGGGAAACGAGACTGGCCTCTGGCCCCCGATGATGAAAGGCTGCTGTTGACAGATATAGTATACCTGTGAGAGCGTTCTATGTTTGGCTCCACTGCAGGGGTTTTGTTCCTGGCCCGGCTGGATGTGTTCCAGGGTTTTTAGCTTGCATACCTTTTAGGAAATTCTGCTGTTTTTGTTTTTGCAGAGGAAGTGTATTGTTATTACGGTTTTGGGAAAGATACGCAGGTCACTGTACCCTGTAACGCATGTACACACACACACACACACAGAGTCTCTGGCTCGGTCCTGCACAGCGCTGTTCTTAGGGCAGCAGGGGATGGGGAGGGGTAGTAGAGTTGTGAGTGTGTGTAACTGGAGCTTGCTAAGGAATGCAGGGGGTGTTTTTGGAGAAGCGGGGCGGGGTGAGGAGGGTGATTAGGGGGTGACAGCTGAGTGCTGACCCCTCTATAATGACAAATCATCCGACAGGTGTGTGGCTCTGCACCACCACCCCCTTATTCCCAGACCAGGATTCCCAAACTCTGCTGGATCGGAGCGCTAAAGGAAGACTTCCGGACATGAGGCCTGCTGTCCAAGAGGCTCATGACTGGCCTTTCAGAAGTATGAAACAGGCCTCTGTGGAGAGATCCAGCCAGGGCCTCCCAACCACTGACCTTAACTCTCAGCCCTAATATCTTACAGTAGCTCGGCCATCTTCAACCAGGAGGCCATAGAGTCTCCGATAGGTGAAAATTGATTGATTGGGTTTCGCCATTGTTTTTCGCACCATACACAGAGTAGAATTCTCCAAGTTTTGTTCCATAGCGCGCTAGTGACGAGTTAGGATGCTCAGCCTCTGACATAAGTCATGTGAAGTAACGCATCTCTTTGATCCTTTGTACAGCAAAAAAACTACTGCAGTCCCAGGATCAGAGAGTGTGGTCTAGGAGCAGACAGGTGCTGAGCTGCAGCCTGGTCTGGGGTCAGTGACCAGACCTTTGTGAAAGTAAAGTGCAGAGGGAGGGAGACATGCTGTAACAGCAGCTGGCCATCGCTACTAGACGCCATGCTTCAGTGATTCACGGCTTTTCTGATAGGAAAGAGTTTCTATTATGCACTCTCTCACTCAATGCAGATCATTTATACTGATACCCTATTGTGTACAAGAGCACAACCCACTCAGACCTGCTTAAGGTATACAGAGATGTTTTAATATGGGAATGCAACCCGTCAAACCCCATAGTTTCAATCAATGTGTAAGAGTGGTCCACATTTAATGCTTTGTCATGTCTGTATGTGGTTTGTGAGGGCACCACTAAGTGATGGTCATGATCTATAGGCAGGCGTGGCAGCATTATATCTGAGCTCTTCTTTCCATCATGGCTGGGTTTCCCCACAGCCAACACATGGAGTCTAGACAGGAGCCCTGATCCAGCCAGCCTGCCAGTCCTTCACATAATATAGCTGCTCCAATCTAGGCTGTTTTCACTCTCAGTCCTGCAGCTATTTTACTGAAGAAGTCTAACACCTTTCCTGCCTTCCACACACACAAACCTGTCTTGTTCATGTGTGACAATAAAACTTGAAACTGAACACAAAGAGAAGTTACACTCAGCTGGAATCCACGCGGAATCTTCCGGAACATTTTAGCATGGGCCGCCGGCGTGTAATTTTCCAGGCAAAGGGAGCAGGGAATACTTTTGGGGTCCAGGCGGGAAATCCAATACTATTATTAGCTTTAGCAGGAGAAATTGCCCAGGTATTCACCGTTCCAAACCAGAGAGGAAATGTGCTGTTAGCTCCAGCAGTTTGGAGTCATTTGGCTCTCAGAAAGGGGTGGATGGCAGCATGAATACTGAGAAACAGGGGTTCTAGAATAATATTTTGATTACTCCATCAGTGAGAATATTGTTCATTGTGGTAATTCACTCATCCAAGACACTCGTGTTTTTAGATTTAACACTAGGTTTCTTACAGTTTGCCGTTGCCACGCCTCATCTGATTTAGTTTATTCAAAAGTGTAGGACAATGTAGTATAACAAAGAGCTTGGCAGACTATAGGATCCATGGGGCATGTGTGTCCTCATGGGTTTTTGTATGAACTAAAGAACCAACTAAAATCACCCATGCTCACATGTCATTCAGTCATCTCTATCGTCTGCATTAGTCTATTCCCGCCCCCCTAAGCGACATAATGGACCATTCCAAAGTGACCCATATTTACCCAATAACAGGAGGCTTTGAAAAGGCCCAGATCGAGTTGCAGTTAATGCTCCAGTGGGGCCCGGAGAGTGAAAGATGTTACCGGCCGAAACGGCTTGGGTTTCAGAGGCCTGTGAACAAAAGGCAGCCAGTCCTCTGGGAGAAAAAGAACGAGGGGTAAGGGAGGGAAGGAGGGGGGAGAGAGGTGTAAGTCTAACTTTGTCAAAGCTGGTTCAGTGCACCGTGTATACTGTTAAGTGTCTCATTCACACAGTATGTATAGTAGTCAGTCTATCGTGGTGTGTACCAAACTTCATTGTATGTTTGCAAATGTTCTACCAGGAGTCCGTGAAATATTTGTCTGTGTATTCAGTGTCAAGTACAGTCAGTGTTATTTCCACTAAAGAGAAGGGTGATGTGATGGATTGCTGAAGTGTGTGTGTGTGCACATTCGTTGGAAGCGTCTATGCTGGTGTGTGTATAAAGTAGAGCTTTGGGACGAGATGCACTTACAGGAGCAGAGTTAATGGAGCAGTACTGAACTAACGGGTGGTGTTAGGGGGAGCAAAGTTAATGGAGCAGTACTGAACTAACGGGTGGTGTTAATGGAGCAGTACTGAACTAACGGGTGGTGTTAATGGGCAGTACTGAACTAACAGGTAGTGTTAAAGTTAATGGAGCAGTACTGAACTAACGGGTGGTGTTAGGGGGAGCAAAGTTAATGGAGCAGTACTGAACTAACGGGTGGTGTTAATGGAGCAGTACTGAACTAACGGGTGGTGTTAGGCGGAGCAGAGTTAATGGAGCAGTACTGAACTAACAGGTGGTGTTAGGGGGCGCAGAGTTAATGGAGCAGTACTGAACTAACTGGTGGTGTTAGGGGAGCAGAGTTAATGGAGCAGTAATGAACTAACGGGTGGTGTTAGGGGGAGAAGACAGACTGTTGGTTTAATGGCTGTAGACTAGAGGACTGGCTGGTGATGATACCCAAAGGTGATTTCACTCTGCATCCTCCTGCTCTCTCCATCTCTTGCTCCTTCTCCCCCCATTATTCTCTCTCCTCTCTTCTCCTCCTTCCTTAGGGGCAGACTGGTATAAAGTTACAGGGCTCTCAGCTTTCTTGGAAGGAATGACCACATGTGTAGCTTGGGGATTAGATTAGCAGGAAGAGCAGACTTAGTCAGACTGGAAATAGACCACTTTTTCACTGTTAAAAAGGCCTAGTACAATATAATCAATAGACTGCACTCATCTGCTGTGGGGAGAGGAGCAGGAAGCCATCGGAGAAGGCCTCCCTCAAGTGCGCCGTGAAGGACCGGCTACAGGGAGCTCGTGCTTAATGAAGTTATTATTAATAATCACTGCGATGCCTGTTTTGGACTTGTGTTGTCTCTCTAGTGGGTGAAGTGGTCTTTATGTACAAAACCCAATCTGCCCTCTCTTTGTATGTCTGGAACTTAACCACTGATGACTAGACTTCATTTTCTGTTAATGTAAGTGCATAGCACATTAGTAAATGCCATATAAATGACCATGTATTATATTATGCTTAGCAGTTGGTTTTTAGATATTAGTCCATTTTCCATATATTGTATATCATGGAAACTCACGAGGAAAAACAATGTTAAATACACACTGACACGCATGCAAACTGCCAAAAAGAAATGCTCCATAAACACATACTCCAACACACGTATTCCACACACACACCACCTCCTCCTCCCTCCCAGTTTCACTCTGAGCCTCCCCACAGGTGTTGGGTTACTCTGTAAAGCAGACTGAACCGGAGCACAAATCAGAGGGCTGTCTGTGCTCTCGCTTCCTATTTCACTTTGAAGTTTCTCTGGCTCTCAGGGACAGGGGGCACAAAGCCTGACTCGTGTGGGGGCTTTAGCACTTTCTGCTGGGGCTGTGAGTGTGGGAAAGGAGGGGGGTGAGTGTGTGCTGTCTCTGTTGCTTTGGACCTCAGTCGCTTGAGGACTATGTTAGCTTAGTAGCCAGAGACTGTAGAACCCACTGAGGGAGGCCAAGAGGAGGAGGGAGGAGAGTTGTTCCTCTAGTGCCCACTGAGCTAACTGACAGCCCAGGTCCTGAGTGTGTGTGTGTGTGAGGAGGAAGGATTAGAGAGGGTGGGGCTACAGTTCACCCCCCCCCCAGTGGAAGAGCACTGGTCACCATGGACTAAGGTCGAAGTCGACAGCTCGGCTGTTTTTCCATCTACAGCTCAGAGTGAAAATAAACAGTGACTTGCCATCTTCTGAAAAGCTGAAATAGGGTCCTTGGTGGGCTAGGGCTACATCTGTACACACTTAAATGAAATAAACCCAGAATGCTATATGGAGTGGCTACGGGTAGAGTTTCTATATCCCACTTTGTCCAGGCTAAAAACATTATTTCTGCCATGTGCCCGCTCCGCTGCCTACGTAGCTGCTGTGCTGAGTGTTCCGCTGCCTACGTAGCTGCTGTGCTGAGTGTTCCGCTGCCTACGTAGCTGCTGTGCTGAGTGTTCCGCTGCCTACGTAGCTGCTGTGCTGAGTGTTCCGCTGCCTACGTAGCTGCTGTGCTGAGTGCTCCGCTGCCTACGTAGCTGCTGTGCTGAGTGTTCCGCTGCCTACGTAGCTGCTGTGCTGAGTGTTCCGCTGCCTACGTAGCTGCTGTGCTGAGTGTTCCGCTGCCTACGTAGCTGCTGTGCTGAGTGTTCCGCTGACTACGTAGCTGCTGTGCTGAGTGTTCCGCTGCCTACGTAGCTGCTGTGCTGAGTGTTCCGCTGCCTACGTAGCTGCTGTGCTGACTGCTCCGCTGCCTACGTAGCTGCTGTGCTGAAGGAGAGGGGATAATAGACTACAGGTGCTTACATTAGGATGTTGCAAAATGATATTTTTAACTGAGACGTTTCTTCTCTCTTTCTGTTTGCAGGTATCTGAACCACGTGCGCATTGCCCAGCCCCAGGACATGGCCGTCATCGAGCCATCCAGGATGCCGTTACTGGACTGACCCCCTCTGGAACATGAAGCTGCTCCCTCCCCCTGTTCTACATTGGAGGGAGCGATGGACAGTGGACTTTGGTCTGAAATCAGATCAGGATATATATGTTGCCATTTTTGTATGATCTTATTTTTTTATTTAAAAAAACAAACGCATGAAGCCAGTTGTTGGATAAGAAAACTATTGAAACAATGCCTATTTGTGGGACCTGGACAATGGACCAGTATTTCAAATACAGTCAACACATACCTGTTTGTATGTTCTTTTTAGGTCAAGGCATAACCATGATTTAGATCATGTCAGCCTTATTGACACTATTATAAAATAACATGAACAGAGTTCAAAAATAAAATGTACAATTCAAGGTCTCAGAATGAGCTCCTTGGTCAAATATATTCAATTTGTTGTCTCCGCACACTTTTGTCTCTTTGGGGCTGGTTCTTCTATGGCTTCTGAGGAGAGGACAAATGGTATTAGTATTTTCAGTCTACAGTCTTTCAGAGAGTGCATGTGTGATACTGTTTAGGGTTGGTGCCAATTCAAATTAAATGTGACATTTCAAATCTTGAATTATATTTGAATTCATTCAAGTTATTGCATTGGAATTTGGACTGTTTGATATAATCTTTGGAATTTCTTATTTGTACATTTCCCAGTTAATGGAATTAATGCACTTAGTATCAAATTGACTGCAGGATTTGTTTTAAATAATTACAACTTTATTTCCAATACAGCTAGGCTGTCAGAATAGTGACATAAGCCTGAGGGAATTGGAATATGTTGGATAATATTGAAGATTGAAATCTCTGAATTCAAAGACTGACCTGGAGTCTGAATTGGTGGAATTAACCCCAACCCTGATACTGTGTGAATGAAAGCTCACCTGTCTGTGTGCTCTCTCTGCTGAAGAGAACCTCTTTGGGGATGGTGAAGCTCACACACATCATCTCCTTGTTGGGGGCCACGTTCCGCACTAGATGTACAGAGCACAGCCCCTCTAGGGAGAACCCCAGGCTGGCTGAGGCCCTTTCCACCACATCTTTCTGGGGGTCATCCTCCTTAGAGAACCCATAGCAGTGCACCTGCGGCAGGTTCACAGCACAGGAATGTCCCTGGTCTAGCAGGCCTCTGAAGGCATCCAGGAACTCCAGGGCCAAGGCAGGAAGGTTCATGACCACATGCACACTGACTGTCCCCTTCATCATGACAGGCAGCTGCTGCTTCAGTGGCCCCTGGATGAAGGCCCTGCCATCCAGGTTAAAGGTGGTGACCTTACGCTCCACCTTGTTCAGTTTGCAGTTGTGCTGCAGCCAGCGGTGAGACTCGGGGTTGAGGTCGTTGGCCAGCACAGTGCAGCCACGGCGGGCAGCGGGGATGGCAAAAGGACCCACGCCAGCAAACACATCCAGCACAGTGTCACCGCGTTTCAGAAGAGCCACCACACGCTCATGCTCGGTGCTAAGACGAGGGTTCCAATACACACGGGAGAAATCAAACTCGTATGTCACGCCGTTCTCACGCACCTGCAACAATGAGAGGGAGGGTAAGGGAGGAACGCGATGCCCACGCCTCTGATTTCACCATGAAATATGTTGAATCAAAAGCACAATCTCATAGGACTTACTTTAGCCACCATATTTTCCTCTCCAGCCATCACCTCCATCTTGAAGTTGCGGTAGGCGGAGTCGATGGTGTTGGTCTTATTGACCACACAGGTCACCCCAGGGTTCTTATCCATTATGACTTGGCCTGGTAATGGATTTGCAAGACTGCATCATGTCAGTGAAACAATGAATCGGCACTATCGTATTCCTCACACACACACACTTAACGTATTTCATCTGTAGCTAATTGACCACTCAGGAAATACAATCCTGGGAGCGTGGTCAGGGATTCAAGAGCATAAAATACATAACCCGTCAATAGCATTACTGTTACCCATGCCTGTCTTCTGACAGATTGTTGTGATGCAGAATAGTACATTATGTTTGTGGCACACTCACCTATGAGGTTTCTGTAGGGCAGCTGGTGCTCCCGCAGGTTCATGTGCGCAATGTGACCCACTCGACTAAACCCCGAGGTGACGTCTTGGCCTTCTGGCAGCACAGCGCGCAGAACCTCCTCACTCTTCAGGTTGTCATAAGTCAGCCGCAGCTCGTACCGCTGGAGCTCTTGAGGTACTCCAAATGACTGCAACGCCTCGGCTTCTGCATCGCTGAATGAGCTGGGTGAGGAGACACTGGCAGGGTCCAGCAACAAGAGCCTCTCGTCATCGCTGCCTTCAACCTCAACCACTCTTCGTATGCCCGGGCGCTGGAGTGCTACTTTTTTCAGGCTCTTAACCAATTTATTGAGGACTTCTTTTGGCACACGCAGGGCTGGGACAATAACTGTCTGGGAGAAGACTTCTTTATCCAAACAGGTCATACCTCGGACCTCAGGAGGAGCGGTGTATAGGCTGGGATCCATCCCGCTGTGTTGATGCTGCTCAAGCATCGGCTTCGAAACACTCTCAGAACAAGTTGATGCTCGGTCCGGCTGCAGGACCACTGAACACAGGGTCCGGTATCGATAGCGAGATTTCACGCAGTTTTGAGTTTGTAGTAGTGAGAAGATACTAGGAACAATCCTGCGAAGACAAATCGTAGAGGTCTCCTTAAAATATGACCTAAATATCAACATTAGAAAAAATGACTAACTAATAGATATGACAAATGATTGGCAAACAACATTGAATGCTTACTTGTTGTTAATATTATTGCATTGAAAGATCATTACTTTATTCAATAAAACCATAAACATTAAAACGCATTCCCCACCTCAACATCGCTTCTGCAGAGCACGCGCATGTTAAGACGTCATCATTAGTGGACTTGCTGTGCATTTCTAGCCAATCCGCGACGAATAAAACCGAAGCGTTTTCATGTCATATGACCACCTCAAATCAGCTGTTGCATATACGGGTCCTCATAGTGGAGTCGATTTAGTTGGTTAAAGGAAACGCTGTATCCATCAGGCACCACGAACTGCACAGATGAGGTAGCTATTGTATTGGTTGTTGTAAGTAACTTACTACTAACCTCTCGCTCGAGGTCAAATCACCCGGACACTGATTATCAATGTAGAAGGCACCACCGTTCACACTGATGGCAACGAGACCACCCCTCTCCTGGGAAATGTAAGTGAGCATTCAGCCTCAAGCCAGGAATAAAGAGGCATCAGTTTAATAATTGTGTGCTCACTTATTGGCATCCAGGATTTCGTTCACGTTTACGTTTATTTCTGCAACAGATCCCTTGTATGTTCCAAGGTTACATGTAGCCCACAACAATTGATTTCTAGTAGCTATGCAGTCTATTATAAACTGGGTGGTTCTAGCCCAGAATGCTGATTGGCTGAC
This sequence comes from Oncorhynchus gorbuscha, assembly GCF_021184085.1. NCBI lineage: Eukaryota > Metazoa > Chordata > Actinopteri > Salmoniformes > Salmonidae > Oncorhynchus > Oncorhynchus gorbuscha. Next base: position 27,027,656 of record NC_060189.1, read on the forward strand.
AGCCGTGGTATATCAAACCGTACACCACGGCTATGACAAAACATTTAATTTTACTACTCTAATTATGTTGGTAACTCGTTTTATAATAACAATAAGGCACCTCAGGATATGTGGCCAATATACCACGGCTAAGGGCTGTATCCAGGCTCTCTGCACAGCGTCATGACTAAGAACATCACTTAGCCGTGGTATATTGGCCATATAACGCACCCCCTCAAGCCTTGTTGCCTAATTATAAACGGGTGGGTCTAATCCTGGTTGCTGATTGGTTAAAACCACATTCCAGCTGGTGTCTATTCTACATGTTACCACCAGCTAAAGCTATTCATGCCTATTTACTATCTCCCATTACTTTTAGACTAGAAATTGGTTTTCAATAGTGGAGATTTGTATAAAACTTGGTCTGCCTGACATTTGCAACATTGTTTAAATATTGAAATTCGATCTCCAGCTGTAAAGTAAAATAGTCAGAAAGGAAGACTGGCAGGTAGGTAGTGGACATGAATCACATGCTCAATCTGTGCAATTCTATTTCACATGACAACTTTAGTTCCACTTGCATTGTCTCTCTCAGCACTTTGGAAATCATGCACATTCTAATCTCATGCTGTTTGTCATTGCAAGTCCACATTTTACAGTGGTTTGGCCCCAGGGAGTTACAGTACACAACTCACTAGAATTCATGGTTTTTTATTTATTCTCGAGTAAACAGATGGTGACTGTTAGGCTACGTATTTCTTGCTGTTTTCGATGTGGGGCCATTCCACTTTAACGGAATTAGGCTGAAACTTTCAACGTTTTAACAAACCATAACTCTATGCACTAGGACTACTTTGAACAATTTACACAGAAAATCTTACAAAAACACTTAATGGAAGAACTGTACAGATGCTAAATTTGGGAAAAGAATTACAGCAAAATCTCCCTCTGTATTAAGATTCAAAGATGTCTGCAGAAATAATGGGGTGTCAGCAATGAACTGCCTAAACATCAGACTGTTACCAAGGTTACCCCATGGATATTCAGTTTAAAAGAAGTCTGCCTAAAAAGAGTCTCTATAAGCCACCATTTTGAGGAAAATTATATTTCCTTTTTTACCGGTTTTCTGTGCTGTTGGTATTTTTGATGGTAGGAGGTGGAGATGGGGTGTCCCCAGGAAAGTGTTGTTTACCCAACATTATGTGGCGCCAATGGGTTCTGTAGCTTGTATTTTCAATCTCCTGACATATTGCACTTGATGGACAATAAGTAAACAATAGCCGAACGTAGTTGACCGAAGCACGTTTCCTCACAATCAGCTGGAAGTGTTTGTGAAATTTGCCTGCTGGTTGTGTGGGACGATGTTGGGTTAGGCTCATCTATATAGTGTTTATCACGTGAATTGCGTCGGTATTGAAAATAGAAAACCAAAAATACAAATCGATATACAGACCAGCGTACTGACGGTTAAGTTGATAACACTTCCCAGTGGTTATTTTGTGTCAGACATGGGGACAAATTCTGAGGTCAGTAAATTGAAATTCCTTTTGTTTAACATTCTGACTTGTAATGGGTCTGTTTGGGAATGCTAAACATATATGTTAGAGATGAAAGTGTAAGTATTTAATAATCGCATTCTAAAATAGGCTAAACTAAGACATGACTCCTTGAGTTTGAAAACATTTATTTAGGTTATTAAACTACAGTAAGTGAAGTGGATTTACACCCGGTAACAGAATTAGAGTAACATAATTATCTCTTGGGGGATCTTTACTATACATAAATGCATAATTATGGATATCATTCTCTTCATGGTGATATGTCCTAAATAGGTACAAATATGCAATATTGCATTCATTTTTCTTTTTTCTTTATTTAACTAGGCAAGTCAGTTAAGAACAAATTCTTAATTTCAATGACTGCCTAGGAACAGTGGGTTAACTGCCTGTTCAGGGGCAGAACGACAAATTTTGTACCTTGTCAGCTCGGGGATTTGAACTTGAAACCTTTTGGTTACTAGTCCAATGCTCTAACCACTAGGCTACCCTGCCGCCCCATGGGAATTATTCAACACACTGGCTATTAGTTTGAGGTCCGCCACCAAGCTAGACCAAATTTGGTTGGTCCAGATCGGACCAAATCTGAACCAATCATAGATGTCTATGTTTCTCAAGTTTGGACATCACAGTACATTATATTATACTGTACTCTGTACTCTTCTTTACTGTACTGTGGTGCCCAAACATGTGAAACATAGACGTCTATATTTGGGCCAAATCAAGGCCGGTTTTAACCAGCCCAAAAGAACGATGTCAGTGGATGTAGAAATCTATTTCAAATACTTTTCGACGTCCAATGTCAGTGGGTGCGGATGCTGGTTACAGTAAATGGGAAGAGAGGGGGGGGCTCATGGGTAGGAGTCAGTAAGACCTGGGAGAGGTAACGTTAACTAGAGAGGGGGCTCATGGGTAGGAGTCAGTAAGACCTGGGAGAGGTAACGTTAACTAGAGAGAGAGGGGGCTCATGAGTAGGAGTCAGTAAGACCTGGGAGAGGTAATGTTAACTAGAGAGAGAGGGGGCTCATGAGTAGGAGTCAGTAAGACCTGAGAGAGGGGGCTCATGAGTAGGAGTCAGTAAGACCTGGGAGAGGGGGCTCATGAGTAGGAGTCAGTAAGACCTGGGAGATGTAATGTTAACTAGAGAGAGAGGGGGCTCATGAGTAGGAGTCAGTAAGACCTGGGAGAGGGGGCTCATGAGTAGGAGTCAGTAAGACCTGGGAGAGGTAACGTTAACTGGAGAGAGAGGGGGCTCATGGGTAGGAGTCAGTAAGACCTGGGAGAGGTAACGTTAACTCTCCCAGTTCATCTCAGCCCATGCCTCCCTCCAGTCCCTCGACTTCTTGGCCCTGACGGAAACATGGATCACCACAGACAACACTGCTACTCCTACTGCTCTCTCTTCGTCCGCCCACGTGTTCTCGCACACCCCGAGAGCGTCTGGTCAGCGGGGTGGTGGCACCGGGATCCTCATCTCTCCCAAGTGGTCATTCTCTCTTTCTCCCCTTACCCATCTGTCTATCGCCTCCTTTGAATTCCATGCTGTCACAGTTACTAGCCCTTTCAAGCTTAACATCCTTATCATTTATCGCCCTCCAGGTTCCCTCGGAGAGTTCATCAATGAGCTTGATGCCTTGATAAGCTCCTTTCCTGAGGACGGCTCACCTCTCACAGTTCTGGGCGACTTTAACCTCCCCACGTCTACCTTTGACTCTTTCCTCTCTGCCTCCTTCTTTCCACTCCTCTCCTCTTTTGACCTCACCCTCTCACCTTCCCCCTACTCACAAGGCAGGCAATACGCTCGACCTCATCTTTACTAGATGCTGTTCTTCCACTAACCTCACTGCAACTCCCTCCAAGTCTCCGACCACTGCCTTGTATCCTTTTCCCTCTCGCTCTCATCCAACACCTCCCACACTGCCCCTACTCGGATGGTGGTATCGCGCCGTCCCAACCTTCGCTCTCTCTCCCCCGCTACTCTCTCCTCTTCCATCCTATCATCTCTTCCCTCCGCTCAAACCTTCTCCCACCTATCTCCTGATTCTGCCTCCTCAACCCTCCTCTCCTCCCTCTCTGCATCCCTTGATTCTCTATGTCCCCTATCCTCCAAGCCGGCTCGGTCCTCCCCTCCCGCTCCGTGGCTCGATGACTCATTGCGAGCTCACAGAACAGGGCTCCGGGCAGCCGAGCGGAAATGGAGGAAAACTCGCCTCCCTGCGGACCTGGCATCCTTTCACTCCCTCCTCTCTACATTTTCCTCCTCTGTCTCTGCTGCTAAAGCCACTTTCTACCACGCTAAATTCCAAGCTTCTGCCTCCAACCCTAGGAAGCTCTTTGCCACCTTCTCCTCCCTCCTGAATCCTCCGCCCCCTCCCCCTCCTCCCTCTCTGCAGATGACTTCGTCAACCATTTTGAAAAGAAGGTCGACGACATCCGATCCTCGTTTGCTAAGTCAAACGACACCGCTGGTTCTGCTCACACTGCCCTACCCTGTGCTCTGACCTCTTTCTCCCCTCTCTCTCCAGATGAAATCTCGCGTCTTGTGACGGCCGGCCGCCCAACAACCTGCCCGCTTGACCCTATCCCCTCCTCTCTTCTCCAGACCATTTCCGGAGACCTTCTCCCTTACCTCACCTCGCTCATCAACTCATCCCTGACCGTTGGCTACGTCCCTTCCGTCTTCAAGAGAGCGAGAGTTGCACCCTTCTGAAAAAACCTACACTCGATCCCTCCGATGTCAACAATTACAGACCAGTATCCCTTCTTTCTTTTCTCTCCAAAACTCTTGAACGTGCCGTCCTTGGCCAGCTCTCCCGCTATCTCTCTCTGAATGACCTTCTTGATCCAAATCAGTCAGGTTTCAAGACTAGTCATTCAACTGAGACTGCTCTCCTCTGTATCACGGAGGCGCTCCGCACTGCTAAAGCTAACTCTCTCTCCTCTGCTCTCATCCTTCTAGATCTATCGGCTGCCTTCGATACTGTGAACCATCAGATCCTCCTCTCCACCCTCTCCGAGTTGGGCATCTCCGGCGCGGCCCACGCTTGGATTGCGTCCTACCTGACAGGTCGCTCCTACCAGGTGGCGTGGCGAGAATCTGTCTCCTCACCACGCGCTCTCACCACTGGTGTCCCCCAGGGCTCTGTTCTTGGCCCTCTCCTATTCTCGCTATACACCAAGTCACTTGGCTCTGTCATAACCTCACATGGTCTCTCTTATCATTGCTATGCAGACGACACACAATTAATCTTCTCCTTTCCCCCTTCTGATGACCAGGTGGCGAATCGCATCTCTGCATGTCTGGCAGACATATCAGTGTGGATGACGGATCACCACCTCAAGCTGAACCTCGGCAAGACGGAGCTGCTCTTCCTCCCGGGGAAGGACTGCCCGTTCCATGATCTCGCCATCACGGTTGACAACTCCATTGTGTCCTCCTCCCAGAGCGCCAAGAACCTTGGCGTGATCCTGGACAACACCCTGTCGTTCTCAACTAACATCAAGGCGGTGGCCCGTTCCTGTAGGTTCATGCTCTACAACATCCGCAGAGTACGACCCTGCCTCACACAGGAAGCGGCGCAGGTCCTAATCCAGGCACTTGTCATCTCCCGTCTGGATTACTGCAACTCGCTGTTGGCTGGGCTCCCTGCCTGTGCCATTAAACCCCTTCAACTCATCCAGAACGCCGCAGCCCGTCTGGTGTTCAACCTTCCCAAGTTCTCTCACGTCACCCCGCTCCTCCGTTCTCTCCACTGGCTTCCAGTTGAAGCTCGCATCCGCTACAAGACCATGGTGCTTGCCTACGGAGCTGTGAGGGGAACGGCACCTCAGTACCTCCAGGCTCTGATCAGGCCCTACACCCAAACAAGGGCACTGCGTTCATCCACCTCTGGCCTGCTCGCCTCCCTACCACTGAGGAAGTACAGCTCCCGCTCAGCCCAGTCAAAACTGTTCGCTGCCCTGGCCCCCAATGGTGGAACAAACTCCCTCACGACGCCAGGACAGCGGAGTCAATCACCACCTTCCGGAGACACCTGAAACCCCACCTCTTTAAGGAATACCTAGGATAGGTTAAGTAATCCCTCTCACCCCACCCCCCCTAAGTTTTAGATGCACTATTGTTAAGTGACTGTCCCACTGGATGTCATAAGGTGATTGCACCAATTTGTAAGTCGCTCTGGATAAGAGCGTCTGCTAAATGACTTAAATGTAAATGTAAATGTAACTGGAGAGAGGGGGCTCATGGGTAGGAGTCAGTAAGACCTGGGAGAGGTAACGTTAACTAGAGAGAGAGGGGGCTCATGAGTAGGAGTCAGTAAGACCTGGGAGAGGTAACGTTAACTAGAGAGAGAGGGGGCTCATGGGTAGGAGTCAGTAAGACCTGGGAGAGGTAACGTTAACTAGAGAGAGAGGGGGCTCATGAGTAGGAGTCAGTAAGACCTGAGAGAGGGGGCTCATGGGTAGGAGTCAGTAAGACCTGGGAGAGGTAACGTTAACTAGAGAGAGAGGGGGCTCATGAGTAGGAGTCAGTAAGACCTGGGAGAGGTAACGTTAACTAGAGAGAGAGGGGGCTCATGAGTAGGAGTCAGTAAGACCTGGGAGAGGTAACGTTAACTGGAGAGAGAGGGGGCTCATGAGTAGGAGTCAGTAAGACCTGGGAGAGGTAATGTTAACTAGAGAGGGAGAGGGGGCTCATGAGTAGGAGTCAGTAAGACCTGGGAGAGGTAACGTTAACTAGAGAGAGAGAGGGGGCTCATGGGTAGGAGTCAGTAAGACCTGGGAGAGGTAATGTTAACTAGAGAGAGAGAGGGGGCTCATGGGTAGGAGTCAGTAAGACTGTCTTTAAAAAAAATCCTTGTGCATTGAAATTCCTTTACCAGAACCCAACATATCTTTAACTTCTAAGACTTTTTGTGGTAGCTGTTTTCTAAGACTCCTTTTCAATCTGTTTGACCAGAAATCAAAGCCATTACTTGTGCCTAATTTTTAAGATGAAAAATGTATCTATGCCTTAATTTCACAAAATGTAAAGGCTCTTAGCTTTCATTTGCCACCCAATTTTATATGTTCCTATGAACTTCCCATGTTGCTGCTCATGGGACCTTTTTACATGGAAATTACCTGATAAACATTATTTATTTATCACACATCCCACTCTAAAGTGACGCTAAAGAGAACCCTAGAGTTATTGACGAGACAAATAATGACCCCTAATATGAGGTCAAGAATTGCAACACAAGTCTTTAAAATGACTGACGGTTACTCGTTATGATGACTGATTACAGCTCAACAAACAGGCCTACAAGGGAAGTGGAGCACCTCAGACATTTCAGTGCAGGACAGAGGGAGCCTCTCCTCTAGCTAGTTCACATATCCCCTCTTGTAGTTAAGGCTAAGGGAACTCTGTCATAAAGATCTGTTGTGAAGGCCTATGTCAAAATGCAGATCACTCTTAGAGAGCACTACAGGTCCACTACTGCATACTCTGATAACCCCAAACTTCCCCTGCATTATTAGTCTGCTGTATATTTATCCCTCCTGATGTAATAATAGCGCACTTCCTATCCACCACTGCTGGAACCATGACTATATCAGATCCAATAACTCCTAGGTTAATCCAGACTCTCATACTCTGGTTTGCGTTGACATTGACACCAGGGTTGTGGCTGGATCTCCAGGATATCCCCTATTAGAGGCCAAACTGAACCAGGCATCATCGTCAATACACCCAGCTCTGGCAGCTGTCCTGCAGGCTAGGGCTCAAATCCACTCTCCTCATGTCCTATTCCATTCACTGATCCCACACTACATTCCACTGCAGTGTTCTCATCACAGTAGCACAGTGGGTCTCAGAAAGCTTTCCTCTAAATTGACTCGCTTCCTGGAGTAGGTTAGAATTCGACATTGTTCTTTCATGTAATAGTACGTTATTTTATAGTGAGCTGATTGATTTGACTGAGCTATCTGTATGTTTACCCCCCCCTTTCTCTTCTGTCTCTCTCTCTTGCTCTATTATCTCTCCAGAGGAGGCAAGGGATAAAGGGGCCTCCTTCATCTGTCTTCAGTCTGATGAAGGTCATCATGGGCAGTGCCATCCTGGACCTGGCCTACGCAATGGCCAACACCGGTATAGTGAGCTTCGGGTGAGTAGAACAGATATAAGCATAGTTTAAAGTTAAAATATAGAGCTGCCCCCTAACTCCTTCGTTTTGTGCTCACTACTCAGCTCTTTCTCTAGAAGCTCCACGCCTCTACACCTATCTCCTTTAGTAGCGAAATGATAACTGTAGGTTGTTCTAGATGTAGTAATTTCAGCTGCAGGGACTGAGTGGACAGGAGTCAGTATTTTACATTAGTGTGTCACTTTGATGTGAATGTGGTGAATATTGACTCCTGTCCACTCGGTCCCTGCAGTTGCTGCTAGTGTCCAGTCTGGCAGCTTACTCTATACACCTCCTACTGATGCTGTGTGATCTAACAGGTAAGTTGGCATTCAGATCTCCACTCAAACATCAGTTGAATTTCATTAGGCTGCCACTGTGTAATGTCCATTTAGCTCTTACAAAATAAAACGTTTTTATTTTTTTATTTTTTTTATTTGTATTTCTTATTCACTCTATATACGAACAATAACTTAGATGCACACAAACAATGACTACATCTCATCTGCCCAGTCCTGCATGCTCACCCCCCCATCCCTAGTGCCTACATTATTGTTTGCCACTTGGCCTTAAATTGTAACCATTTGTATTCCTCGGTCGCCCATGCTATTTCATTATTTCAATACAAAATCATTAGATGTTTTCATTGTGTTAATAATGGAGCTTTGATTTTCAAGTTTAGTACATGTTTTTTCAAGATGAGTGATGAGAAGCAAATCGTCCAGACTAATTGGGTATCTCATGACACCCCCATGTGCCATGTCTTGAAATATGCAGACAGATGGATATTTGTTCTTTACATTGTAAAACTTCTGTCACCCAACTTTCTAGCTCCGCCCACAACGTCCGGAATTTGTAGCATTCCTAGAAAGCATGGATTATTGAGTCATTAGTTTTACACTTAGGACATGACTCTGCCGTTGTGCTGTAGAATTTGTGAGTTTTGTCTCTTGTATAATACATTCTATACTTCAGTTTATACTGTATTTTCGTTAGTTATGCTCCAATCAGTTATTTTTACATCTGGGTTCCAATAGTTTATATTTTTTTCTTAGAGATTGTCAGTTGGATATGCTCTCTGCAAGGTTTTGTGTATCTTCCCTATCATATGAACATACTTTTCGGACTCAAATAAGATTCCCTCAAGGTTGTTTTGATGTCCAAAAGATTTAAAAATCTACATTTCGTGATAAGTTGCATGTATTTGAAACTATCTACATTGGTCAGTCCAAAATTACTTTTTAATTTTATCAACCAGATAAATGTATTTCCTGTTACCAAGTCATTTACAGTTTCTATGCCTTTAGTTTTCCTTGTGGACCAATTTATTGTTGAGTTCTGAAAAGCTATCCAGCTATCCAATGATTGTTCCATAGGGTTGTGTTTTTAGGGAGTGATATTGGTTCTCGTAGAATACGTTTCATTTTCTTCCATATTGTTATAGTGTTCTTAACTATGAAGTTAATGTTTTTATCTTTATCCTCTGAAAATAAACACATAAAAAGATTCTGGAGATGAGCATCTTCAGTATGTTCCCATTTGGTGCATTTAACTATATATAAAAGCCTTTGTTAGCGAGTTGATACAATTCCAAGATGAAGGTTTAAACCCTCAGAATTAGGAAGATGTGAGAGATGTGTTTTATTTGCCCATTTAAAGTGATATGACCGAGTGTACTTTTTTAAAAGAATGTCTTCGGTGGGGTAATTGGTAATACCGAAAATAAATGCAAAAACGTTGTCAGCCATGCCGTTCTACAGAGGTTTATTCTACCTGTAAGATTCATGGGAAGATTTGAATTGAATTAGATCTGCATTCATATTGTTGAGTAATGGAATATTTATTTATGTTTGTTATTTATTAAGCATCCTAAGGATTCAATATTTTTGTGGTCAACTTAAAGGATTGCTGGGGATCGTCAGTTATTTTTCCTATTGCCATTATTTATTTTTTTCCACCTTTTTATTTGATATCCTGAGATGTTTTAAATGATTATGAAAATATTTTCATAAAATGTATTTCAGCTGGAAAGGTGAAAGCTTCCAAAGTTTTGAATAGAAAAGTCCATTCAAGATGGTTGAAAGTCTTTTCAGCATGAACAGCCATTTATTGATAAATCTGTCTTGTTTGTTTGCGTATTGTATTAAACTGCATTCGGAAAGTATTCAGACCACTTGACTTCTTACACATTCTGTTACGTTACAGCCTTATTCTAAAATTGGGTCCTCAGATCCTCAAAACGTTCTACAGCTGAAACATCGAGAGCATCCTGACTGGTTGCATCACTGCCTGGTACGGCAATTGCTCGGCCTCCGACCGCAAGGCACTACAGAAGGTAGTGCGTACGGCCCAGTTCATCACTGGGGCTAAGCTGCCTGCCATCCAGGACCTCTACACCAGGCGGTGTCAGAGGAAGGCCCTAAAAATTGTCAAAGACCCCAGCCATCCCAGTCATAGGCTGTTCTCTCTACTACTGCATGGCAAGCGGTACCGGAGTGTCAAGTCTAGGACAAAAAGTATTCTCAACAGTTTTTACACCCAAGCCATAAGACTCGTGAACAGGTAATCAAATGGCTACCTGGATTATTTGCATTGTGTGCCCCCCCCCCAACCCCTCTTTTACGCTGCTGCTATTCTCTGTTCATCATATATATGTAACGGATGTGAAACGCTAGCTTAGTTAGCGGTGAGGCACGCTAAATAGTGTTTCAATCGGTGACGTCACTTTCTCTGAGACCATGAAGTAGTGGTTCCCCTTTGCTCTGCAAGGGCCGTGGCTTTTGTGGAGCGATGGGTAACGATGCTTCGTGGGTGACTGTTGTTGATGTGTGCAGAGGGTCCCTGGTTCGCGCCCGGATATGGGCGAGGGGACGGTCTAAAGTTATACTGTTACATATACATAGTCACTTTAACTATACATTCATGTACATGCTACCTCAATTGACCTGACCAACCAGTACCCCCGCACATTGGCTATCTGCATTGTGTCCCACCACCGACCACCCACCAACCCCTCTTTTACGCTACTGCTTCTCTCTGTTTATCATATATGCATAGTCACTTTAACCATTTCTACATGTACATACTACCTCAATCAGCCTGACTAACCGGTGGCTGTATGTAGCCTCGCTACTGTTTTTAGCCTCTCTACTGTTATTTTTCACTGTCTTTTTACTCTTATTTCTTTACTTACCTGTTGTTCACCTAATACCTATTTTTGCACTGTTGGTTAGAGCCTGTAAGTAAGCATTTCACTGTAAGGTCTACCTACACCTGTTGTATTTGGTGCACGTTACAAAAACTTTGATTTGAAATGGATAAAATTATTTTTCCTACCTTGATCTACAAAAAAATGTTTTGCAATTTAAAAAATAATAAAATATATATATATAAAATATATATATATATAATTACATAAGTGTTCAGACCCTTTGCTATGAGACTTGAAATTGTGCTGAGGTACATGGTGTTTCCATTTATCATCCTTGATCTTTCTACAACTTGATTGGAGATGATTTGGAAAGGCACACACCTGACTATATAAAAAGGTCCCACAGTTGACAGTGCATGCCAGAGCAAAAAACAAGACATGAGGTTGAAGGAATTGTCCGTAGAGCTCTGAGACAGGATTGTGTCGACACAGATCTGGGGATGGGTACCAAAACATTTCTGCATCATTGAAAGTCCCCAAGAACACAGTGGCCTAGATTCTTAAATGGAAGAAGTTTGGAACCACCTAGACTCTTCCTAGAGCTGGCCGCCCGGCCAAACTGAGCAATCGGGGGAGAAGGCCCTTGGTCAGGGAGGTGACCAAGAACCTGGTGGTTACTCTGATAGTGTTCCTCTGTGGAGATGAGAGAACCTTCCAGAAGGACAACCATCTCTGCAGCACTCCACCAACAACGCTTGGAGTTTGCCAAAAGGCACTGTGGCAAAAAAGGGGCCGAGTGATAAATGGCAGATATATGTGAGGGCAGAACTAATAAACTGGCTCTGCCATCACACTAAAATGGCCACCCCGACCAGAACTACAGATCACAAAATGGCCAACCGCCAAAACTACAATTCCCCAAAGCAAGGGGAACACTTAGATAAAGGGTCAAGACAAACCTGGAAGATATAGAGGAAGGGGCTGGGGGATATGTGAATCAAAGAGAAAGTGACTATATATGTATATGTGTGTTTGGATTTGCCATGTGTCACCTGGACTGTTTTGGACTTACCCGTTGGCGTTTGGACCTACCGAGAACCCGATTCGTGTACCGAACCCTGCTATCCTTGACCCATTCTTGCGGCCTGGGTGGACCAGGATGGAGAAACCAACACACAGGTACTGTCCTGTTTGAAAGAACTCTCATTCTGATGTGATTTTGGTGACGGTCTCCCTCTTAATTTGTGACAAACTCTCCTAACCTTGAATAGGTTTGTCACACGTGGTGGAGAATGCAGGCAAAGTGTGGTCTGAAGTGGATAAAAGGACTAACCGTACCGCTGGTTAGGTAGGGATAATTTTTTTAAAGTTATTACTCCAAAGCAGGGTCAGGTTTTTCTGTGGCTTTGTTTGGTTTGTACATTTTGCTCAGGGAAAATGAGTATGGAGGGAGCCATACAGGCCCTATTACAGGCAGCGGCAGCCCAACGAGGCAACTAGAGCTCAACAAATAGCTAATCGGGATGCAATGCGAATGTATCAGGACACGTTACAGGTCCAGCACCGCACCAACCAGCTGCTCAGAGAAGAGCAAGAGAAACACCCGGGAGTTAAGAGAAGATCTAAAGAGGCTAGCGGCCAAAATTGGGGCTCAGTTACCAGCTGTAAATACCCAGAGGCTGGCCAATCATTTTCTTCAAAAAATGACAAAGCAGGACGATGTGGAAGCGTACCTCACCATCGAAAGGACAGCAGAGAGGGAGAAGTGGCCAAAACAAGAATGGGCAGGCACAGGCGTATTTCGACCTGGAGTTGAAAGATGCACAGGATTACGATAAAAGGAGAGATTCTAGGAGTGACCGATACCCTGAGGGCACATTGCTTCCACCAGTGGGCCAATAGACCTGACCCCCCCCCCCCGAACAAAGCTGTTCAAGTTGATCCACCTGGCACGGAAATGGTTGCGACCAGAGACCCATTCATCCATCGAGACCATCGTAGTCGACTAGTTTTTAGGGAAGTCTACCCCGAGAATTTCCACGATGGGTTGGCCAGAACGAGGTACTTTCCGCCAACCATGGTTGAACGGTATTGTATGGCAGGCACAGGAAGAAAGATCCCCATTCTCCTAACCTGGGCGAACCAGAGGACGGGGTAAGACTGTTCCAGCATTGGGAGGGGGAAGAAAGCAGCGTGGGGCCGTGAGGAAAGAATCCGACTGGGGGGGCGAGACACTACGGGGAAAAATCCAGAAACTGGGACTTGGGACCCTGTTTTCTGTTTCAATTGTAATTGATTGGGACATATTGTAGCATACTGCCCTATTAAAGAGCCAATGCAATGTAACCTTGGTGGAAAAAGAAGAAACTGATATATTGTATGCGTGTCCTGTGGTAACCACTGTACTTGAAAGACCAAGAAACTAACATATGTGCATGGTGAAGGTTGAAGGGAAAGAGGTTGCAGCCCTGCTTGATTCCGGCAGTATTTTAACTGGTCGTTGCAAACCTAGTGCCGACTCATAAACTGGATATAAGTCACGATGTCAGTGTTACGTGCATTCATGGGAATAACTGCCCGTACCCCACAGCCTTAATGAGCATACAAACCTAGGACGGGCTGCTGGATTATGAGGTCGGCGTGGGCCCAAAGATGCCATATGATGTAATACTGGGTAGACCTAGCTCATGGGCATATTCTGGGTAGACACCTCAGTGTCGATAAAACCCAAGACCGGATTGTAAGGAAGTTTTACTGGCCAGGAATTCAGGCTGAGGTGGCTCGACATTGTGGAGAGTGCACTGAGTGCCAGTTAACAGCTCCCCGACCAGCTTTTAGAAGCCTGTTTGTGCCACTCCCCATAATCAAAACACCATTTGAGAGGATATCGATGGACATAGTGGGCCCACTTCCCAAATCCGTCCTTGAGTGGCCCGGACTTGAACTTGATTGAACATCTTTGGAGAGACCTGGAAATATTTGGCAAGCGACACTCCCCATCCAAACTGACAGAGCTTGAGAGGATCTGCAGGAAATAATGGGAGAAATTCCCCAAATACAGGTGTGCCAAGCTTGTAGCATCATACCCAAGAAGACTCGAGGCCATAATTACTGCCAAAGGTGCTTCAACAAAGCACTGAGTAAAGGGTCTGAATACTTATGTAAATGTATTTTTTTTTATTACAAACATCTCTAAAAAACCTGTTTTGCTTTGTCATTATGGGGTATTGTATGTGGATTGATGAGAAAAAAATAACAATTTAATCAATTTTATAACAAGGCTGTAATGTAACATTGTTGGAAAAAGTCAATGGGTCTGAATACTTTCCGAATGCACTGTATGTATCAAGTTTGGTAGGACTTTTGCTTATAAGCTTCGTGGTTTAATTTAACTTGAATAACTGTTTTAAAAGGAAGTTTCTAAATTTGATTGAACTTTTGCGGAGTATGAGATTATCATTCCCCTAATGTACGCCTTAAAGACATCCCTAATTATATTGGGGGTCTGCTTTATTCTGTCATCTGTCTACATTTTGTCATTTATTATTTAGTCCATGTATTTGAATACATTTCGGGTCCAGAAGATGCACTCTGTTCATTCTCCAAATTCTGTAACTAAGAGTATTTTCTATTGGTGTAATTATGCATGACACCAGAGAATGATCCGATATCCCTATATCATGAATGTTTTAAACTAGTAAATTGATGAGTGCATTTTTGGAAATAGAAATGTAGTTGATTCTTGAATAGCTTTTCTTACTTGGAATGGTGAAGCAGATTTACATAAATACTCATTAGATTTTATTTGCCGTGCTCACTTCCTTAGCCAATATTGGTGTTGAAAGTGATCATTAACATAACACTGTTTAGCATAAACTCATAAAACAGCCAACAGAGTGAATGATGAAGTTTTGGGTTCCCATCATCTCACTCCACTTCATAGTTTTTCTTACTTGGAGAAAAAAGGAGTAGACTTTTGTTGTTGGGAATAGTGATCTTTAGGTGTCCTGTAAATTATTTGTAGGGATTACATTTTTCAGCCTCTTTAGAGGCGTCTGTCAATCATTTGTGTGAATTAGGAACTATTATTTTAGCAGGTGACCTATCTGGATTTTTTTTCCCCAGCTTTTTTTAACTAGGCAAGTCAGTTAAGAACAAATTCTTATTTTCAATGATGGCCTAGGAACAGTGGGTTAACTGCCGTGTTCAGGGGCAGAACGACAGATTTTTACCTTGTCAGCTCGGGGATTCGAACTTGCAACCTTTCAGTTACTAGCCCAACGCTCTAACCACTAGGCTTACCCTGCCGCTCCATTTGATCTAATATAGCTTGAATTTTGTCTAAAATTGTGGGATATACAATGAAATCCGTGTAAGGTATAATTCAACATCAGAAAGGTAATTTTTACATTATAATCTACAGGATTCTCCTTAATCAGGTAAGAAATAGCCCTAAAACATGCTATGATTTATTGATTCTGATATTAGTGAAAATCTGTTTGTATGCCTAGTACAGTACTACACAGAACACTGTTATGGAATCTATTTAGAATCTACGTTGGAAATAATCTATCATACAAGTAACCCCCTTTCAATTATGTTTATTCTTGTTGGAGTTAATTCACATCCAAAACTTGAGGGAAGGTCAGCTTTGCTTTGCTCGTACATTTTGTTCTCAATGTTGCACCCTTGGATGTAGTTCCACTGTCACATTTTGGAATGAAGTAGCACCATTAAAAAGTAACATGTCTCAGATCACTGTGAGGTGGATGTGGGTGGCTCCGTTTACAGTCTCAGTGATGTCACAGCCTCTGAGTATCAGATGGGTCTCGGGTGGGGAGTGGGAGGGGCTAAGCCTGGGCACATTTCCTGTAACTGCTAGTTTGACTAGTGTTTACTGCAGTCAAACTGGGACTCCTGCTGGAAAACAAAGCGCCCTTCACCACTACCACTTCCCTGTGTGGCCATTGGCCTGAGTCCCTGATAACCTTTAACGCCAAGCCACTGTCCCCTCTGGCTCTTTCCATATGGAGCTGGAACACACTAATTGGTCTGATGGTGACCCTCCCAGTCCCACCTTTCACAATGATGAGAGACCTAATGGGATCCCCTCTCCTACCTACCTACCTCCCTTCCTCCCTCAGCCCTACTTCTCACACAGATGGGAGCTGAGATGATCTCTCTTGCTCACTCATTAGCAGGAGGGCTGAGTGGGTTATTATTGCCATGCCCTGTGGAATGTTTGTGGTTGTCCCAGCATGGAGCAGTGTGTGAGGGCCTATGCACTGCCATGCCCCCCTGTGTCTGTCCACACGCTTGGCCCCCTTTTTATAAGGGGTGCATTTAGCCCCACTCTGGGTAAACACTTATCTACCCTGCCAAAGGCTGATGGGCCAATTTACCTTAATTACTGCATGGCTTAGGGCTCTCACAGACCCCCACCCCCTCTCTTGATGAGATGAAAGTGCCTCTGGGCTGTGTTAAATACACCCTCCCACTGTGTCCACAGGGTACACGCATACACAATATACAGTACACAAATTGTCCTTTTTTGTTGATAATGTCCTTATTGCAACAACTTTTGATTAGATTTTTTTTTAAATCTTATTTTTATGCACAAGGCCTTATGTTTTGATTTGTATATTCTCCACTACCAATGTGTCTGCATTGTGGTGCTTGTGAAATATGTTGTACACTTGCAGTAAAAGACTGCATGGCAGCCCAATTCTGATCTTTTTCCACTAATTGATCTTTTGCCCAGTCAGATCAGCACTTTTGCCCATAATTTGGCAAAATATCAGAATTGGGCTGCCTGTGTAAAAGTGATTCCATCATGTTTCATCATATGGCCCATGGCAAAGTATGTATGGACATGTGAATCTATTTTTGGCATGATCTAAAAGTAGGCTCACGTCAGGGCCTGTAATCCACAAAGCGTCTGAGTAGAAAATTGGTTTTGCGTGCTGAGAATATTTTACTTCTACTCTTATGGGTACAAATAAAAGCTATGCATGGAGCCTCTTTAGTCAGAGTCCCACCTAGTCGACAAATATTTAGGAGACCTCGAGTTGTTCTAACCAGTTAAGGGATACCAGCAGATGTCTTGATAATAGAAAAAG
Source organism: Oncorhynchus gorbuscha (assembly GCF_021184085.1). Taxonomy (NCBI): domain Eukaryota; kingdom Metazoa; phylum Chordata; class Actinopteri; order Salmoniformes; family Salmonidae; genus Oncorhynchus; species Oncorhynchus gorbuscha. The sequence goes on from NC_060189.1 coordinate 27,044,622, forward strand.
GCAGCGAGTCAGTGGTTCCTGTGCCAAATTCTTGCGCAATTGCTTTTTAAAAGAATGTATTGATATTTCTATATGATCAATCCATAAATAATCTACACCTGCAACCATATCTCTCGCGCGTTTGACAATGATTTTACATGTGGCCTATTTCACATGATATCTAAAATGAATACAACCACAAGGCTAATAAATAATCACATTTTTCTTTCAATTATTTAATGAACCTATATCACATTGTTTAAAGAAGCCTACATTGGGAATGGATATAATAATTGGGCAATTAAGGCATTTGATTGTGTTCAATGAACATTATTGAAATGTCTAAAGTTTTATGCAACATTATGGGCAAGTGACTACCGTGCCAAAGCGATAGTCGTTAAACGGTAGTGACGAGTGTGTTGATATAACTGTAATATTATCAAAATTCAGATTTTTAACGACCCTCGGGATTGGTAAAACAAATAAACACTGCTCAAAAAAATAAAAGGGAACACTAAAAGAACACATCCTAGATCTGAATGAATGAAATACTCTTATTAAATACTTTTTTCTTTACATAGTTGAATGTGCTGACAACAAAATCACACACAAATTATCAGTGGAAATCAAATTTATCTACCCATGGAGGTCTGGATTTGGAGTCGCACTCAAAATTAAAGTGGAAAACCACACTACAGGCGGATCCAACTTTGATGTAATGTCCTTAAAAAAAGTCAAAATGAGGCTCCGTAGTGTGTGTGGCCTCCACGTGCCTGTATGACCTCCCTACAACGCCTGGGCATGCTCCTGATGAGGTGGCGGATGGTCTCCTGAGGGATCTCCTCCCAGACCTGGACTAAAGCATCCGCCAACTCCTGGACAGTCTGTGGTGCAACGTTGGTGGATGGAGCGAGACATGATGTCCCAGATGTAATCAATTGGATTCAGGTCTGGGGAACGGGCGGGCCAGTCCATAGCATCAATGCCTTCCTCTTGCAGGAACTGCTGACACACTCCAGCCACATGAGGTCTAGCATTGTCTTGCATTAGGAGGAACCCAGGGCCAACCGCACCAGCATATGGTCTCAAGGGGTCTGAGGATCTCATCTTAGTACCTAATGGCAGTCAGGCTACCTCTGGCGAGCACATGGAGGGCTGTGCGGCCCCCCAAAGAAATGCCACCCCACACCATGACTGACCCACCGCCAAACCGGTCATGCTGGAGGATGTTGCAGGCAGCAGAATGTTCTCCATGGCATCTCCAGACTCTGTCACATGTGCTCAGTGTGAACCTGCTTTCATGTGTGAAGAGCACAGGGCGCCAGTGGCGAATTTGCCAATCTTGGTGTTCTCTGGCAAATGCCAAATGTCCTGCATGGGACTGTAAGCACAACCCCCACCTGTGGATGTCAGGCCCTCATACCACCCTCATGGAGTCTGTTTCTGACCATTTGAGCAAACACATGCACATTTGTGGCCTGCTGGAGGTAATTTTGCAGGGCTCTGGCAGTGCTCCTCCTGCTCCTCCTTGAACAAAGGCGGAGGTAGTGGTCCTGCTGCTGGGTTGTTGCCCTCCTACGGCCTGCTCCATGTCTCCTGATGTACTGGCCTGTCTCCTGGTAGCGCCTCCATGCTCTGCACACTACGCTGACAGACACAGCAAACCTTCTTGCCACAGCTCGCATTGATGTTCCATCCTGGATGAGCTGCACTACCTGAGCCACTTGTGTGGGTTATAGACTCCACTCCGTCTCATGCTACCACTAGAGTGAAAGCACCGCCAGCATTCAAAAGTGACCAAAACATCAGCCAGTTAGCATGAGAACTGAGAAGTGGTCTGTGGTCCCCACCTGCAGAACCACTCCTTTATTGGGGGTGTCTTGCTAATTGCCCATAATTTCCACCTGTTGTCTATTCCATTTGCACAACAGCATGTGAAATGTATTGTCAGTGTTGCTTCCTAAAGTGGACAGTTTGATTTCACAGAAGTGTGATTGACTTTGAGTTACATTGTGTTGTTTAAGTGTTCCCTTAATTTTTTTTGAGCAGTGTATATACCTCCTAAGACATTCTAAACTCTCACCATTACAATAGCAGGAGAGGTTAGCATTTTGCCTCCAACTTTCTCACTCAACATCATTTACGATTAATTTAGGATTATCAGTAATCATGGTAGCATCCACATTAATTTAGAAACATTTTATTCTTATTTACAATAAAAGTGACTCCAAAATGACACTACATTATTTAGCATTAATTTATATTGGGTGCAAAATAATCTGAAACAACCAAAACAAACAGCAAATGCATCCAACAGGTTTGTAGAGTCACAAGTTTGATGCAGTCATTGTGTGCTAGGAATATGGAACCAAATACTTAACTGTTGACTACTTTAATACACTTAAGTGAATTTGTTCCAATAATTTTGGTGCCCTAAAATGGGGGGGACTATGTACAAAAAAGTGCAGTAGTTTCTAAACGGTTCACCCGATATGGATTAAAATACCCCCTTGTATCATTTCAAATCCAAAATGCTGGATTACAGAGCCAAAGTAACAAACAGAGCCAAAGCAACAAAATTGTCGCTGTATTAGGCAAGAATTTAAGAGTAGGCAAAGTGACCCTGTCAGGCCAAAAAAAATCTGTTTTACCATTGCAACATTTAATGTATAGACACATTCACCATTGTCTGAAGCGTGCGATTGAGTTTACAGCTGGCGATGGCTCATCTTGATTGGTTATACCCATAATTTGCAACAATGTCAATGAGCTTCATGACCATCTTTCCATTGCAGTACCTCAAACCGTCTGTCGTGATTACCAGCGAAGAAACTTTTATGAATTTAATTTATTGCTGGCTCAAGTTTGTCTGGGCATCCAAAAACCTACTCAGTGCTGGGAGCTTTTTTTTGTTGTCTTAAAACAGGTTTTAACAGGATTCCTAAGACCTTTTCTGAGACGCTTTGTCAATATGGTCTTTGTGTTCCACATGACATACTTCAGATTAAACTCCAGGCTAAGTGTTGTCATGTTCTGTATTTATCATAATGTCTGTGAGCTCTGAGAGAATGTGTGAGCCAGGAATATCACACTGTAGCTATACCACTGGGCAATTATGTCTCAGGAAGGGAGATTACTGGCACCCCCATAGTAACTGCTCTAAATAAAGCAGGCCAAAACTGTAACTGCAGTTAATCCAGGCCCAGGGCAGAGACAACAGCTGTAGTCGTTCCACCTCAAAAGAGCACAGGGAAGAGGACAAAAAACATTATTTTGTTGAAATATAATTTGATCAGTGAGAAATTAAGCTAATTGATCGCACACAAATAAGTTATTTATGTTTGACCAAGTAAGTAGTAGTGCTCCCGAGTAGACCGTCATTGTAAATAAGAATTTGTTCTTAACTGACAAAAATATGAAACTGCGGCTTGGAATATTGTCTAACATTGTCGAAAGACCCATGGGGCGGCGCACAATTGGCGCAACGTGGTCCGGGTTAAGGGAGGGTTTGGCAGGGATGTTCTTGTCCCATCGTGCTCTAGCGACTCCTGTGGCGGGCTGGGTGCAATGCATGCTGACACGGTCGCCATGTGTTCGGTGCTTCCTCCGAAAGGGTTTGTGTGGCTGGCTTCCGGGTTAATCGGGCGTTGTGTCAAGAAGCAGTTGCGGCTTGGCTGGGTTGTATTTCGGAGGATGCACGGCTCTCGACCTTCGCGCCTCCGGTGTCCGTACGGGAGTTGCAGCGATGAGACAAGCCTGTAACTATCAATTGGATACCATGAAAAAGGGGTAAAAAGTAAAGAATGAAATGTAAAAAACTGATACTGTATTCTGTTTGGGTGGGCTTGGTGTGGGATTTGGGTGGTCCATGAGTGACTTGACTATTTATTTGGATCTTAATCATTGTTAGGTTTGATCGCAATCAGATGTTGTGTACTATATTTATTTAATATTATATGAATCCTATTAATTAAAATGGGCAATTTGGGTGGAATCAATTATCTTAATTTCTCTTTAAAAAAGTTTCAGGAATGCTTATCTTATCCGTTTCTAACTACAGAAGCAATTTCAGAACAATCTGAGATGCTAGGTATCATAGTTTGCTGAAATGACATTGAACAACTTGTTGGCATGTGATGCTGGGGTTCCCTCACACATCCTGTGAGAAAAACGACACTGTTAAAGGCACAGTATTTCATCTTTCAACTTCATGTGTATCTGTGTGAGTCCATGAGAGTGGCCTAGTGGGTGTGTCAGTCTGTGTGGGAAGTAGTGTTATTGGAAGAATTTTCTAATGAAAACAATTAGTGGATCAGTTGGGATTAGGGTCTAGGTTAGTTTAAAGGAGATGGGAAGACCAGACCCAGGACAGTCTGGTTCTGGTCCCAGGCAGCTAGCCCAGGCCCTCCCTCTTTCCCCAACCTAATCCCTAACACTGTTTCCCTTTACCATAGCCACTGACTAACTCTCTCTCTCACTTACCCTGATCCAAACACTTCTCCCCTCACTTCATTTGCACCATCTGTCCCTTTGCCCCTCTCTCTCCTGCTCTGTCATATTCGGGGTGGCAGTCTGACCCACAGGAAGTGACCTAAAGTCCGGCCTCTGATTGGCTGTCAGAAGAGTTTGGGGGGAGTGAGGGGGCGAAACACCTGGATTAGCGTCAGGGATCATTATGGTTAGCATTCCTTCCCTTTCCATTCTGGCCGCCCTGACGGGGCTTCTGCAGTGGGAACATCTGCATAGTGTCTAACTCAGCACAGCAGGCTTAGCTGGGGGGGATCCCCAGAGTCTGCTGCCCCACCTCTGTCAGCTTGCTAGAGACGAGGACTAATATTCTAAACCTGTGTCTGTCTGTCTGACCTGTGGTTGGAACAGCATATTTGACTGATATTTGACTGTATTTGCTTTTGTGTGTGAATAATGTGTTTGCACTCCAATAACTCACTCTTTTTAATGACCGTCTCTGATATTCCTCCCCAGCCATGTCGTCATACATGTTCATCTTGAAAACCGAGCTTCCTGCAGCCATCGCCAGCTTCCTAAGCCGGTACGCATAAGCTTCCAGCATTATCAATTCAAATAAGAAGACCTTTAAACAAACATCAAATCCTAGGAATCATGCCATTCTTTCCCTATGGTGCATTAATCATATGACCTGACTGACAGGCAAAATGCCATTAGAGCAGATTTGGATCAAACAACAGACATAAGATCAAGAGAATACTAACCACAAGGCTACAAAACCTGGAATCAACTACCCATACCTAGCCAGGCATCAGAGATTCCTCTAAGATCACATGACGAATGTGGAGGAAATATGTCACCAAACCAAAATACACGGCTACACTGTTTAGCAGGGCTTGGAGAAAAGCCTGTGTGGTGTTGTATAACGTGGAGCAGCAGTGGAGGAGAGAGAGAGAGAGAGAGAACCATTCATCAGACCCCATCAGCACCCAGTGTCCTGTCCTTCATTTGGGCCTAGCTGCCTGCGTAAATGTACCTTCCACTCTCCCTACCCCCTGAAAACAGCCCACAGAGAAGTCCAAGGCCAAACTTTCTACTTCTATCATTTTATTATCAGCCACACTGAGCAGAGCAGAGTGCTGTGGCTGGCCCAATCCGTCAACATCTGACTCTTCCCCTTACAGCTGCTTTGTATTAGAGGCTCTCCCTCGCCCCAAATCTCTCGCACATGTTCCCCGGAATCAGAGCGATACAACGGGATATCAGTTCTGCCATTCTAATTATGGCCCACGCTGAGGGAAACAAAACAGTGCTGATAATGAGTGGCTTTGGGATGTTAACACACTTATTGAAGCACATTAAACGCTAAATAATACATTTGATTTATATTAAAAAGCATTCTCTTTGCAGCCTCATTTATCTTTATCCCAGAGTAAAAGAGTTGTGGTCTATTTTGGAGCCTTTGGATTATGTCTTTAGTGATTTATGTACTGCCTACAATAAGTCAATGGGTCCTTGTTAAAGCCTACTGACACAGCCAGGTTTCTACAGTGCTACCATTTTACAGTAGTCTCCTAAATATTTTGCTGTGCTGCCTGGAATTTTAATTTGAGAGCCCCAGTGCCCCTACAAGAAAACAAACACCCCGATAATGGTTGTAATGGTTACTTTGCTGTACCGCTGCCTCTGGGTGCCATAGAGAATACACTGAGCATACATTCGGGACCGCCTTGCCTGCATCATTACTACAGGAAAATGGCTGGTTTCTAGCCCAAACTGTTCAAATGTTATGATCCATATTACCGGCGGAAACGCATTTTACATTCATAAACCATGTTGCGGGCCGTTAACCTTGTTCAGTCATGTTACAGCATTAGCTAGCTAGCTAATTACCTGCTAACCACAGATGAACGTTATAATATTCTTTGTGCTAACTCCCAGTAGTGTGCAAACATTTGGTGGCACAGAAAAATGGAGAGCTTCTTCAGGAGATGAGCTTCAAAAGTAGCTAGGATTCATATAGGCTCAATGAAGGCTACATCTTAATCAATTTTCTGGTGCTCCTTAACCATGTATTTTGTGATTGCTGGCAATTTTTAACATTAAAGGACCCCCACCAGAGGCAGTTGCCGCCACTATTTTGGCGTAATTTCCTGTCCTGGAGAGAAAATGCACACTCAGGTTCCACCTCCGAAGAATGACGAAAGCTAACATTACTTGTTTTTTCACGAATTTGGTATGGAAATTTCCACATGGAGTTGGTTAACATCAACAAATAGGGCATTGACAGCTGTTAGTGTAGCTAGCTAGCATGCTAATCTTATCTAGCTAGCTAATGTTCTGTTATTGTTGTTTTGTATTATTTTTTTTTCACTGCACCATATTCAGAAAATTAGCCCGCTGGCTCTATGGCTGGTTCTGGAGCTAGATTTGTCATGCGCATTGATTGATGTAGGGAAAACTTTGCCAAAGATGGAAACCACATGCCTATCTTGTACTTCTATTGTTATATCAAAGGTTTTGGCATCTTCCATGAATTGTAGCTGCAAATCCGCCATAGATATAGTTACACAAACTCCTGAGTTGTCTCGTTTTCCTGTTTTGAAGGTGAACCGTCGCCCCGTTCTGAGTGCTCTGGAGCAGGTTTTCATCAAGGATCTCTACTTTGCTCCCAATCCAACCTGGCAGAGCTTGAGAGGATCTGCAGAGAACAATGGGAGAAACTCCCCAAATACAAGTGTGCCAAGCTTGTAGTGTCATACCCAAGAATAAATTCTGTAATCGCTGCCAAAGGTGCTTCAAAGTACTGAGTAAAGGGTTTGAATACTTATGTAAATTAAATATTTCATTTTTAAAAATAAATAAATTAGCAAACATTTCTAAAACGGTTTTCCTTTGTCATTATGGGGTATTGTGTGTAGATTGTGTGGGGGGGGGGGGGGGCGGCTCAGGCAGCCAAGTGGACACAACTCATCTCAGTTACAATGAGGAATAACTTGACATTGTTAATGAATCAGAAACAGCTGCAATGCTGGTGGGTGGTAACATTCAAATAAAACCCAGCCCTGAAACAAAACGTAGGCTGAAAATAATTTGTATGTCCTATCATAGGAAAAGACACCGCATTCACAGTTCGGATTTGTCACTTCAATCCAAAATACTGTATATAATACTTTGAATGATTTGACTTAACTCGTTGTGCAACATCATGGGTAAGCTCTGGTCTTTCTGCTCAAAGAAGTGGATTTCTACTGGTGTGGGCATTTAATACCTCATGTGGTCCTGTGTAGCTCAGTTGGTAGAGCATGGCGCTTGTAACGCCAGGGTAGTGGGTTCGATCCCCGGGACCACCCATACGTAGAATGTATGCACACATGACTGTAAGTCGCTTTGGATAAAAGCGTCTGCTAAATGGCATATATTATTATTATTATGTGTTTAATTTTGCTCCTAAATCGGTGCTCCTACTTTTTTCAATTTAGGAGCACATGTAGAACCCTGAGAGCCAGGCAGGGTCATGGACAGCTGGGATGTATTTGCGCTGCATTGACCAGATTTATTCTAATCCAACACTTGGAGTCCCGTCCTGCAGCTTGTTATACCATGAAATGTGGCACATTTCATGGGTATTTCAAGTATCCTTTTCCCTCTCCATTGAGTATTCTAACCAGGGTGGATCCATATCCTTGAGATGGCCAGTGGCGAATTGGATATCCCTTTGTCAGTCAGCAGTAGTGTGGGTAGAACCAGCGAAAAGGTTCGGCTCTGAACTGAACAGAAGTATATAAAAACAGAAAGCTACGTTTTAAGTGAGAAGTAGGCATTGGTCTGAAGCTGAAAAAGTAAATTCACATGGTTTTCCAGCATACAGCTTTGACCTACTAGGGAAAGGGGGATACCTAGTCAGTTGTACAACTGAACGCATTCAACTGAAATGTCTTCCACATTTAACCCAACTCCTGAATCAGAGTGGTGCGGGCTGCCTTAATCTACATCGTCGGTGCCCGGGGAACAGTGGGTTAAATGCCTTGCTCAGGGGCAGAAGGACAGATTTTTACTTTGTCAGCTCAGGGATTCGATCCAGCAACATTTTGGTTACTGGCCCAACGTTCCTACCCGCCAGGCTACCTGCCGCCCCATAGCTATTTTGGTATTATATTTCAAACTATGTTAAGGCAGATTGCTTAGGGTTCAAACCTTCTCAAACAGGAAAAGCTTGGGAGAGCATGGGTGGAATAGGCATTGTGGTGCTCATTGTTACGAATCCCTTTTGGTCCGACAGTCTAGGGGGGGATGGTAATGAGACCCGTAGCATAACTCATGCAATTTATAATAGTGACAAAGTGAGAACGAAATAACCACGACAACTGAAATCTACCGTCAAACTCAAGGTTTATTGTAAAACACACGGTAATGGGGGGAGCAGGAAAAGGGGCTGAGCTGGACCCAAGGAAAGAAATAATAAGTATTCAAAACACACCCCTAAGCTAGACTAGCCTACTTTAACAACAGCTAACTAACCAAAAATACAGTGGGTGGTCCGCCCAGTTCTAACTAGTGTATTTAAGTCTACCTACGGGTAGTGTATGCCCATGGGCGACTTGTCTTGGTTTCCCCTTTTCCCACCAGCAAACAAACACCATAACCAAAAACAATACTCACAGGTGAGGACAAAGTGCTATGGAGGTGCAACATTTTGGTTACTGGCCCAACGTTCCTACCCGCCAGGCTACCTGCCGCCCCATAGCTATTTTGGTATTATATTTCAAACTATGTTAAGGCAGATTGCTTAGGGTTCAAACCTTCTCAAACAGGAAAAGCTTGGGAGAGCATGGGTGGAATAGGCATTGTGGTGCTCATTGTTACGAATCCCTTTTGGTCCGACAGTCTAGGGGGGGATGGTAATGAGACCCGTAGCATAACTCATGCAATTTATAATAGTGACAAAGTGAGAACGAAATAACCACGACAACTGAAATCTACCGTCAAACTCAAGGTTTATTGTAAAACACACGGTAATGGGGGGAGCAGGAAAAGGGGCTGAGCTGGACCCAAGGAAAGAAATAATAAGTATTCAAAACACACCCCTAAGCTAGACTAGCCTACTTTAACAACAGCTAACTAACTAACCAAAAATACAGTGGGTGGTCCGCCCAGTTCTAACTAGTGTATTTAAGTCTACCTACGGGTAGTGTATGCCCATGGGCGACTTGTCTTGGTTTCCCCTTTTCCCACCAGCAAACAAACACCATAACCAAAAACAATACTCACAGGTGAGGACAAAGTGCTATGGAGGTGCTCAAACGAGAGGTTAATACACAAAGAGAGAGTGAAACACAGAGACTTACAGACAAGACATTTACAGAGAGATTCAGCTCTAGAGCAAACAACTGACAGGGTTTTTAAACCAAGGGAAAGGAACTGTGATAGGGTAGGAAACAGGAGGAGGTGTGTCTTCTGATTGATGATTGGATTGGTGACTGATTGGGGAGTGATGATTTTCACCTGTGAGGGGAGAAGGAGCGAAAAGAACACAGGATACACACACACAAAGGATACACACACAGGATACTGGTATCCGTAACACTCATGAAATTCCTTTTTTGGCTTCAGACCAATACCTACTTCTCACTTAGTTTTTTTGTTTTTAATTTCCATGGTTTTTGCAAGATGATTATGCACATTATACAACAGATGGGTCTAACACTGATTTGTTAAAACCGCATTCTCGCCGGTGTCTATTTCACAAGTTACCATTGGCTAAATACAGTGGGGCAAAAAAGTTTTTCGTCAGCCACCAATTGTGCAAGTTCTCCCACTTAAAAAGATGAGAGAGGCCTGTAATTTTCATCATAGGTACACTTCAACTATGACAGACAATGAGAATTTTTTTTTCTCCAGAAAATCACATTGTAGGATTTTTGAATTTATTTGCAAATTATTGGTGGAAAATAAGCATTTGGTCACCTACAAACAAGCAAGATTTCTGGCTCTCACAGACCTGTAACTTCTTCTTTAAGAGGATCCTCTGTCCTCCACTCGTTACCTGTATTAATGGCACCAGTTTGAACTTGTTATCAGTGTAAAAGACACCTGTCCACAACCTCAAACAGTCACACTCCAAACTCCACTATGGCCAAGACCAAAGAACTGTCAAAGTACACCAGAAACAAAATTGTAGACCTGCACAGGCTGGCAAGACTGAATCTGCAATAGGTAAGCAGCTTGGTTTGAAGAAATCAACTGTGGGAGCAATTATTAGGAAATGGAAGACATACAAGACAACTGATAATCTCCCTCAATCTGGGGCTCCACGCAAGATCTCACCCCGTGGGGTCAAAATGATCACAAGAACGTTGAGCAAAAATTCCAGAACCACACGGGGGGACCTAGTGAATGACCTGCAGAGAGCTGGGACCAAAGTAACAAAGCCTACCATCAGTAACACACTACGCCGCCAGGGACTCAAATCCTGCAGTGCCAGACGTGTCCCCCTGCTTAAGCCAGTACATGTCCAGGCCCGTCTGAAGTTTGCTAGAGAGCATTTGGATGATCCAGAAGAAGATTGGGAGAATGTCATATGGTCAGATGAAACAAAAATATAACTTTTTGGTAAAAACTCAACTCGTCGTGTTTGGAGGACAAAGAATGCTGAGTTGCATCCAAAGAACACCATACCTACTGTGAAGCATGGGGGTGGAAACATCATGCTTCGGGCTGTTTTTCTGCAAAGGGACCAGGATGATTGATCCGTGTAAAGGAAAGAATGAATGGGGCCATGTATTTTGAGATTTTGAGTAAAAACCTCCTTCCATCAGCAAGGGCATTGAAGATGAAACGTGGCTGGGTCTTTCAGCATGACAATGATCCCAAACACACCACCCGGGTAACGAAGGAGTTGCTTCGTAAGAAGCATTTCAAGGTCCTGGAGTGGCCTAGCCAGTCTCCAGATCTCAACCCCATAGAAAATCTTTGGAGGGAGTTGAAAGTCTGTGTTGCCCAGCAACAGCCCCAAAATATCACTGCTCTTGAGATCTGCATGGAGGAATGGGCCAAAATACCAGCAACAGTGTGTGAAGACTTCCAGAAAACGTTTGACCTCTGTCATTGCCAACAAAGAGGCCAGCTGGCCTCATATATAACAAAGTATTGAGAAACTTTTGTTATTGACCAAATACTTATTTTCCACCATAATTTGCAAATAAATTCATTAAAAATCCTACAATGTGATTTTCTGGATTTTTTTTCTCTCATTTTGTCTGTCATAGTTGAAGTGTACTTATGATAAATTACAGGCCTCTCATCTTTTTAAGTGTGAGAACTTGCACAATTGGTGGCTGACTAAATATTTTTTTGCCCCACTGTATATGATGCTAAAATGCCTATTTACTGTTCCATCTGACTGCACAGTCCACAGTCTCATCAACACAGCCAGGCAATTTATAAACTTGATCTCCACATAAAAATAATCTAAACATTCTCACATTTCTTTTAGACTAACATTTAGTTTTCAACAGCGGAGATTTGTATAAACCTTGCAGTCTGTCTCTCCGACATTTGCAACATTGTTTCAATATTCAAATTCGATCTCCAGCAGTCCCGTAGTAATGAACGTGTCGGGAGTCGGGATGAGACAGTCATGCAGGCAGTGTTTCTCAGCCAGTCGAAATCATGAATCAGCTGGCCTAATTTTATTGGTATATACAAAGAAACGTAATTTGAAAAAGGGTCAAATGAAACAAAGTGCAGCTAGTTTGCAGTCTTTCCAGCTTCACTTTGAAGTGGTTGTGTAAGCTGTGTCGTTGGCTAGCTTCTCTGAACAACTGTGTCCTGACGAGACAGCACATTTTCCATGATATAGCCTCATAAGCTATTTTTTATGGATATATCCAAAGAAATGTCACTAGAAAACAGCTTAAGCAAATGCAGTTACTGTTGTTATTCTGGATGCACTGTTTGACGTGATTTAAGTTAGCCGTAGTTGGTTAGCTAGCAAGCGAGGGGTAAGAACGTTGCCAGCTTGTATGGCATTAAAATGAACGACTGGCAATCGATACAGAACAAAAAGACTGAATGACTGGGTCGCATTTCTGGCAACCGAACCGATAAAACGAATGACCAGCTGGCTTGGGTAGCAACCCTAGATTTGTGTTGAGACTATATGTTGTGAAAGGATGAAATAGTATGAATAAATCCATTAAAAAAAGTGTTTTTTGTGAAAATATGTAAATCATTATTTGAATAAGTTGTTAAGCCATTGTATAAAAGTGATAATGCCTCTCGAAGCCGGTATTTGGAGGATATATTGGCATGGTTTGCCGGCTCTCCACTTCTTGTGCCTAACGACACCCGTGCCAATATATCCTCCAAACACCGGCTTCGAGGGCATTATCACTTAATTATTATACAACATAATGCAGCATAACACCGGAGTCAAAGTTAAATAAAAGTAAACAATCACAAATGGCAACAGAAATAATGTAGTTAGTATTTATTTAATAATAACAGCTGATTTTCCAGAGGGAAGCAAAATAACAAAAACCTGTTTTAGCCAGTATGGACTAAACTGGAAGAAACACAAATAATCAACATGTACCCATTAACTATTTACATGAAAAATGTACCTTTTTAAAATGGATTTTTAAATTTGACCCCTTTTTCTCCCCAATTTCGTGGTATCTAATTGTTTTTTTTAGTAGCTACTATCTTGTCTCATCGCTACAACTCCCGTACGGGCTCGGGAGAGACGAAGGTTGAAGGTCATGCATCCTCCGATACCCAACCAAGCTGCACTGCTTCTTAACACAGTGTGCATCCAATCCGGAAGCCAGATGCACCAATGTGTCGGAGGAAACACCGTACACCTGGCAACCTTGGTTAGCGTGCACTGCACCCAGCCCACCACAGGAGTCGCTGGTGCGCGATGAGACAAGGACATCCCTACCGGCCAAACTCTCAATGTGTGACATGTCTGGTGAGTATGCAGGCCTTGGAAGAGCTTCCAGGAATAGTGTACAGATCCTTGCAACATGGGGCTGTGCATTATCATGCTGAAGTGATGGCTGCTGATGAATGGCACGACAATGGGCCTCGATCTTGTCACGGTATCTCTGTGCATTCAAATCGCAATTGTGTTCGTTGGTTGTGCAAACCCACAGTTTCTTCAGCTGTCCAGGTGTCTGGCCTCAGATGATCCTGCAAGTGGAGAAGCCGGATGTGGAGGACCTAGGCTAACGTGGTTACACATGGTCTGCGGTTGTGAGGCCGATTGGACGCACTCCCAAATTCCCTAAAACAATGTTGGAGACAATTTTATGGTAGAGAAATTAACATTGAATTCTTTGGCAACAGCTCTGATGGACATTCCTGCAGTCAGTATGCCAATTGCATGCTCCCTCAACTTGAGACATCTGTGGCATTATGTTGTGTGACAAAACTGCACATTTTAGAGGGGCCTTGTATTGTCCCCAGCACAACACCTGTGCTGTTTAATCAGCTTCTTAATATAACACACCTGTTGGGTGGAAGGATTATTTTGGCAAATGAGAAATGCTCCCTAACATGGATTTAAACAAATTTGTGCTCAATGTGAGAGAAATAATATTTTTCTGTGTATGGAACATTTCTGGGATCTTTTGTTTCAGCTCATGGAACACTTTCAATGTTGGGTTTTTATATTTTTGTTTGGTGTTAATTAGAACGTGTGACTAAAACCAGTTTGGCAAGCCTTGTCCTGCAGAAGTTGAAATATATAGCCAATACAAAATGTATCGAATGAGTGTAATTTACATTATGGTTTCAGTCAGATTTTTTCCACCACGTAATGAGCAGCTAGCGTGTGCTTGTCCTAATAAGCCATCATTCCACGGTTGCCATAGTGTTTCTTTACATGACTTGACTCTTGTAAAGCACTGTAGTGAATCTACTCAATACAATGACATTACAAATTACTGCATTTCACTGCACAGTTTGAACTTCTAAACAGTGCTATTTTGAGACTGTTTAATCAATTCAGGCCTTGTTTATTAGTGTGCGTGTGTTGCTTCAGAACAAACACTTCTGCCTTGTTATCAACTGTCATAGATAGACAAATATTTAATAAGTTGTACCTAAGAAGGTAAACTGAACAAGTGTTTTGTATTTACTTTCGAATTTGTAGAGGAGATAGTTGGTGTTGTAAACCACAAATAAAATCTTAATATTAAGTATTAAGAAATCATCATTTAGAGTATCTGTTAGTCCTTTGGCGCACAATTTGTGAGACTTATTATACACTGCTCCAAAAAATAAAGAGAACACTTAAACAACACAATGTAACTCCAAGTCAATCACACTTCTGTGAAATCAAACTGTCCACTTAGGAAGCAACACTGATTGACAATAAATGTCACATGTTGTTGTGCAAATGGCATAGACAACAGGTGGAAATTATAGGCAATCAGCAAGACACCCCCAATAAAGGAGTGGTTCTGCAGGTGGGGACCACAGACCACTTCTCAGTTCCTATGCTTCCTGGCTGATGTTTTGGTCACTTTTGAATGCTGGCGGTGCTTTCACTCTAGTGGTAGCATGAGACGGAGTGGAGTCTACAACCCACACAAGTGGCTCAGGTAGTGCAGCTCATCCAGGATAGCACATCAATACGAGCTGTGGCAAGAAGGTTTGCTGTGTCTGTCAGCGTAGTGTCCAGAGCATGGAGGCGCTACCAGGAGACAGGCCAGTACATCAGGAGACGTGGATCAGGCCGTAGGAGGTCAACGACCCAGCAGCAGGACCGCTACCTCCGCCTTTGTGCAAGGAGGAGCAGGAGGAGCACTGCCAGAGCCCTGCAAAATGACCTCCAGCAGGCCACAAATGTGCATGTGTCTGCTCAAACGGTCAGAAACAGACTCCATGAGGGTGGTATGAGGGCCCGATGTCCATAGGTGGGGGGACGTGACAGAGTCTGGAGACGCCGTGGAGAATGTTCTGCTGCCTGCAACATCCTCCAGCATGACCGGTTTGGCGGTGGGTCAGTCATGGTGTGGGGTGGCATTTCTTTGGGGGGCTGCACAGCCCTCCATGTGCTCGCCAGAGGTAGCCTGACTGCCATTAGGTACCGAGATGAGATCCTTGGACCCCTTGTGAGACCGCCCCTTGTTGGCCCTGGGTTCCTCCTAATGCTCGACCTCATGTGGCTGGAGTGTGTCAGCAGTTCCAGAAAGAGGAAGGCATTGACGCTATGGACTGGCCCGCCCTTTCCCCAGACTTGAATCCAATTGTGCACATCTGGGACATCATGTCTCGCTCCATCCACCAACGCCACGTTGCACCACCCACGTTGCACCACAGACTGTCCAGGAGTTGGCGGATGCTTTAGTCCAGGTCTGGGAGGAGATCCATCCGCCACCTCATCAGGAGCATGCCCAGGCGTTGTAGGGAGGTCATACAGGCATGTGGATGCCACACACACTACGGAGCCTCATTTTGACTTGTTTTAAGGACATTACATCAACGTTGGATCAGCCTATAGTGTGGTTTTCCACTTTAATTTTGAGTGTGACTCCAAATCCAGACCTCCATGGGTTGATAAATTTGATTTCCACTGATAATTTTTGTGTGATTTTGTTGTCCGCACATTCAACTATGTAAAGAAAAGTATTTAATAATATTTCATTCATTCAGATCTAGGATGTGTTCTTTTAGTGTTCCCTTTATTTTTTGAGCAGTGTATATATTGTTTTCAACTATAAAAAAAAAAAAACACATGCATCGGCATAACGTTATCTGTAAATCGCTGACTTTTGCCTCCCTAAAATCAGTACCGGTCCCAAAAAATCCCACATCGGTTGGGCTCTACTTGGAAGTTATTTAGCTAGCTAGCTATGTTTTGTGGAAGAATGTAGCTATGATATATTAACATTTGAGTTGTGGTACAGTCTTGTAGTCCGGTAGTAAGAATCTCATCTATTGTACCTAGCAATGCAAAATAACGTTAGCAGCATGGCAGTTCCCCAAAGTTTGGTGGTTTTAAACTTAACATAACTAACGTTGGCTAGCTAAGCTATGTTTTGTGTAAGAAAGTATGATACTGTATATTGTGGTGCATGAACTGGTCATACGTGTTAGCTTATTTGTTTGTGCTCTGCTTACATGCAAGTGTCTAGGTCAGCAATTACTTGGTAAAATATAGCTAGCTTTCCTCGCTTGTTGTTTAGCTACCTAGCCAATGTTATCTCTCATATGGCTGGTATAACTTTACATTAGCTAGCTAGCATGCAAATTTATGTTAGCTATCTAGCTAATCAACACAAAACCACATTCATTAAAGATGTTAGCATTGTCAGAAATGCTACAAAAAGATAGCAGCACATAGTTGGTTCTTGAGAGCGTTACATTTATGAATTTAATCAGAACTGTTGACCCTACAAACGTATTCAGTCCGAAGGTGGCAAATCTCATGGTCACTATGGGCGCTATAGTCTTGTTGTCCGTCGCCTAGATCTTGAGCTAGTTCTGCGCAACAAAATATATATTTTTCCTCATGTTAATGATCCTGTCAAAAATCCTGTATGTGGTTCTCGTTAACAGATGCACGGCTCATGATGAGAGGCAGAGAGTGCGTTGCATACCTCCAATATTGGCTTAGATATGGTAGGGAGATTTTAATTTAACATTGATTGAAGCTCAATGCCAACATATTGTGGTGGCTATCGTCCCCACAAGAATACAGGCTGTGTTTGGCCTGATTGTCCTAGGTTAAGTGAAGGGTGAGATTTAGGTTGAGGCAGGCGTTAGGGTGAGAGATGGGATCAAAGTGGTTGTCTACATTGACATCCAGTTAAGGACTGTCCACCCAGTGCAGACAGAGAGATGAGACTTTGGGCCACTATGGTAACCCAGGAGCTGTTAAACTGCCAAACAAGAGTCATTTGGTGTTGATATGGTCAGAGCAGGTGCTGCTGATACTGTGAGCCCCATAAACAGCCCTGGAGCCAGTCCCCCATGACCCCACACTGCGTCCCCTTCCTCCCCTCCCAACACAGCAGCCAGCGCTTCCTTTCCGCCACACCTCACCCCGACCGACCCTGATCCCAGTGAGCCAGCATGGCTTCCACATGTTTCACTCACACTTTCGTCCCCCCCTCTCCAACTCCTCCCTCCTGAATAAACTGCCAAGGCTGCCTCAGCAAAGAAAAATATTATTCGCCCTTAGAAAAAAGCCAATGAGTGAAATCTTGCCCCATCTGACAGAGCGACAGAACGTTTGCATGTGAATTAAATAATTGTTTTGGTTTGCGAGAGCTAAAGCCCTTAATTTATACCATATTATGAGGCTGTATTTGAGCACGAAATGGAGACTCATTTCCAGGCAGAGAAGAGGGGTCCAGGGACAGAGGGAGACTCCTCATTGTCTTCATCATTAGACTTGTGGAGGGGGAACATTTCTAAAGGTATCAACATTCATCCATAAAAATATTTAATATTCTCTTTCCCTTCATCCTCTGTTTGTCTCTGTAGGGTGGCCTGGTATGAAGATGGCAGGATGTTACTGATTCTGATGACTTGTGAGGTTCCTCTGGCTCTACTGACCCAAGATTGGAGAGTGGCACAGTTTGGTCTCATCTGGTACACTTGTCCTTAAATCTATATGATAGACATGTGTATCACCATCTTTGTCCTTCCACCCTCCAGGATTCCGGGCTACACCAGCAGCCTCCTCTTCATGCTCATCTTCTTAGTTGTGGTGAGTTCAGTACAAATCTTATGCCTCTAAAGGTTGACTAGTTTCTCTTCCACCATAATCCACCTGATCTGTTGCTTCTCTCACAGGTTGTGGTCAAGAAATGGGTACATCCCCTGCCCCCTACCAAGCAATGTGACCAGGTGTAACAACCACATCACAAACGGCCCTAATCACACACACCAAATACTGAAAGTGACATGTAGGCTGTGAGCTTCACTTCAGGTGGCAGGTAGCCTAGCGGTTAACAGCGTTGGGCCTGTAACCGAAAGGTCGATGTTTTGAATACCCGAGCCGCCAAAATATGGAAAAATCTGCTTCTGAGCAAGGCAGTTAACCCCCAACAAAAACTGTTCCCAGGGCACCGATGACGTGGACGTCGATTTAAGGAAGCCCCCTGCACCTCTCTGATTCAGAGGGATTGGGTTAAATGGGGAAGACACATTTCAGTTCAATGCATTCAGTTCTGCAACTGACTAGGTTTTCTCTTTCATACATTTTTTTGTATCTAACTGCCACAGTGACTGGTGGACCAAAATGTTAATTTCCCACCCTGGTAACACCTACCCTCGAGTCCTGGTTGTAGGATTAGGCAGGAATCCTGGAGATTGCGTTTCTGAATGGGAGGCTTTGGTGGCTGACTGAGCCAGTTATGTATTGACGAATACCAGAGAATGCTGCACTGTGACTGGTGCCAGTCCTGAAGGGGAGGAAGTACTTACGACCCTGCCAGTGCCAGGAAGTGAACTTTGACCTTGTTGGATATAACAGCAGCACTATTGCTTCCTTGTATACAGTCATGGCTGTGGGTCCATTTAAATGGCTGTTGTTTAGTTTCCTCCGTAGTCAAGACTATGGAATTCAATCTACCCCAAAGACACTCGTATTTCCAACCACCCTTTACAACTCCTCTCATTTCTTAAACATTAGAAATGAACAAGAGTGAAATTAACATTGGTGCATTTAATTGAATTTTTCCAGATATCGAATTCCTTCAGATTTGGAATGTACGCCCAAACTCTCACCCAGTAAGGTATATATGCATCGGTGCCATTTTATGATGAGTGAGGACAATAGAATAAAAAAACATTATGCCCATGGCCTTATTTCTATTACAGCACATTGGATGACTGTCATTCATATTCCATTCACTCCGCTGAATGTAACATCGATATGTTTCGGCTACTACATGATACTCAAATGTTCCCTATACCCATCATGAGGTTGCTACAACCTAGCTTATGAATGAAACTTTCCAACATAAGTGCACAGGTCGAGAGAAATTTGAGTAATCAAGGTGACAGACATTGACACATTCAATACCGCCTTGCACACTTGTCTGCATCTAGCTGATCTAAGGTGTAATCATTAGTCCTGCAGTTGCAAACAAATTTCTATTGGACAAATTCAAGTATGTTTATCCATGTTTTGTTCTGTTTGCTTCCGTTTAAGAAACATAAGCCCTTGATCACATGCAAACACAGTTCACTTTCATGGCAGCCACATACAAACAGCAATGATCCCTTTGATTGTTGTATAATTCCTTATTGGATCTATGCAGTCTCCTCTCACCTTTTCCCTTCGCTTGTGAACTTCAGTGCACAACACATCAGCTGTCTGTTAACAGGTGAAAAATCCCTTCCAAGCCAAACCTTAATATCATAACCGCTAACAGCTACACACAGCCTACATCGTTGTCACCATATTAGCTAACATCATAATTAACATAGCTACTAGAACTAATGTGTTACTAAACTGCTACAATCACACAGGACCGTGTACAGCGAGCAGTTCAGCAGTTACACCGGAGGACATTGGTGGTTATACAACCAAAAGCTTACCTTGACTTGGATGAGTTCCAGTGTTGGATAGCCATAGCCAGCTAGCATCCCTCTTGAGCCAAGTATTAGAGTAGGCTAAACTAGCTAGCTGCATCTATGTCTCTTGCTTCACCATTTTTAAAGAAATTAATTTGTTCAAAACTGTTCAACTATTGTCTTTCTCTGAGTCAACTACACACCACATTTTATGCACTGCAGTGCTAGCTAGCTGTAGCATATGCTTTCAGTACTTTATTTATTCTCTGATCCTTTGATTGGATGGACAACATGTCAGTTCATGCTGCAAGAGCTCGGATGGGTTGGAGGACGTCCTCCGGAAGTTGTCATAATAACTGTGTAACTCTATGGAAGGGGGTGAGAACCACGAGCCTCCTAGGTTTTGTGTTGAAGTCAGTGAACCCAGAGGATTGCGGAAGCTAGCCGTACCTCGGCTACACGATGGTGCTACCCTATAGAGTGCTGTTGAGGCTACTGTAGACCTTCATTGCAAAACAGTGTTTTAATAAATTATTTGGGGACGTGTATAAATGTGATATAGTTGTCAAAAAAGGATGACTTCAATGTTTCACTATTTAACATTTTCTGAAATTTACTGATGAGGATGGTCCTCTTACTCTTCCGAGGAGCCTCCACTGATGCATTGACTCAACTTGTCTCCATCAACCCTGGATATTTAGTCAGTAAAACAGACTGTATAATATTTGTAAGCTGTAATACGCTTTATTGCAATTAATAGTGCAGTACAATTATTACAGTTGCAGAAGCAGTTTTCTGGATCTTCTGGAGCTTTAGTAAAAGGCACCGTCTGTCTATAGTTCTTAGTCACTGTCAGTGGTGACATTTCCCAATCATTAAGAGTGCAGGATTGTGTAGTGTATGGAATAACATATGCTCCAGAGCTGAGTGCAACCAGCAGCTGCCACTCACGTGTGAATGTGCCTGTACTATTAATCTGTGTGTGTCTGGGGGGGCGTGCAGAATTACATGGCACACATGGTTATACGATTCAGATACCATGATATATTGCTGCCAGAGGAGGCAGTGCAAAAGTGTGTTTTATTTGTGTGCAGTGTGCATGTATTTATAGATATGTCTAAAATACTAAATCAGAGAACTTCTCACCTCAACTTTACAATATCACACACTGCAGTTTTTCTGGTAATGACCACTACTATTATTATTACTCCTACAACTATTACTACTAGACACACACACACACTGCCCCCCTTCCCCCTACTTTCCCTGGGTAACCGTATAAGTTTCTACGGTGTTAATGACGGCAGTGTAGGGAATGATGGATGTGTGTTTTGAGTGCTTACATCATCCCCACCATGGCCTTCTCCTTCCTCTGCCACACTGCTGTGGTGCCCATCTACTGTGAGCTGGACCAGTCAGTACCCTGCCTGCCTGACTGACGCAGCCCTTTACACATCCTTCTAAACACTGATTTGTCTGCCATTGTAATCCTTGGGCTGGCTGTGTGTGTAAAAAAAAATATTTAAAAAATACAAATACAATTTTTTATTTATTTATTATTAATTTTCATGAATGGAAAAACACTTCAAACTTCAATGACTAATACCAGATATAAACTATGTTGAAATTATGATGGTACTATTATTTTTAAATGTAATTTTTGAGAACTAGCAATCACCAAAATAAAAGCTAGACAGTCAGGGAGAATTAAATTCCAAAACAATGATTTAAGCAGTGTTGGTTTTGTTATGTTTGAGCAAAACAACACAGTATATGCCATGGAATAATCAATTTAATTACAGGAAATTGGTTTTAAAAATGCAAAATGAAATGGGCAGTGACACACTTCACAGAGAGAGAGAGCTGGTTGACACTACAAGCTCTATTAAATCCATGGTGTCTCTACCTCCTCCTAAAATGTTATATTGGACCAGTCCTTCACTTTGCTTTATCTCTCTGACAGGCCACATGGACACAGAGCTGTTGCTAGGCTACGACGTGAACCTTCCGAGTGATGTGTTGGTGATGGAAAAGAGACCATGGTCTCAGCATTGACTCCATTTCAAAATAAATGTTCAATTAAAAACTAAAATGTCTGAGCGTCTGACAATCCTGCTGGTTGTGCTGCTGACTGTGTTTGGGGTTGTGGGTAGGTGTTAAGTCGTTTAACTGATGGGGTTTCCGTTTGGGGGGTATTTATTGTTCCATTAGCATCTACTGGTAATGTTAGGACCTTATTAGCTAAATGGGTTTTGAATGGTTGGTTAATGTACTCATGTTTAGGTTCTTTAATCTGTAGTTTGCTTTGGGTGTTAAGTATAGCATGGTGTACCTTGTGTACAAAGTCTCTGGAGTCTGTCGTGGTAAATGCACACTTCCCAAATTCATCCTCATACTGGAGTTGTTTAGCCTCATAAATCATGGAAAAGACAATATTGCAAGGACCCCAAAAAACAAAAGAAAATGTTACTTTTTTTAATGGCAATGTTTTCATATCTGCTGGCAATGTAATGATCATGACTAACCTGTGACTGCACTGTATCACTACGATGATGTAATTTCCTTGTTTCTGCTGATCTTCAGCCTGTTTGTGGGACTGCTCAGTCTGTGTCATCGTGGTCACCTGGGCAGAGAACCCCTGAACAGGACCACATGACCACAGGACCACATGACCAGACAAGCCATGTACCTGCTCCATGGAGCCTAAAGGGAAAATGCTGCCAGATAAATCATATTTGGCAGCAAACCAGGATGCTATGACCACCAAACAGGCCAGTGGTAGGACCACAAGATCACTGCATCCAGACTCTGAAAGCATAAGACTGCCCAGTTACTGAATGTTGCGCTGATGTATTGAGTGAATATACTATACCTTCCTCTATACCGCACCTCCGGTATCCATGGAAGAAAAGTCATTCAAATGCTTATCAACTATTTCATTATATGATCAATTTATTGTACTGTAAAATGATAAATAAAAGGGAAACATTGTGATTTGTATAACTGACTTTTACTGTGGAATGATAATCACTCGAGCATGTTGTATGTGCGTGTGTGTGTGTGTGTGTTTGACTGACAGCCATATTATTGACGTTGGGACAACCTCTGCAGTGTAGGGCTGGGGGTCCTGTCTGTAGCTAATAAAAGCCAAATGCCTAGTACGTTTCCAATCATGATGCTGTTTAGATTCTCTCGGCACCCTCTGGAACCTCTGGTCGCTGAACTGCCGCTTCTAATCTGAGGAATTAGGCTCACTGACTGGTCCCCATTTCCCTCCCAAAGCAGAGCAGGAGACCGCCCTCTCCTCACACCCCCAACCAGGGGTTAGGAGGCTCCCTAATCCAGGAAATCTCCCTGGTCTCCCCCATACCCCGCAGGACGTTCCTAGAACAGGCAGACAGCCTGCTGGCTATGAAAAATAACATGGGAGATCAGCTATCGTCAGGGATGTGAGTCATTGCTGGAGTATTCTGGTAAAGCTTTGCTAGTTTGGCTCTCATATACAGTGCCTTTGGAAAGTATTCAGACCCCTTGACGTTACAGCCTTATACTAAAATGGATTAAATAAAACAATTTCCTCGGCAATCAACACACAATACCCCATAATGAGAAAGCGAAAAAAGGTTTAGGAATTTTAGCTAATGTAACTGAAATACCTTATTTACACAAGTATTCAGACCCTTTGCTATGAGACTTGAAATTGGGCTCAGGTGCATCCTGTTTTCATTGATCATTCTTGATGTTTTTACAACTTGATTGGAGTCCAACTTGATTGGATTTGGAAAGGCACATATCTGGGGAAAGGTACCAAAACATTTCTGCAGCATTGAAGGTCCCCAAGAACACAGTGGTCTCCATCTTTTTAAAAGTTTTTATTTGATTACTTTTACCCCCTTTTCTCCCTAATTTTGTGGTATCCAATTGGTCAGTCTTGCCTCATTGCTGCAACTCCCGTACGGACTCGGAGAGGCGAAGGTCGAGAGCTGTGCATCCTCCGAAACACAACCCAGCCAAGCCACACTGCTTGACACAATTTCCGCTTAAACCGGAAGCCAGCTGCACCAATGTGTGCACCACACAGCTGCACCAATGAGGAAACACTACACCTGACCACTGTGTCAGCGTGCATTGCGCCCAGCCTGCCACATTTGAAACAAAACAAAAATACAAACCTGTTTTTGCTTTGTCATTATTGGGTATTGTGTATAGATTTTGAGGGGGAAAAAACAATTTAATTTTAGAATAAGGCTGTAACAAAATGTGGAAAAGGTCAAGGGGTCTGAATACTTTCCGAATGCACTGTGTGCATAGATGTATACAATAAAGTTTGGACACACCTACTCATTCAAGGGTTTTTCTTTATTTTTACGATTTTCTACCTTGTAGAATAATACTGAAGACGACAACTGAAGACGACAACTGTGAAATAACACATTTGTTAGTAACCAAAAAAGTGTTAAACAAATCAAAATATTTTTGATTCTTCAAAGTCAACCAGCTTCACCTGGAATGCTTTTCCAACAGTCTTGAAGGAGATATATGCTGAACATATGCTGAACACACATGCTGAACATTTGCTGAACACTTGTTGGCTGCTTTTCCTTCACTCTGGTCAGACTCATCCCAAACCATCTCAATTGGTTTGAGGTTGGTTGATTGTGGAGGCCAGGTCATCTGATGCAGGCCATATGATATCTCCAAAACCCACTGCCTGTATAGTGCTGTATAGTATCCACACCCCTCAACGTTTTCTACATTTTGTTGTTACAGCCTGAATTTAAAATTGATTAAATTAAGATTTAGATCCTTACTGTCCCTAGAATTTCTAAGCAAACAGCTGGAGGCAGGGCTTTCTCCTATAGAGCTCCATTTTTATGAAATGGTCTGCCTACCACTGTGAGAGACGCAGACTCGGTCTCAAACTTTAAGTCTTTATTGAAGACTCATCTCTTCAGTAGCTCCAATGATTGAGTGTAGTCTGGCCCAGGAGTGTGAAGATGAACAGAAAGGCACTGGAGCAACGAACTGCCCTTGCTGTCTTTGCCTGGCCGGTAACCCTCTCTCCACTGGGATTCTCTGCCTCTAACCCTATTACAGGGGCTTACTGAGTCACTGGCTTACTGGTGCTCTTCCATGCCGTCCTGAGGAAGGGTGCGTCTCTTGAGTGGGTTGAGTCACTGACGTGATCTTGCTGTCCAGGTTGCCCCCCCCCCCCCCCCCGGGGTTCGTGCCGTGGGGTTATCTTTGTGGGCTATACTCGGCCTTGTCTCAGGATGGTAAGCTGGTGGTTGAAGATATCCCTCTAGTGGTGTGGGGGCTGTGCTTTGGCAAAGTGGGTGGGGTTATATCCTGCCTGTTTGGACCTGTCCGGGGGTATCGTCGGACGGGGCCACAGTGTGTCTCGACCCCTCCTGTCTCAGCCTCCAGTATCTATGCTGCAATAGTTTGTGTCGGGGGCCTAGGGTCAGTCTGTTATATCTGGAGTATTTCTCCTGTCTTATCCGGTGTCCTGTGTGAATTTAAGTAGGGCTCAGAGGACCTGAGCCCTAGGACCATGCCTCAGGACAACCTGGCCTGATGACTCCTTGCTGTCCCCAGTCCACCTGGTCGTGCTGCTGCTCCAGTTTCAACTGTTCTGCCTGCGGCTATGGAACCAATACCTATTCACTGGAAGTGCTACCTTGTCCCTGCTGTTTTAAACTCTCTAGAGACAGCAGCTACTCTGAATGATCGGCTCTGAAAAGCCAACTGACATCTACTCCTGAGGTGCTGACCTGTTGCACCCTCTACAACCACTGTTTTTCATAGCCACCGTGCTTCTACATCTGCATTGCTTGCTGTTTGGATTATTAGGCTGGGTTTCTGTACAGCACTTTGTGTCATCAGCTGATGTAAGAAGGGCTTTATAAATCAATTTGATTGATACATTACTCCATCACTCTCCTCAGTCAAATAGCCCTTACACAGCCTGGAGGTGTATTGGGTCACTGTCCTGTTGATAAACAAATGATAGTCCCACTAAGCGCAAACCACATGGGATGGTGTATCTCTGAAGAATGCTGTGGTAACCATGCGGATTAAGTGTGCCTTGAATTATAAATACATCACAGACAGTGTCACCAGTAAAGCACACAGACACCTCCATGCTTCACGATGGAACCACACATGCGGAGATCATCCGTTCGCCTACTCTGCATCTCACAAAGACACAGCAGTTGGAACCAAAACTCTCCAATTTGGACTCAGACCAAAGGACAGATTCCCACGGGTCTAATGTCCAGTTCTTGTGTTTCTTGGCCAAGCAAGTCTCTTCTTCTTATTGGTGTCCTGTAGTAGTGTTTTTTTTGCAGCAATTTGACTATGAAGGCCTGATTCACGCAGTCTCCTCTGTACAGTTGATGTTGAAATATCTGTTATCTGAACTCTGAAGCATTTACTTTGGCTGCAATTTCTGAGGCTGGTAACTATAATGAACTTATCCTCTGCAACAGAGCTAACTCTGGGTCTTCCTTTCCTGTGGTGGTCCACATGAGAGCCAGTTTCATAGCGCTTGATGGCTTTTGCAACTGCACTTGAAGAAATTTTCAAAGTTTTTCATTTTCTGCATTGGCTGACCTTCATGTCTTAAAGTAATGATGGACTGTCATTTCTCTTTGCTTATTTGAGCTGTTCTTCACATAATATGGACACAGCTGATTGACTCAAACGCATTAGGGAAAGAAATTCCACAAACTAACTTTTAACAAGACACCTGTTAATTCAAATCCAATAAGAGTACATTAGAGTGTCTAGTTTGAGAAACAGAAGCCTCACGTCCTCAACTGGCAGCTTCATTAAATAGTACGCGCAAAACACCAGTCTCAATGTCAACAGTGAAGAGGCTACTCCGGGATGCTCGCCTTCTAGGCAGAGTTCCTCTGTCCAGTGTCTGTGATCTTTTGCCCATCATAATTTTTTCTTTTTATTGGCCAGTCTGAGATATGGCTTTTTCTTTGCAACTCTGCCTAGAAGAACAGCATCCTGGAGTTGCCTTTTCACTGTTGATGTTAATATTGGTGTTTTGAGGTACTATTTAATGAAGCTGCCAGTTGGGGACTTGTGAGGTGTCTGTTTCTCAAACTAGACACACTAATGTACTTGTCCTCTTGCTCAGTTGTGCCTCGGGGCCTCCCACTCCCCTTTCTATTTTGGTTAGAGCCAGTTTGCGCTGTTCTGTGAAGGGAGTAGTACACAGCGTTGTACGAGATCTTCAGTTTCTTGGCTATTTCTCGCATGGAATAGCCTTCCTTTCTCAGAACAAGAATAGACTGACGAGTTTCAGAAGACAGGACTTTGTTTCTGGCCATTTTGAGCCTGTAATTGAACTTACAAATGCTGATGCTCCAGACACTCAACTAGTCTAAAGAATGACAGTTTTATTGCTTCTTTAATCAGAACAACAGTTTTCATCTGTGCTAACTCCTTTGCAATTATGTTTTCTAATGATCAGTTTGCCTTTTAAAGTTATAAACTTGAATTAGCTAACACAATGTGCCATTGGAACACAGGAATGATGGTTGCTGATAATGGGCCTCTGTACGCCTATGTAGATGTTCAATAAAAAATCTGCCGTTTCCAGCTACAATAGTCATTTACAACATTAACAATGTCTACACTGTATTTCTGATCAATTTGATGTTATTTTAATGGACAAAAAATGTCTAAGTGACCCCAAAGTTTTGAATGGTTGTGTGTGTGTATATATATATATATATATATATATATATATATATATATATATATTTTACCAGGCAAGTCAGTTAAGAACACATTCTTATTTTCAATGACGGCCTGGGAACAGTGGGTTAACTGCCTGTTCAGGGGCAGAACGACAGATTTGTACCTTGTCAGCTCGGGGGTTTGAACTCGCAACCTTACGGTTACTAGTCCAACCACTAGGCTACCCTGCCCCCCCCCCCCCACACACACACACACACACACACACACACACACACACACACACACACACACACACACACACACACACACACACACACACACACACACACACACACACACACACACACACACTTAGGTTGGAGTCATTAAAACTCGCTTTTCAACCACCACAAATTTCTTGTTAACAAACTATAGTTTTGGCAAGTCGGTTAGGACATCTACTTTGTGTATGACTTAAGTAATTTTTCTAACAATTGTTTCCAGCCAGATTATTTCATTTATAATTCACTGTATCACAATTCCAATGGGTCAGAGGTTTACAGTATAAATTCACTGTCCCTTTAAACAGCTTGGAAAATTCCAGAAAATTATGTCATGGCTTTAGAAGCTTCTGATAAGATAATTGACATCATTTGAGTCAATTGGAGGTGTACCTGTGGGTGTATTTCAAGGCCTACCTTCAAACTCAGTGCCTCTTTGCTTGACATCATGGGAAAATAAAAATAAATCAGCCAAGACCTCAGAATTTTTTTTGTAGACCTCTACAAGTCTGGTTCCTTGGGAGCAAACGCCTGTACCATGTTCATCTGTACAAACAATAGCATGCAAGTATAAACACCATGGGACCACGCAGCTGTCGTACTGCTCAAGAAGGAGACTCGTTCTGTCTCCTAGAGATTAATGTGCTTTGGTGCGAAAAGTGCAACTCAATCCCAGAACAACAGCAAAGGACCTTGTGAAGATGCTGGAGGAAACAGGTACAAAAGTATCTATATCCACAGTAAAACGAGTCCTATATTAACATAACCTGAAAGGCCGCTCAGCAAGGAAGAAGCCACGGCTCCAAAACCGCCATAAAAAAGCCAGACTACGGTTTGCAACTGCACATGGGGACAAAGATCGTACTTTTGGAGAAATGTCCTCTAGTCTGATGAAACAAAAATAGAACTGTTTGGCCATAATGACCATCGTTATGTTTGGAGGAAAAAGGGGGGAGGCTTGCAAGCCGAAGAACATCATCCCAACCTTGAATCACGGGGTGGCAGCATCATGTTGTGGGGGTGCTTTTCTCCAGGAGGGACTGGTGCACTTCACCATATAGATGGCATCATGAGGAGATAAAATTATATGGATATATTGAAGCAACATCTCAAGACATCAGTTAAAGCTTGGTCGCAAATGGGTCTCCCAAATGGACAATGACCCCAAGTGTACTTCCCTGACCTCAATCCTATAGAAAATGTGTGGGCAGAGCTGAAAAAGCGTGTGCAAGCAAGGAGGCCTACAAACTTGACTCAGTTACACCAGCTTTGTCAGGAGGAATGGGCCAAAATTCACCCAATTTAATGTGGGAAGCTTGTGGAAGACTACCCTAAACGTTTGACCCAAGTTTTAAACAATTTTAAAGGCAATGCTACCAAATACTAATTGAGTGTATGTAAACTTCTGACCCACTGGGAATGTGATGAAAGGTGAAATAAATCATTCTCTCTATGATTATTCTGACATTTCACATTCTTAATATACAGTGGTGATCCTAACTGGCCTAATACAGATTTTTTTTACTAGGATTAAATGTCAGGAATTGTGAAAAACTGAGTTTAAATCTATTTGGCTGAGGTGTATATAAACTTCTGACTTCAACTGTACCTCCTGCGAGTCCTGCCCATCACCGGCAGCTAAAATGAAATCAAACGCTACAGTACGTCTGCCACTCTACACTCCTTTGCCTCCTCCACTGATGATACTGTCTGCACACACTAGAGTATCTAGTGTCCTGCCAAGCATATCTTTGCTCCAGGGGGTACTCTTTGCCTGCTCCAGTCTGTGTGTGCCCCCCCTCAAAATACTGCTGACAGATCTTTTTATATATAATTATGATAAAACGTGGGCTTAAATATGTAATTCATATTACATCTGAACATTTTAAAAACAGGAAAATCTGAGGGGGCTCGTGCCCCCTATGGGCATGACACCTCTGCTCTCATTTTGCCTATAACTACACAGATGTGTGACATCCAAACAGAAAAGTAATCATTTGTCTGCTTGTGTGATTTACCTCCGATGATTTAGGTTGCAAAGAGGCTTTTCTGAAAAGCATTTCAGCAAAGACACAGGTTTGTTAACCAGTAACAGATATGGAGTGTTATAGATTATAGCTATCTGTCATCACTGTTGTCGGTTGGTCAGCACACAGGTTTCCACTGAAATGGTGATAATCAGGAACATCACTACACTGATGGCCGTGTCTTATGTTCCCAAGGAAACCAGTATACCGTAAGCTACCAATATTCCTCAATCACTGCACCATCTAGTGTTTGACAACTTAACTCCACATCTCTACCACTGCTTGTTGACATGGCGTGCTTCGTTTACGTAAACTACGGAAGAGAGATGTAACCAAATGCAGGAGTTTTCTCCTTGCTTTTCCCTGAGTTGGAGCTGTACCAGGGGCATGTGTCCTCAGCAGAGGGAGGGAGTGTTTTATTGTTTTGCCAAACTAGCTCCCACCCTGGGCCTGTGTCCAGCAGAATGACAACACCATCTCCCAGGGAGGAAAGATGGAGTGGGGAGGGGACTCTGGGCTTAAATTAAACCCCCGCTGGCAGCCACAGCTCTCATATTATTCTTAGAGGTGTCGGTTGGATTCTTAAATTGTTTTCTGTTGTTGATCAGGACGTGGGGTTCCACCACCAGTTCTTATTCAATGTCCCTACATTGACCCTTCTGTTTGTGTGTGTGCACACACCTTATTAAAATATATTCTCAAGTCTCAGAATTCAGAACTGCTCTGTGTACTCCCGTTCAGTGAATTCCTATTCCCAGAACTGAGTCACGATACAGGGTAAGCCCACAGGGACACAGTATAATGGCCTCTAGTCCTCCCAGTAGGAAGAGACCGGTCCTGGCCAGACAGATGAATGGACAGACAGTCCAAGTTTCCTCAGGTGGTCCTGGTGTAACTGGGTGTGTGGTAGCAGCCAGGATGATCAGTGGTTGGCTCGGAGAGCGTGGCCATGAGAGAGAGCAGAACCTCTTCTTGAGTGCCCCACTTCCTGGTCCTGTGCAACAGATGAGGAGCCATCAGTATAGGCTCAGTACAGGCGCCATCTGGCACTGTAGCAGATCCAAGGCCTGTAAAACATCTGCTTACTGTTTACCATTACAACCTGAACAGCCTATTCAAAGTCAGCGCTGAGAGGGAGTCTTGTAATATGTTTTAGTATTAAACTTTTTCCTAGTGGCCATGTGAGATGTTTTTCTTTATTTGAACATTATGGTTGGGGAATGTCGTGCAGACATGAGAGCAGTCGGAATCCACTTGTAAATACTATAATAGATCTGTAATGTTATGTGACAGTGCCAACAGATATGAAGGGTTTTTTCATCGTCACTATGTCAGCCTGCTCCCTCTAACCACTCCTTGCTCCTTTCCATCCCACAGACCACTTCTTTAACCCCAATCGATTTACATGGTCTATCACTAGCCATGCTTTTCACGTCACACTAAGAACATTCCTCACGCTGAGGACTCTTAACACCACAGATGTACCCTCATTCACACCACTCCAGTCATATTAATCACTTCACACATGCAACCCCGCACACATGTGCACTTCACACACATACAGTATACACACACACACACACACACACACACACACACACACACACACACACACACACACACACACACACACACACACACACACACACACACACACACACACACACACACACACACACACACACACACACACACACACACACACACACACACACACACACACACACACACCTATACGCGCACACACACTATAGGGTGAAGAATTAGCACTTTCAGTTAACTGTGTATGTGAGTTCGGCAGCAGGCTCCTGCGGTGTAATTTATGGAAGATTCATGGCCACAGAGCTTTTCAAAACTACCTCTTTGTTAAGTGAGTGACATACGCTGATCACAAAAGCCTACATGGAAGAAGGTAAAGCTGAAAGAAGCCAACATTATTTTCTCACAGTGCAACAGGCAGTGGCTTGTGTAAAGAGCTTGAAAACACACCAATCACACAGCAATCTTCTGCAATTGTCATTTTCTTTGTGGCTGTTGTGGTTGAAGGGCTCTGTGTAGTGGTCTTCATCCTTATTATACTGACTAGAATGTAGCAGGGCCTTCACCACTAGATCTCAGGGCTCTGCTCGATAAAGTGCACTTCCCCTATTTGTCCTTTCAAGTGCTTTATCAATCACTGAAACAAATAGACAATGCTGAGTTCACCGCTTAACGCCAACCAAATGTCAACAGCATGTCTTTGAAGCCTTGGCAGTAGAATTAAGTTCCATGTTGATCACTTTTCTCTTTCTCACTGCAGTTTTGATTGACACAATAGCAGCACAATAACGTAGGATAAACTGATTCAAACAATGCGGTCTCCATAGTGACAAACACACAAACTCCTGCTAGGGAATGTGTAGTGCGTACTATAGTTTAAGAAGAAAGAGGTCAAGATAATTCCATATAACTCCACAGAAACACGAGAGCAGGAGAGAACAATGTTTTGTTTACTACATTTAGAGCAGAGTGTTGGCCTCCAACAGCTCATAGCTGATTTAGACGGGGAGGTGGGGGAGATCGGCTAGGAAGGGGGGCGCAATGGTCAGCAGCACAGTATAGGGATTTAGGGGGGTGCACGCCTCTCCCCCCCCGATCCCCTCAGCCCTACGCTGAGCCCTTAATGCGGCAATGACGCCTCGCTGGCGCAGAAGCCACGCTACCCCGCATCTGGAGCCAATTACCCAGGAGGAGCTGTGACATAGAACCCCACTCCCCCGCTCCGCTCTGCTGTCCCACACAGGACGGCCCAGTCTCACATTCACACATTCCTCTGCTTTTCACAACCTCATTCTCTCTCACTCTCACTTTCTCCTTCCCTCCCTTCCTCTACATCTCTCTGTCTACCAGTCTAGATTTCCATATCCTGTCTTCTCTCACCACCATAACTTATGTTATTACATCTACTATAGTACTATTCACACACAGTCTGCATGTCTCCCCATATTAAACCTGAAATAGGAAACACAGAACTCGCTCTCTGACCCTCCTCCAAAAAGGGTGGAAGGAATGATAAAGTAGGATAGTGAAGTCAAATGCACCCTGATTGGGACAAACTTTCTCTGTCTCTCTCCATCCATTCTAAACCTGCAAATATGAAGGTGTCACGTTTCCCAGTGGCAGAGTGCTGGTATGAAATATGCGCATGTAAATAAAGGAACACTTAGCACCAAATCAGCTTTTACGACTGATTTATGGCATGCTGGTTCTCCCCTCATTTCATCTAAAGGACTGCTTGTTTTATTTTGCAGGTGAAGAAGCAAACTAAGAGGTGCAAAAGCTAGAGGAGGGCAAACATACATTGACTTAGTTCTGCAAAGTATGTTCTCACAAGAACAAATTATCCCCAAAATAAATGTTACTGTCTTCCAATGTTGAAACCAAGTTGCATTCAACTAAATTAGCTTTTTATAGGGTTTACTTAAACAATAAGGCACGAGGGGGTGTGGTATATGGCCAATATACCACGGCTAAAGGCTGTTCTTATGCACGACACAACGTGGAGTACATGGCCATATACCAAAAACCCTGAGGTGCCTTATTGCTATTATAAACGGATTACAAACGCAATTTGAACAGTAAAAATAAATATTTATTCATACCCATGGTATACAGTCCGATATCCCACTGTTTTTTAGACAATCAGCATTCAGGGCTCAAACCACCCAGTTTATAATCTGGTTTATCATACAGCTTTATCTCTGTTTATAGCCCTGTGAGGACAGTGAATAGGAAAGAGTGACACTGATGGTGGATTACATATCAGCTCATTTGGCCTGGTTCTCACACACACTTACACCCCAACACACACTACATACGCCCACACACACATAACATGCGCACACATACATTTGGCGCCACACACACACACCACATAAGCTACTGCTCCACATACACTGCTATTACAGCTCAGTCTATTATCTATCCTGTTTCCTAGTCACTTTACCCCTACCTATATGTACATAGCTACCTCAATTACCCCGTACCCCTGCACATCAACTTGGTACCGGTACTCCCTGTACTGTATATAGCCATGTCAATTTTACTTATTGTTATTCACTGTGTACTTATTCCTCGTACCACTTTCTATTATATTTTTAAAAACTTTAACTCTTAACTCTTAACTGACTTTCCTAGTTAAATAAAGGTTAAATAAAAACACGTTAAAAAAACCTCTGCATTGTTGGAAAATGCATTGTTGGAAAATTGTTGGAAAATGATCCGTAAGCATTTCACTGTCTCCATCTCTTGTTTACAAAACGTGACATAACATTTGATTCTGTATTCAGGACTTCAGTTCTCTCTAGTCTAATCAAACATGAGGGGGCTGATGGTGTATGGTGTTGAGGCAATGCCCCTATATGTGATGGAGGTAATTGGGTTCGGGCTGAGGGGGTTGATGTGGGAGGCATGGTGTTTGTATCCTAGCCCCTTGGGCCTTTCCTTACCGGGGTCAACACTCACATACAGAGGGTTGGGAATGAAGCTCACCATACCTGGCCCATATTACCCATATTCCCTGTTGTCTTGTTTAGCACCAATGCTATGGTTCATTAGCTGCAGCTATAGAGTGTACCTGGGCAGGGAGCCAGAGAATAGAGCTGTCCCGGGTTACAGAAGTGGAAATCTGTGGACGGTGAAGGGAAATGTGGAAGCACTACAGGTGGAAGTTACTTTAGTCATTCCAATGAATACCCTACACTGTGATACAGCTGAGTTGTGATAGCTGCTTCTCTGTTAATGTGTACAAGAACGTTAACATGCCGTGTTTGTGGAGTACACACCAGAACATGCGTTTGAGTTCACATGTCTGTAGTGTGTGATAACTCTTTATTTGGGCTAGGCAACAGCTGTAGAGAGGAGAGTGTAGAAAGGGATGAAAAGTAGGGGGGAGAGAGAGAGACAGGAACAGTTGGGAAAACAGGGAGACCAAACAAATCATCCTCCATGATCGTAAAAATGCCTGCCATGGATGGCACCAGTGAAACAGAGGAAGATGGCTATCAAATCAACACTTGAGTTCAACAGCAGTCTTAGCCTGCCCTCTGCTGGACAGTAAAGGTGTAATGCTCCACAAACCATGCAATGAAAACCAATATTTCATGGAAATAATGAAAGTGAGGAATGGTTACTCACAGACAATGGATGAATTGAATGTGAATACCTGAAATGAACATTTTCACAAGGGATTGTTAAAGACCACCATGATGTATTAGCACATTTTTGTCCCTGAATGCCATTTTAATGAACTATTGAGTGGCGCAGCGGTCTAAGGCACTGTATCTCAGTGCTTAAGGCTTCACTACAGACACCCTAGTTCGAATCCAGGCTGTATCACAACCGACCGTGATTGGGAGTTCTATAGGGTGGTGCACAATTGGCTCAGTGTTTGGCTGGTGTAGGCCGTCATTGTAAATAAGAATATGTTCTTAACTGACTTGCCTGGTTAAATAAAAAAATGAAGACATATCTCTCTCTGTAATGTTTTTATGTCTGACTGAACACACTGACACCTACAATATACAAATACATCTGTATTCAGGTTAGTCATTCTGTGGTGATCATTGTGAAACAGATGAACCCACACTATCCTATCTGTCACTTTTATCTCATCACTCTCCTCTTTTTATAAGGGCAGGTAAAAGCTGTTGTTTAAGACAGCCTTTATCCCTGAGATGTGTAAGAGCCATGTTAAAAGCTTTGTCTTTTACGACCACCTCTCTTCCCTGGGATGTGGCCTCTTTATTTGAAGCAGCTGAAAGAGAGAGATGTGGGGCGCTGACATTTGGCAGAGAAGGGTGAGAGGTCATGTCTAACACTAATAACAACCAGACTTTGATCATGACATTTATGGATGGACTAAACTCCCCTAAAGCACACCACATAGAGAGAGATAGACAGAGGGGAGAGAAATAGAGAGAACAAGAGAGAGAAAAGAATGACAGTTTGCACCGAATGTGAAAAAAATGGAGACCCACAGAGAGTGGGGTCAAGGGAGTTTGGAAATGAGGGCAGAGGGAGAGTGAGTGTGTCAGATGAAGATATTCAGAGACAGAGGGTGCAAGTAGGGTTAAGATTGGAGGGGAGTTAGGACCAATACATGAGTTTCAAGGTCATAATTTGTGGTTGCTGGTGACTTTTATAGGTTATAGGTCCTCTGAGGCTCTCAGAAGAAAACTCTCATGCCTTTTCATTATTAGAACTCAGCATAAATCAACTCCACATCTCCCATCCTTTTAACTCACGTTAAAAGCCACGTTGTTTCTCCTATGTCTTGCAGCTCATGGCCATGTGCGTTTAGATCTTCACAGCTGTGCCAGGTGAGCTAGGATTTGTCTCACACAAGAACTGTACAAAAGACCTCAGGGATGAACTACTGAGACTAGATAGCTAAATACTCAGAATGGAGCCTGTAAGCTAAGTGTGAAGTTTAATTAAGAATGTGTAGCTCGAGTTATTCACACTCTCTGTTCATCACAAGAGGGTGCTATTTGACTATTTATTTACAGTGCCTTCAGAAAGTATTCCACATTTTATTGTTACAGCCTGAATTTAAAATGAATTAAATTGATATTTTGTGTCACTGGCCTACAGACAATACCCAATAATGTCAAAGTGGAATTATGTTTTTCGAAATTATTACAAATTAATTAAATTAAAAGCTAATGTATGCAATGAGTGTTTAACATGAGTTTTGAAAGACTACCTCATCTCTGTTCGCCAAACATAACATTTCTGTAAGGTCCCTCAGTCAAGCAGTGAATTTCAAACACAGATTCAACCACAAAGACAAGGGAGGTTTTTGGTTGATGGGTAAAAATAAAAATAAACAGATAATTGAATATCCGTTTCACCATGAGGCCAATTGCGACTTTAAAATAGCTACAGAGTTGAATGGCTGTGATAAGAGAAAACTGAAAATGGATCAACAACGTCGTTACTCCACAATACTAACCTAAATGACAGAGTGAAAAGAAGGAAGCCTGTACAAAATAAAAATATTGCAAAACAAACATCCTGTTTGCAATACGGCACTAACGCAAAACTGAAAAAAAAATCTAATAAATTAACTTCATGTCATGAATACAAAGCGTTATGTTTGGATTTAACGTTACCCAGAAAGACTCGCTGCCAACGATGATTCGAACATGACTCAGGGGTGTGAATAGTTATGTAAATTGTATATCTAATTTAATACATTTGCAAACATTTCTAAAAACATGTTTTCACTTCCTATTATGGGGTATTGTGTCTAGATGAATGGGAGAGAAAAAATAATATATTTAATAAATGTTGAATTCAGGATGTAACAACAAAATGTGGAATAAGTCAATGGGTATGAATACTTTCTGAAGGCACCGTATCTGCTGAGGACAGGTGAGTCATTTTGATACCTGCATGCTTTGAGGCAACTCTAGGGACAGCGGTGCACCATGGTAGTTATAGTCGTAATGTACTTTCTAACAGTATTATATTAATCCTTGACAGTAACCGTGGAGACTACAATCTCTAACACATATTGGCAAGACCTTTTACAGTTGCATGCAGGTAGCAATCACATTTGTCAGAACAAAATGTAAACACGTTGAGAAAGAAGAAACTTTACAGGGAAATCATTGTTGCTACTTCTGGTAGGCTACTTCCTTTTTACGGAACTTCTTTGAAGAGCTTCTTTGAAGAAGGTCGTTCTTCAGGACGTGCGGAGCTTTCTGTTTTAGTTCACTTCAGCTGGGGATTTTCGGAAGGCAAGGACACACATTTGACCAGGAAAGTGCTCAGGACCAAGGGTCAAGAGCACTGTGAGAACGCATCACCTGAAGATGGCAAATGACAAGAGCAACGCGTTCGAATCGCATTAGGACGCAACATTGGACTCCAATTCAGTCAACGATATTGATGTATATTCTTTAGAAATTATATCAGCAAATAAGAATGCTTTGCATGCATGTTAAATCCATATCGTATTTTCAATTTTAGTTAAGTATATTGTTTTTACTTTGAGTTTGTAGACGTTTTTTCTTTCTTTAGAGGAACAATATCATGAAGTTCAACGGGTATCTAAAGATTAGAATTGGTGAGGCGTTGGACCTCAAACCTACTACTTTTTCCCTTCGCCATTCTACAATGTTCAACAAAACAGCTCCCACTTTGGACCCTTACATTGTGATAAAGGTGGACGAGTACAAAATTGGACAGACGCATACAAAGCAAAAAACCAACATGCCAACTTACAACGAAGAGTTCTGCCTCAATGTCAACGACGGCAAGCATATAGAGTTGGCTGTATTTCACGATGCGCCCATAGGGAATGACGATTTTGTTGCTAACTGCACCTTTCAATTTGAGGACCTGATGAAAACCTTGAACACAGAAGAGACATTTGAAGGATGGGTGAGTAGTTAAGTCCTGGGCAGTTGGCACTGTGAGGATGGATGGATAGGGATGTGGTTGACATGCTTGGCTGACTGACACACTTTTATCCTCTTGGCAATTCGGGATAAAAGCTTAATTAATATAGTCAGACTGTAAGACACACAGTCATTAAAGGGAGTCGAAATACACTGATCTTGCTTTTTTTAAACTCTTTAGTAGTTCCCTTGGAACTTTTGGGGATTTTGCATATACAGCTATTCCTGTAAATAATTGATCCCATGTCACAACATTTCTAAATGGTTTGAAATAAAAATGATTTTCATGCAGTTCCACATGTGTGCTTAGAGGAATAAAAATGAATATATGTACAAATTGGCCCGTAACTCCACTTATACAACAAGATAGGCCTAGTGCTACAGTCGTGGCCAAAAGTTTTGAGAATGACATAAATGCTAATTTCCACAAAATTTGCTGCTTTCGGTATCTTTAGATATTTTTGTCAGATGTTACTATGGAATACTGAAGTATAATTACAAGCATTTCATAAGTGTCAAATGCTTTTATTGACAATTACATGAAGTTGATGCAAAGAGTGAATATTTGCAGCGTTGACCCTTCTTTTTTAAGACCTCTGCAATCCGCCCTGGCATGCTGTTAATTAACTTCTGGGCCACATCCTGACTAATGGCTGCCCATTCATGCATAATCAATGCTTGGAGTTTGTCAGAATTTGTGGGGTTTTGTTTGTCCACCCGCCTCTTGTGAATTGACCACAAGTTCTCAATGGGATTAAGGTCTGGGGAGTTTCCTGGCCATGGACCCAAAATATCTATGTTTTGTTCCCTGAGCCACTTACAGTGCCTTGCGAAAGTATTCGGCCCCCTTGAACTTTGCGACCTTTTGCCACATTTCAGGCTTCAAACATAAAGATATAAAACTGTATTTTTTGTGAAGAATCAACAACAAGTGGGACACAATCATGAAGTGGAACGACATTTATTGGATATTTCAAACTTTTTTAACAAATCAAAAACTGAAAAATTGGGCGTGCAAAATTATTCAGCCCCTTTACTTTCAGTGCAGCAATCTCTCTCCAGAAGTTCAGTGAGGATCTCTGAATGATCCAATGTTGACCTAAATGACTAATGATGATAAATACAATCCACCTGTGTGTAATCAAGTCTCCGTATAAATGCACCTGCACTGTGATAGTCTCAGAGGTCCGTTAAAAGCGCAGAGAGCATCATGAAGAACAAGGAACACACCAGGCAGGTCCGAGATACTGTTGTGAAGAAGTTTAAAGCCGGATTTGGATACAAAAAGATTTCCCAAGCTTTAAACATCCCAAGGAGCACTGTGCAAGTGATAATATTGAAATGGAAGGAGTATCAGACCACTGCAAATCTACCAAGACCTGGCCGTCCCTCTAAACTTTCAGCTCATACAAGGAGAAGACAGATCAGAGATGCAGCCAAGAGGCCCATGATCACTCTGGATGAACGGCAGAGATCTACAGCTGAGGTGGGAGACTGTCCATAGGACAACAATCGGTCGTATATTTATGGAAGAGTGGCAAGAAGAAAGCCATTTCTTAAAGATATCCATAAAAAGGGTTGTTTAAAGTTTGCCACAAGCAACCTGGGAGACACACCAAACATGTGGAAGAAGGTGCTCTGGTCAGATGAAACCAAAATTGAACTTTTTGGCAACAATGCAAAACGTTATGTTTGGCGTAAAAGCAACACAGCTCATCACCCTGAATGACCATCCCCACTGTCAAACATGGTGGTGGCAGCATCATGGTTTGGGCCTGCTTTTCTTCAGCAGGGACAGGGAAGATGGTTAAAATTGATGGGAAGATGGATGGAGCCAAATACAGGACCATTCTGGAAGAAACCCTGATGGAGTCTGCAAAAGACCTGAGACTGGGACGGAGATTTGTCTTCCAACAAGACAATGATCCAAAACATAAAGCAAAATCTACAATGGAATGGTTCAAAAATAAACATATCCAGGTGTGAGAATGGCCAAGTCAAAGTCCAGACCTGAATCCAATCAAGAATCTGTGGAAAGAACTGAAAACTGCCGTTCACAAATGCTCTCCATCCAACCTCACTGAGCTCGAGCTGTTTTGCAAGGAGGAATGGGAAAGAATGTCAGTCTCTCGATGTGCAAAACTGATAGAGACATACCCCAAGCGACTTACAGCTGTAATCGCAGCAAAAGGTGGCGCTACAAAGTATTAACTTAAAGGGGCTGAATAATTTTGCACGCCCAATGTTTCAGTTTTTGATTTGTTAAAAAAGTTTGAAATATCCAATAAATGTCGTTCCACTTCATGATTGTGTCCCACTTGTTGTTGATTCTTCACAAAAATACAGTTTTATATCTTTATGTTTGAAGCCTGAAATGAGGCAAAAAGTCGCAAAGTTCAAGGGGGCCGAATACTTTTGCAAGGCACTGTAGTTAATCACTTTTGCCTTATGGCAAGGTGCTCCATCATGCTGAAAAAGGCATTGTTCGTCACAAAACTGCTCCTGGATGGTTGGGAGAAGTTGCTCTCGGAGGATGTGTTGCTATCATTCTTTATTCATGGCTGCGTTCTTAGGCAAAATTGTGAGTGAGCCCACTCCCTTGGCTGAGAAGCAACCCCACACATAAATGGTCTCAGGATGCTTTACTGTTGGCATGACACAGGACTGATGGTAGCGCTCACCTTGTCTTCCCCGGACATGCTTTTTTCCAAATGCCCCAAACAATCGGAAAGGGGATTCATCAGAGAAAATGACATTACCCCAGTCCTCAGCAGTCCAATCCCTGTACCTTTTGCAGAATATCAGTCCGTCTCTGATGTTTTTCCTCGAGAGAAGTGGCTTCTTTGCTGCCCTTCTTGACACCAGGCCATCCTCAAAGTCTTCGCCTCACTGTGCGTTCAGATGCAATCACACCTGCCTGCTGCCATTCCTGAGCAAGCTCTGTACTGGTGGTGCCCCGATCCCGCAGCTGAATCAACTTTAGGAGACGGTCCTGGTGCTTGCTGGACTTTCTTGGGCACCCTGAAGCCTTCTTCACAACAATTGAACCGATCTCCTTGAAGTTCTTGATGAGCCGATAAATGGTTGATTTAGGTGCAATCCTACTGGCAGCAATATCCTTGCCTTTGAAGCCCATTTTGTGCAATGCAATGATGATGGCATGTGTTTAAGTACAGGTAACCATGGTTGACAGAGGAAGAACAATGATTCCAAGCACCACTCTCCTTTTGAAGCTTCCAGTCTGTTATTCGAACTCAATCAGCATGACAGAGTGATCTCCAGCCTTGTCCTCGTCAACACTCACACCTGTGTTAATGAGAGAATCACTGACATGATGTTAGCTGTTCCTTTTGTGGAAGGGCTGAAATGCAGTGGACATTTTGGGGGGATTCAGTTAATTTGCATGGCAAAGAGGGACTTTGCAATTAATTGCAATTCATCTGATCACTCTTCATAACATTCTGGAGTATATGCAAATTGCCATCATACAAACTGAGGCAGCAGACTGTGAAAATGAATATTTGTCAATGTATTGATACTCAAATTATTATTACATTCTAAAATATGTGAGAATAATGTGGAAATTGCCTGACTGTAGCCTATGTGGCTGACGCAGGCCATGGATAGTGGTAGCCTTAACCTCACCATCGCTGTTTTTATAATGAGAAAGTGCCCCAATACCATTTCCCCCAAAAAAACAGTTCCCCTATTTGTATGGAATGCCAACTTGAAGCCAACATTAGATGTCGTCATAATAACCACACGTGGTTTTACCACAGCGGAGTAGCGCAACACCCTTCAAATGAACCGGTGGGAAACAAATGAGTGGCCTCATTTCTCACATATAAACGGTAAAAAAAAGAATTCACAGATTAATATAAGCGACCAGTAATTACAATAACTTTTCAAGCACCATATTGAGGAAATGTCTGATTTTCAAGGTAGGCCTATTCCAGTAGCCTACTTGAATTTCTGAGCTCCAAATTCAAGTTAAAGTACAGTAGCTTAGGCTACTTCAAGGTCCTTGCATATTGCAAGTGTAACATGGAAACCAAAATGTATTTGTCATGTTATTTCATTACCAGATCATGTTGTGAAGAAGCCCACTAGACTATGTCATTTGTTGTCATTATATCCAGAATAATGAATAGGAATAGCGTTGGATGCAAGCAGTAGACTTGGTGTCCAATCCGAGGCACAAAAACATATGAAGCTGACTGAAAAACATAAACTCATAAGTATAACCTGATGCTTTTTCTTTTAAATCTAAGAAGACACTACTGTTAATCAAGCAGACAACAACAGAGGATCAATGTCAGTTGCTAAGGATATTAGATCCAATGTGGAATAAGGCACAACTGTCTTCCACAGCATATTCTGGACATTCCTCAGAAACACCTTTTTTCCCAGCACTTGGGCTGTTGTTTCATCGCATGCACAATCACAACAGCTGTTCATCACTTGACTCTCAATTGGAAAATTCCTTCCTGGATCAGATGATGATGTGTGCAAATCAAATCAAATCAAATCAAATTTATTTATATAGCCCTTCGTACATCAGCTGATATCTCAAAGTGCTGTACAGAAACCCAGCCTAAAACCCCAAACAGCAAACAATGCAGGTGTAAAAGCACGGTGGCTAGGAAAAACTCCCTAGAAAGGCCAAAACCTAGGAAGAAACCTAGAGAGGAACCGGGCTATGTGGGGTGGCCAGTCCTCTTCTGGCTGTGCCGGGTAGAGATTATAACAGAACATGACCAAGATGTTCAAATGTTCATAAATGACCAGCATGGTCAAATAATAATAAGGCAGAACAGTTGAAACTGGAGCAGCAGCACAGTCAGGTGGACTGGGGACAGCAAGGAGCCATCATGTCAGGTAGTCCTGGGGCACGGTCCTAGGGCTCAGGTCCTCCGAGAGAGAGAAAGAAAGAGAGAATTAGAGAGAGCATATGTGGGGTGGCCAGTCCTCTTCTGGCTGTGCCGGGTGGAGATTATAACAGAACGTGGCCAAGATGTTCAAATGTTCATAAATGACCAGCATGGTTGAATAATAGTAAGGCAGAACAGTTGAAACTGGAGCAGGAGCATGGCCAGGTGGACTGGGGACAGCAAGGAGTCCTCATGTCAGGTAGTCCTGGGACATGGTCCTAGGGCCCAGGCCAGTTGAAACTGGAGCAGCAGCATGGCCAGGTGGACTGGGGACAGCAAGGAGTCATCATGTCAGGTAGTCCTGGGGCATGGTTCTAGGGCTCAGGTCCTCCGAGAGAGAGAAAGAAAGAGAGAAGGAGAGAATTAGAGAACGCACACTTAGATTTACACAGGACACCGAATAGGACAGGAGAAGTACTCCAGATAAACAAACTGACCCTAGCCCCCGACACATAAACTACTGCAGCATAAATACTGGAGGCTGAGACAGGAGGGGTCAGGAGACACTGTGGCCCCATCCGAGGACACCCCGGACAGGGCCAAACAGGAAGGATATAACCCCACCCACTTTGCCAAAGCACAGCCCCCACACCACTAGAGGGAAATCTTCAACCACCAACTTACCATCCTGAGACAAGGCCGAGTATAGCCCACAAAGATCTCCGACACGGTACAACCCAAGGGGGGGGGAACCCAGACAGGCCGACCACAACAGTGAATCAACCCCCCAGGTGACGCATCCCCCCCCAGGGACGGCACGAGAGAGCCCCAGCAAGCCAGTGACTCAGCCACGGTAACAGGGTTAGAGGCAGAGAATCCCAGTGGAAAAAGGGGAACCGGCCAGGCAGAGACAGCTAGGGCGGTTCGTTGCTCCAGAGCCTTTCCGTTCACCTTCCCACTCCTGGGCCAGACTACACTCAATCATATGACCCACTGAAGAGATGAGTCTTCAGTAAAGACTTAAAGGTTGAGACCGAGTTTGCGTCTCTGACATGGGTAGGCAGACCGTTCCATAAAAATGGAGCTCTATAGGAGAAAGCCCTGCCTCCAGCTGTTTGCTTAGAAATTCTAGGGACAATTAGGAGGCCTGCGTCTTGTGAC
Source organism: Oncorhynchus gorbuscha (assembly GCF_021184085.1). NCBI lineage: Eukaryota > Metazoa > Chordata > Actinopteri > Salmoniformes > Salmonidae > Oncorhynchus > Oncorhynchus gorbuscha. Next base: position 27,089,093 of record NC_060189.1, read on the forward strand.
CGTAGCGTACGTGTAGGTATGTACGGCAGGACCAAATCAGAGAGGTAGGTAGGAGCAAGCCCATGTAATGCTTTGTAGGTTAGCAGTAAAACCTTGAAATCAGCCCTTGCTTTGACAGGAAGCCAGTGTAGAGAGGCTAGCACTGGAGTAATATGATCAAATTTTTTGGTTCTAGTCAGGATTCTAGCAGCCGTATTTAGCACTAACTGAAGTTTATTTAGTGCTTTATCCGGGTAGCCGGAAAATAGAGCATTGCAGTAGTCTAACCTAGAAGTGACAAAAGCATGGATTAATTTTTCTGCATCATTTTTGGACAGAAAGTTTCTGATTTTTGCAATGTTACGTAGATGGAAAAAAGCTGTCCTCGAAATGGTCTTGATATGTTCTTCAAAAGAGAGATCAGGGTCCAGAGTAACGCCGAGGTCCTTCACAGTTTTATTTGAGACGACTGTACAACCATTAAGATTAATTGTCAGATTCAACAGAAGATCTCTTTGTTTCTTGGGACCTAGAACAAGCATCTCTGTTTTGTCCGAGTTTAATAGTAGAAAGTTTGCAGCCATCCACTTCCTTATGTCTGAAACACATGCTTCTAGCGAGGGCAATTTTGGTGCTTCACCATGTTTCATTGAAATGTACAGCTGTGTGTCATCCGCATAGCAGTGAAAGTGCAAATATCATGGCTTAACTAATCAGCTGCACACCAAATGTTCATCCAACAAGTATTTTGCATAATTATTGAAGAACCACGTCAATGACAGTATCAGTTTAGGTTTTAAGTATTAAGGTAAGGTGACTCTTTTGGTTAGAAGCATTCGATTTTGAAATGTATAGCCTACATTATTTTTGATTTGTGTGCCTGTAAACTCTTTGCACCCAATAATAAATGTAAATGTAACATAGTTGCACTGCATTTCTAAGATCTGTCTGAAAGGGAGATCCAGGATTCTTAGGGGTTCAAGTTGAATGTCTTATTTAACTGATTAATGCTTAATATGATGTAACAATTTACATGCCGTAAATGCAAGGACAGAAAAGGTCCTGTTTTATGTCACAAAACACGATATTTCAAGACACCAACCACGATAAAAGGGTTAAAAAACTTGTGAATTTTATTGACCATGGCTATGATCCCCCTTATATCTTAATGTAATTACATGAAAAAGGTTGGCAGATTATTATCAGTGATTTATCAACAGTTGTAACAAGTTGTTCAGTGTAGGAAATCCTCACTGGTACCCTAGTTAATAGAAAAACCCCATACACATTCCATAATGTACTGTATGTTGATAAACTGATGCCAGGAGCCATGGAACACAAGATTCTTCCTGTCGACCTGCATCGTTTACACTCATTTTGCCATTCCTTTTCCAGTCCTTTCTGTACAGGGCAAGTGATATCCAAGGCATGCAGATCCCATAGTCTCCATTTCCCATAAGAATCTTCAGCAGCTCATTATAGGTGGCATCTTGGTGGATACCTCTGTGTATTTAACTTAAGCCCGTTAGAGAGTCAAAGGTGACATCATCAAGAGGTATTTGTATTTATTAGGGATCCCCATCATCTGTTGCCAAGGCACTTACAAGTCACTTACATTACACATAAAACAAAAGATAAAACAGGACGACATATAACGTTATTACACCACTACTTATCTACAATACAACATGTATAATACCACCATAGAACAATATTACAATGTACGTTTGTGTAGAGTGTGTGTTCTAGCGTGTGTGTGAGTATGTGTGTGTCTGTACCTGTGTGTGTGTGTCTCTTCAGTCCCCGCTGTTCCATAAGATGTTTTTGTCTGTTTTTACATCTGATTCTACTGCTTGCATGAGTTACCTGATGTGGAATAGAGTTCCATGCAGTCATGGCTGTATGTTGTAAAGTGCACCTCCCATAGTCTGTTCTTGACTTGGGGATTGTGAAGAGACCTCTGGTGGCATGTCTTGTGGGGTATGCATGGCTGTCCAAGCTGTGTGCTAGTAGTTTAAACAGACACCTCAGTGCATTCAGCCTGTCAACGCTTCTTACAAAAACAACTAGTGATGAAGTCAAGAGATTGACATGCATATCGTTGTTAGCTCCCCGTCTACATTTAAGGGTCATCCGTGCTGCCCTGTTCCGAGCCAATTGCACATGACGACACGACTGAACAGTAGTCCAGGTGTGACACAACTAGGGCCTGTCGTGCCTGCTTTGTTGATAGTGTTGTTAAGAAGGCAGAGCAGCGCTTTATTATGGACAGACTTCTCCCCATCTTAGCTACTGTTGTATCAATATGTTTTGACCATGACAATTTACAATTCAGGATTACTCCAAGCAGTTAAGTCACCTTAACTTGCTAAATTTCCACATGATTCATTACAAGATTTTAGTTGAAGTACAGTGTTTCGTGGATGATTTGTCCTAAATACAATGCTTTTAGTTTTTGAAATATTTAGGACTAACTTATTCCTTGCCACCCATTCTGAAACTAATTGCAGCTCTTACGTGTTGCAGTCATTTCAGTCGCTGTAGTAGCTGACGTGTAAAGTGTTGAGTCATCTGCATACATAGACACTGTCTCAAAGCCAGTGGCATGTGGTTAGTAAAGATTGAAAAAATTAAGGGGCCTAGACAGCTGCCCTGGGGAAATCCTGATTCTAAATGGATTATGTTGGCGAGGTTTCCATTAAAGATCACCCTCTGTGTTCTGTTAGACAGGTAACTCTTCATCCACAATATAGCAGGGGGTGTAAAGCCATAACACGCACGTTTTTCCAGCAGCAGACTATGATCGATAATGTCAAAAGCCGCATTGAAGTCCAACAAACAGTCCCCACAATATGTTCATCAATTTCATCAATCATCAATTTCTTTCAGCCATTCATCAGTCATTTGTGTAAGTTCTGTACTTGTTGAATGTCCTTCCCTATAAGCATGCTGAAAGTCTGTTGTAAATTTGTTTACAGTAAAATAGCATTGTATCTGGTCAAACACAATTTTTTTCAAAAACTTTACTAAGGGTTGGAAACAGGCTGATTGGTCAGCTGTTAGAGCCAGTAAAGGGGGCTTTACTATTCTAAGGTATGACCTTTGCTTCCCTCCAGGCCTGAGGGCACACACTTTCTAGTAGGCCTTAAATTAAAGATATGGCAAATAGGAGTTGCAATATTGTCCGTTATTATCCTCAGTAATTTTGCATCCAAGTTGTCAGACCCCGGTGGCTTGTCATTGTTGATAGATAACAATAATAACCACACGTGCCTCTGTCATGCTAACTATGCCTCCCGGTAGCAGTATGTGAACTATTGCATTGTAAGGTATGCTGGAAACCACAACTAATCTAATTCCTGTGACTTGCATGTACAAACAAGCTGAAGTGTGATAATACCCTATCTTAGGGCATGTCATATACAGATGTTAATGTGATGGTATCAAGAGCTGGTATTACTCTCCACGTTTGTCTTTTGTTGATGTGTGTTGCTTTCGAGGTTACACCCTCTGTATACCATAGTAGGCTACTACTGGTTTGGAATTTGTCTGTCACTGGAGAGAGAATTTCCCTCTGCAACAGTTTCGCTCATCTGGTTTACTTTCAGGTCCTAGAGGAGTAAACAAAAATGTGATTGGTGTGTAACCTGAACTTGTACATGTCTGGGACAGGTCGATCTGGTAACGTATGTGCGCCTTGAGACTCAACGCCCTCCAGTGGCTATCTGGCCTTCTTCTTATCTCGCATGGTCATGCAATACAGTGGTCTGCCATACTCAAAAACTCATCTGTGTCATGGTGCCCAAAAGCTGTTAACAGACAGCTCACTCCTCTTGAAAAGTAGAATCTGAGCTAGATTTTTTTGTAAAGCTTCCACCAGGAACCAACCATTGAAGGCCAGAGTCAAGTACAGTGGGTGTGTCTGTGAGGTTTGACAGAAATGTGTGCATAGCCTGGCTTCACTCTTTTACGAGATGCAGCCTTGAAAATACTCATCTGATAGATCTGAACTGTGAGACCAGGGTGACGTGTTCACTGCCGATATAGCGACGTGACCCGCGGTGTTTGTCATTATACGCTGATGAAGAAAGCTTGGCTGTCGAAATGTTGGTTAGTAAATGATTGCATCTGAGCTCCTAGAGCGTGTAGCTCTTCTTTTCTTTTTCAAGTGTTCTACTCCACTAGCCAAAACCTAAACAGGTGTGCGTTTCTTCCAGCTCAAGATCTGAACTGAGACTTGTTTTGCTTCGTTAAATCTCAGATGAAGTGCTTGGGGCCCTATACCTATGACGTGTAGAGTAGGGCACAGGCCTCCACACGCCCACACCACTGTTGTTGAAGGTTTCCCACCGTCTGCTTTATGCTCAAAGGCTCCCAAGTCTTTTCTCATCTCATCTCCCTTGTTTTATAGCTTCTCTTGGTTCAGAGCCAAGGACAGCACTTTCTCATCGGTGTTCCTCTCTAGTCAGTACAATGTTGCATATTAAACACAAAAATTCAGTGTCTTTGATCTAAGGGCTCACACACACGCATACACATGGGTGGATAGGTTTCTTTATCTAAACAAGTAGCAGTATGAGGCTTTAACCTCGAGAGAGCAGCTCAAAATAGAAGCATGCAGTCATATCTGTTGTCTCATGGGCCTGCGGCTCAGCCTTACAGTATGTGCCATCCACCCACTCCTCTCACACCCCACTCACAGCCTTAACACTGGAGGGAAGATTCCACTAAGACCCACAATTTTACACCTGTGATGACTTCATTAGTGTTCTGTGTTGAACCATCCTTCAGGTTCATCTTGACAGTCTTGTCTCTGCTCTTAAGCAGAAGTGGATGGAATGGACTCAGTTTAACTGTAAATGTTTGTCAGGAACTATCGCTCCTCCCCCGGAAAAAAAATGACTTCCCCTTACTGCCGTGTGGTACTCTGTCAGACAAAGTTCCTGCTTTTTAAATTTACTATGGTCGTGTCAGCATCAAAGCCTGATTTAGTCTGAACTCCTCTGTCTTCATCTGACTCTGGAGTTCTGTTTGCCTCGGTTGATTCCCTGAAGACACAGGTCCAGCGTTCACAGAGAAAGAGAACAGGACAGTAATGGGTGACAGTAGGCTAATAGTTTATGAGGGTGTGTGTGCTCAGCTGTACACAAAGGAAACATGCATGGAGGGTGATGCCATGTTAAGGAGAGAGGTGGAATTATCATGATCTTACATAAGTCGCTCTGCTAAATGACTTAAATGTAAATGTAAATGTAAATCTGATGGTGTACTTAGTCTGGGGTTTTACATGTCCTCATGTTTGACCCTTAGCAGTAGAATGTGTTATGTTAGAGATATGCCCTCCTCATAGCAATAGAGAATGATATAACTGACCAATAATATTGAATGGAGAGACAGGCTGGTAGAGATGACTGAATCAGGATGGAGATGATCTTGCAGTATCAGCCCAGTCATGTCACTTTTGTCGTGGGTTGTCAAGATTTTCCATTGGGGGGGTCTGTCTGACTAGAACAGTGTCTGTAGTTTGCTGTAAGTAACCCCAGTTTCAATGAAGTGGTTAGTGCATGGCCTCTGCAGCAGTGGAGCTCTTTTCAGGTTTCTGACTGTGTCTTATGTCTATTGTCTGTCTCTGGCTGTATGTCTTCTTTATGCTAATGCCTATGTCTGTGTGAGATAGATGTTATTTTGAGTGAAGCAGGGTGTCATTTACTGAAGCTAGCTAAACAAGCTGGACCGGCTCTCTAGTCTCTCTTCCACATTGCTCACATTCTCCCCACATTACATACACACTCAACCATTCACAACACACGCACCTACACGCTACATACCGGTATGTTAAACAAGGATCTAACATCATGTCTACACACATTTACATACCTATAACACGCTCCCCCTACACCTTGCATTGGGGAGAGTGGGGTAAATTGAGCCATGTTTTACATTGAGTCACTCCGTCAAGGGAAATATAATATTATTTCTGACAAAGATATTTACACATACTGTATTTCAGGATGTTGTGTATCCCTGGAAATAATCACAATTAATGTAAACAGTACAGTTTTGACAACAAGCTTGTCCAAAAAGAGAGGTATCTTGGCACAATTGAGCGCCGAACAGGGTAAGTTAAGTCGCCTACAAATTCCTCTACTGAAGAAATAGTTCCACTGCCTTTTTAAAACCATGTCTATCTTTATTTCCCAAACACAATTTAACACAGTCACTAGGCTTATTAACACCTAATGTAACAAACACTTTGTACTTTCTTTGTACACTTTTATTGTTATCTCATATCCCAGCGATAATGCCTTGCATTACGCCTGAGAAACAAAAACAAATCTATTTGCTCAACTTGCCATTAGCTCAACTTACCCCAAGGCAAACATTTAACCCACACAACTTCAAGGATGCACTTTCATGCTAGGTTTAGGACCTCATATTGAAGCTTTGAGACCCAGACTGATGTATAACACAATCTTAAAATGATCTACTTTGATTTAGATACCAGCATCATGAAACCTCTAACACAATAAATGAATTTGACTTGGTGAAAAGCTGACTTTTCCCATGTGTTTTTTTCCTCCGTGAAATGATGGTCTCTTCCTAAATATTTGTGTATGGTTTCCTAGAAAAAAAGTGTCTCAACTTACCCCTTTGGCTCAACTTACCCCAACTTACCCCTATCTCCCCTACAATAAATATAGGTCATATTGCATTACATATGTTTGTTTGCGAGTTACCTGGTTGGTTGGGAGTCACATGGTTAGCTTTTACTCATTGATTAGTCTTGTCTAATGTCTAGTCTCCTGTGTTTGTGTGTAGGTGGACCTGGAGCCAGAGGGCAAGGTGTTCATCCTCATAACACTCAATGGCTCCTTCATTGATGGTAAGGATTTTTCATTGTGTATATCACACCAACCATTTATCTATTTCATCCATAGATAGTATTGCCATCTCCCTCCCTCTCTGTTTGTATCTTTTTATTTCTCTTACACTAAGATGGCACACATTCTTTCAAGTCCTTAAATATTCAGGAACACTTTGTTCTGTTCGACATAATGTACAGTAAGTCCCTCCCCCCTCTAAAGTTAATTGTCTGTCTGCTTTAACACAGCCCCTGATGCAGCTGATTACTTACAGGCTGTCAGACACAGATATTCAGCATCACAGAAACCTGTTTGTGTGTGCGTTCATGCATGCGTGTCGTGTGACTGACTTACTGTAAGTCATACTGCAGGCGCTTTGACTGATGGGAATCTTATCGACTTCTTTGTTTCCTTTCCGATAGAACATTGTTACTTTAATCATTCATATTTTATCCTCTGTTCTCTGTCTGACAGACATACTCCCCTCCGGGTCGTTCCATTTAATTTCAGCAAGACATCTCAGACTTTTCCGAAAACGTTTCTGTAGTTAGAAACAATTAGCATTCCTACAATATTATTTTGTTGAAATATAATTTGACCTCTGATAATTTAAAGATTAGCATTCCTACAATATTATTTTGTTGAAATATAATTTGACCTCTGATAATTTTTTGTTGTTGCCATTTGTAGGATTCATATAATATTCAATAAATATAGTACCTAATATCCGATTTGGACCAAACATTTTTTCTAACAGTAGTAGACACGAGTAATCTAAATAAATTGTCAAAAACCACCCACGCACCCCCCCATCCCACGGCTATCCCAACCCAACAATGAGTATACAGTATCAGTTCTCTGTGCTTGACAAGTAGTATTGGGCTGCTGCTCGGAGTATTGTTTCTTCATCTTATCTTATGCATTCTCTGTGAAATTGTTGATGTTTTTTTTCTGCTCAGAGAAATTGGTTATTGAAGTTGTTAGCTTTATGTCCCATCCTACATCCTGATATTACCAGGTTTTGACCACTAGATGGTGCTGTTCCTACTATTAGGTGATTCGTTTTAAAGGGGATTTTTTTTTATGACTTCATCTCTGTACCCTACATAAACAATTTTCTGTAAGGTCCCTCAATCGTGCAGTGAATTTCAAACACAGATTAAAATACTAGGGAGGTTTTCCAATGCCTCACAAAGAAGGGCACATATTGGTAGATAGGTACATAAAAAAGCAGACATTGAATATCCCTTTGAGCATGGTGAATTTATTAATTACACTTTGGATGGTGTATCAATACACCCAGTCACCACAAAGATAACTCAGTTCCCAGAGAGGAAGGAAACCGCTCAGGGATTTCACCATGAGGCCAATGGTGCCTTTAAAACAGTTACAGAGTTTAGTAAATGTGATAGGAGAAAACTATGGGTATACTTGTAATCATTAAGGACTGAGGAGTTTTTCAGGACAAAAAAATAAGTGGAATGGAGACAAGTACAGGCAAAATCCTAGAGGAAAACCTGGTTCAGTGTACTTTTCACCAGACACTGGGAGATGAATTCACCTTTCAGCAGGACAATAACCTAAATCATAAGGCCAAATCTAAACTGCTTACCAAGAAGACAGTGAATGGTTGTTTATTTATTTATTTCACCTTTATTTAACCAGGTAGGCAAGTTGAGAACAAGTTCTCATTTACAATTGCGACCTGGCCAAGATAAAGCAAAGCAGTTCGACAGATACAACGACACAGAGTTACATATGGAGTAAAACAAACATACAGTCAATAATACAGTATAAACAAGTCTATATACAATGTGAGCAAATGAGGTGAGAAGGGAGGTAAAGGCAAAAAGGCCATAGTGGCAAAGTAAATACAATATAGCAAGTAAAACACTGAAATGGTAGTTTTGCAATGGAAGAATGTGCAATGTAGAAATAAAAATAATGGGGTGCAAAGGAGCAAAATAAATAAATAAACTAAATACAGTTGGGAAAGAGGTAGTTGTTTGGGCTAAATTATAGGTGGGCTATGTACAGGTGCAGTAATCTGTGAGCTGCTCTGACAGTTGGTGTTGTGAGTGGCTGAGTTACAGTTTTGACTTAAATCTGCTTAAAAATCGATGACAAGACCTGAAAATGGTTGTCTAGCAATGATCAACAACCAATTTGATAGAGCTTGAATAATTTTGAAAATAATAATAGGAAAATGTTGCACAATCCAGATGTGGAAAGCTCTTAGAGACTTACAGTACCCAGAAAGACTCACAGCTGTAATCACTGCCAAAGGTGATTCAAACGTATTGATTTAGGGGGTGGAATACTTATCTAATCAAGATATATTACTGTCTTATTTATTTATTAAAATATAAAAAATCTTCCACTGTTTCAGAATTTTGTGTAGATTTTTGGCAATTTAAAACAAATTAAATGCATTTAATCCCACTTTGTAACACAACAAAAGGTGGAAAAAGCCCAAAGTTAGCATTTGAAACAGTGGCCAACAAAACCAAAGCATGGGTTGCTGTCATACCTTGTCAATAGACTGCTTATTGGCAGGGGTTGGATTCAGGGAACCGAAAATCAGATTTTTCCTTTTTTTTGGAGGAACAGAACGAAAACTAAGAACGAAAGTGATCTATACTGTTCCGGAACAGGGCCGTTATATTAAAAGCATGGGAACAGGTTAATAACGTCCTTTTTTTCCCAGACCAGAGGACATTTCTCCAAAAACTACAATCTTTGTCTCCATGTGCAGTTGCAAACCGTAGTCTAGCTTTGTTTATGGCGGTTTTGGAGCCGTGGCTTCTTCCTTGCTGAGCAGCCTTTCAGGTTATATTGATATAGGACTCGTTTTACTGTGGATGTTGATACTTTTGTAACCTGTTTCCTCCAGCATCTTCACAAGGTCCTTTGCTGTTGTTCTGGGATTGATTTGCACTTTTCGCACAAAAATAGGTTCATTTCTAGGAGACAGAACACGTCTCCTTCCTGAGCGGTATGACATACATGCATACTATTGTTTGTACAGATTAACGTGGTACCTTCAGGCGTTTGTAAGTTGCTCCCAAGGATGAACCAGACTTTTTTCTGAGGTCTTGGCTGATTTCTTTTGATTTTGCCATGATGTCAAGCATAGAGGCACTGGGTTTGAAGGTAGGCCTTGAAATACATCCACAGGTACACCTCCAATTGACTCAAATGAGCCTATCAGAAGCTTCTAAAGCCATGGCATAATTTTCTGGGTTTTTCCAAGCTGTTTAATGGCACAGTCAACTTAGTGTATGTAAACGTCTGACCCACTTGTATTGTGATACAGTGAATTATAAGTGAAATAATCTGTCTGTCTGTAAGCAATTGTTGGAAAAATAACTTGTCATGTACAAAGTAGATGTCCTAACTGACTTGCCAAACTATAGTTTGTTAACAAGAAATTTGTGGAGTGGTAGAAAAACGAGTTTTAATGACTCCAACCTAAGTGTATGTCAACTTCCGACTTCAACTGTACATAGTTTGCCCGCTCCATAGGAAGCTTCTCTATCCATTGAAGCAATTTAATGTTGAGCTAAATGTTCTAAATTGTTCCTTTTTTTGTGGTTTGAACTGGTTCAGGACTTTATTTTGCTGGTCGGAACAGTGGAACGGAACGGGAAAAAAAGGATGTTTCTGTTCAGAACGAAACGATTGGAAAGAAAATTCACCAAATTCACTGAGAATATATTACATAGTATGAAGAAACAATACTCTGAGCCGCAGCTCCATACGACATAGAAAATTGATGCTGTATACTGGTTGTTGGAATGGCATTGGTGAGGGGTGGGGAGAGTCCGTCGCTGGCCTTTGACCATTGTTTTGGATTCCTCGGGTCCTTCTCCTTGTTAGGGAAAAAATGTTTGGTCCAAATCGGGTGTTAGGTCCTTTATTTATAGAATATTATATGAATCCTATCAATTATAATGGCCAATTTGGATGCAATTAATGAGCTTAATTTCTCAAAGATAAAATTATATTTCAACAAAATTATGTTGCAGGAATGCTAATCGTATCTGTTTCTAACACCATAATTGATTTCAGAACAATCTGAAGTGGTAGGTGTCAGTCCTCTTTCTTGTGCTTTTCGAGTAGGAACAACCCCTCTAGCAGTTTGTACAGTACACTGTTATAGTTAATTCACCACTGAAAATCATCAAGACCTTATCAAAACTGCATCTGACTGATACACTGTATAAATCATAACTGCACTGAGCTCTTCACATTTCTCTCACTTTCATCATATAACTCATAAACATCTGTTTTAAAGATCCCTGATACGTGTGCGGTTGGGATAGGTCGTGAATGCTTTAGAGAAGGTCCATCCATTGAATTACTGTGGTGTTTAGCAAACTCTCACCCTCAAGTTCCCTTTTTATCTGCTGTCACTGACTGGTTTTCAAACTTGTCAAAATTCTACTTTGCTCCAATAAGCATGTAGAATGTGTATGTTTTCCCAGTGAATTTGTAAGTCGCTCTGGATAAGAGCGTCTGCTAAATGACTTAAATGTAATGTAAATGTAACAAACATAGTGTGTTTGTGTTTAGCTGCTGTGTGTGTTTGTGTTTAGCTGCTGTGTGTGTTTGTATTTCCCTGCTGTGTTTGTTTGTTTGTGATTGCCCAGCATTACTGTATGTTCCGTCTCATACCCTAACTCTTCTGTGTTGTTCTATTCTGCTGTGTGTTTAGCGTTGCCACAACACTGTTATGGGGGTTATTGTGATGTGGAAGGAAATGCAGGGGTTAAGGTTCAGCACTGTAGGAGGGCTGCTTTTGACCATGAGTAGTGTTGGCAAACTGGGACTTCATACAGGAACTACCAAGACCTGCCCATAACTCACTGATCTGTATTATCCCTTTGGAAACTCCCCTCGCATTACGTCTGCTCAGCTTTAATGATGGTCCACGATAGTGGCTGACTGGATGGTGTCACTTAGGGGTGCGCCAAGTGACATGTTGTCTTATATCCTAGTTCAATAAAGAGAAATAACTCGTTTTATTTTGCTGTGGCGAGCAAATCAACCAAAAGCAGTCAATATCTGACAGTTGAATGCCGTACTCGCTGTAATACACCACCATCTCTCTCTCTCTCTCTCTCTAAGGTGTTGGGACTCCACATCACGCACGTTTTTGTTGTATACTTGTGGTTTCAGCACCTCACAAATAAAATGTCCGTTTAAAAACGACTCCAGACATACACAAACGCGTACCATCCGTGATATGCTTGTTGTGTACTCATTTCAACATGTCTGTCTGACCTCCATCCCATTGTGTTCTCAGATGACGCCACCGGGAAGGCCAAGGTGTTCAAGCAGTTCAACAGGAAGAGGCAAGGGGCCGTGAAGCGCAAGATCCATCAGGTCAACGGACACAAGTTCATGTCCACCTTCCTACGGCAGCCCACCTTCTGCTTCCACTGCAAAGAGTTCATCTGGTAAGGGCGCACACACACACACACACACACACTCCACTGCCCTTACCTCAGAGAGTTAATCTAACGTGGTACACCAACTGTGACTGTATTGTCAATTGTGTATGAAAGAAACAGCCCATTACAACCTATTTATTATGTAAACATTATGCCTTGCATGATTTCTGATTGTCAGGTCTTTGGTTACAGGGGTGTGTTTGGGAAGCAGGGCTACCAATGCCAAGGTAATTGACACAGTCTTCTCTGTTGGGTCTTTCTTTCTGCTTTCTGTCTCTCTTTTCTCCTTCACACCATTCTGTGACCACCCGCCCACTCAGACAGGAAGTAAGTGCTACTCCACAGAGACTGAGCTCTCACACCTCTTTTATTATAGAGTTGCTGAACCCAATCTCCATCTCAACTTACGGTGCCTGGCCTCCATCTCACAAACACTCTGTTTAAAGTCTGGCATCGTTTGGCATCGTGCTCGTTTGGCATCGTGCTCTTTCTCTCAAACAATTGATTAGAATCACCAACGTTTCAGCAGGAAGATGCCTTTGTCAGAGTTTCTTTCTCTAAATGAAAGGATCAGCGACAGACATGGTTTGATTGTTTGCTGTTTAGTTTCCATGTTTTCATTCTGTCTGTCTGTTTCCCAGTATGCACGTGTGTGGTTCACAAGCGATGTCATCAGTTGGTTGTCACGGTGTGTCCACGTATGAAGAAGTCTGTCAAGGAGCCGGTGAGACAACATACAGAGACCAGCCATTTTACCTTCATCACCATATCCCTAATCCACTACAGTAATGCTGTAACAGCTCTGTCATGTCATCACTATGACACCCACACCTGCATGCATTCTCCAAAAAAAACACCCCCTCATCAATGGAATGTGTTCAGACAATGCAAAGACAAAATGTTGTCTTTTTACCTGAAATACACTGTGAAAAATGTCAGGGGATTCCAGAGTCAAAATAGGCTGATCTACAGGTGCATTGTGTTACAGCTGATAGACCTTAGACGTATGATGAACATACATGTATTCAGCAGCTGTGTGTTGATCAGGGACCCTGCCCAGGATGCTGTTTGTTGATCTGTTCAGTGAGGCAGAAAGGTGTGGGCCAACAACATCAAGCTACTGAATATTATCACACATATTCTGCAAGTACACTAAAGACATTTTAGGGAACTTGTCTCAAACTGAGGTTCAATGTATGCTGAACATTCAAGTTTCATGTCCCGGTCTACTACACATATGAACAAACCATACCACTGAAGAAAAATAGGAACTAAACAGATTGACACTTGACTTATTAATATACTGGTATGTGAAGAAAAACATTTGTTTTGAGAAGTAGCATAATTACTGATGAATTATGATGCCATATGATGGTTTGCTTGAGCAAGCCTAGGTCAATGGGGTGACATACTGATGAAATCTCATTCACAGACCACCAACCATGGCTTCAGTATCAACGTCCCTCACAAGTTCAACATACACAACTTTAAGGCTCCCACCTTCTGTGACCACTGTGGTTCTCTACTGTGGGGCCTTGTCAGACAGGGTCTACACTGCAAGAGTAAGATTCTTTCATTTCTCATACTCTCTCTTTCTCTCTGATGTTTATGGACAGGTAGAAATCTGCATGGCTTATTAACCTGTACTTCCTGTGTATTGTGTGTCTGTCCTCTGCAGGCTGTAAGATGAACGTGCACATCCGCTGTAAGGGCAACGTAGCACCCAGCTGTGGGGTCAACAGTGTGGAGCTGGCCAACAAGTTGGCAGAGATGGGCCTGCAGGCCGGGGGGTTCTCCAAACGCAATTCGCTGGTAGGAGAGAGGGGAGAGAGAGATTATGACAGACATGCGTACATACATACACACACACATACACATACATACATACATACATACATACATACATACATACATACATACATACATACATACATACATACATACATACATACATACATACATACATACATACATACATACATACATACATAAATACATACATACATACATACATACATACATACATACATACATACATACATACATACATACATACATACATACATACATGCATGCATGCATACATACATACATACATACATACATACATACATACATACATACATACATACATACATACATACATACATACATACATACATACATACATACATACATACATACATACATACATACATACATACATACATACATACATACATACATACATACATACATACATACATACATACATACATACATACATACATACATACATACATACATACATACATACATACATACATGAACATACTCAGTAGTTAAATGCTCATCCTGTTGTTCACCAGTCCACTGGAGTGCAGGGCCAGGAGCGGGCCCTTAGTGTGAGGAGAGAGAGTGAAACCCCTCAGCAGCAGACCAGACATCTGGGCATCTCTGACTTCACCTTCCTACAGGTGCTGGGGAAGGGTAGCTTCGGCAAGGTGAGACATCCACCATAGAGCAATACTACCATGGACTGTGTGATGGTCTAGAGTTTGGAACCGGTAATTAACATGTGTGTGTGCTGTGTTCCTATTTCAGGTGATGCTGGCTCGGTTGAACAGCGGTGAGCGGGTGTTTGCAGTGAAGGTGCTGAAGAAGGACATAATTCTGCAGGACGATGATGTTGAGTGCACCATGACAGAGAAGAGAGTGCTGTCACTGGCCAGCTCCCACCCGTACCTCACTCAGCTCTACTGCTGCTTTCAGACACCGGTAAGAGTCACACACACACCCACGCACACGCACTGGCAAGTCTGTAGCTGTAATGCCTAGAGTGTCCTGTTGAGGGCAGCAGTGCCCTGACGTTATCTGAGTGGGAATGCAGCACAGTGTGAATGACCCTCTGCATGACAGAGCTATTCTCCCACCCAGGAGCCTAATCTGCTTTAGCTGTTTGAACCCTCGCTGGCCTACTTCATTTTGGATCAGAATAGAGCAGCGTTGAGTGATGGAACCATGATACAGCCCATTCCCTTCCTCTGTTACTAAAAGTGAACTACCTTTACTCCTTCCTATACCCCTACTCCCTGTTCCTCAGGCTACCACTTCATATCACACCCCTTGTGTTTGATTAGCACACTATTATCTCATTTTGCCCTGGCTCCTATACACAGGTTTCTTATTCTTAACTGCCCCTAGACCCCATCTATCTTAACTTAATAGTTTGCTGTCTTTTTCCTTTGTTTTTACAGGGGGTAAATTGACTTGCTTCAGGTCTAATTGCACCTGCACTCTCACAGAGCCTTTCCACACCATTCATAACCATGACTCTAATGCAGTTGTGTTACTAGTTAATATCTTATAAGCTATAACAAATAAAGAGAGTCGCTTACAGTTTATTCGCTGTTAGTCACCACCTCTAGATGAAATATTTTTTTCTGGGTGTGCGCCAGCTTGTGTTTTTTATTCGACTTGTTAAAATCTTACCAATGACATGAAGTCAATGTAAGACATGTTTAGGAGATGATCATGGTAAGGTCAATCGAAACTCTATTGTTTCTCTACCTCGCTAGTGTTCACAGGGTCTGTTCTACCATGTGCTGGCTAGTCATGTCTGGGACATTTATGACCCAGACAGTACTGCACTTCGTGTTCCACAGGGAAGTGTTTTTTCCTGTTCATGTTCTGGAACATGCGGGTGTCTAACCTGTAATGAGAAAAAAGGATGTATGTATTTGCACAGTGTATTTTCTCATTAGTATCATGGAGTTGTGGCTCTGCAGTGATGGCTGCATGAATCTGCTATATGGCCTCATGAAATGTATGAGTATTAGACACCATTGCCTCCTTGACACGAGGAATTGGTATGTCCTCGAGCTGTTGTGGAGGTAGTGGGGTTTCATTGTTGTGTATTTGAAAAAGGAGCCGTTGTCCCTGTGTTCCAGGACCGCCTGTTCTTTGTGATGGAGTTTGTCAATGGGGGCGACCTCATGTTCCACATCCAGAAGTCCAGAAAGTTTGAGGAGTGCCGCGCTCGCTTCTACACCGCCGAGATCACCTCTGCACTTATGTTCCTGCACAGCAAGGGCATCGTCTACAGGTCTGACACATAATCACATGCTCTTATATAGAGACAGCTAACATTTAGTTGGAGTGATGCCTCAGTGGCCTTTGACTGGTTCTAATCCATCTAATCTTTTTACGGGGCTGTTGTCAACTTACTGTGATGGCCAACACAAAGGTCTCTGTCAAGCCTCATGTTGATAAAGGTGGCAGCATCATGTGAGCGGCTACGCTAAATGTTGAGTTTATATTTAGATAGCCCTCCGTGTCAGCGCCACATAGCATGACTGCTAGCTTCACGTGACAAGCTAATGTCCTTTCCTGGAAATAGCCTAACCCTAGTACTCCAGGTCTTGCTCTATAACAGTACTAAAGACCTCGTACTGACTTCTCAGCTCATGGCCCCAGATGTAGCCCAAGTGTATTATGTAAAGTAATGTCTTTATCGTGTCTCAACTATCTCTTCCTTGTGCTCTTTCACCCTGAGGTAAAGGGCTAATATTATCAGCCTATCAGGGGCAATAAAATAATAATAATAATAATCGTTTTTGCAAAAGTACTTTAACCTCAATTTTAGTCCATTAATATAGTCTTGAATCGAAAACCAGAGCTAATAGTACCTAATGTCAACATGTTACAGACCACCAGCGTACCCTTTTGGAGAACAAATTAGTTTTAGTGTTTGTCTCGAATGTATTATGATTAGATCGTAATCTCTTTATGTTTGCTGACTGTGCTGTTAGTCATTCTCACGTTTGAAGACCAGAACCGCACACAAACTAACTACCCAGCAAACACATTTGGTTCCTTGGAAGTTGAGGGAACGTAAGTTTTTGGTTCTGGGAACTAAGCCATAAGTTTCCTGACCGTTTAAAAAACGTTCAGTTTTACCGTTCTGAGAATTTCTGTGAAAATGTTGCTTGTTCTGGGATCATACTTACAAGAGATTCTGAGAACGTTTTACTATGGTTCCCTAAATGTTTTCCTGGGAGGTTTTATTAACATCCTGAGAATGGAAATTCTAGATGAACTTTCACTGAATGTTTCAATAGAACTATATAACACTGCTAGCTCAGGTTAACTGTTTTGTACTCCCAAGCACACATAGGACACATGGAAATTAATTAGCTTAGGCAATTATCATGTAGACACATTTTGTTATTGTGGCAGGGCATCATTGAGATTCTAACCTATGATCTTCTGTTATGCTGAAGTATTGAAATTCCCCCAGGAGAATGTTGTTTCTTAACGTTCTGTGAACTATTTGAGAACATTCACCATATCAAATCAGTTGGAGAACATTCATAAAACATTGCCAAAACTATAACTAAATGTAACCATGTTTTGAACTTTTAGGAAATTTAATGAAGTACCAAGAAAATTACGTTATTTTGTCAAGTTCCTTAAATGTGCAGAGAATGTTCCAAAGCCAACAACTGTCCTGCTCCATTCCCAGAAAGTTGTGGGAAGATAGAATAACCATAGGACAACCACGCTCTAAGAAACATATGGTTCTCAGAACATTATGTGCTAGCTGGGTAACCATTAATATGTAAAATGGCCTGGGTGTACATCACTAACTTCTCCCTCTCCTAGAACTTCCCCCTTACAGTATTCTAGTGAGGCACTTTGTTCCTCTTCGGCTGCAGCTGTTTCCCAATCACCAGTTGTAGATGTGATTCTCAGCAAATCAGCATGACTGTTTGTCCTCAAGGTCATGACCACACCTTCACTATGACCTACATCTCACAGACAAAGGTCTAATGTATATTGTCTATGTTAATTCCCTACCCACCTAGCCATGCCTCTCACAGGAAGTGATGAAGAGGAAGTGAGTGGATGAGATAGACTGCAGTTGGCTTGGAGATAAAACACTGAGATAAACCAGAGGACAGGAAGCAGGCAAGGTTTGTGATTAAGTAGAGGGTCACTCTGAGTAGAACAGTGCTTCATTAGACTCAAGCCTAAAAAAAAACACTTGGCTCCCTCACAGCTATCTGTTGTTTCTATGGAAAACGAACTCTTGCGGGGCTGCTTGTCGGTGTTGATGTTGTACTGAAGCTTCATGATGCCCTATGACCCTCAAACTCAACTCTGGACCTCAAACACTTCCATTGCATCTTTTCATTGTTCCCCTCTAATCAGGGACTGATTTAGACCTCGGACACCAGGTGTGTACAATTCATTATCAGGTAGAACAGAAAACCAGCAGGCTCCAGACCTCGTAGGGTAAGAGTTGCCTACCCCTGCCCTATAACATGTAGTGAAATGTATACTCCTGGGTTGAATTCCCATGACAATAGTGTTTGGTTGAAAAGAGAGCTGCCCTCACTTGGCCTGTGTTGTTTGTTTTGCCGTAACCCAGAGGCACCATGAGGAAGTGAATCAGTATTACACAATGAGTTTACGGTAAGTCAGGACAAACCGGCTTAAACCAACCACACTTCCAGTAGTGTGGGTGCGTGCGTGGCTTAACCTGGCACACTGTCTTTATCTTTCTCTCCCTCTCTCACACACTTAAATGTTTTGTAAGATCATTACCTCACCTTTACCTGCTCACTCAGCTATGCCAGTTGATCACCTTGGTGACATGACATCACTGCTGTGTCACCTGATCTTAGATTAATGCTATTGGCTTGGTTAATCTGTTTTTCAGACTGCCAAGGCTCCAAAGGTCTCAATGGGGGGGGGGGGGGGGGCATTATAGACAGAGACAACTTAGTGTGACTGGGGATGATTTATTATGTAGGAAACAACTTATTGCTCAGCTCTGCTCCTACCTTATAGTTTATCCTGATGATAAGTATTGCTAATTCAAAGACTCTAGACAACCTTCAAAGATACTAGAGCGCCGAGCACATTCATTTCCATTCATTTCCCATTTTGACAGGTCAATATTGACACTGCAGCACACCCCCCCCCAGCCCCATTAGGCTCTGTCATGAATGTGGCAGACTTCTCTCTGCTGCCAGTACTGTAGCTCTCTGTTCAGCTCTATTCTCCATGTCTCCTGGTCCTACATGTGGTCACTGTCCTCATGTGGCCTATACTCACTACACTCTTTAAACGCAAATACTTATTTTTAGCAACAACTTTCAACGGGGTTGGCGTGGGACAGTTTAGCAGTCACAAAATGTAATATAACAGCATTTGCTGACTCGCTGATAATGGGGAACATACTGGAAGTTAAATAGTTGTCCCCAAAAAATGTAAAGTACAGATTTATGGGTTTATCTGTGGCATCTACAGGTCAGGAGATGTTTGTAATGAGGTATTTGTGTGTGAATGTTTGTGCTGTTGTGTTTTCCAGGGATCTGAAGTTGGACAATGTGCTCCTTGATAAGGACGGACACTGTAAGCTGGCTGATTTCGGCATGTGCAAGGAGGGCATGTTTGAAGGTGTGGCCACAGGCACCTTCTGCGGGACTCCTGACTACATCGCCCCAGAGGTCAGTTTACCCCCTCCACTCATACACCCCTTCCTCTGAACTAAGATACCATTCTTTACCCCAATGGTAATCATGAAGCATCAGTTTCCCATAAATCTGTCTAAGGTCATTAGAGTTCACATTCTTTATAGGAGCCATCCGAAGTCCCAGCCCCACTACATCACCCCACCACTCTGAATACCAACACTGTGACCACTGGTCCTCTAGACCAGCCTCTCTGGTGGTTAGTAGTTAGGTAACACACCTGTGTTGGATTGGCCACCTACCACCGTTTCAGTTCTGTCAGGAAAGCCCCATCTGCCTCTCACAGGCTCTGTTTGCCAACATTTTTAAAATCCCCACCTCCAAATGTACCAAGAGAGGGGTCCTTTGTGAATATGAATGTGTGTATTGGAGTGTGCATGGGTTTGTAGGGGAAGCATATAGTTAAATTTTTATGACTGAAGCGCACAAGTCTGGATTTATGAAGGGCTTCATTGCCATCCCCAACACTCAGTCCTCAGTGTATCCCGATGAAGAGCAGCTAAACCCAGTAACCGGTCTTGGCTTAGTGGTTTCTGATGTTACCTTCTGTAATACTCCAGTACAAAAACTCCAGGCGATGAAGTACAGTACAGGTTCTTTGCTGTGGTGTGTAATGTGGTTTTATGTGATGTTTTTGTGCGTACCCAGATCCTTCAGGAGATGCAGTACGGGCCGTCTGTGGACTGGTGGTCTCTCGGCGTGCTGCTCTATGAGATGCTGTCTGGCCACGCCCCCTTTGAGGCAGAGAACGAGGACGACCTGTTTGAGTCCATCCTGAATGAGGAGATCAGCTATGCATCCTGGCTGAGTGCTGAGGCAGTCAATATCCTGAAAGCTGTAAGTCTATCCTCAATGCGGAGCTCATCAATCTTTCCTGAATGTCAATAAGAGTCAATGTTGTTCATGTTACAGAGGCCTTTATAGTGTTTATGTCAGAGAATGTACAGGTGACTGCCAAAATAAAGGAAACCCTTGAGTAAGTGAAGGACACAAAGTATATTAAAAGCATGTACTTTCATCCACACAGTTGTGGTTTTCTGAGTTAATTTAATTAGCTCCAGTTGAAGTCTGAAGTTTACATACACTTAGATTGGAGTCATTAAAACTAGTTTTTCTACCACTCCACACATTTCTTGTTAACAAACTATAGTTTTGGCAAGTCAGTTAGGACATCTACTTTGTGCATGACATTAGTCATTTTTCCAACAATTGTTAACAGACAGACAATTTAACTTATAATTCACTGTATCACAATTCTAGTGGTCAGAAGTTTATATACACTAAGTTGACTGTGCATTTAAACAGCTTGGAAAATTCCAGAAAATGTTGTCATGGCTTTAGAATCTTCTGATAGGCTAATTGACATAATTTGAGTCAATTGGAGGTGTACCTGTGGATGTGTTTCAAGGCCTACCTTCAAACTCAGTGCCTCTTTGCTTGACGTTATGGCAAAATCAAAGTAAATTAGCCAAGACCTCAGAAAAGAATTGTAGATTGTCGTGGACATTTCCTCTATTTACCAAATCATGGGAGCAAACCACACACACAAGTCAGAGTTAGTTATCAAAGTCCATCTTTAATTATATGAGCTCTATCACAATCCTGTGACTCTCAGGTAATTCAGTGTCTCTCAGTGAATTCTCTGAGAGCCCCTTCTGCATTGCAACTGCGATCCTTTAATAGCAAAGAACACACATAGTCAGACAGCATAGACATAATAAATTGTTCAGCTTTGTCTCCTTACTCAAACCCCAGAACCATAAACCAATCCTCCATATCAACAGGCATATATGAAATTGTCATTTAGATACAACCAATTCTAAATACAACCAATCCTGGACAAACTCACGGAGAGGAGAATGATTGCTATAGGTTAAGATAGGGACAACATTAGAGGAAGCATAGAATGATTCCAGACACTGCCACCCTCCTTTCCCCGCTGGGAAAAGTAGGGAGTGACTCCACACAGACACAGTGGAGCAAAATATATGTTTACACATGATGACACTTTGACCTCTCCCCTCTCTGCGGCCCATGCAACTTAGTCTTGACATAGAACAGATAACTGCAACCTCACCACAGTATTATACAAAAATACCATTCTGATGAGAAGTAACTTACAAACATATGATGAATATAAAACATCTTACCTATGTTACCAACAAATTCAGATTATTTCCACAACAAGACCTCAACAAGTCTGGTTCATCCTTGGGAGCAATTTCCAAATGCCTGAAGGTACCACGTTCATCTGTACAAACAATAGTACACAATTATAAACACCATGGGACCACGCAGCCATCATACCGCTCAGGAAGGAGATGTGTTCCGTCTCCTAGAGATGAACGTACTTTGGTGCGAAAAGTGCAAATCAATCCCAGAAAAACAGCAAAGGACTATGTGAAGATGCTAGAGGAAACAGGTATAAAAGTATCAATATCAATATCCTATTAAGGCACTTTATGTCGGTGTCATCCCAGCTGCTTATCAAGAGAACACATGGTCATCCCTGCTGCTTATCAAGAGAACACATGGTCATCCCTGCTGCTTATCAAGAGAACACATGGTCATCCCTGCTGCTTATCAAGAGAACACATGGTCATCCCTGCTGCTTATCAAGAGAACACATGGTCATCCCTGCTGCTTATCAAGAGAACACATGGTCATCCCTGCTGCTTATCAAGAGAACACATGGTCATCCCTGCTGCTTATCAAGAGAACACATGGTCATCTCTGTCATCCCTGCTTATCAAGAGAATACATGGTCATCCCTGCTGCTTATCAAGAGAACACATGGTCACTTATCAAGAGAATACATGGTCATCCCTGCTGCTTATCAAGAGAACACATGGTCATCCCTGCTGCTTATCAAGAGAACACATGGTCATCCCTGCTGCTTATCAAGAGAACACATGGTCATCTCTGCTGCTTATCAAGAGAATACATGGTCATCCCTGCTGCTTATCAAGAGAACACATGGTCATCCCTGCTGCTTATCAAGAGAACACATGGTCATCCCTGCTGCTTTTGATCTGGCCGACTCACTAAACACACATGCATCGTTTGTAAATGATGTCTGAATGTTGGAGCGTACCCCTGACTGTCCGTACATTTTTAAAACAAGAACATGGTGCCGTCTGCTTTGCTTAATATAAGGAATTTGAAATTATTTATACTTTGACTTTGATACTTAAGTATATTTTAGCAATTACATTTACTTTTGATACTGAAGTATATTTAAACCAAATACTTTTAGACTTTTACTCATGTAGTATTTTACTGGGTGACTTTCACTTTTACATGAGTAACTTTCACTTTTACATGAGTAACTATCTATTAAGGTATCTATACTTTTACCCAAGTATGACAATTGGCTACCTTTTCCACCACTGATAAACCCTCAGGTTAGAGCGATCACACAGGGCAGAGGTTTGGGGATAGTTTTTGGTCAGTGGAGCGCTGTAGTTATGTGTATAACAGATCACATGGGTCTTAGTGTATGACCAGCCTCACACACAGTGCTCCCTCACTCAGCCAGCTGTTGTGTCGGCCCTGTCCTCTTACCTAACTATATTAAGGCACAGTCTGCTGCGCCGCTGCTGCTCTGGCTATAAATACCCCCCCCGACTCAAACAGAGAGCACACTGTTTGGTGTTTGACAGTTGAGATGCTGAGGTGGACATTGTCCCACCTCATATTTGACTCTCAAATAAGAGCAGGGTAAATGTATTTTGGTGTCTTGTTGCTTTGCATTAGAGGTTTTCTTGGATCCCAAAATTGAGAACCGAATTGGATCCATTAAATTCCTTCCCGTCCCGACAGGGAAAAAAATATCCAATTGGGATCCGAGGTGGGCCAGATCTGACCCAAGACATGTCCGAGCTGAGAGAGAATTGCATCTTTATTGCCGCGCAATCCAGCAAATCAGCAAAATATTTGACATGTCTGGTAGTGTACTTTAATGTGCATTTTCAGTTGTATCTAAAATAATTGCAGTTTGGTATTTTCACAATTATATCCCTATAGTTAGATGGAGAACATTGAGGTTTTCAGAAATGTTTTCCTTATTTGTGTTGATGAAATATTTGAGAAGGATGATTTTTTATGTGATGATCATTGCGTGCCAGACAAAGCAGCGAATAGTTCACTTTTGCCTATAACCTAATATTATGTAGGCCTATTCTTTTACTGAGCAACATTTCAATCTAGCCTATTTAACTTTTTTGATCAACATTGATTTAGATGAAAGTTAGGCCTGTTTGACCAGTAAGCTTCAAATTCAAAATACATTTTGAATAGGCAACGAAAGGACGAAGTCTCCCACCTGCATTCCCGTGTAATTTCCAAGAATTAGGATCTGTAGGTCTAGGTTACTATTCCCGCTATGACAATGCTATTTTTGGATTGGAGAGAAGAGTAGAGGATCAAAGGAAATGGGTCAGTCAGTTCACGATGAGCCAGAGAGAATTGCACTCTGTAATTCTGTCCTCCTCAACCGACCACAAAGTTGAAATTGGGCAATCCTATTTGAGATGCCTTGTGAGTTCTGTGTGGTAAGACATATTTTAGTCGTCTATTTCTTTAACTCGAGTCTCAATATATTAGCCTAATATTTTTTTTCTAAATGAAATGTAGATATATCCTTTAGGCCTACAGAATTAGCCTATACAGCCTGAGATTGGTTTGGATGCGGGTTTGATAGAAAAGTCATCCACGCTACGGCTGTGTAGTCCTACCGTCTGGAGAGTTAATAAAATATTAATAATTGAATAGACAAGTTGTCCTGATTTCTTACACCTATCCATGCCATACACGATCATACACGATCATACACGATCATACACGATCATACACGATCAAATCGGCAGCCCTTCAATATTAGGCTACTATGTTTTCTGCAGATAAACCTATGGCGATCAGTGTACCACACACACACACACACACACACACACACACACACACACACACACACACACACACACACACACACACACACACACACAACATGAGCAAATCAAATTTTATTTATCACATGCGCCGAATCAAGAGAAGGAAGACCTTACTGTGAAATGCTTACTTACAAGCTTTTAACCAACAGCGCAGTTCAAGAAATAGAGTTAATAAAATATTTACTAAATAAAGTAAAAATAAAAATTGACACAGTAGAATTGCATAACAATAACGACGCAATATACAGGGGGTACCGGTACTGAGTAAATATGGGGGGGTACAGGTTTGTCAAGGTAATTTGTACGTGTAGGTAGTGGTAAAGTGACTATTATTAATTGATGATCAACAGTGAGTAGCAGCAGTGTAAAAACTAAGGTGGGGTGGGGGGTGTCAATGTAAATAGTCCGGGTGTCCATTTGATGAATTGTTCAGCAGTCTTATGGCATTGGGGTAGAAGCTGTTAACCTCTTGCTCCTACCTGACACGCAGGCGTCCCATCTAGACATCTGGAAATGAAAATGCGCTACGCTAAATGCTAATAGTACTAGTTAAAACTCAAACGTTCATTTTATTTTTTTTATTTCACCTTTATTTAACCAGGTAGGCAAGTTGAGAACAAGTTCTCATTTATAATTGCGACCTGGCCAAGATAAAGCAAAGCAGTTCGACAGATACAACGACACAGAGTTACACATGGAGTAAAACAAACATACAGTCAATAATACAGTATAAACAAGTCTATATATGATGTGAGCAAATTAGGTGAGAAGGGAGGTAAAGGCAAAAAAGGCCATGGTGGCAAAGTAAATGCAATATAGCAAGTAAAACACTGGAATGGTAGTTTTGCAATGGAAGAATGTGCAAAGTAGAAATAAAAATAATGGTGTGCAAAGGAGCAAAATAAATAAATTAATGAAATACAGTTGGGAAAGAGGTAGTTGTTTGGGCTAAATTATAGGTGGGCTATGTACAGGTGCAGTAATCTGTAAGATGCTCTGACAGTTGGTGCTTAAAGCTAGTGAGGGAGATAAGTGTTTCCAGTTTCAGAGATTTTTGTAGTTCGTTCCAGTCATTAGCAGCAGAGAACTGGAAGGAGAGGCGGCCAAAGAAACAATTGGTTTTGGGGGTGACTAGAGAGATATACCTGCTGGAGCGTGTGCTACAGGTGGGAGATGCTATGGTGACCAGCGAGCTGAGATAAGGGGGGACTTTACCTAGCAGGGTCTTGTAGATGACATGGAGCCAGTGGGTTTGGCGACGAGTATGAAGCGAGGGCCAGCCAACGAGAGCGTACAGGTCGCAATGGTGGGTAGTATATGGGGCTTTGGTGACAAAACGGATTGCACTGTGATAGACTGCATCCAATTTGTTGAGTAGGGTATTGGAGGCTATTTTGTAAATGACATCGCCAAAGTCGAGGATTGGTAGGATGGTCAGTTTTACAAGGGTATGTTTGGCAGCATGAGTGAAGGATGCTTTGTTGCGAAATAGGAAGCCAATTCTAGATTTAACTTTGGATTGGAGATGTTTGATATGGGTCTGGAAGGAGAGGTTACAGTCTAACCAGACACCTAAGTATTTGTAGTTGTCCACGTATTCTAAGTCAGAGCCGTCCAGAGTAGTGATGTTGGACAGGCGGGTAGGTGCAGTTAGCGATCGGTTGAAGAGCATGCATTTAGTTTTACTTTCATTTAAGAGCAATTGGAGGCCACAGAAGGAGAGTTGTATGGCATTGAAGCTTGCCTGGAGGGTTGTTAACACAGTGTCCAAAGAAGGGCCGGAAGTATACAGAATGGTGTCGTCTGCGTAGAGGTGGATCAGGGACTCACCAGCAGCAAGAGCGACCTCATTGATGTATACAGAGAAGACAGTCTGTCCAAGAATTGAACCCTGTGGCACCCCCATAGAGACTGCCAGAGGTCCGGACAGCAGACCCTCCGATTTGACACACTGAACTCTAGCAGAGAAGTAGTTGGTGAACCAGGCGAGGCAATCATTTGAGAAACCAAGGCTGTTGAGTCTGCCGATGAGGATGTGGTGGTTGACAGAGTCGAAAGCCTTGGCCAGATCAATGAATACGGCTGCACAGTAATGTTTCTTATCGATGGCGGTTAAGATATCGTTTAGGACCTTGAGCGTGGCTGAGGTGCACCCATGACCAGCTCTGAAACCAGATTGCATAGCAGAGAAGGTATGGTGAGATTCGAAATGGTCGGTAATCTGTTTGTTGACTTGGCTTTCGAAGACCTTAGAAAGGCATGGTAGGATAGATATAGGTCTGTAGCAGTTTGGGTCAAGAGTGTCCCCCCCTTTGAAGAGGGGGATGACCGCAGCTGCTTTTCAATCTTTGGGAATCTCAGACGACACGAAAGAGAGGTTGAACAGGCTAGTAATAGGGGTGGCAACAATTTCGGCAGAATTTTAGAAAGAAAGGGTCCAGATTGTCTAGCCCGGCTGATTTGTAGGGGTCCAGATTTTTCAGCTCTTTCAGAACATCAGCTGAATGGATTTGGGAGAAGGAGAAATGGGGAAGGCTTGGGCGGGTTGCTGTTGGGGGTGCAGTGCTGTTGACCGGGGTAGGAGTAGCCAGGTGGAAAGCATGGCCAGCCGTAGAAAAATGCTTATTGAAATTCTCAATTATGGTGGATTTATCAGTGGTGACAGTGTTTCCTATCTTCAGTGCAGTGGGCAGCTGGGAGGAGGTGTTCTTATTCTCCATGGACTTTACAGTGTCCCAGAACGTTTTTGAGTTAGTGTTGCAGGAAGCAAATTTCTGCTTGAAAAGGCTAGCCTTGGCTTTTCTAACTGCCTGTGTATAACGGTTTCTAGCTTCCCTGAACAGCTGCATATCACGGGGGCTGTTCGATGCTAATGCAGAACGCCATAGGATGTTTTTGTGTTGGTTAAGGGCAGTCAGGTCTGGGGAGAACCAAGGGCTATATCTGTTCCTGGTTCTAAATTTCTTGAATGGGGCATGTTTATTTAAGATGGTTAGGAAGGCATTTAAAAAAATATCCAGGCATCCTCTACTGACGGGATGAGATCAATATCCTTCCAGGATACCCCGGCCAGGTCGATTAGAAAGGCCTGCTCGCTGAAGTGTTTCAGGGAGCGTTTTACAGTGATGAGTGGAGGTCGTTTGACCGCTGACCCATTACGGATGCAGGCAATGAGGCAGTGATCACTGAGATCTTGGTTGAATACAGCAGCGGTGTATTTAGAGGGGAAGTTGGTTAGGATGATATCTATGAGGGTGCTTGTGTTTAAGGCTTTGGGGGGGGTACCTGGTAGGTTCATTGATAATTTGAGTGAGATTGAGGGCATCAA
This sequence comes from Oncorhynchus gorbuscha, assembly GCF_021184085.1. NCBI lineage: Eukaryota > Metazoa > Chordata > Actinopteri > Salmoniformes > Salmonidae > Oncorhynchus > Oncorhynchus gorbuscha. Next base: position 27,117,188 of record NC_060189.1, read on the forward strand.
GTTTAGATTGTCGGATGGCTGGGGTGTTAAGCATGTTCCAGTTTAGGTCGCCTAGCAGCACGAGCTCTGAAGATAGATGGGGGGCAATCAGTTCACATATGGTGTCCAGAGCACAGCTGGGGGCAGAGGGTGGTCTATAGCAGGCGGCAACGGTGAGAGACTTGTTTTTAGAGAGGTGGATTTTTAAAAGTAGAAGTTCAAATTGTTTGGGTACAGACGTGGATAGTAAGGACAGAACTCTGCAGGCTATCTTTGCAGTAGATTGCAACACCGCCCCCTTTGGCAGTTCTATCTTGTCTGAAAATGTTGTAATTTGGAATTAAAATTTCAGAATTTTTGGTGGTCTTCCTAAGCCAGGATTCAGACACAGCTAGAACATCCGGGTTGGCAGAGTGTGCTAAAGCAGTGAATAGAACAAACTTAGGGAGGAGGCTTCTAATGTTAACATGCATGAAACCAAGGCTATTACGGTTACAGAAGTCGTCAAAAGAGAGCGCCTGGGGAATAGGAGTGGAGCTAGGCACTGCAGGGCCTGGATTCACCTCTACATCACCAGAGGAACATAGGAGGAGAAGAATCAGGGTACGGCTAAAAGCAATAAGAATTGGTCGTCTAGAACGTCTGGAACAGAGAGGAAAAGGAGGTTTCTGGGGGTGATAAAATAGCATCAAGGTATAATGTATAGACAAAGGTATGGTAGGATGTGAATACAGTGGAGGTAAACCTAGGTATTGAGTGATGAAGAGAGAGATATTGTCTCTAGAAACATCATTGAAACCAGGAGATGTCATAGCATGTGTGGGTGGTGGAACTAATAAATTGGATAAGGTATAGTGAGCAGGACTAGAGGCTCTACAGTGAAATAAGCCAATAAACACTAACCAGAACAGCAATGGACAAGACATATTGACATTAAGGAGAGGCATCCTTAGTCGAGTGATCAAAAGAGTCCAGTGAGTGGAGTGGTTGGTTTGGGGGTCACGGCGATTTAGACAGCTAGCCAGGACATCGGTAGCAAGCTAGCATAGGGTGGAGGTCTGTTGTTAGCCACCTCCTGCTTTCCATCAGTAGATTAGTGGGGTTCCGTGTGGTAGAGGGGATTAGTCCAAATCACACAAAAAAACAAAAAAAACAATAGATCTAGTTATAGAGGCCCAAGAAGAAACATAATAATAATAATAAAAATAAATAAATTGTCCGATTGTCTATTCTGAGAGCAGCCGGTAAGACAGCTAACGGTTAGCAGGCCGCAGATGGGTGTTCAGGTAACGTCGCGACGGAGGAGCCAGCCGGATCTCCTTCAGGTAGATAACGTCGGCAGTCCAGTTGTGAAGGCCCGGTGGGGCTCCGCGTAGGCAGTAAAACGGGTCCGGATAGGTGACTGCAGCCCAGGAGTGATTGACGGAGCTCAGGAGTGATTGACGGAGCTGGCTAGCTCCGGAGTAATTGATGTTTGCTCCAGTATCGACGAGAGCAGATAGACACACGGATAGCAGCTAGCTAGCTGTGAGATCCGGGAATGAATGTCCAGAGAGCAGTTGAAATCCAAGGACATGGAGAGAAAAATTGGTCCGGTATGTTCCGTTCCGAGCCGCGCTGCGCCGTACAAAACTGGAGATAGATTTTCGAGCTAAAGGATAGCTGATGACCACAAACTGCGGTTAGCTGAATACTAACGATTTGCCAGTAAAGAAGCTAACAAGCTTCTGAACTAGCTTCTGATTAGCTTCTAGCTAGCTCCTGGCTAGCTTCTGGTTAGTTTCTGGCTAGCTTCTTGGAGTTTCTGGCTAGCTTCTTGGAGGATTGCAGATTTGAGGTAAATAATACTTATTTATAAATATAAATTGGTGAGGCGGGTTGCAGGAGAGTGTTGAAGATGAGTTGATGGAAAGTAAAAGTAAAATGTATGTGAAAAAAAGTTGTAAGTATATATATATATACAGGACACGACAAGACGAGGACAAAAGACGTCTGAACTGCTATGCCATCTCGGGTGAGAAAATACACATGCAGGGTATTGAATTAAAGCTACACTCATTGTGAATCCACGCAACAAGTCAGATTTTTAAAATGCTTTTCGGCCAAAGCATGAGAAGCTATTATCTGATAGCATGTAACACCCCAAAAGACCCACAGGGGACGTAAACAAAATAATTAGCATAGTCGTCGCTACACAAACCGCACAAATAAAATATAAAACATTCATTACCTTTGACCATCTTCTTTGTTGGCACTCCTAGATGTCCCATAATCACTATCGAGTCTTTTTTCCGATTAAATCGGTCCATATATAGCCTAGATATCGATCTATGAAGACTGTGTGATAGACAAAAAAAATAGCGTCTTGTAACGTCATTTTTTTAATTAAAAAAGTCGACGATAAACTTTCACAAAACACTTCGAAATACTTTTGTAATGCAACTTTAGGTATTAGTACACGTTAATAAGCAATCAAATTGATCACGAGGCGATGTATATTCTTTAGCTGTCCGTCTGGAAATAATGTCCGGGTAAATCTCAACCAAAATATCCGGTCGGAGACCTGAAAAAATGGCTTGTCTCTTCTTCGTTTGACCAAGAAACAAAGCCTAGGCAAATGACAAGACTGTTGACATCGTGTGGAAGCTGTAGGTATTGCAATCTCATCCCCATTTATTGTGGTTCACGTTTATCAATGGGTTGAAGTGGCGGATGGATATATATTTCCATTTTCAGTGATCAGATTTTCCTGCGCTTTTCGATGAAACGCACGTTCTGTTATAGTCACAGCCGTGATTTAACCAGTTTTATAAACGTCTGGGTGTTTTCTATCCACACATACTAATCATATGCGTATACTATATTCCTGGCATGAGCAGCAGGGCGCTGAAATGTTGCACGATTTTTAACAGAATGTTCGAAAAAGTAGAGGGTAGGAGTAACAGGTTAAGGACCTAGACTTGGAGCTCCAGCACCGCTTGCCGTACGGTAGCAGAGAGACTCGGGTGACTGGAGTCTTTGACAATTTTTTGGGCCTTCCTCTGACACCGTCTGGTATAGAGGTCCTGGATGGCAGGAAGCTTGGCCCTAGTGATGTATTGGATCGTACGCACTACCCTCTAGCGCCTAACGGTCAGATACCGAGCAGTTGCCATACCAGGCAGTGATGCAACCTGTCAGGATGCTCTCGATGGTGCAGCTGTAGAACCTTTTGAGGGTCTGGGGACCAATGCCAAGTTGTTTCAGTCTTCTGATGGGGAAAAGGTGTTGTCGTGCTCTCTTCATGACTGTATTGGTGTGTTTTGACCATGATAGTTTGTTGTTGATGTGAACACCAAGGAACTTGAAATTCTCGACCCACTCCACTTCAGCCCCGTCGATGTTGGGATATGTACGTACGGTCACTGTGGGGACGATGTCCTCAATGCACTTATTGCTGGTGACTGAGGTGGTATACTCCTCAATGTTATTGGATGAATCACGGAACATATTCCAGTCTGTGCTAGAAAAACAGTCCTGTAGCATCCACATCATCGGACCACTTCCGTATCGAGCGAGTCACTGGTGCTTCCTGCTTTAGTTTTTGCTTGTAAGCAGGAATCAGGAGGATAGATTTATGGTTAGATTTGCTAAATGGAGGGCGAGGGAGAGCTTTGTATGCTTCTCTGAGTGTGGAGTAAAGGGGGTCTAGATGGATTTTTTTCCCTCTGGTTGCACATGTGACAAGCTGGTCGACATGAGGTCAAACAGATTAGATCATCAAGTTTGTTTTCCAGTGATTGCACATTGGCTAATAGAACCGATGGTTATGTCGATTTACTCACTCGCCTTCGAATCCTAACAAGGCACCCCGACCTTCTCCCTCGGTATCTCCACCTTTTCTTCACGCAAATGACAGGGATGTGGACCTGTTCTCCGGAAAGCAGTATATCCTTTGTCGGACTCATTAAAGAAAATCGTTGTCCAGTTTGAGGTGAGTAATCGCTGTTCAGATGTCCAGAAGCTCTTTTTGGTCATAAGAGACGGTAGAAGCAACTTTATGTTCATAACATGTTACAAACAACGCAAAAAAACTAACAAAATAGCACAGTTGGTTAGGAGCCCTTAAAACGGCAGACATCCTATCCGGCGCCATTAACTTGGTCAAAAATGTTCTTTATTAAAGGCGATCAGAAAGAATGTATCAATACTTTGTATTATAGAATAACTTATTTATTTTAGATGAAAGCCACAACTAGCACATGAATGAGTCACTCGTCTTTGCTGACAAATATCACACTTGACTTGAGTCATTCAACATTAGTTAACTGTTATTTTAAACAAAGACGATACTCAAATAAAATAGCAAGATAGCCTAAACAAATGACTTAGCTAACCTAAATAACTAGTAAATTGAATAAATAAATTAAATAGCTCAGGTCTTGAAAATATGGGCGACCGTCTTTTCCCCTCCGTCTCCACAATGTGCATAAATGAGGCCCATACAGAGGATTTCCCTGTCGGTTTTGCCTCCTTGTACTCTTTCATTCATTTTCTTCTTCACATCAATAAAGAATGTCTCAATGTTTCATTAACTCACTTTATATCGACGGGCTATCACTCTTTCCCTCTGCGTCGTCCACCTCCTCTCCTACAACAAGTAGCCTATTTTACCCCACGTCACTGACATACAGTGGCTCATTTTCATAAAGTGAATATGATGTTTTGTTGCAAAATAATATTGACACATTTGGTTTGATGAAAGATGTAGTCCTTTGAGAGAATAAAATGTCAACATGTGAAATTTGTGTTAATGTTGTTTAGGAAGTTAGGAACTCTTCAAATATAATACCGATCCCGGGTCAGTATTTCACATATTTTCAGAGATCTGAGGTTCGTGTCCACTGAGCAGGATCCGGCCCAGGATCATAGGGTTAACGACAAAATGTCAGGTCAGATATCGGGTTCGGGTAGATCCGTGAAGCCATACTTTGCATGTCTCTCTATTTGATATAGTTGGCTTTTTCCCTGCATGGTGTCTCTCTGCAGAGTTTAGTTCTTAGGCCTGGCAGAGTGGATGGATCGCACAGCCCCGGTAGAGCTAGTGGAAAATATGATAGACTCAAATAGGATTGCCCAATTTCAACTTTGTGGTCAGTTGAGGAGGACAGAATTACAGAGTGCAATTCTCTCTGGCTCATCATGAACTGACTGACCCATTTCCTTTGATCCTCTACTATGCTCTCCTAGCCTCTGCTTGTCTCCTCCTTTCTCTACATCTTCTCTCTTCTCCTCTTTCACTGTGAGCTGCTTTGTTCAGGTGGAAAATAACAAGATGGCACTGGGATGATTGAGATTGTTACTTAGATTAGATATTGCTTTAATTCTGGTCTAGTCTCTGTTCGTTAACTGTGTTTGGGTCTGGTGTGACAAGACCTATTAATGTTAAGGTGGAATGGGGGTGAATCTGGTCTCATTCATTTTGGGGGAGAGAGCGGGCTGCTCATTAGTTTTTGGCTGAGTGGGAATGCCACTGCTAGCCCCAAGGTGTGTGTTCAGACTCCTCCGCCAACACAAGGCTTTGTTCGTCTGGAATCGCTCCTTTGGGAAATGTGTTTTTAATGTTGGTTTGTTGTGTTTTCTTTTACTGTTAATTCCCCTCAAATGCTCTTACACTCCAACTTCAGATGTTGGACAGAAGAATGTGATAGGTCCACGTCTTAAGTCCAGGAAATGGTTGCTTGGTTTTGTTGGCTCACATTTAAGATTAATAGAATTTTCAAAACACATTTGTGTCTTGCCAGATGCCAAGATGAGCTGGAAAAGAAGGTGCTACTGGGCCTTTGTGTGTATGTGTGTGTCAGGGAGGTGGATGGGATGTTATTCAGGTTTGAACCAGAGCTGATGCAATTCTCAAAAGTCTAATTATAAGCCACACTCAAATTATATATTGCACCCTTTCATTAACACACATTTATATAATTTTATTGTACCTTTATTCACTTCTCATATGCAGTTGTATTTCTGTGCTCTCCTCAGTTCCTGACTAAGAACCCTGCCCGGCGTCTAGGCTGCGTGGCGGCGGAGGGTGGGGAGAACGCTGTGACTAACCACGTCTTCTTCACTGGAATCAACTGGGACAAGCTGAACTGCAGGGAGCAGGAGCCACCCTTCAAACCCCGCATCGTAAGACACTCACACACCTGATACACAAACCCGGCATCGTAAGACACACACACACCTGATGCACCTGACAAATTACACAATGATGTCAATACAAACTGTTTACAGTAGACACTACTGTTGAATTGTAATACATCCTTCTGTCTTATTGTACCATTTACAATGCACACCCAGTTTCCTCTCTTATTCATTGTATTATGGTAAGTAGTGACCTGGGTTATGAAGGTGGTATCTGTTGGCAGTTATCCCAAATTCTTTATAGAACCTCTCACCCAACTTGTGTGTTATTGTAACATTACCCCCTATGCTGTGTAACCAACACTCCAGAAAACTGCAGAGGACGTGAACAACTTTGACCCAGACTTCACCCAGGAGGAGCCCACCCTGACACCCATTGAGGATCTCCTTCCCTCTGTCAACCAGGACGAGTTCCACAACTTCTCTTTCACCTCTCCTGAGCTGCTGGACGACTAGGAGGCCCTGTGTGAACCCCCCCCCCCTGGAGCCATACATGATCACAATGTGTCTAGCTCTGGCTAGTTCACTGGCACAGTTGCCTGTTTGGCACTGCCTTAGCCTGTATCTCTAATTTTGAAAGGCAGTTTAGACTCAGCCCTCGTCACTGTGGTATATGACTGTCTGGTTCTCTGTGGAGAGAGAGAGAGAGAGAGGGAGAGGTTTACTCAATGAGGCCAGATTTTAGTCAGATGTTTTTCCACGATCCTTCCCTTCATCTTCGGAAAACATGGGACAGTCTTGACTTGTAACCTTGTGTATTAATGCGTAGTAATGCTCTTACAGTATCTGACTGCAATGCAAAGCAATTTTAATGGCAATTTGTCCCCTAATATGGAAAGATGAATTTGCCTACAGGTACTTCAAGATGAATACAAGCACTTTTTGAACTAATGGGAAGTGTGTGTGTCTGTGTGTGTCTTTTATTAATTTGGCATACCTTTTGTTCAATGCTGGGATCATTATTCATCAAAACTGCCTGTGACTCTAGCACAAATGATGGCAGGGTAAAGGGTAACGTAATCAGCACTGCAAAGGTTTCCCAGAACAACTGAGCTGCTCGTTAATACTGGACGGACTGCAGAGGGGGCTGTGTGAAATAGTTTCTCAGTGACGTAAGTCCTTTACGGAGAACACACTCAAACACACACACTCACTCACTCACTCACTCATTCGAGCAGATACATGTCAGACACTTTCCCCCTAAACTCAAACACAGGGATGCGGTATGTGGGGAGAGAAGAGGAAGGGAGACATTGTCTTACCACTTGTTTTGTCTCTGCTTTTTAAGAATATATCTCACCCTGTGCCCTGTCAAAATGGTACATTGAAAAAGCTTTGTTCTCTGCATTTAAGATGGGTTTATGAAAGCATTTTCTAATGAGAATGTTTTTATACCTAATTTTCTGAAGGAATCTTTTGTCATTGGTCAACAGTGCGAGATGATGCAACATTTCATCTGAATTGAATGAACTGGTGATTCAGAGCTGTTGTGAAATTTCATAAAGTTCTTCTCTGTGCATCTGCCTGCACATGTCAGCACCTGGTGAAGAGTTGGGCAAATTGAGAAGGTATAGCAGATGTCAGACAATCAAGAAAACCAATTACGAACATGCCAATGATCCAAACAAAAGCATATTTTTAGGTTTATATGGATTAAGGTATGCTTTAATAACTGCCAATACCTCAATTCTTTCTTTCCATGTTAATCCAGTTCTATGTGATCACAGTCCTTCAACAGTTAAATGAATACCATTTATTCATTCCCCCCCCCCCCCCCCAGACCCACCCTTTCTCACACACTCACAGAATTTATCTGCAATGAGACATTCCTTGTTTGTGGGCAGACATGCTGGTAGACAGGCTGCAGGCTGCCAACACTGAAAGCTGTTTTCAAGGCTGTAAAACCATGAAGGTGATGGAAAATTTTCTCCAGTGCCTTCAGAAAGTATTCATACCCCTATTCATACCCCTTTTTTTGTGTTCTAGCCTGAATTGAAAAATGTGTAAATGTATGTTTTTCCTCACCCATCTACACACAATACGCCATAATGACAGTTGTAGCAATTTAAAAAAAATGAAATACAGAAATATCTCCTTTACGTAAGTATACACATCCATAAGTCAATACTATGTAGAATCACCTTTGGCAGTGATTACAGCTGTGAGTGTTTCTGGGTAAGTCTCCAAGGGCTTTGCACACGTGGATTGTGCAATATGTGCCCATTTTTATTATTTTCTCATTTCTTCAAGCTCTGATAAATTTGTTGTTGATTATTGCTAGACAACCATTTTATAGTCGTGCCATAGATTTTCAAGTAAATTTAAGTCAAAACTGTAACTCGACCACTGAGGAAGATTCACTTTCTTCTTGGTAAGCAACTCCAGTGTAGATTTGACCTTGTGTTTTAGGTTATTATCCTGCTGAGAGGTGAATTCATCATCCAGTGTGTAAGGGGTGTGGAACTGGTGGCAGAGAAAAGACGCAGGAGAGCAGAACTGGGTAATAACCGGAGCAGTTTAATATACAAAACCAACGGCATCCAGAATAACAACGTATGGGTACAAAACCCGTTGCACACCAGACAACAATGTGCACAAGCACTTACAACAAACAATTCCACACAAAGACATGCGGGGAACAGAGGGTTAAATACACAACACGTAATGAGGGAATGAAAACCAGGTGTGTGGGGGAAAAAAAAAAAAACATTTGATTGGCTAGAAGACCGGTGACGTCGAACACCGCCCGATAAAGGAGAGGAACCGACTTCGGCAGAAGTCGTGACACAGTGTCTGGGGGAAAGGAGAATGAACCAGGTTTTTTCTCTAGGATTTTGCCTTTGCTTAGCTCCTTCCCATTTTATTTTTTTATACAAAAAAACTCCCCAGTCCTCAAGCATAACATGATACAGCCACCACTATGCTTGAAAATATGGAGAGAGGTACTCGGTAATGTGTTTTATTGGATTTAAGCATGAATTGCTTTGCTGCATTTTTTTTGCAGTATTACTTTAGTGTGTTGTTGCAAACAGGATGCATGTTTTGGAATATTTTTATTTTGTACATGTTTCCTTCTTTTCACTCTGTCAATTAGGTTAGTAATTGTGGAGTAACTACAATATTGCTGACCCATCTTCAGTTTTCTCTTATCACAGCCATTAAACTCTGTAACTGTTTTAAAGTCCCCTTTGGCCTCATGGTGAAATTCCTGAGTGGTTTCCTTCCTCTTCGGCCACTGAGTTAGAAATGACGCCTGTATCTTTGTAGTGACATTGTGTATTGATACACCAACCAAAGTGTAATTAATAACTACACCATGCTGAAAGGGATATTCAATGTCTGCCTGTTTATTTTTACCCATCTACCAATAAGTGCCCTTCTTTGCGAGGCATTGAGGGACCTTTTAAACCTACACCATGCTCAACTGAGGGACCTTTTGAGGGACCTTTTAAACAATTATCTGTGTGTGGGATACAGAGATGAGGTTGGCATTCAACATTCATGTTAAACACTATTATTGCATACAGAGTGAGTCCATGCAACTTATTATGTGACTTGTTAAGCAAACTTTTACTCCTGAACTTTTTTTTAGGCTACCATAACAAAGGGGTTGGATATTTATTGACTCAAGAAAGTCATGTGTAATTAAATTGTTTTTTAATTGAAAAACATAAATCTACTTTGACATTATGGGGTGTTGTGTGTAGTCCAGTCACACAAGAAATCAAAATGTTATCCATTTTAAATTCAGGCTGTAACACAACAAAATGTGGAAAAAGTAAAAGGGTATGAATACCACCTGCCTAGAGCTAACACTATACATGGCCTATTCAAATATATCGACTTTATCCGATTATACTGTCTATGTTGCTTCATGGCTCTCCTGAGAGAGGGAGAACAAAAATGCAACTCTAACCATAACATACTTCCATCTGTTTGAGTCATCATGTACTGAATATCTTACATTCTTACTGTCGTCACAGACGATAAATGCATAAACAGGAAACCACAGAGTGTCACGAATGTCACATCTGATAGCTACAGGAAGGTGAGGTTTCTGTTCGTTGAAAGAGACTTCGATGTTGGCCAAGCATTGTGCTAATAAGCAGCTGGTCCAGGAGATGGATGATGGGTTTGAAAATGCACTTCTCTGGCCTTGAAGGAAATTACATTAGTCAGTAGAAACAATGTGCTGTGTTGAACCTGCTCAGATCTGGATGTTCTTGACCCTATGTTCAGATAGTATGGGAACTTGGGAATTTTAGCACTGAGAAAGTCTTCAGACTCCTTACTGGAGTCACTGATCTTTCCTGTGGGTGTTGTGCTGGAAGAAATTATTACAGTAAGTATTAAAAAAATACCATTGTCTGAAAACAATGACAGAAAATGTCCCTCCCCTAAACAGAGTATAGCCCACTTGGCAAAAACTGTTAGAATCAAGGTTCTTTCCACATAAAAGTATATGGGATGCTGTTGAATCAATGTGGAAAACTGATTGGATTTGCAAGTCATGAATTTAAGAGATAAAGGGAATGTTTTTTTTTCCTATTAAAAAAAACGAATTCCAATGACGTGACCATTTTTGTTGATTTCAGGTTTCATTTGTTAGTTGACAACTAACCAAATATAAATCAAAATGAGATGTTGAAATCACGTCTGTGCCCATGTAACAGTATAATTTTAAACCGTCCCCTCGCCCATACCCGGGCGCGAACCAGGGACCTTCTGCACACATCGACAACAGTCACCCTCGAAGCATCGTTACCCATCGCTCCACAAAAGCCGCGGCCCTTGCAGAGCTACTTCAAGGTCTCAGAGCAAGTGACGTAACCGATTGACACGCTATTTAGCGCATACCGCTAACTAAGCTAGCCGTTTCACATCCGTTACACCCAGTGAGAAGTAATGGACAAAATGGTACAATGAACATTTTGTACATTGTTGTTCCACTTGCATGTGCTACGAAGACACATGGGCATTAGTTGGAAAAGAATGCCTTGCACAGCTCTAAATGTAGAGTTGCAGAAAGATTTGTATGAATGAAACGTTCTATCCCATAATATTTCAGTAAAACTCTGCCAGCACTAAACTCACATAATCCCACCTCTATCTTCTTTATTCTATGATTTACTGGAGCATCAATTTAGCTCAAGGTTTAAGTTCAAATACATTGACCTCTGGAGTCACCAGTGCAGCCTACTCATCTGCTTTATTCAGTCCTTGCCAAAGATTGAACCCCTGTGCAATGTGAGTACTGGTGTGGGCATTGAGCTAAACCACTTGCCCCTTTGCCTCCATTTGTTTACCTCCATATGCCTCTGTCTGGCAGCTTTTCCTGAGGCCTGTTATGGGTGGATAGACATACTGTCCAAACTGCCATTATACACCAGCTCTGGTTGCTGCTGGCAGTGACTCTGCAGTGGCTGATTGGATCTCAGTTTACCTCCTCTGTCCTGGCTGATTGATGACCTGGAGGAGACTATTCAAACTGTCTGAAAGCATTATGTCACAGTCCTGGATTTGACATCTACCCCACACAGAAAATGACTTGGTTGAAACAGGACAATGTTTATGTTTGGAGCCACTGACAGTATTTGAGCATCAGTATTGCTGAATGTCTCTTGCTAGCAGACTTGTCTGTCATTCTGGTCTTGTGTCACCCAGTTGAGCCAACATATTCCAGGAAACACATCTGCAGCTTTGCAGCAGGTCCCACATCCTCCTCCCCCCCAGCAGGTGAGCACTGACAGCCTACAGCAGGGGTGTCAAAACTCATTCCATGGGGGGCCTAGCGTCGACAGGTTTGAGTTTTTTCCTTTCAATTAAGACCTAGACAACCAGGGGAATTCATCAATCAATTACAAGGGAGGAGCGAAAACCCGCAGACACTCTGCCCTCGTGGAATGAGTTTGGCACTTGCCTACAAGGAAGTGAGAGTCCTGGCGAAGTGGTGCCAGGAAAAAAACCTCTCCCTCACCGTCAACAAAACAAAGGAGCTGACCGTGGACTACAGGAGACAGCAGAGAGAGCACTCCCCCATCCACATTGACAGGGCCACAGTGGAGATGGTCAAAAGCTTAAACTTTCTCTGATGTTATTTGTCACGTGCTCTGAATACAACAGTAGACTTCACTGTGAAATAATTTCTTAAAAGCCCTTTCCCAATGATGCAGAGTTAAAAAGTAAGAATATTTGCAAATAATTTGTAAATGATAACACAGTAGTGTTAACTAGTCAATGTGCATGGGTACGATGTATTGTAGTTGAGTTAATATGTACATGTAGGTAGGTGTAAAAGTGACTAAGGAATCAGGATAGTATGTAGAGTGTGAAAGTGGTGTGTGTATATATGTGTGTCTTGGAGTGTCAGTGTAAGGACAGTGCATTCGGAAAGTACCCCTTGACTTTTTCCACATTCCATAAAAATTGCCTTGAGTCTTCTTGGTTATGATGCTACAAGCTTGGGGAGTTTCTCCCATTCTTCTCTGCAGATCCTCTCAAGCTCTGTCAGGTTGGATGGGGAGCATAGCTGCACAGCTATCTTCAGGTCTCTGCAGAGATGCTCAATTGGGTTCAAGTCTGGGATCTGGCTGGGCCACTCAAGGACATTCAGAGACTTGTCCCAAAGCCGTTCCTGCGTTGTCTTGGCTGTGTGCTTAGGGTCATTGTTCTGTTGGAAGGTGAACCTTCGCCCCAGTCTGAGTGCACTGGAGCAGGTTTACTTACTTTACTGCGTTCATCTTTCCCTTGATCCTGACTAGTCGCCCAGTCCCTGCCGTTAAAAAACATCCCGCATGATGGCCAGAGTTCAATCTTGGTTTCATCAGAACACAGAATTTTGTTTCTCATGGTCTGAGAGTCCAAGTGGGCTGTCATGTGCCTTTTACTGAGTGGCTTCCGTCTGGCCACTCTACAATAAAGACCTGATTGATGGAGTGCCGCAGAGATGGTTGTCCTTCTGGAAGGTTCTCCCATCTCCACAGACGAACTCTGGAGCTCTGTCAGAATGACCATAGGGTTCTTGGTCACCTCCATGACCAAGGCACTTCTCCCCCCGATTGCCTTTCCAAATCATGTCCAATTAATTGAATTTACCACAGGTGGACTTCAATCAAGTTGTAGAAACATCTCAAGGATGATCAATGGAAACAGGATGCACCTGAGCTCAATTTCGAGTCACATAGCAAAGGGTATGAATACTTAAATAAGTTATTTCTGTTTTTTATTTTTATAAATGTGCAGACATTAAAAAAAAAATGTTTTCATGTCATCATTGCGGGATATTGGGTGTAGATTGATTAGGGGGAAAAATGTCATCCATTTTAGAATAAGGCTGTATCTGATAACTTTCTGAATGCACTGTATGCGTGAGTGTGTGGGTAGAGTCCACTGAGTGTTCAGAGTCGGTATAAGAGAGTCAGTGTAATAAAGCGTCAATGCAATCGTCCAGGTAGATATCCAATATACATACTGTTGCAGGCTACACACCTGTTCTATTAATATACACACCATTTATATATATTTATACCCCGGACTCTGGCATTGCTCGTTCTGATATTGCTCGTTCTGTCTTAATGTCTTGTTATTATTTTTTACACGTTTGAATCATGTGTTTATTGTTATTGTATTACTATAAATCACTGCACTATTGGAGATAGAAACATAAGCATTTCGCTGCGATAACATCTGAAATATGTGTATGCGATTCTATATGTATAGGCTAGTACTGAACGTATTTTTACATAACGTTTGCAGAGCTTGACTAATGGGACTTTGAATTGAATGATCATGGGCTTCAAAGATATCATATTCATCGTCCCCTCAAGCACAGGTAGAGAGAGGTTCACTCTAAACCCTTACCCCTACCTATTTTTATATGTAAACTTCAATTTGATCGGGACGTCCCAAGGACCCCGGATAGCAGGGGCGGGTGGCGACAGCGCGCGCTCCCGAAAAGGCCAAGAAGAAGTGGGAGGGGATAAGCAGCTGATCAGCTAGCTGCTATGCTAACTAGCTACAACATTGTTCCAAGCAACCTCTCCAGCGTGGCACCTCATGCCATTTCGAAGGAATTAAAACACATTCTTCTGCACTCATGTTTTGACTTTCCGCGATGGAGGCTTGACCTCTCCGAACTGCATTGATCAACGACACTTAAGGAAAACATAATTTACGGATTTAATTGTTTTAATAGCTACGTGGATTTTTTTCGCTCATTTCCGTACGGGCCCGACAAACACAGTTTGATAGCTAACGTTAGCTAACGTCACAGAACAGTAGCTACTGATTGTTCGAGTTTGTGCTCAGAAAGTCGGTTGTCCTCATCCTGAAATGGACACAGGAGTTGTCCCCGAAAAGAAAAGGTACGTTAACCTCTAGTTTACTAGCTCGCCAATGTTTAAAAAAAATCTAAATAAATAGATAGTTAGCTTCTGTTATATTTGATTAACGTTAGATTTTGATGCGTTTGCGTAGCTAACGTTACTACAGTAGCTAACTATATAGATAACAAGCTAAAGATAGCCTAGCCAACTAGCTAGATAGACAACTATACTTAAAACAAAAATATATATACACACACACACACACACACACACACACACACACACACACACACACACACACACACACACACACACACACACACACACACAACGTTAGTTAGTAACTACCAGCTAGCTTGTTAGTTGTCTGATAGCTAACTAAGCTTCATGATGTTTTAATAAGCGATCGTTAACTCGCTAGGTTCTTCTCTCCGGTAAGGGACAGTGTACAGCCAAGAGGTCGCAAGATGTGGGTATGTGATTCAATCTGTATCGCTGAAGTTCAGCGTTACAGCGCGATTAAAACGTCCAGGCCATTTTTGTTTGAGCTGGCATACTGTCGTCCATGTAGTATATGTGGACACTCCTTCAAATTAATGGATTTG
The DNA here is from genome assembly GCF_021184085.1 of Oncorhynchus gorbuscha. Taxonomy (NCBI): domain Eukaryota; kingdom Metazoa; phylum Chordata; class Actinopteri; order Salmoniformes; family Salmonidae; genus Oncorhynchus; species Oncorhynchus gorbuscha. The sequence goes on from NC_060189.1 coordinate 27,132,276, forward strand.
GCTATTTCAGCCACATCCGTTGCTGAAAGCAGTATAAAATCGAGCACACAGCCATGCAATCTCCATAGACAAACATTGTCAGTAGAATGGCCCGTACAGAAGTCTTTCAACGTGGCATACTATCATTGTCAGTTCGTCAAATGTCTGCCCTGCTAGAGCTGCCTTGTTAAACAGTATGTGCGGTTATTGTGAAGTGGAAATGTATAAGAGCAACAACGGCTCAGCTGTAAGGTCATAGGCTACACAAGCTCACAAAATGGGACCGCAGAGCGCATAAAAATTGTCTGTCCTCGATTGCAGCACTCACTACCGATTTCCAAACTGCCTCTGGAAGCAACGTCAGCACAATAACTTTGTCGGGAGCTTCATGAAATGGGTTTCCATGGCCAAGCAGCCGCACACAAACCTAACATCACCATTCGCAATGCCAAGTGTCTGCTGGAGTGGCGTACTCTGGAGCTGTGGAAACGCGTAATATGGAGTGATGAATCATGCTTCCCTATCTGGCAGCCCGACGGACCAATCAGGATTTGGCGGATGCCAGGAGAATGCTACCTGACCCAATGCTTCGTGCCAACTGTAAAGTTTGATGGAGGAACAATGGTCTGGGGTTATTTTTTGTGGTTCGGGCCTTGCCCCTTAATTCCAGTGAAGGGAAAATGTAACACTACAGCATACAATAACATTCTAGACAATTCTGTTCTTCCAACTTTGTGTCAACAGTTTAGGGAAGGCCCTTTCCTGTTTCAGCATGACAATGCCTCCGTGCACAAAGCGAGGTCCATACAGAAATGTTTTTTTGAGATCGGTGTGGAAGAACTAGACTGGCCTGCACAGAGCCCTGACCTCAACGCCATCGAACACGTTTGGGATGAATTGTAACGACGACTGCGAGCCAGGTCTTATCGCAAAAACATCAGTGTCCGACCTCACTAATGCTCTTGTCGCTGAATGGAAGCAAGTCCCTGCAGCAGTGTAACAACATCTAGTGTAAATCCTTCCGAGAAAAGTGGAGGCTGTTATAGCAGCAAAGGGAGGGACCAACTCCATGATTTTGGAATCGGATGCGAGTACTTTTTGCCATGTAGTGCATGCAGCGTTTACAGTGAATGCATTCTCTGAACCCGGCAACATTGCCTTTAAATTTCTGTCGCACTATAGCGCTGAACTTCGGCGATACGGATTGAATCGAGCCCTTACCCTGTTGGCTACCTTGACCTTCTTGGTCCTGAGAAGACAAATGTGACATGTTCGACCAAGGTATACACAGGAATGTTGATATGTCACACCTATCATGTGGATGAATTATATTTGCAAAGGAGGAATGCTCACCAATAGGGGTGTAAACAAATTTGTGCACAATAGTTGAGAGGAATAAGCTTTTTGTGAGTATGGAACATTTCTGGGGTTTATTTCAGCTCATGAAACATGGGACCAACGCATTACATGTTGCGTTTTATGTTTGTTCAGTGTAATTTGGTGTAGTCCTACAATGACGAGATGGCGCCGGAGAACAAGGCTGACGTTTTACGTATTCCTAACCAATTGTTTTTTTTGTTTTTTCTTTGTGTTTAACTTTTTTTATACTTACTTTGTACATAATGTTGCTGCTACCATCTCTTATGACCAAAAGTATATTTTTGGGCATCAGAACTGCTATTACTCACCACTGACTGTCAGAATCCCTTTTTTCCTTAACAAGTCTGACGTGCCCGACGTGAATCGTATACTGCTCTCTCGGGAACAGGCCCAGATCCCCGTCATTTGCGTGAAGAGAAGACAGAGCAAGGGGCCAGAGAGCGGTCGTAGGCGATCGAATAGACTAGAGGTCGACCGATTAATCGGAATGGCCGATTAATTAGGGCCGATTTCAAGTTTTTCATAACAATTGGAAATCTGTGTTTTTGGGACAACGATTTGGCCAAATAAAATAAAATAAAAATGTAAAACCTTATTTGAACTTTTATTTAACTAGGCAAGTCGGTTACCTTCTTGACGCTACCCATCCCTGTCGTGGGATCATTTTCGTCAGCAACCGCTGAATAGCATACAGTCAAATATTATTAGAAAAAAATATTCATGAAATCACAAGTGCAATATTTCAAAACACAGTTTAGATCTTCGGATGTTTTCACTCACGAGACTCCCAGTTACACAACAAATGTTCCTTTTGTTCCATAAAGATGATTTTTTTATACCCCAAAATACCTCCGTTTGTTTGTCGCATTATGTTCAGAAATCCACAGGAAAGAGTGGTCACGACAACGCAGACAGAAATTCCAAATAGTCTCCATAATGTCCACAAACATGTCAAGTTTTTTAAAATAATCATTTCTCAGGTAGTTTTAAAAATATATATTCGATAATATATCAACCCGAGTGTGGAGCTTTTTCCATAACAGCGGAAGGAACAATGGCGGCTTTACTCAGTTGTGCAAAAACTCACTCTAAGGGCCCCCACCTTTCCACTTACGCAATGTAATCTTTCATGCTCATTTTTCAAAATAAAGGCCTGAATCTATGTCTAAAGACTGTTGACACCTTAGGGAAGGTGGTTGATATCCCTTTTTAAATGGAGGATAGGCATGCATAGGAACAGAAGGGTTTCAAAATAAGAGACACCTCCTGATTGGATTATCCTCAGGCTTTCGCCTGCAATATCAGTTCTGTTTTACTCACAGACAATATTTTGACAGTTTTGGAAACTTTAAGCACCAGCTTTCATATGTTCTCATGTTCTGAGCAAGGAATTTTAGGCGTTAGCTTTTTTACACATATTTCACTTATACTTCTCCAACACTTTGTTTTTGCATTATTTAAACCAAATTGAACATGTTTCATTATTCATTAAAATCGTAATCGGTCAACCTCTAGAGTAAACACCCACTTCCCTCCTTTCTGCTAGCAAATGTGCAATCATTGGAGAATAAAATCTACAAGTTACGTGGATGATTAAACTACCAACTGGACATTAAAAACTGTAACATCTTATGCTTCATGGAGTCGTGGCTGAACAGCAACAAGATCAACATACAGCTGGCTGGTTATGCGATATACCGGCAGGATAGAACAGCGGCGTCTGGTAAGACATGGGGCGGCAGACCTATGTATTTTTGTAAATAACAGCTGATGCACGATATCTAAGGAAGTCTCGAGCTATTGCTAGCCTGAGGTAGAGTATCTCATGATAAGCTATAGACAACACTATCTACAGAGTTTTCATCTGTATTCTTTGTAGCTGTTAACATACCCCACAGTCAGAGGCTGGCACTAAGACAGCATTGAATGAGCTGTATTTCTCCATAAGCAAACAAGAAAATGCTCAGCCAGAGGTGGAGCTCCTAGTAGCTGGGAACTTTAATGCAGGGAAACTTAAATTTGTTTTACCAAATTTCTCTCAGCCCTTAAATGTGCAACCAGAGGAAAAATAACTCTGGACTGTAACGGCGTTCTTCGTTTGTTGAAAGAGAGTCGGACCGAAATGCAGCGTGGTGGTTACTCATGTCTTTAATGAAGTACATGAAATAACTGATACAAATACAAAACGGAACGTGAAACCTAATTACAGCCTATCTGGTGAAACTACACAGAGACAGGAACAATCACCCACAAAATACACAGTGAACCCCGGCTACCTAAAATACGGTTCTCAATCAGAGACAACGAGAATCACCTGACTCTGATTGAGAACCGCCTCAGGCAGCCAAGCCTATGCAACACCCCTACTCAGCCGCAATCCCAATAACTACGAAATACCACAAAATAAACCCATGTCACACCCTGGCCTGACCAAATATATAACGAAACACAAAAACACTATGACCAAGGCGTGACATGGACCACCTATACTCCACACACAGAGATGCATACAAAGCACTCCCTCGCCCTCCATTTGGCAAATCTGACTATAATTTTCTCCTCCTGATTCCTGCTAACAATCAAAAATTAAAGCAGGAAGCACCAGTGACAATATATATATATTTTTTTAATTGGTCAAATGAAGCAGATGCTACGCTACAGGACTGTTTTGCTAGCCCAGACTGGAATATGTTTTGTGATTCCTCCGATGGCATTGAGGAGTACACCACATCGGTCACTGACTTTATCAATAAGTACATTGAGGACGTCGTCCCCACAGTGACTGTACATACATACCCCGGGACTCTAACCTGGAAGCGTAAAATAAATCTCGCTATGTCCTTCAACGAACCATTAAACAGGCAAAGCATCAATACAAGGCTAAGATAGAATCGTACTACACCAGCTCTGATGCTCGTCGGATGTAGCAGGGCTTGCAAACCATTCCAGACTACAAAGGGAAGCACAGCTGAGAGCTGCCCAGTGACACGAGCCTACCAGATGAAATAACCTCTATGCTCACTTGAGGCAAATAACACTGAAACATGCATAAGGGCACCAGCTGTTCCGGAAGACTGTGGTCACGCTCTCTGCAGCTGATGTAAGACTTTTTTAAACGGGTCAACATTCACTAGGTGGGCCAGACACATTACCAGGACGTGTACTGCGAGCATGCGCTGACTAACTGGACAGTGTCTTCACTGACGTTTTCAACCTCTCCCTGTCCGAGTCTGTAATACCAACATAGTGCCTTTGCCCAAGAACACTAAGGTAACCTGCCTAAATGACTACCGACCCGTTGCACTCACGTCTGTAGCCATGAAGTGCTTTGAAAGGCTGGTCATGGCTCACATCAACACCATCATCCCAGAAACCCTAGACCCACTCCAATGTGCATACTGCCCTAACAGATCCACAGATGATGCAGTCTCTATTGTACTCCACACTGCCCTTTCCCACCTGAACACCTCCTTCTGCAACTGGATCCTAGACTTCCTGACGGGCTGCCCCAGGTGGTAAGGGTAAGTAACAACACATCTACCACGCTGATCCTCAACACAGGAGCCCCTCGGGTGCGTGCTCACTTCTCTCCTGTACTCCCTGTTCACTCAGGACTGCATGGCCAGGCACGGCTCCCAACACCATCATTAAATTTGCCGATGACACAACAGTGGTAGGCCAGATCAACGACGAGACAGCCTATAGGGAGGTCAGAGACCTGGCCGTGTGGTGCCAGGACAACAACCATTCCCTCAATTTGATCAAGACAAAGGAGATGATTGTGGACTACAGGAAAAGGACCGCGCACGCCCCCATTCTCATCGACGGGGCTGTAGTGGAGGAGGTTGAGAGCTTCAAGTTTCTTGTTGTCCAATTCACCAACAAACTAACGTGGTCTAAGCACACCAAGACAGTCGTGAAGAGAGCACCACAAAACCTATTCCCCCTCAGGAGACTGAAAAGATTTGTCATGCGTCCTCAGATCCTCAAAAGGTTCTACAGCTGCACAATCGAGAGCATCCTGACTGGCTGCATCACTGCCTGGTATGGTAACTGCTTGGCCTCCGACCGCAAAACACTACAGAGGGTAGTGTGAACGGACCAGTACATCACTGGGGCCAAGCTTCCTGCCATCCAGGACCTCTATACCAGGCGGTGTTGGAGGAAAACCCTAAAAATTGTCAGACTCCAGCCACCATAGGTCATAGACTGTTCTCTCTGCTACTGCATGGTATGCGGTACCAGAGCACCAAGTCTCTTGGTCCAAGAGGCTTCTAAACAGCTTCTACCCCCAAGTCATAAGACTCCTGAACATCCAATCAAATGGCTACCCAGACCATTTGCATTGCCCCAACTTTTACCCTGCTGCTACTCTATCATCTATCCATAGTCACTTTAATAACTCTACCTGCATGTACATATTACCTCAACCAACCCCCCCCCTATAGTCTTGCCATTGTTATTTTACTGTTGCTCTTTAGTTACTTGTTACTTCTATTTCTTATTCTTACTCATATATTTTTTTAAACTGCATTGTTGGTTAGGGGCTCGTAAGTAAGCACGTGACTGCTAATATTTGGTATTTCAACTATGTTATCTTGTCTGAAATAATATGAACAATGTCATTGTGAAGAGGTTAATCTATTGGAAGATACTGCTGTTAGTGATTTTTCTTTAAAATATTCCAAATTCAATTCGAAGTTGTTCTTTGGCCCATCTATAATTTCAGTGGTTTAGTTGCCATTGACCCACTTAGAGTGAACCGAGGTAGGCTGGAAAATGGTTTTGTTTTTGTTGAGTATAACATTCTCTGGGTGTAGGTGGGCAGAATTTAGACATGTAGGGAATATATTTATGTATGTTGTGAGGTTTGACTCATACAGGGGGCTAAACGTATTACCTTTTTATTGACCGTGTAGTTCTTATTTTACTTAGAACTGCTAAAATGAATTCAGGAACATCTGCTCTACTTACACAACACTGCTTTGCCCACAGGTTTTATATAAATGGAATGCAAAACCATTGCAAAAAGTAGCAAGGTTATTTTAATGTTATGGTACACTGATTTTGTGTGTGGCAGTCTACACTGGTTGTTGTGATCTGATTTCTTAATCACTGAGAGCCTGACGTCAATGGGAGTTTCTGGCACGAAGTGTGTGTGACAATTCACTTGGTGAATTTAATTGGAACTTTCTGTGTACATTGGCCAAATGAAGGGAAAGGCCATTACGCTGAACATGCCATCTGTTTTAATATTTTATATATGTGTGTACAAGTTTGTGTGTGTATGTATATGTGTGTATATATATATATATATATATATATATACATACATACATACATACATACACACACAAGTAGGCCTATCGGTATTTCATGATCTGTGGTCTTAAATATATTTATCATAGGCATAGGGCTAGCCTACTTCCTGTTCTGTACTAAACCTGTAGCTACAGGATGGACCTATCATGAGCTTCATTTTATACAAGAGCATCAACCCATAGCCTTGAGCGATTTGGTTTTGTGAGATACATGCAGGCTGTAATACAATTTGTAGAAATTAGAAATGAGTTATTTATCACTGGTCAATTGAAAAGAGGTTAGAACAGCTTGTGAACAGTGTTTTGCACAGTGCTCTACTGTCCTCTGGGGCACTTTACAGCCTGAAAGAGGTTATGTAACACAACAGACGAGCCTATGTTTTCCTTCACACTGGACGCTAGTGACAGATCACCCCAAACAGTTCTAAGTAAAAGCAGGTCAGTCCATTTGATTAATTCAGTCAGGGAATGGGGTTACAATAAAATTGATGATGCCTTTCTACAGCACTGAATGTGAGACTTGTCTTTTGACCCATGTCCACCTGTTTGCATGACTGAGCTTTATCCTCAAGTCTTATATAATATATTTGTTATTATAAAACAGGGCAATTAAGACTAACATTATACAACAGATGTGATGGTTAGGCCTATGCTATATTTTTATTTTATTTTACCTTTATTTAGCTAGGCAAGTCAGTTAAGAACAAATTCTTATTTTCAATGACGGCCTAGAAACAGTGGGTTAACAATTGGTAGGTGCCAATTTAATATTAATTAATTAATAAATAGGACAAAAAGTTGGCCATTACTGGCTAATGGAAACCCTGGATGAGACTAACTCATGCATTCCCTCAGCTTGAAGTCAAAACAGACAGGCTGGCAGTCAGTCAGTCTGTGCCTCAAGCTGACTGTGCCTCAAGCTGACTGTGCCTCAAGCTGACTGTGCAGGTCAGGAGCTCAGTCAGCGGAGGCCAAATATTTATACCAGGGATAAAATCAACAAGATTAAGCCGCTGGACGATCTTTTTGTTGAGCGGATGGTCGGGGGGCTGGAACATAATTAGTGGACTGCACATTGACCACAAGATGCTCAAACTGTTATAATGTTTGGCTAAAACAATTTCAAACCTGTGCCTACATTTGTATACGATCAAGTGTCCCTCGTGTAAGAATACTTGGGAACATATTTCTTAAATTAAAATGATTTGGGGCTGATTTCCTGGTGTTTTTACATTTCCAACAATTACAAATGTATATATTATTTTTTTTGCTCAGAAAGCTTGGGGGGGACACAAATAAAACCACCCATGGGCCCAATTCTTCCCGCAGGCCGCCAGTTGGGGAACTCTCCTACGTCAGCTCTGCCAGACTACATCAGGACCTTACTGTCTGCCTCTCTGGGGTCCGAGTTTGAAAGATGATCCGGTGTGTTACGCAACCAGTTCGGCATAGCATAAACACACTTCTCACCCTCCGGGCCCCTGTTACAGAGGCCTGGACACAGCCCAGAGCAATATCTTTCAACTAACCAACCACTGCTGCTAAGAAGCAGATCAATTTTTTTTACATCTGAGTATCTAGGTAATCACCTGTGGAAATCAGCCACATGAAAATCCAACCTAGCATTCAGATTTAACTGACAACTATGGCTTATGCAGAGACAGGAATTCCCTGGACAACTATTTGAAAAGGTGCTGGTTTAGGTTGGAGGTCAAATTCTACAGTGAACTCTGTGCAGTACAAACAGGCAAGTACAGCATACAGGAATCTTCTGCTGCAGTTTTAATTGTGCATTGCCCCATCCACAGTACAGATGGGAGGCTGTTTTTTCCTTTGTCTAAAAAGCAGGGAAAGCACTGCATTGATCCTCATCCTTCATCAGAATCACAATTATAGGCTGAAAACAAAGGCGAAGAGAGGCCACCATTACAAAACATCTCTATGCAGGGGCGGCAGGGTAGCCTAGTGGTTAGAGAGTTGAACTAGTAACCGGAAGGTTGCAAGTTCAAACCCCCGAGCTGACATGATACAAATCTGTCGTTCTGCCCCTCAAACTCGGACCCCAGAGAGGCAGACAGTAAGGTCCTGATGTAGTCTGGCAGAGCTGACGTAGGCGAGTTCCCCAACTGGCGGCCTGCGGGAAGAATTGGGCCCATGGGTGGTTTTATTTGTCCCCCCCCAAGCTTTCTGAGCAAAAAAATAATATATACATTTGTAATTGTTGGAAATGTAAAAACACCAGGAAATAAGCCCCAAATCATTTTAATTTAAGAAATATGTTCCCAAGTATTCTTACACGAGGGACACTTGATCGTATACAAATGTAGGCACAGGTTTGAAATTGTTTTAGTCAAACATAACAGTTTGAGCATCTTGTGGTCAATGTGCAGTCCACTAATTATTTGTAATTATGTTCCAGCCCCCCGACCATCCGCTCAACAAAAAGATCGTCCAGCGGCTTAATCTTGTTGATTTTATCCCTGGTATAAATATTTGGCCTCCGCTGACTGAGCTTCTGACCTGCACAGTCAGCTTGAGGCACAGTCAGCTTGAGGCACAGACTGACTGACTGCCAGCCTGTCTGTTTTGACTTCAAGCTGAGGGAATACATGAGTTAGTCTCATCCAGGGTTTCCATTAGCCAGTAATGGCCAACTTTTTGTCCTATTTATTAATGAATTAATATTAAATTGGCGCCTACCAATTGTCTGGGAGAAGGAAAAAATGGCATTGTGAAATAATGCTTTTTAGCTTATTCATTGATGGAAATATCAGTCGAGGGGAAATGCATTTGACTGGTCATGCTTATCGGTCTATAGGTTAATTAACTACGTGGAATTAAATTGGTTTGTGTGGACAGTATATTCGTTGTGTATCTTGTCACATTGTGCAGCATACCGATACAGAGCCTTTGAGTGGAGACTCTTGTCAGGGAGTGTGAGAGCTGCTGCCATAGCATCTCAACAGCCAATGCATAGGCAATGGCAGGCAGGCTTCGTCAGCACGTCACACCACTTTGCAATGAGCTGGAGGCAGTATGCATTTTGAAGGCATATACTTAATTGTTTGAAACTTGAATGTTTTCTTACATATTATGAGGCATGTCTTACCTTGCTTCAAAGTAGCCTAGACAAAATTAGACCATATCCATGGAGGCTATTATTTGATCAACTAACTTTCATTTTACAGTAAGTAGCCAAATGGCACAATCGTAGTCAAATTAGTAACCCATGCTAGTTTGTTGCATATTAGATCTCCCTTCTTTCTAAATTTCAAACAGATATTTTCATCTGCCCTGTACAACTGCTTGCATGTGCAGTGCTCTTTTGATAAGTGTTTTCTTACTAATTGCATTATAGAACAAACATTCACGTGTAGCATACTGCCCTGTGCGCATTGCTGCTCTTATAATGTGAATAAATCATAGTTTAGCAACATTTTAAGCTAAACATTCTGTTCTGTGGCATCACTCATACATTTTTTTACTTTTTTGTATTTTTCTGTAGCCTAGACAAACTGACCAATAGAATAGGTCAACTTTTCTACTATGGGACATAGGCTAGTGATTTTGCCATTCGTTACTCATCTTGAAAAGTAAATGTAGACCGCTTAACATCTTCAAATTGCGCATCAGAATGATTTAAGAAGGACCGCACATTGTTGCTCCCCCTTTTATATGAATTAGCATAATCTAAATGTGATTTCTGTCATTCTAAGCACTGTGGGTGGACTCGGTAAATTCTTCATATGTCTGTTAAAATGCTGCTGGTCAAATTGTCCTTTCTCTCATCATGCACATTATGGAAAAACTGCAGACATTCAGTGAGAACAGGGCTCTACAGTGCAACCATTATATTCACATATGCGCCTAACTATTTTGCTGTGTGACCTAGACTTTCAATTTAAGAATCTAGCTTTAATAGCTGACGTTTTTTTCATTGCTCCTACATTTTTCAACTTGAAGAATTCCAAATATTTTGGTCACAAAGCAGATCTTCATCTAGGCTACTCATGTAGGACAACATGTAGACCTACATACAGGTGGATCAGCTTCTGTCAACTGTTTAGTAGGGATGTGTTTCTGCACTCTAAAAATGTTGGGAAATGTGCAGGCTAGTAGTGCATTTTTATATAAAAACAATGTCAATTCAATTATCTGATGCATTTTCTTCATTTTCAGATGGCCTCTAAACATAATTATGTTACTGTAACTTTGTAACAGATCAATTACATTTCAAGTTTCGGAGGGCTTTTATATTGTCTTTATTTTTTGTGGGGAATGCTGCACACTTTGTTTGATTTACGCTCCTTCATGTAGGGTTATGAGTCCAACTCAACAGAATCCACTGGTATGCATTGGTGTCTACAATCTCTACATGCCTCTATACATCCAGACCGACAATAAGCAAAGCATGTGATACCATTTGGGAGATAAAAATGCAAACTCTGAAGTGGATTGAAATATGTTTTATTGTCTTTGTTTTCAGCGGGCCTTTTTTCAGCATCAATAAAACCTCTTTTCAATTCCCTTTGAGCTTTTCTAAAGTACAATGCGTACAGAAAGTATTCAGACCTTTACTCAGTTGAAGCACCTTTGGCAGTGATTACAGCCTCGTCTTCTTGGGAATGACGCTACGAGCTTGGCACACCTGTATTTGGGGAGTTTCTCCCATTCGTCTCTGCAGATGTCAAGTTGGATGGGGAGTGTCGCTGCACAGCTATTTTCAGGTTTCGCTGAGCGCTCTGGAGCAGGTTTTCATCAAGGATCTGTTCATCTCTCCCTCAATCCTGTTTATTCTCCCAGTCCCTGCCGCTGAATAACACCCCCACAGCATGATGCTGCCACCATGCTTCACTGTATGGATGGTGCCAGGTTTCCTCCAGCCGTGAAGCTTGGGTTTCTGGCTAAGAGTTCAATCTTGGCTTCATCAGACCAGAGAATCTTGTTTCTTGTGGTCTGAGTGTCCTTTAAGTGCCTTTTGGCACACACCAAGTGTGCCTTCATACCTTTTACTGAGGGATTGGCTTCATTCTGGCCACTCTAAGATTACTGCCTGATTGGTGGAGTGCTGCAGAGATGGTTGTCCTTCTGGAAGGTTCTTCCATCTCCACAGAGTAACTCTGGAGCTCTGTCAGACTAACCATCAGGTTCTTGGTCACCTCCTTGACCATGGCCCTTCTCCCTCGGTTGCTCAGTTGAGCTGGGCGGCCAGCTTTAGAAAGTCATGGTGGTTCCAAACTTCTTCCATTTACGAATGATGGAGGCTAGAGGCTACTGTGATCTTGGGGCCCTTCAATGTTGTAGACATTTTTTGATACCATTCCCCAGATCTCTGCCTCAACACAATCCTGTCTCGGAGCTCTGCGGACAATTCCTTCGACGTAATGGCTTGGTTTTTGCTCTGATGTGCACTGTCAACTGTGGGACCTTGTATAGACAGGCGTGTGCTTTTTACAAAATCATGTCCAATCAATTGAATTTACCACAGGTGGACAAAAGGTCTGAATACTTATGTGAAGGTATTTCTGTTTTAATAAATTTGCTCAAATTTCCTAACCTGTTTTTGCTTTGTCGTTCAAATGAAATTGTATTGGTCACATACACATGGTTAGCAGACGTTTTTGTGAGTGTAGCGAAATGCTTGTGCTTCTAGTTACGACAGTGCAGTAATATCTAACAATTCCACAAGTACCTACTACACACGTCTAAGTAAGGAATGGAATAAGAATATAGACAAATATATGGATGAACAATGTCAGAGCGGCATAGGCTAAGATGCAATAATACAGAATACAGTATATACATATGAGTTGAGTAATGCAACATATGTAACCATTATTAGTGGCGTTATTAAAGTGACTAGTGTTCCATTTATTAAAATGGCCAATGATTTTAAGTCTGTATGTTGGCAGCAGCTTGTATGTGCCAGTGGTGGCTGTTTAACAGTCTGATGGCCTTGAGATAGTAGCTGTTTTTCAGTCTCTCGGTCCCTGCTTTGATTGCACCTGTACTGACCTCGCCTTCTGGATGATAGCGGGGTGAACAGGCAGTGGCTCGGGTGGTTGTTGTCCTTGATGATCTTTATGGCCTTCCTGAGACATCGGGTGATGCGTTGTGCAGACCGCTCCACCCTCTTGGGAGCCCTGCGGTTGTGGGTGGTGCAGCTAACGTTCCATTATGGGGTATTGTGTGTAGATATTTTTTTATTTTGTAATAAAATGTGTACGGGGTCTGAATATTTTTGAATGCACTGTATGAAGCCTGTAATTGAGCTCTTACACCAGCCTATATGTTTTAACATCCCCTCCCTTAATGGAGAATCACTCTGGCCTATTTTTGTATTCGGACCTCTGAGGGACCGATCTTCGAGAATCCGAGGTCTCGCCTGCATTAGGTTTTTTTTCACGTTTCAGAAGAGGCTCCTTTGTTCCTGCAATGGTCATTGTTGCATGCAGTGTACACTTTAAAGGAATGGAGTCAAACATGTGTTTGTTTGTTACCGTTCCATTGATTCCATTCCAGCCCTTACAATGAGCCTGTCCTCCTATAGCTCCTCCCACCTGCTTCCTCTAAGTGTATGTGTTCCAAAAGAGCTCTCTGTCCCTCCTTGCTGTCTCAGTAGTGGAAGATGGGACTGTTGGCAGCAAATGTTAGGATGATAGGCGGTGCACCAAGCAGGCAGAGTGGAGGGAGTACTGCACATCACACACAACCAAGCCCCGTCTCCTTGGCAATCACTCCATGGGTTATCGCTGCGCTTCCAATAAGACGTCGGACTGAGCCAGCGTATGTAAATGAGCCTGCTGTGGTGAGATGGATGGACTGAGAGCTTGTTGCTGACCCTGCAGCCTTCACCTCTGTGTCTGGCCAGTGGCTGAGTGAGCAGCTCACAGAGAAGAGCAGGCAAACACAACAACAATGCAAGCCCTGGTGGTGTGTGTTTGGTCTGGACCCAGACTCTTAACTTGCCTTGATTGTCCTGTCTCCAAAAGCAGGGTGAGCTCGGACCGGAGGAAGGAGAAGTCCCGGGATGCGGCGCGATGCAGGAGGGGGAAGGAATCTGAGGTGTTCTACGAGCTGGCCCAGGAGCTGCCCCTGCCCCACAGTGTCACCTCCAACCTGGACAAGGCCTCCATCATGAGACTGGCCATCAGTTACTTGCACATGAGGAATCTGCTGAACACAGGTCAGTACCCCAGGGGAAGGAGGGGGAGGATATATATGTTTGTAGTGTCCAAAGTACCTTGGGAAGTTAAGTGGTGGGTGTACGAGAGAGAGAGGCTGCTCATCTCTTCACCATTTGTTAGCCAGGGCAGCTCTGGGAGATCGATGAACTTGCAGACAGGAGGATATAGATCCTTTTGTCCTCCTGCCTCTGTGCACTCTTTCTGTGTATGTCCTAGTGCCTTGCCCCACAAGCATGTGCGTTGGCTTGTAATCATATATCCCGGTCACCACGCGGTCCCTTCTGCTACCTCCTCCTTATTCTTTCTCTCTAGACGATGAGGAGGAGCAGGAGGAGAGTGAAATGGACTCCCAGCTGAATGGCTCCTATCTGAAGGCTATAGAGGGCTTCCTCATGGTGCTGTCTGAGGACGGGGACATGATCTATCTCTCTGAGAATGTCAACAAGTGCTTGGGTCTGGCACAGGTAGGTTTTCTGCTCCATTAGTCAGAGACCACTGACTAGGACAGACTGATAAAGAATGCAGATCTTTTTGCTATTCTTCCCTTTGCTTGAACATGTTTGTTCCTAAATGTCTTTCCTCTCTGTCCATGGGCAGATTGACCTGACAGGACTTAGTGTGTTTGAGTACACACACCCCTGTGACCATGAGGAGCTGAGGGAGATGCTGGTACACAGAACAGGTGAGACGCCCCTATGAAAACACAAACTAAGGTTTCTCCTGAAACAACTGTGTTACACACACCACTCTGGGATATCAGAGTAACAAATAGTGCAGCGCTGAAGTTTAGCAGCTCAGAGCAAAACCGAGTCGGAACCGGTTATCATTTCTCCCCACCATCCCTGAGGTCAGTGATTAGTGGGCTACAGTCTTCCCATGGCATTCACTCTGCTTCACTGGTAAACTGCTACATTCCTTTTTGCACATCACACCAACACTAAATGTAATTTTTTATTTCTTCACCTCAGTCTCATCTCTCTCTCCTCTGTCTGTTCAGGGACCTCTAAAAAGTCCAAGGAAGCAAACACAGAACGCAGCTTCTTCTTGCGGATGAAATGTACCCTCACCAACAGGGGGCGCACTGTCAATGTCAAATCAGCCACCTGGAAGGTTCTTCACTGCTCAGGCCATGTGCGGGTCCATGAATCCCCAGTTGAGCAGAGCCCCGGTGGGCACAAGGAGCCGTCCGTCCCCTACCTGGTGCTGGTCTGTGACCCCATCCCCCACCCCTCCAACATCGAGGCGCCGCTGGACACCAAGACTTTCCTCAGCCGCCACACACTGGACATGAAGTTCACCTACTGTGATGAGAGGTGAGACTGAGACCTACGACTCCACTGACTGCAGCACCAACGTAATGTAGTAGAATAATACTGAATCTTGCACAAATCTTTATTCCATATCAGGGCTATTGCTGTAAGAATATATGTTGCATAAAAATGTTTTCCCTGAAAAGTAAAATGACTTGTATTCGCACACAAATATGTGAGGAAAATAATAGGTAGCTCCTGAATGTAGTGCCACTGAGCCACCTGGTGTCCAATAAACATTAGGATTAACCTGTCTCCTATCTCTGTGTTGTCAAGGATCACTGAGCTGATGGGCTATGATCCAGAGGACCTGTTAAATCGCTCTGTGTATGAGTACTACCACGCCCTGGACTCAGACCACCTCATGAAGACCCATCACAACTGTAAGCACCCCTACCAAAACATGACCATGCAAAGATATTCCCCCGGAAAGCAGACCGGCTGGAAATGTCTAATGTTGGCAATAGGCTTCGGTACATAATACAATGTTCAAGCTACTTGCTGTCTCTTTTCTCATAGTTTTTTCTCACCCTCTTCTTTCTTCGTCTCTCCAGTGTTTGCGAAGGGCCAGGTGAGCACAGGCCAGTACCGCATGCTGGCTAAGAGAGGAGGCTTTGTGTGGGTGGAGACTCAGGCCACTGTTATCTACAACAACAAGAACTCCCAGCCCCAGTGTGTTGTGTGTGTCAACTATGTGCTCAGGTATAGTTATGGACCCCAGGGTGTGTTTTAAATGGGCTAGTTTGAAGGGGGGGTTTAAACTGTCTGGGGGACTGACTCTACTAGGATTTGACTCAACCAATCAGATGTTCACTTTGTAAGGTGGAGTAATACATTGATATGTAACTGTTTTTGGCTCCTGCTACAGTGGCATTGAGGAGGAGAAGATGATGCTCTCTCTGGAGCAGACGGAGGATATGAGGCCTGTGAAGAAGGAACTGGAGGAGGAGGAGAGCTCTGAGCCAGAGGTGTCCCCTGTGCTCCCGAAGGAGGAGAAGAGCCCAGAGCTGGATGTGATCAAGCTGTTCACCCGGGCGGTGGAGACCCAGCCCCTTTCCAGCCTGTATGACCGACTGAAGGAGGAACCAGAGGCCCTCACCCTTCTGGCCCCGGCCGCTGGAGACACCATCATCTCCCTGGACTTCAGCAGCCCCGGTCAGTAAAAATGAACAAGATAATTAGTGATAGGACTCACACTTTACTGGTCGCAGCACAGACTCTCTGACCCCCTCTTTCCTGTCCCTGCAGACTCTGACATCCTGCAGAAGGAGGTGCCTCTCTACAAGGATGTGATGCTGCCCTCCACCAGTGACAAGCTGGCCCTGCCACTCTCTCTGCTGCCCCCCAGTGATCAGCACCTGGTCCCCAACACCTCAGTGGACACCACTGAGGTGTCCACTGGTCCAGACTCCTCCAGCACCCCAGGCAGCCACAGCTTCACTGAGGTGAGCAGGGATGTCACATCTAGACAGAGACCCTTTGAATCTGCCTATCATGAAATCAATGGAAAGTTTATATGTCAAAAATACTAGTCTTTAACCAATGTAATGTCATCTGCAGCCTGACAGCCCATTGGACTTCTGTTTCCCAATGGAGTCTGACATCAGTGCTGAGTTTAAACTGGACATGGTGGAAAGACTGTTTGCCATCGACCCAGAGCCAAAGACTCCTTTCACCTTACAGGTACGGTACCTATCTATGGTGAGACATTGTGGGTAGACTAGCTGTATTAATATACATTTAAAAAATCCTCACTATTTGTAAGTTTGCTACAATATCCATGTGTGACGATCAGGAACATTTCACAAGTTTGAGTTACACACTCAGCATTGGAGTCGATATGGGCCAGCACCCCTGTGGAATGCTTTTGACACCTTGTGGAGTCCATGCCCTGATGAATTGAGCCTATAAGGGGGGGGGGGGTTCAACTCAGGAAGGTGTTCTTAATGTCTTGTACACTCAGTGTATGACTTGAATGTGAGTTTGAATTCTTTGGCCAATCGTATGCATATGGTCACTTATGGACCATAATGGACTTCACCATCATCTCAGTACAATGGTAGACCCGAATGAAACACAATCACACCACTCTCACTTGAGTATCTTACCCAGTTATTTTCAGACCTAATTTTGCTCTTTTGTAGCTTTGTCAACTATGTTTGTGTGTGTTTTCTATACCAGTTTACGCCTCTCCCTGTAGGCTTTACAGACACTCGCTGTAGGCTTTACAGACACTCGCTGTAGGCTTTACAGACACTCGCTGTAGGCTTTACAGACACTCGCTGTAGGCTTTACAGACACTCGCTGTAGGCTTTACAGACACTCCACACCCCTTGGCTACAACCCTTTTAATTTAGTTTACTCTGTGGGCACAACCCATGTGGATTCCTGGTCTCTGGCAGCGTTTGGAACTGCCGATCTGCGGTCAAGAATGCAGAGTTCATCTCAGCCTCTGCCGACCTTCGGTCCCTTTACTTTTTGGCCCTGACAGAGACATGGATCACCCCTGAGAACACTTACTCCAGCCGCTCTCCATCTGACTACGTTTTCTCTCCTAGTCCGAGAGCATCTGGTTGTCGTGGTGGTGGAACAGGGCTACTAATTTCTCCTGAAGTGGAGATTTTCTAAATTTCTCTACTCACCTGTCCATCTCCTCATTTGATTTCCATGCTGTCACTCACTTGTCCGCTCAAGCTTAACATTATCATCTATTGCCCACCAGGTGCTCTTAGAGTTCCTCAATGAGCTTGACACCTGAATAAACTAATTTCCTGACAATGGCTCACCTCTCTTCATACTTACCGACTTCAACCTCTCGACGTCTGCCTTAATTTATTTCCAACCTTGCCTCTTTTGACCTCACCCTTTCCCAGTCCCCCTCCCACTCACAAGGCAGTTAATTTGCTTGACCTCACCCTTTCCCAGTCCCCTCCCACTAACAAGGCAGGTAATATGCTTGACCTCACCCTTTCCCAGTCCCCTCCCACTCACAAGGAGGTCAAGCGTATTACCTGCATCTTAACTAGAGGCTATTCACCTACTAAATACACTGCAACCCCCCTCCAGGTCTCTGATCACTACTTTGTTTCATTTTCTGTCTCCCTCTCCTCCAACCCTAACCACTCAGCCCCTACCCAGATGGTCATGCGCAGCCGAAATCTTCGCTACTTTCTCCTCTTCTATCCTATCATCTCCCTTCTGCTAAATAATTCTCCCTCCTGATTCTGCCTCTTCGACCCTACTATTCTCCCTTTTCGACCCTACTATTCTCCCTTTTCGACCCTACTATTCTCCCTTTTCGACCCTACTATTCTCCCTTTTCGACCCTACTATTCTCCCTTTTCGACCCTACTATTCTCCCTTTTCGACCCTACTATTCTCCTTTTCGACCCTACTATTCTCCCTTTTCGACCCTACTATTCTCCCTTTTCGACCCTACTATTCTCCCTTTTCGACCCTACTATTCTCCCTTTTCGACCCTACTATTCTCCCTTTTCGACCCTACTATTCTCCCTTTTCGACCCTACTATTCTCCCTTTTCGACCCTACTATTCTCCCTTTCCGCACGCAGCCTGTGACTCATACTGTCTCCTTTCCTCCCGTCCGGCTCAGCCCTCCCCACCTGCTCCCTGGCTGAGTGACTCTTTGCGAGCTTACAGAACAGGGCTGCGGGCAGGAAAACTAAACTTCTGGAGGACCTATCATCCTGTCACTCCCTACTCTACCTGCTCTTGCTCTGTATCTGCTGCTAAAGCTACTTTCTATGACTGTACATTTCAAGCTTCTGCCTCTAACCCTTCTCCTGCCTCCCTAATCCTCCACCCCCTTCCTCCTTCTCTGCAGAGGACTTTGTCAGCCATGAATGTTGATGAAATCCACTCCTCATTCACCCTGGCCTAATGAGTCCACTGGTCCCACTCACTCAGAACCACCCTACGCCTTGACCCCTTTCTCCCCTCTCTCTCCAGATGAAGTCATGTGACTAATGAGGTCCAGCCGCCCAACAACCTGCCCGCTCAACCCAGCCCCTCCTGCTTCTGTTCCCTCATCAACTCATCCATGACCACTGGCTGCGTCCCCTCTGACTTCAAAATGGCCAGAGTCACTCCCCTACTCAAGAAACCAACACTTAACCATTCTGACGTCAAACTATGGACCGGTGTCCCTTTCTTTTATTTCCATAACACTAGAGCGTGGTGTCTCTGACCAACTCTCTCGCTATCTCAGAACAATCTTCTTGACCCTAACCAAGACTGCTCTTCTCTGTGTCAGTCTCTCCTCACTGCCAAAGCTGACTCTCTGTTCTCATCCTCCTAAATCTATCCTCAGACTTCGACACCGTAAACCATCGGATCCTCCTCTCCACCCTCAGGGCTGGGCGTCTCAGGCTCTGCACACTCTTGGATTGCATCCTACCTGGCAGGCCGCTCCTACCACTGACATGGAGAGGATCTGTGTCTGCTCCACGTACTCTCACTACTGGTGTCCCCCAGGGCTTGGTTCTTGGCCCTCTTCTCTCTATACACCAAGCCACTCTGCTCTTGTCATATCCTCACATGGTCTCTCCTATCGTTGCTATTCTAATGACTTTCAACTACTTTTTTCTTTCCCCCCTTCTGACACCCAGGTGGCTACACGCATCTCTGCATGTCAGGCCGATATCTCCGCTTAGATGTGGTCCTACCACCTCAAGCTCAACCTCGACAAGACGGAGCTGCTTTTCCTCCCGGGTAAGGCCAAGACCTCGCAATCGCGTTTGAAAGCTCCATGGTGTACCCCTTTGAGAGTGCAAGAATGTTCGTGTGACTCTGGACAACACCATGCCGTTTTCAGCAAACATCAAAGCAGTGGCTCACTCCTGCAGGTTCATGCTCTATAACATCCGTGGAGTACGACCCTACCTCTCACCGGAAGTGGCGCGTGTCCAAATCCAGCTACTTGTTATCTCCGGTCTGGACAACTGCATCTTACTGTTGGCTGAGCTCCCCGCTTGTGCCGTCAGACCCCTGCAACTTATCCAGAATGCTGCAGCCCGGCTGGTGTTCAACCTTCCCAGGTTATCCCATACTCCTCCAGTCGAAGCTCGCATCAACTACAAGATCATGGTACTTGCATGTCTCTCCATACCTTCAGGCTATGCTGAAGCCCTACACCAGGGTTCCTTGACTGGCAGTCTGTGGGCCGAAGTTTTCTGAGCAAAAATACATGTAATTTTTTCACATTTTCATTGTCGGACATTAAATACTTTAAAAACACCTGGAAATCAGCTTCAATTGATTTTTCATTTTGAGAATCTATTCCCAAGTATTCCCACGCATAGTAGAGACGTGATCGTATACAAATGTATTGAAATGATCATGTTTTAGTCAAATTGTATATCTGTTTGGGATTCTAGCATTCTGTTCTGCCACCTCTGGTCTCTTGGGCCTCTCGCCCCCCTACTAGTGCTGACTTTGCTGATAGCTACTTTATTGAGGAACATCTTACTTAGTATGACTGATATGTGGTCCCACCTAGTTATCTTAAGATGAATGCACTAACTGTAAGTCGCTCTGGATAAGAGCGTCCGCTAAGTGACTAAAATGTCAATGTAAATCAGCTGGTATGAGGAAGAGATATAACTTGAATCAGGGAAGAGATGATCTGATATGTGCTTGTTTCCACCTGTAGGCCATGGAGGACCTGGACCTGGAGATGTTGGCTCCGTACATCCCCATGGATGATGACTTCCAGCTGCGCACCCTGTCCCCAGAGGAGCCTCTGTCTTGTGGCCCAGCCCAACCCCTAGAGTGCTCTTCTGTGCACCTCACCCAGGAGGTCCACCGCTACCCTGGCTCCCCCTTCAATGCCCCAGGCAGCCTGGCAGCTTCCCCAGCCCTGGCAGCCCCGGAGCCAGCAGATAGCCCTTGCCCTGCTTCCTTACTCACCAAGACGTAAGCCCCCCTACACACACACAAACAGACACACTCCCTCAAACTGAGCCTCTCCTCAAAACAAAACACTGTGCTGACATGGTGTGTGTGACTGACTTTTTGTGCTCCAGGGTGCCTCAGATGGACAGGGAGATCTCCCTTAGGTCACTGGGCTCCCAGAATGCACAGCGCAAGAGGAAGATGTCTCTGTCTCAGGCTGTCGGAATAGTAAGTGTGTAGGAAAGTTCTTATCAATTCATTATGTGTAAAATGTTTTTCATTTTAGTTGAGATATTGTGTTCAAAAACATTTTGGCTCATATTGAGTGCTTATCTGAATCTGTTTTTCCCAGGGGGGATTGCTCCAGGACCGTCCTGGTCCAGGTAAAAAGCTCAAAGTGTCTGAGCTGAGCCACGCTGATGCTCCCTCTAACAGGACCATACTGCTCCTGCCTACAGGTAGTTTGTCCTCGAACACCAAACAGCCGAGGCCTGGTATTATGCCTCTGCATGTTTTACACATCGTTTACATGAAACAATGACACTAATGACCCATATTCTCTTGTTTCTCTTAGACCTGGCAAGCCGTCTGCTTGGCATCTCATCGGAGGGCAGCGGCTCACCCTTCACCCTTCCTCAGCTGACCCGATATGATTGTGAGGTCAACGCCCCCGTGGGGGGTCGCCAGATCCTGCTGCAGGGCGAGGAGCTCCTGAGTGCCCTGGACCAAGTCAACTGAGTCGACGCTTAGCCTGCCCCCTGCTGGACCAGACCAGACACTACAACTTCTCCTCATTCACTCTGTCCCCACCCACTGCCCCTTTATTTGTCTCTCTCTGTATCAGTGATCTTATAGTTTGGCTGCTGTCTGCATCCACCAAGCGATATCTGCAGCGTTAGAGTTAGTGTTGGGGATGTTGTAGTGTTTGCAGGTAGAGGCACCTAATTGTTTCTTTCTCGGGAGTCTCTGACAGCAAACGTATGGCACCTCCATGGATGGCTCTGTTATATCAGGTCTCCATGAAAACCGGCGGTGCTACTGCCAGCAGTGTATTGTAAGCTTCAGTCGCACAATTTATATTTTCTTAAAAAGAAAAAAAGATTACCAGCAATCTATATTAAGCCTTTTAAAAAGTAGTTTTAATGGAATTTCAACCATTTTTATTTTACTTTTTCCTCTGCATTCTTATGTCGTGTATAACAATACTATTTGGTCCAGAAGGTATTTTTGAATGTTATATCCCCATTACTGGTTACCAGTATTTTAGGCAAATGCATTAAATGTGTAGTCATTCAGTACTTGTCACTTTATTACTTTACTACTGTATGTGTGTGTTTGTTACTGTGCATAGACCAGGGGAACATTCAGAGATTGCTTAAATGCCTTGTCATGAATAATAAATACATGTGCGCGGTATAGTTGGATCTAAATCTGTTTGTTTTTAAGATTGGAGGATTGGCCCCTCAGTTTGATCATGTAATCAATACACTTTTAGTTGTCAGACCCAAATGGTTTATTTAGATTGAAGTAACATGTACTTCTTTAGCACCATCATATGATCATATTTTACCAGTATAATTCTCATTTATTAGTAGCAAGTGTTACTCTTGCATACCTGTTTTCTCAGTTGTCTGTTTTATGGTATTGGTCCACATACTGCAGTTTTGGGTTTCTTTCATGCTTCCTGTTGCTGTCTAACATAAAATTACTCCCAAAAAATGATCATAGCCTTGGTTGTTTTTCTTCTTAAATATTTCAACTCTTTAATGTGAACATGGAATATTGTGATGTCATTATTGTATTACACAAGCAATGAAAAATATATATTATACTGAGCCTAACAAACTTCTTAATAGTTTATTAGGTGCTTTACATTTGTCCTGTTTCACACGTGTAAGTGTGAATTGGAAATGACACCCTCAAAGTGGGGTCAGAACCAGGGATCAGCCTTTATTGACAGCAGCTCTAGAGCAATTAGGGTTAAGTGTTTTCCTCAAAGGCACATCAACAGATTTTTCACCTCGTCTTCTCAGGGATTTGAACCGGCAACCTTCCTGCCCCAACACTCCTATCAGCTAGGCTACCTGCCACCCTGATAAACACTTGAAATATATACTGAACTGTGCCAAGTGGCACAGCGGTCTAAGGCACTGGATCTCAGTGCAAGAGGCGTCACTACAGTCCCTGGTTCGATTCAAGGCTGTATCATCTCAACATGATTGGGAGTCCCATTGGGCTGCGCACAATTGGCGCAGCGTTGGCCGGGGTGGGCGTTACTGTAAATAAGAATTTGCCTTGTTAAATCAAATTTACATTTAAGTCATTTAGCAGACGCTCTTATCCAGAGCGACTTACAAAATTTAAAAATGCAACATGTAAAGTGTTAGTGCCATGTTTCATGAGCTGAAATAAAATATCCCAGATCTGACACGTGGCATATCAAGAAGCTGATTAAAAAGCATTCTTTAAAATGTGCAGCTGTCTCAATGCCACAGATGTCTCAAGTTTTGAGGGAGTGTCTCTGAATGTCTTAAGACTTTTTTTTGGTTACTACATGATTCCATATGTGTTATTTCATAGTTTTGATGTCTTCACTATTATTCTACAATGTAGAAAATAGTAAAAAATAAAAACCCTTGAATGTGTAGGTGTGTCCAAACTTTTGACTGCTACCGTATACAAAGTATGTGGATACCCCTTCAAATTAGTGGATTCAGCTACACCCGTTGTATAAAGTCGAGCAGACAACCATGCAATCTCCATAGACAAACATTGGCAGTAGAATGGCTTTACTTGAAGAGCTCAGTGACTTTCAACATAGCTGCAACATCTGGCAGTCCGATGGATGAATCTGGTTTTGGCAGATGCCAGGAGAACGCTACTGGCCCGGATGCATAGTGCCAACTGTAAAGTTGGAGGAATAATGGTCTGGGGCTGTTTTTCATGGTTCGGGCTAGACGATTCTGTGCTTGCAACTTTGTGGCAACAGTTTGGGGAAGGCCCTTTATTGTTTCAGCATGACAATGCCACTGTGCACAAAGCGAGGTCCATACAGAAATGGTTTGTTGAGATTGGTGTGGAAGAACTGGACTGGCCAGCACAGAGTCCTGACCTCAACCCCATCAAACACCAGGCCAAATCGCCCAAAATCAGTGCCCGACCTCACTAATACTCTTGTGGCTGAATGGAAGCAAGTCCCTGCAGCAATGTAACAACATCTCATGGAAAGCCTTCCCGAGAAGAGTGGGGGCTGTTATTTTTATTTTTTACCTTTATTTAACTAGGCAAGTCAGTTAAGAACAAATTCTTATTTTCAATGACGGCCTAGGAACAGTGGGTTAACTGTCTGTTCAGGGGCAGAATGACAGATTTGTACCTTGCCAGCTCGGGGATATGAACTTGCAACCTTCCAACGCTCTAACCACTAGGCTACCCTGCCGCAGCAAAGGGAGGACCAATTCCATATTAATGCCCATGATTTTGGAATTAGATGTTCAACAAGCAGGTGTCCACATACTTTTGGTCATGTAGTATATCTTCCAATGCGTTGTGCTCATACGGCTTAGTGGTTGCGCTCAGACTATTTTGTCCTGACACCCGCACTGTAGCAAAACACATGACGTCATCAGCAATGCGCTTGTGGTCGTTGATGAGTCGAACTAGCTGGTTAATTGCAATGTGTTGGGACAATTTTCCTTGCTTTAATTAACCAAGCAGCCAACACATTGCGGAAAAGTTGTTGATAATGGATTACTGCAAAGACCGTCTTAAAGCAGACTGTGAGATGTTGCTGAGTAGATTTCAGCAGACAGAATCGGTGCGATACGAGCTATTCTTGACCATATGGAAAGAGATGAAGTTCCAAAGTATTTTCTAGTAAGATTATCTTTTTTTGTTAGACTAAAATCTACTGCTCTGTCACCTGTAAAATATAGTATATCGCCTGTCTCGGTGAATTTCATTAGCATCACGTGTTTCAATCCAGAGTGCTGCGATGAGTGTAACGTTGTCATGTAAACGGTTTAATATTTGCGTCTCTCTTGTGTCTTTTACAGTGGAAAAATGGAAAACAATCTAAAGAGGCTATTCAGTCGTGAAGTCCTGGCTACAGCGTACACATACTTTCTGCCACCATACACCTTTCAGATTAGAGTTGGGGCCTTGTACCTGCTCTATGGGCTATACCACTGCCAACTGTCCACACCAAAGGAAAAGGTTAGATACTCTGGTTTCACTGAAATACAGATTCCACCACCCACTATATAGCAGAACTACCATTGAATGTTTGAGATACAATTAAAGTCAGTCTTGGACCACATATTCATACACAAACGCATTCAATTCATCTGTATACACTTGCATTTGTGTTCATTCATTATTCACATATAATGCAGGCTTTTTAACATAAGCTGTTATTTTTCTCTTGTCTACAGACAAGGCTAGCCCTGAAGGACTGGGAGGAAGTGAATAAGTTCCAGCAGGATGCAGTTAGTGCCCAGCACTTTGATGTGGTCTACATCATCAGACAGCTCATCTCACAAAAAGCCTTCTACTTCACTGTCATGCCAACGCCAGTAAGATCTCAAGTCTTCTTTAGCTTGCTGTCCACATCAACAAATGGATAGACCCTGTAGAGTTAATACAGAATCATCCTTAGTTGAATGATTGCACATGAGTAAAGGGTTAGATGTGTTAGAAATACTAACAAATGTTTGTGCTACAGCCTCAACAGCATTGTTTTATATGATGGCCGTGAGGAACATTTATTGTTGATTTATTTGAATCCATCTACAATCCATCTACATGATTCAGCTGATTTTCAATGTGAAGAAGAGCAACAAGAACTCAAGAACCGTGTGTGAGGATTTCCTTGAGCGAGCGGCCCGGCCACAGGAGCTGGTCAGCATGGACATGCTTGAGGTGAGCTAGTAGAATGGCCATGTATTCCTACACACGCACACAAGCAGCAGGTTGGAATGATAGACAAGTGCCTGAAGGATACTTTTGTCTTTACTTTCTCAGAGATTATAAACCGGGGTATGTGTAGTTTAAGAGGCATTACTAGTGTCGATGTTGTACTAGGGCCTACATGTTACTGTGTATATTCTATGGATGTACACAGGAGCTGGCGAACGTACATGAGCACTATGAGCAGGTGAAGGCATCAATTTCAGCCAAGCCAGGCCAGCCAGACCCATCCATCAATCTGATCCACAAGAACTTGGTGCCACGGCTACACAATACTGTCGTGGGATTCTACAACTGGCAGAAGGCTCAGGTTAGAGATCTGTTCTGTGTGTGTGTGTGTGTGTGTGTGTGTGTGTGTGTGTGTGTGTGTGTGTGTGTGTGTGTGTGTGTGTGTGTGTGTGTGTGTGTGTGTGTGTGTGTGTGTGTGTGTGAGAGAAAGAAAGTGTGTGATACACATACCGTTATGCTACGATTGTGTGCTTTATGTTAAATTATGTTTAGGGTTCGGAAGATAGAGTAGATGGAGATAGCGGCGAGGGAACTTCAAATAAGCAAGAGGTGAGTTTTAATATACCAAAATAAACAACTATCTGAATATTTCTTTGTTCAAAATTCACCCCTATGTTGAATTAAGACTGCTTATTATTTGTGTCGTGTCCACAGATTTTCTCCACTGCCCTCAATACACATGTCTTGCAGTAATGACTTTGGCCCTGTGGTCAACATGTCTTCTCTTTTATTCTCTTCCCAGAGTTCCCAGCGAGCTCAGCTTCTTGCATCCATCAAGTCTAAATCATATGGTCAGATAGTGGAGGTTTGTAAAGTTTTTCTTATGTTCAAACTTACACATACCGCTTTTGATCCCGCTTTATTTGAAGTGCATCTTATGAAAGCGTCATAAAGGCTTCATATAGGCTTCATAAACACTACATAAATGCTTCACAAATCATCTATAACCGTATATCATGCTCTATAAAGATTCATAAGGTGGCATAACCATCCATTTATTTGTTCACATTTATTAATCCTTTATAGAGCATATACAGTTATAGATGATTAGTGACCCATTTAAGTAGTGCGTATGAAGCCTATATGAATGCTTTATGAAGCCTTTATAAGATGCACTTCAAATAAAGTGGGACCCAGTTTTTGTCTCATCTCAAGTTAATTGGTTCCGGTTAATTATAATCTCTGTAATGACTGGAATGGTGGTGACGTTTCTCCCCAAAGGCCTCCAAGGCCCGGCGACACCGGCAGGTTGAGAGGGATGAGGTGGTGCTTGCTAAGGAGACGTCGCACCATAAGAGACACAAGTCACTCAAACAAAGGACCAGTCATCTGACCCAAGGCAAGTCCCTATGTACCCCCCTGCCAGTAGGCCTGTTCCTCACATCACCTTAAAATGGTCCTGATCAACTGACAGTCTGTGTGTCCAACTAACAATCTGTATGTCCAATAGGCGCTGCAAGGGAAGAAGCTCTGAAAACCACCAGCCTGTGGTGCATGAGTCAACTTGAAGCTCAAGGTATGTGAGGGCTGTGGCACACGGGGTGAAGGACTCATTCAAGGACTTTTCTTTATTTTTACCATTTTCTACATTGTAGAATAATAGTGAAGACATCAAAACTATGAAATAACACATATGGAATAATGTAGTAACCAAAAAAGTGTTCAACAAATCGAAATATATTTGAGATTTTTCAAAGTAGCCACCTTTTGCATTGATGACAGCTTTGCACAATCTTGGCATTCTCTCAATCAGCTTCACTTAGAATGCTTTTCCAACAGTCTTGAAGAAGTTCCCACATATGCTGAGCACTTGTTGGCTGCTTTTCCTTCACTCTGTGGTCAGACTCATCCCAAACCATCTCAATTGGGTAGAAGTCAGGTGATTGTGGAGGCCAGGTCATCTGATGCAGCACTACTTCTTGGTCAAATAGCGCTTCCACAGCCTAGAGGTGTGTGTTGGGTCATTGTCCTGTTGAAAAATAAATGATAGTCTCACTAAGCCCAAACCAGATGGGATGGTGTATTGCTGCAGAATGCTATGGTAGTCATACTGGTTAAGTGTGTCTTAAATTCTAAATAAATCACAGACAGGGTCACTAGTAAAGCACCATAACACCACCTCCCATGCTTTACGGTGGGAAATAAACATGTGTAGATCATCCGTTCACCGACACCGCGTCTTACAAAGACACCGCAGTTGGAACCAAACATCTCCAATTTGGACTCCAGACCAAAGGACACATTTCCACCAGTCTAATGTCCATTGCTCATGTTTCTTGGCCCAAGCAAGTCTCTTCCTATTGGTGTCCATTAGAAGTGGTTTCTTTGCAGCAATTCGACCACGGAGGCCTGATTCACAGTCTCCTGTGAACAGTTGATGTTGAGATGTCTGCTACTTGAACTCTGTGAAGCATTTACAGTGGGGAGAACAAGTATTTGATACACTGCTGATTTTGCAGGTTTTCCTACTTACAAAGCATGTATAGGTCTGTAATTTTTATCACAGGTACACTTCAACTGTGAGAGATGGAATCTAAAACAAAAATCCAGAAAATCATATTGTATGATTAAGTCATTAATTTGCATTTTATTGCATGACATAAGTATTTGATACATCCGAAAAGCAGAACTTTATATTTGGTACAGAAACCTTTGTTTGCAATTACAGAGATCATACGTTTCCTGTAGTTCTTGACCAGGTTTGCACACACTGCAGCAGGGATTTTGGCCCACTCCTCCATACAGACCTTCTCCAGATGCTTCAGGTTTCGGGGCTGTCGCTGGGCAATACGGACTTTCAAGTCCCTCCAAAGATGTTCTATTGGGTTCAGGTCTGGAGACTGGCTAGGCCACTCCAGGACCTTGAGATGCTTCTGACGGAGCCACTCCTTAGTTTCCCTGGCTGTTTGTTTCGGGTCGTTGTCATGCTGGAAGACCCAGCCATGACCCATCTTCAATGCTCTTACTGAGGGAAGGAGGTTGTTGGCCAAGATCTCGCGATACATGGCCCCATCCATCCTCCCCTCAATATGGTGCAGTCGTCCTGTCACCTTTGCAGAAAAGCTTCCCCAAAGAATGATGTTTCCACCTCCATGCTTCATGGTTGGGATGGTGTTCTTGGGGTTGTACTCATCCTTCTTCTTCCTCCAAACACGGCGAGTGGAGTTTAGACCAAAAAGCTCTATTTGTGGTCTAATCAGACCACATGACCTTCTCCCATTCCTCCTCTGGATCATCCAGATGGTCAATGGCAAACTTCAGACAGTCCTGGACATGCGCTGGCTTGAGCAGGGGGACCTTTCGTGCGCTGCAGGATTTGAATCCATGACGGCATAGTGTGTTACTAATGGTTTTCTTTGAGACTGTGGTCCCAGCTCTCTTCAGGTCATTGACCAGGTCCTGCCGTGTAGTTCTGGGCTGATCCCTCACCTTCCTCATGATCATTGATGACCCACAAGGTGAGATCTTGCATGGAGCCCCAGACCGAGGGTGATTGACCGTCATCTTGAACCTCTTCCGTTTTCTAATAATTGTGCCAACTGTTGTTGCCTTCTCACCAAGCTGCTTGCCTATTGTCCTGTAGCCCATCCCAGTCTTGTGCAGGTCTACAATTCTATCCCTGATATCCTTACACAGCTCTCTGGTCTTGGCCATTGTGGAGAGGTTGGAGTCTGTTTGATTGAGTGTGTGGACAGGTGTCTTTTATACAGGTAACGAGTTCAAACAGGTGCAGTTAATACAGGTAATGAGTGGAGAACAGGAGGGCTTCTTAAAGAAAAACTAACAGGTCTGTGAGAGCTGAAATTCTTACTGGTTGGTAGGTGATCAAATACTTATGTCATGCAATAAAATGCAAATTAATTACTTAAAAATCATACAAAAGTGATTTTCTGGATTTTTGTTTTAGATTCCGTCTCTCACAGTTGAAGTGTACCTATGATAAAAATGACAGACCTCTACATGCTTTGTAAGTAGGAAAACCTGCTAAATCTGCAGTGTATCAAATACTCGTTCTCCCCACTATATTTGGGCTGCAATTTCTGAGGCTTGTAACTCTAATGAACGTATCCTCTGCAGCAGAGGTAACTCTGGGTCTTCCATTCCTGTGGTGGTCCTCACGAGAGCCAGTTTCATAGCGCTTGATGGCTTTTGCGACTGTACTTGAAGAAACTTTCAAAGTTCTTGAAATGTTCCGTATTGACTGACATTCATGTTTTAAAGTAATGATGGACTGTCATTTCTCTTTGCTTATTTGAGCTGTTCTTGCCATAATATGGACTTGGTATTTTACCAAATAGGGTTATCTTCTGTATACCACCCCTAACTTGTTATTTAATAGCACAATTGTTTGAGCCAATCAGCACAACTGATAGGCTCAAACACATTAAGAAGGAAAGAAATTCCACAAATGAACTTTTAAGAAGGCACACCTGTTAATTGAAATGCATTCCAGGTGACTACCTCATGAACCTGGTTGAGATAATTCCAAGAGTGCAAAGCTTTCATCAAGGCAAAGGGTGGCTATTTGAAGAATCTCAAATATAAAATCTATCATGATTTCATATGTGTTATTTAATAGTTTTGATGTCTTCACTATTATTATACAATGTAGAAAATAGTACAAATAAAGAAAACCCTTGAATGATTAGGTGTTCTAAAACTTTTGACCGGTAGTGTAGGTTCCGATACGATATGTATTGAAATTCGATGTTCAAAACATATTGGTCACTGGTCTGCTGCAGAGGGACAAGAGACCCATGAGAAAACGAGTTTGATCAGTCATGGAAATAAGTGCTGAAAACAAATTGGCTCCCTATTTAAATATAACATGGAGAACAGGCTATGAAGGAAAAATACTGGAGTTTTGGTGCAGGTACAGCCAACTAGTGCAAAAATAATATTGTGAAAAATAATGAAGTTCGGAATATTTGATTTATTATTTAAATGTAACCTTTATTTAACTAGGCAAGTCAGTTAAAAACAAATTCTTGTTTACAATGACTGCCTACCGGGGAACAGTGGGTTAACTGCCTTGTTCAGGGGCAGGATGACAGATTTTGTTACCTTGTCAGCTCAGGTACTCAATCCAGCAATTCCCGATTACTGGCCCAACGCCCGATTACTGCTGCCCCAGGAATAGAAGTGTAATGCTATGAATGTTGCTCTCTGCTTGTCCCATTTTTAGAAACAACGAAAAAGAAAAAGAAAAGGAAATTCAAATGGTGACATCACAGAAGAGGAAAAAGTTGCCGACGAGTTGGGTTGGTTTAGAGTCAGTCAGACATCAATCCCTGTGTACAACCACCATCATCATATTTGGTACAACTGATTTTATCCAACATACATCTGGTTTCACCATAGGTGTTGTTTAATCACTCAAAATGCAATGCTTTTAAAGTCTGGCACATAAGGAAGTTAGTCTCTAGGTGTTACCCTTCATTTATGAAGGCTTCGAAGACATGCAAAGATTTTGTTCATGTCGCAGTAAAACATTTTAATTGTATTGTGCTGGTATCAGTCAATGATATGGATAATTTGTTTCCATCACTGACAATTTTATTAACTACTTGATTCTTGAAAATGTTGAGCAAAAAGTTAAATTACATCAAAAACCAAGTTCCCTTTCAATTGCCTATGATGTTTTTGATGCTGTTGTTGGAACATCAAATGTTATTACTGTTATGAGTTCAGAGAACATAATGTTGTCACATATGTATGTCTCTTTATCAAAATGTATTGTTCATGTGCCGAATACAACAGGTGTGGACTTTACAGTGAAATGCTTACTTACAAGCACATTCCCAACATTGCAGTTAAAAAGTAAGACAAATATTTGAAATAAGGAAATAGTAACACAATAAGAAACAGTAACAAGGCTAGGTACAAGCAGTATGAGTTCTGAGATCTGTTTATATGACGTCACTTTAAAAAAATAAAAATTAATTTTTACAGAATGTTTGTGGTTTCTCCTTTTTATGCTGTCCTGGTTCCTGCATTCCAGTCTTTATTGTCTTGCCCACCATCTTACATTGCGTTTTTGTATGTTTCCGTGTGCGCGGGTGTGTTTGTGTATCTTTGATTGAATGGGCATCCAGGCAATTTAGCTGGATGGCACTGGCTGTATGACCTCTGAGGTCCGTATGGACTGCTCTCCTCTCTGTTAGTGTGTTTGCACATGATTCACTTCTACTCATGGGTGACTCTGTCAAGCGGCTGTGTGTGCGTGGTTTTTAGTACTATATTATGTCACAATGAGAATACGAACTACTAATCTAATCCCCAGATCAGATTTACACTTGTTTTATCAATCTCTGCATTACATACTGATGCGTGTCACCACCACAATGCCTGACCTGGATAACCAATGTGCTACCAACCTCAGGGCAGCCTACCAAACACACTCACTAACTACATGCTTATTTTTGTTCAATCGCAATATTTATTTCAGATGAATTGGAAATCAAGTTTGACTAAAAATGTGAAATTATGCAAATATTTCCATCAATTGGAGTTAACTGGGTTGTAGGATGCTGTAACATACTAGTCTTGCAGTAAATTGCTAACTGAAGATGGAGAACTAGTCTGACATTGGAGGTGCAGAGACGGGAGAAGAGGACAGGCAGCACACCATGAGTATCAGCCAGTAACTGTGGGTTTTGTACACTTAAATAAAGAATTCGATCATTACTATAGTCACTTCCAGTCGCGGTAAGTAGTAGCCTATCGTTTTTGAATTATGGTGAATTGTTTCGAGTTATTTATCCTGTAATCTATCTAGGTCACTCACTTGGCCAACGTGTCTTTAACAAGACCGACCTGGTCCAAGTACATCTGTGTCACGAAAGTGTTTATTTAATTTGAAAGACAATAATTTGTGCTCTGTTGGTCAAAGCCAGGTAGGTGAACATAAGGTCACCCGTGAGAAGATGAAAGAGAGACGGGAGGGAGAGGTATGGGGGCGAACACGTCATTGTTTTGAGGCTAGTAGGGACGGTGTGTTGGCGAAACGTCAGGGTGGTAGGAAGAGTCTAAACCGTGAATGCGGCTAGAGAGCTGGGCAACTGCGGAAGGAGGCGAGGAAACGGCCCACGGCAGCCAGTATACCCCTACCCGCCGCTATCCGTGCGGCAATCTATGGACAATGTGAGCCACCGGGGATGCCACTGCAACGTTAATACTATTCACATCTAAATCGGACCTTTAACAGACTCAACCATGGCCACAGATAGTAAGTATCCCAATAGAGAAAATGAACAAATGTATTTTTTTATAGTAGAGGAAAGGCAAGCGATAGGCTAGTACAATTATTTAATTCCACGATCTGCTGTTGCATATGCTATACGGTTGAGATTGAAGCGATCTTTTTTCTTGGTGCGTCTGGCTACAATGTTTCCATTTTACACTGCTTGATACAGTGATACAATATATAATTGTGTTGGCTGCGTCGGCTGACATAATAGGCTATAATTCCGTTATTTCAGCTACGACTTTAACACGCATGTTGTGCTCTGCAATTGTATGTTGGCATATGTGAGAATTCCCCTTTGCCATATTTCCTGTGACGACGTGCCATTGCAGTCATTATTATTGACTTTTCTGAGGGCTATGTGTTAAATGATGACGCAAATGATTAGAACTCGATTCAGTGTTGGAATTAAGGATAGGCCTGCGCCCAGATGAGTACTTGCATTTTATGTAGGCTATGGCACACAGAAGTTATATTTTTGACATATCCTGCCATCTCCAATGGAATGGTTAATCTAGGTCAATATTTGACAAGGTACAACATTAGTTTATACAAATCAGGCCATAAATAGGCTACCACTTGTGAGGTTGAATAATAGCTGACAGGAGCCTGTATGGACTTCAATGAATGGTAAAATCCCCTAACTGACTCCACACACACACACACACACACACACACACACACACACACACACACACACACACACACACACACACACACACACACACACACACACACACACACACACACACACACACACACACACACACTATAAGCGCCTTATTAAATGTGTAAAGTTATCTAACAACTGACCTATCTTTATTATTCTGTCACATTATTTCCATAGCCTGTTGTACCAAAGCTGAATGGCCCTGCATTGTAGTGATAAAGTAACAGAGAGTAACTCACCAGCAGTTGGACTCGCCCTCACTTGCCAAACATAGACATTGAGAAACACATAGTCATTTCTAGTTGCCAGCATGGACATTCATGAGGGGTGTGCCTGATTTTTCACTCATAGTATATTCATTAAGAATGCCTAATCGTGTTTATATAAACTCATGGAAAGGTGTGGGTGGAGTCGAGACACCCTTTAAGGTAAATATGCGGATTTACTGTGAGACTAGAAAGTCTGTACATGCATCCATACTTTCAGATCCCTTTTCTGGGTCATATCCCTAGAGGTGGCCACTCTCTCCAGTGGACATTCTATCCCTGAACAACTGGTCTGGAACCATCTCACCAAACTGCAAAACAAAGCCTGGGGAAAACCTAGACATACTGTACTGTAGACTAACTCAACCGTAATCAACCTCCTCTCTCAGTTCCCACAATAGAGAGACTGAAGAGATGCTCTCTGATCTCTGTATGTTTCAGAGCTTTGTGTTGTGCAGAAGCTCCTCTGAGCTGGAGAATATGGTTGAATAAGTACAGAGCACTCTGTTGTGTCTGCTGCTGCTGCTAATGGTGGCCTAGTTACAGGGCCATGCGTGATTCATACATTTCTCTCCATGTTGGGCAGACAGGGCTGGCCTGGAACTGACCGTGTGTGTGTGTGCGCATGTGTTATTCATGTACAGTATTTCCTGTTTACTGTAGTCTGTAAACTCTGTTCGGAATATAGCATATTAATCTATATAGTTTCATGAAATGTCAGATGTTCAGACACGACTTGTTTCATTATTTTGGTAATCATCAAAAAACAATTTGGGCCAACGACTTCATCTTAGAAGTGTTTGAACCTTACACCAGTGGAAAGGCAGTCTAGACTTTTTGATCGATGTCATCACCTCGCTCCATGTTATTGCATCTGAGAGC
This sequence comes from Oncorhynchus gorbuscha, assembly GCF_021184085.1. Classification (NCBI taxonomy): domain Eukaryota; kingdom Metazoa; phylum Chordata; class Actinopteri; order Salmoniformes; family Salmonidae; genus Oncorhynchus; species Oncorhynchus gorbuscha. The sequence continues at coordinate 27,167,406 of NC_060189.1, forward strand.
ATTATTCAGGAAGGGTGTTTGGCCTAGCCCAGTTGGACAGGAAGAACATTAGGAGAGATTGAGGGAGCTAGTTCTTGTAGAGTCAGACAGAACACAGGGAGGGAGAAGGAAGTAGGTTGAGAACAGAACGAAGGTTACGTATGTAACCACAGTTATGTGAGCTACATAATTAGTTCATTCCAATATGGTATCGTTCCTCGCGGCAGGATACATTCAGATTAGTCCAGTGTATCGTGTAGTGCCGAGGCTGTGGCTGACCCCCTTAAACAGCTTCCTGCCGCTCTACTTCCACCTTGTCCTTTTTCGAGGTGCCGTAGATCACAGACAAAGAGGATTGAAGTGAACCAATAGCTCACATAGCCATGGTTACATACATAACATTTGTTATGTAGCACTATATTGGATCACTCCATTATGGTATCACAATACCAGATTAAATCGGTGAACTAGGTAAGGGCCAGGCAGAGAGCAAAGTCCTGTAGGACTGAGCTCAGGGCAGTCATAGTCGCGGTGTTCCTCCGTCCAGACTTCCTCCGTCAGACTCAGGGAACCTCCAGCACAGCCGCCCTGACCTCATTGGCGGGGGCAACATTGACTCGATAGTACCTCTTGGCCGTCATCATGGTATGCCTATATTGCGGCTAGATACACTCTCAATGTGGATGCCGCATCGAGCTGTGACTGTGAAAACCGTAAAACCGCTTGCACATATGACTCTCTCACCAGGTACAGAATATGCCCCGCCACATTTGATATGATGCATTGGTGGAAGAAGCCATGGCGCTCCGCAAAGTGTTCACCACATTGTCCTGAAGGCCTAGACTGGTCCACTAATGCCTCTCAGAGGCCAAGCCCGAAGCTGGAAACGGTGTGAGTCCGTATGCCACAGTGTCCCCCCCCAGCCTAAATGAGCGAGTCGGGCCTCAGGGGCAGCTGTCATGGAGTCCATGAAAGGAGGGACAACAGGAGGCTGAATCATGGTGATCTCGGGCCAGCAAGAAGCTATCTAGAGCAGCTGGTGGCCCATCAAGATGACCCTGTCTAGTATATGGGAAATGGTGGGAACACGTAAAGTGTCGTTGCCGGCCAATCGTGAGCTAGGGCATCCAGACCCAGAGGGCTTATAGGGTCTGACATCGAGAAAGAGCTGGGGAAATCAGTGTTCTCCTGAGCTGCAAACAGGTCCACCTGTGCTCTCACGAACCTGTACCAAAGCAGTAGCACCACCTGAGGGTGTAGACTCTAGTCCCCCTTCGACAGGCTGAGAGAGCATGTCCCCTTGCATTTTTCAGGACCCAGGGGATACTGTATGTTCTGCTTGCAGCGATGCCAAGCGGGTTTGGGCCCATGGCAAGCGCTCCCGAGCCATTGGACCAGGAAATGCTGTCCTACAAGGCAGGGCTGGAACTGTTGGAGAGCTAGGCGAACCAATCTGAGCTCCAGCACGTTGAGGCACCATGGGGGCTCCAGCGGCCACTGGCTGCCATGCCACTGAACACGGCTCCCCAACACATCAGAGAGGCCTCAGCGCACACCAGCACTCTGCGGTGGACTCTGATCAGGCCCACCCTCTTTTACAGGAAGGAGCAGGATAGCCACTTCGATAGGGTCCTCAAACATGCACTCATCACCAGCAGTTGATGGTGTCTGTGTTGTTTTGGGTAACGGCCGTGGGAGTTGAACCATTGCTGGAGTGGCCTGATGGAACCTACAGGGTAGCCACCATCAGTAGGTCGAGTAACTGTTGGCACTCTAACACCGACAGGGCTCATCCGAGACAGAAGCGGTTGAGGTTGTATAGGATTTTTTACTCTCACATTTGGGAGGTGTCCTCATGAGAGTCGAGTCTATGGACATCCCGAGGAAGATCGCCTTCTGTGGGACTTAAGGGAAAGTGTGTTTATTACTGTGCTTAGTCCTGCAATGGTCACCTCTTGTTAAACTAGCTACTTTGCAAACTTGTTCACCGTGGAACACAGAAAAGTCTAGGCAAGATGGCTGCACCCTGTGAGAGATGAAAACATGGCGTGCCTCGTGAAACCTAGCTTACTCTTAGGGGAGAACTGCAAGAAACATGCACAGTCTCTTGATCTTGCGGGGTAGGCGCGGTCCTCGAACTCCAATACTAAAACCGTGAGGGTTCCGGTGTACGGAAAAGTCACACAGACAACTCACACAGACAACTAAGACAAACTCTCAGCGCCGCTATACTGGTCGACCAAACAGAGTATCGACTAGGTTGGTACGCTGTCACAAGTAATAAAAACAAAGACAAAACCAAACAAGATGGCACAAGCCAAACCGAGTGGGGGGACAGCAGAGCACCCAGATGGAGAGGCTAGCTAGCTAGCTGCTCCAAGCTATTGAATAGCTGCGGGTATACTTCTGCGCTAATACATGCTAACGTAGAGCTCTTACCAAGCAAATCCTCTCTGGAATGAACCAAGAAAAGGAAGAGCTGGAAGTAGTGTGGCGGCAGCTATTTAAGGGGCTCAGCAGTAGCATCAACACTAACCGGTACACAACTCTAATCTGAAATCCTATCTTGCCACGCGGAAGGATACCATATTGGAGTGATGCAATATAGTGCTACATAACTCAACTGAGACTGGGGGCAGGAGTTCTCTAACTCTAACTCTAACTGGAAGCTCAGTGTGAGACATGAAGGGTGAGAGAGGACCTACAGACTCACAGTTCCCCTCTACAGGGACAGAACCTGCTCTACTCCACTCAGCCAGGACATTTGAGTTTAGCTGCTTTCATTTCATCAGTATATCCTCAGTCTAGTTTGTGCCGGCTGATGGGTAGATGTATGAACATGATATCGGCTGATTAGGGAAACAAATCTTGATTGATTTTAAAATGTTTGAAGATGAGAGAACTTGACATTTACACTTTCTTTGGACCTCTATACAGTTTGTATCAGAGGAAACAACATATATTTTTCTTGTGTTGATAGGAATGTAACAAAATGAAAGGTTCCCGTTGTAGAAGGTTAATTTCCGCAGACCTCTGGGAGTCATTTGATAAATTGGTTGTTCTATTGAATGCCACGACTAAAATGTCCAGCAGATGGCGCTATGCTCTTTTTAGTCTCATGGGTTTAGGACGTTCTCTTTCTAAATCATCAAAGACAGAGAGGTTTGGGGAAGACAGATATTTCCTCTATTTGAATTCACGTAGATTGTGACCTCATTCCAGTGTGTGGGTCTGTGTCATTTTGTATTGTATTCTCTTTCATGATGTTGCATATGCCACATGAAATTGCTCAGTCTGCAGAATATTCATGCACAACCTCATGGAACCAGCAGAGGGCATCTGCACATCAACATTGTGACAGTGGTCCGATATTGGTTATTGAAACAGGACTGAAGGCCTTGATCATTCATGTGAAGGTTCAGTCTTACTTATTTTCCCTGCGTCAAGCTTATTCTATATTGACGTTAGTATTACCTTCTTCTCATATGCATGGTTAGACAGGTGAACACATGCCCCAAGCACATACAATACAGTAGCTATAGCCCACATGTTCATGATTGTTATCAATCACGACCCCCTGACTATTGTTGTGCTTCCTGGTCCCCACTCTCTCTGGGCCCTGCCCTTTGTCTCTGATCCCTACTAAACGCACTCACCTCATCACTGAAGAGCTCTTGTCCTCCTGACCAATCATGGCAAGACTGACTGGCAGTGCCATGGTAACATGGGTCCTTTCTCTACGTGTGGGCAAAGACACTCATTGCATTATCCTCAACAGAGCCATTGGGCTGTTTCCAAGGAAACCAACTACTGCTGTGATGCTCAGGTGTTTCTGAGCTGTGAGATGGGCGTTGTGGTCATAGGGTTTGAACTAAGGAGAAAACAACATAGTGGATATGAAGAAAACATAATGTGGTATATAAGGGTTGGGTTCTTCAACCCCCTGCCCAGAAACAGATTCTCTCTCTCCCAGGCACAGTGTGTACCACAAACACATGTTGGTGTCCTCACCTCAACATCAATGAGCCAATCTACATAGTCAGCAGTACATTTTATAATGAAGATGATGCTTGGAGACTGGACACACACACACACAGTCCTGTACCTTGGCACGACTACAGCTGCTACCCCAAACAATAGGACCACTCACACAATCACACAGCCAATAGACAGCATACAGTACCAGTGTTTGTTCACTGCCCTGCCCCTCTCTCTCTATTACACACCTGTCTACTCCAAGTGTCACTCTCCTGAAACAAGTTCATTAGCAGAGAATACATCCATATCTTCAAGACTTTTCCTTTGTAGCGAGACGATCTGATTCTACTATAGTCGTCTAGTTGAGTGATGTTGCTTTTTGGCTCATTCTGTTCATTCTGCTGGAGGGCTGTGAACTAGCTGGGTATGTGAGATTTATTTTGATGTGAATGGAGAGATGCGTTTGAATGTTAATGCCTGTCTGTGCATGATCCTGTTTGATTATTTAGTAAGAGCATGCCTGCTGGAGTGTCAATGTGGTTCTGCGTGAATATTAAAACATTAGCTTGATTATTATGCTGCTGACTTTCCCACCCAGCGTTGAAATGAAACCAGGAAGAGGAGAGAACACTTTGAAGTCAGGGTTAGATTCAACGGATGACTGAAAGCATGGTCAAATTGCACCTCAACTACATGATGATGAGATCAGTCCATAGAGCTTCTTATTAGTGTGAGAATTATCACAGTGGTGTTTAGATTACCTTATAGTGGAGCTGAACAAAGGGACTTCACACTTTCTTTCAGTCTGGTGTAAAGTCAAACAGGGATAATTAGGTTTCCTCTCTGCTTGGCTCGGCACTACTCTAGGTATCCTTCATCTCCCTGCTGTTTCAAATGCAGCTTTTGAATTGGTATTGGTTTGTTTTCCTAGTCAAGACTCAGATGATATTGTCAGTAGTGTTGGCTCTGGTGTGTGTGTGTGTGTGTGTGTGTGTGTGTGTGTGTGTGTGTGTGTGTGTGTGTGTGTGTGTGTGTGTGTGTGTGTGTGTGTGTGTGTGTGTGTGTGTGTGTGTGTGTGTGTGTGTGTGTGTGTGTGTGTGTGTGTGTGGTAGAGGCAGATTGCCCTGCTGAGGGCTCTGTGGGAGGAGCAGGTGTCGCCCCAACCCCCTGACCCTGGTCCATTTCCTGTCCATCTGTATGGGGACACAGGGGGCTCTCAGAGAGACATAGTGGACCCTTTGTGTGCAGCAGAGAAGGAAACCCCAGTTATCTTGTTTTGGGTCTCACCACAAATTTCCTCTGGTTGTTGTATGTGGATGTGTAACAGACCACAGTGAGAGACCTTGGGGAAATAGCAGATCCAGAGGCTTAGTGCGAGAAGAGTAGTACAACAGAACAGAGAATAACGAGAGACATCATGGAATAATGGAGAAATGAAATGGATGAAGGGATTGTATTACATGCTTCAGCGTCTTGTACACACACTCACCCACGCACACCTACAGTAATCCTCCCAGTAGTGTTGACTTCATACCATCTGTAAAGGGTGTTTCTCCAGGGCATAGAGTCATGGCAAAGCTCTACTTCTCCTTTTATTGATTCCGCTGCACTTTGGAGGTTGTCGTGGAAACCACAAAGAAAGACATGGCTCTCTCTTGTACTGTGCTTGTATTCATTGGTTGGAGGAGTCATTGAGAGTGGAGTGGAGTACTCTATTTTTCTGTCTTTCTCTTAGGGGTCATTTACATCAGTAAAATATGTCTACTGAGATCTACCTATCTTCAACATCCGATTTGCAACTTTTCTGTTCACACTAGCATTGGATGTCGTGTGGCCAAAGCCACATTCCTGCTTCATGTGTGACTCAGAAGGAGGTAGTGTGGGAAAAATCTCTTAACGAGAGATTTGAATCTAGATCTGTCTCTTTACACTTCACAGGTATCTCTCCTGGACCGGGTGTTGTGTTGTCAAAGTAGTGGGGCTGTTAGTACACAAGTCCTCCTCAAGGCCTTCACAAGACAGCTCGCTAAACATGTCCATAGAAGGACAGGATTCTGAACTTGAGCTCAAGCAGAGGGGGATGTTTATCTACTCCTTCTGTTTTACTATTCATTAGAATGGGTTCAAAAGAGTTGTGTAATACATGGCCAGTTACGTAACACTTACAACCCTGAATCAGAATCAGAATGTTCAATATGCAATGCTAAATCCCAAGAAAGTTTCATAAGCTTATGTATTGCAAACAAATGTATTATTATTTGAAACATGTACAATTGTATGTATATTTGCTCTAAAATTCAATAGGCAGATACCACACCCAGAATATGTAACTTCTGCCCTGTTAGCTTAATTAAACTGAAACTCTTACTAAAGTGTCGCCCATTCTGTCTGTGTGTGTATCCTGTGTGTATGACTGTATGTGTGTGTGTGTGTTCAGGCTGTCTGTTTATGTGGTCTGATCAGTGTGTCTTTGTGTGTCCTCTCTCCTTCACAGTCACCCCAGAGGCCATCGGCTTCCTGTCTGCGGTGGGTGTCTTTGTGGTGTTTCTGGCCGTCCTCTTCCTCTTTATCAATAAGAAGCTGTGTTTCTCCCGCGTTGGGGGTCTGCCCTGTCTGGAGCAGCACGGCCGCGGGAAACGCTCCCGCAACAGGCCCGGAGTCCGCCAGGGGCTGGGTGAGTGGACTGGCATGGTGCCTGACTGGGGCCTAGGGGTTATGAGCCTGGGGCTGGGGAATACAGGAGGCAGAGGGGTGGGGTCTGTCTGCTCTCTGGGTCCTGAGGTAGGGTTTCTGGTATTGGGTGACCAGTTGGAGGGGTGGGCCCTGGGATGGAGACTGGAGGTGAGAGACTGTCAGTGGGGAGGGAGCGGGCCTAATGCAGGGAGACAGGTAGGAGGCCAGAGAGCGGCTGGCTGGGGAAAATATGCTATATCCATGTAATTCACTCTCTTCCTTTCTTCTCACAAATTGTAGAAATGCTGTCACTTTATCTTGAAACATACGGTAGTAGAACAATGGCACCCTTTAATGCTAATCATTCAGTCAGGGAGGAGGCTGTGCTTTGTTCTTCATTAGTCAAACACTGCAAACATTTCCCATAATCCCCAGGTAAACGTTTGACTCTCTGTGGTCGGAGAGGGCGGTGTTCTTGGCTCCGGTATTTCCTGGTCGTTCAGTCCCTTGAGCAAACATCTCCTGCTTGGATAGGCAGAGTTTCGGCTGATACTGTACTCAAGTCAACAGTTGCAGTCATGTCACTCTGAAGTAACAGTCGTTTACAGTGCACTGCTACGAGATGAAGCGAGATGATCCTGTATCGGAGATCCTTTCTTTGAAAGGATGGTTCATCCAGGTATCGGAGTCTTTGTCTGCGGCCCTCCTCCCCTCAGGCCAGGGACAAGACCAGGCTAGGGAGTCTCAGACAGTGTCTGCTGACCCAACACCCTCACCAGGAGACACCCAGGAGGTGTTTGATCCCTCAGAGCTCCAGGAGGACTTAGGGTCCCAGACCTCCAGGGCTGTTGTGTCCTCAATGGACCCCCAGCAGAGGCTACATACCCTCCAGGCTCAGCTGGCTCTACGGGGCATGAGTAGGCCTAGCAGCTCCTGTTCTGGGGCTGCCCCATCTGCAGAGTGTCTGTCTATCATACCCGAGGAGAGTGAGGTGGTGGGGAGCAGGGTGAGCTGGGCAGCCTCACGGTACTCCAGTAAGGCTGGCACAGCAGGTAAAGCGTTTATCTTTCATCACACTGGGTGGGTCAATATCAGAAGTAGATTCAGTCTGTTATACTGTGACATACTGAGATGTCAGACATCACCTTGAAGATTGTGAATAGAGAGACGCTTATGTGAATCCTCACTGTACTGTACTGATGTGTGTTTTACAGGAAGGGTGGTTAGAATACGTGTGTAAGTGCGTGGGTGACAGATACACAGACCTCTGAGGGATGCACACACACACCCACACACTGTTGAGTGAGAGTTGTATGGATCTCTGCTATACTGTAGGCACTTGAGAGTGGCCTACTTTTAGATGTGGGCTCTGAGAGTGAGCTCTCCAACATGTGCTACGGCTGTCACATGGAGACTGAGAGAACTGACAAATACTCTCAAGGTCATTCACTTCAGGAGTGGCCCTCCGACATATTAATTTGCATACCTTGATGGATGTGTTTGTGCAGCTCTCTGTGCCTGCACCTACAGCTCTCTGTGCCTGCACCTACAGCTCTCTGTGCCTGCACCTACAAGTCTTCTCAGCATTGTGCAGATGAACCTTCTCACTTTATTTTCTCGATCATCTTTTAGTGCGGTCAAATGAGCATGAATCAAATGTTTAAAAAAATAAAAATGGAAACCTGCTTTGAGGATTCTTCTGTGCACTCACTAGGCTTTAGTGAAGTGATGGGGGCTCTGCAAGAATAACTATTAGGATGTGGTGAAGGTCCTGGGCGCAGGAATGATAAGCCTTGGCGTGATTGATGTAATGGTGGAGTACTGAGGTTGGAGTGGCAGGGAGCTGCGGTCGGTATGTTCCAGTAGTGATGACTGTGTGATAGGGTTGAATATTTTTCCGCTATTTTACAGACGTTCCATCCAGAGAATAAATCACTTTTCTCCCTGGTAACCCGGTATTTCCCAGCAAAACCGGAAGTGTCATTCAAAAGCATTACAAAGCATTTGATTTGATAAGAGCTTTGATTCAAACCTGATGCTACACGAGTCTGTTGAGGCATACATTAAATACATTTTATGAGCCCTACATTAAATACATTTTATGAGCCCAAGCCCGAATTATTGTGCAATTATCCAATACATAATACGATATAGGCTACTGCACGTTACACACAACAGAAAAATATAAATGACGATAGTATCATGACACTAGGCGAGACCCAAATGCAGACACGGGAGGCAGATGGTTGGAGTTTAAGATGTTTCATAAATCCACAGGGAATAGGAAAGAGAATGGTCGTGGACAGGCAAAAGGTCATAATCAGGTCAGAGTCCAGGAGGTACAGAGTGGCAGCCAGGCTCGTGGTCAGGGCAGGCAGAATGGTCAGGCAGGCTCGGGGTCAGGGCAGGCAGAATGGTCAGGCAGGCTCGTGGTCAGGGCAGGCAGAATGGTCAGGCAGGCTCGTGGTCAGGGCAGGCAGAATGGTCAGGCAGGCTCGTGGTCAGGGCAGGCAGAATGGTCAGGCAGGCTCGGGGTCAGGGCAGGCAGAATGGTCAGGCAGGCTCGTGGTCAGGGCAGGCAGAATGGTCAGGCAGGCTCGGGGTCAGGGCAGGCAGAATGGGCAGGCAGGCTCGGGGTCAGGGCAGGCAGAATGGTCAGGCAGGCTCGGGGTCAGGGCAGGCAGAGTGGCAGGCAGGCTCGGGGTCAGGGCAGGCAGAATGGGCAGGCAGGCTCGAGGTCAGGGCAGGCAAAATGGTCAGGCAGGCTCAAGGTCAGGGCAGGCAGAATGGTCAGGCAAGCTCGGGGTCAGGGCAGGCAGAATGGTCAGGCAGGCTCGGGGTCAGGGCAGGCAGAATGGTCAGGCAGGCTCGGGGTCAGGGCAGGCAGAATGGGCAGGCATGCTCGGGGTCAGGGCAGGCAGAATGGTCAGGCAGGCTCGGGGTCAGGGCAGGCAGAATGGGCAGGCAGGCTCGGGGTCAGGGCAGGCAGAATGGTCAGGGCAGCGGGTACAGAGTCCAGAAACAGGAAAGGGTCAAAACCGGGAGAACGGGAAAAAAACGCTCGTAGGCTTGGACATACAAGACGAACTGGCACAGAGAGACAGTTCTGGGACACACTGGGAAAACAAGTGACACCTGGAGGTGGTGGAGACAATAATGAGGACAGGTAAAACAGATCAGGATGTGACAGATAGATGTAGCTCGCTATATGCTCTATTGGGTAAATAAATTAAACAAGCTCCAGTAGGCTAATCTTTTTTAGTGTGAACTGTATTACTGTACTGTATTGTATTATACTATATTATATGGACTGGAATTAGGCCTACTCACATCGTTCAAACCAGGATAAAGCAGAAGAGAACATGTAATTTGGGTGCAGCACTTTGCGGCCAACAAAGTTACAAGTGTAGGCTAGCTAATTAGATTTTAAATGTTGAACATAATAGGGCCAATTTGTATAATTAGTGGTAGGCCGACTCATATGTACCTTTTGTAATATTTCCCCTAATGTTGTTATATGTAGCCTACCCCCTCTTTCTCTCTATTGTTTCTTCATTCCTTCCTCGCTTACAACAGTTAAATGAAATAAGTTTGTCCTCATCTTCATCATTTTAATGACATGCTTAACATAATATATAGTACTAGAATTAGATGCAGACGGCTTTCACTTCTCTTCACGAAGATGGAATGGTTATGGGTCTGAATGAATAAATGCCATAGCCTACCGCCATTGTGCGTTCGCTCTTCTTTTAAACTCCCTGTGAGTTCTCTTGGCTGCTGTATTTAACATTCAGCAAACAAGAGCTTGCATCCCTCTTAGAATAGTCTATTGGCATAAGAAATGCAAAGAAATCATGTCCAGCAAGCTATTCTAGTCTAGCTTTTCCTGCATGGGACTCCAAGAGCTAAGGAGCAGTTTTTAAGGAGAAGCCAGAGGAGGACAGGTGTTTGTGTATTGCGCAAGAGACAGAGGCTATAAATTATAAGCTTGTTATGCATAATCCATCATTAGTTACCTAAGAAATTAGGCTAAAACTGCATTGAATTTATTACTTGGAAGAGGTAGGCTAGGAAGAGTGACAGGCTATTTCAAAACTCTGCAGCTGCAATAAGAAAAAATGTAAACAGTCTTAACAATTGAAAAAACAAGGTGACTCCCGAAAGCCAGATGGAGATGGGTAAATTAAATGCACATTTGGTCTTCATATTATTGTAGCATAGGCTACGCTGCAGCAAGTGTAACAAAAAGTTACCATGATGAGATAGATGATAACGCAGTTCACAATGCATGTAGACCTGTCTGTGGTTTTGGCCGGTAAATCCCGGTAAATCCCGGTAACCGGGTTTCCGCCATTGATGATATTAAAGCTAAGGGTTAGATGGCTCTCGGTACTGCAGCCCAGGAGACGCATTGAACACGAGGTGGGCAGGGCCACAGCAAATCAATCAGCAGCCTCTCGCCCACTCACTAGAGCCATCCAAGGGTTACCATGGTGATGTATGGTTCAGGTAAAGAGGGTGGTATTGTACTGAGTGACCTACACTGACGAGGGAGACAGGGCCAGAGACATGTGATACATCTCCATTACAGCCTCAATCAATATGTCAACAGACACTTATATAACCAAGTTACTCACTGTCTTTCTGTCCATCACTGGTGGAACTAATGGTGTTCAGATTAAATGCTTTGTAGAGAGAGAGAGAGAGAGAGAGAGAGAGAGAGAGAGAGAGAGAGAGAGAGAGAGAGAGAGAGAGAGAGAGAGAGAGAGAGAGAGAGAGAGAGAGAGAGAGAGAGAGAGAGAGAGAGAGAGAGAGAGAGAGAGAGAGAGAAACAGAGAGAGAAACAGAGAGAGAGAAACAGAGAGAGAGAAACAGAGAGAGAGAGAGAGAGAGAGAGAGAGAGAGAGAGAGAATGAAAGGATAACAGGCTCATTTGTTTTGTAATGCTTTGGGAATGTACAGCTGGCACTTCTCTCCTGCTCTCCTTGTTCTGGTTTCATAGCATGTCAGATCACTGGTTGACACTAAAGTCCCAGTGATCCAACACTCATCTGCCAGGCACAATCCAATTTGGATATGCGGGTTGTGCTTGTGATCGTTTTATCAAATGGTCTTTGAATTCATTCCTGTGTTTGTCTTGCCTTCAGCAGTAGTTTTAACAAGCACACGTATTGATGTGATCATATTCACATTGTTATTATTGATGTTTCTCTATCCTCCTCTCCTCTCTTATCCTCTCCTCTCCTACTACAATCCGACGATAATCATTAGGTTCTATAGTAGCTCTCCTGCCTGCACCTTCTCTCCTTCTCTTTGTGAACTCTGCATTCCGTGTGTGTGTTTGTGTGATCTCTGGTCCACCCAGTGAACAGTTACGGGGATGGTGAGGATCAGTCCAGCTCGTCGGATAGTGAGGAGGAGGTAGTGAAGCAGTTTGAGATCTCAGTGTCTCGCTCTCAGAGCTTCCGCTCTACAGGGACCACCGAGGTTGTAGCCCAGGCTGCACCGGGAAAACGCCACAAGTTCACCCGCCTACTCTCTGACCAGGAGGAGGGCAGCACAGAGCCCTCAGACTGCGAAGGTACACGTGCACACACACATAACGCACACAGAGACACGCATACATAACGCACACAGAGGCACACATACATAACGCACACAGAGGCACACATACATAACGCACACAGAGGCACACATACATAACGCACACAGAGACACACATTCTGACACAGTACAGAGTACAGATTAATTGGAGGATCTTAATTGGATCACCGTGTTGCAGGAGAGCTTTCTTGCAACGTAGGACATTTGAAACTTGTAGTGTATCTGAGGTTTAGAAAGGCTTCTGAAGTTTGTAATTTCCACATTTCAGACTTGATTTTCTCTTACGGAAATGTATCAAGCCCTAGAAAAATGTCCATGAATTATCATCCACATAATAATTCACATTTCCTGTAGCTGCAGGATTATCTTCCTGCTGTAACAAACTGGCTCAAAATTAGATCCTACATCTGTACACACACTCAAAACATGTCCTCTAATCTGTTCCAATGGGATGTAAATGAATCAACCCACCGCTCCAGAGCCCCAAAATAACATTTCATCACAGACTGCTGTCTGTAAAGATCTCAGGCTGAGCTTGGTTGGCCCACTCTGTGAGGGATCAACACAGAGATAGTGACAGAGCGCTCTGGGTCTTTAGATTAATTAGTGACTTGTTTGGACTCAAATGGTGGCTGTTGTCTACGACAGGCTATAAGAAGTATCAGTTTAAGTGGTGACAGCAGACCCAGGCATTATACAGATGTCATGGCCCTGGATGATAAGGGGGGATTTACCCACCCAACCCCCTCTTCCACCACTAGTTACTGGTACATAAAGAGTACAGTTCAAGTCTAAGTGTTCATCAAAGCCCCTGTTAGATGAATTGGAGGCCCCTGGCATTATGAATTCCCTGACTATGCCTAAATATTTTTTCATTGAATTCAATTATTTTATTGAACAAAGAATCCATTTGTTTGTATGACTGACATCCTGTCATGGGGGTTCAACATGCCTCAGTGACTCACAATAACTACCTGTGACTCACAATAACTACCTGTGAATCATAATAACTACCTGTGACTCACAATAACTACCTGTGAATCATAATAACTACCTGTGACTCACAATAACTACCTATGATTCATAATAACTACCACATTTCCTTCCTCCAGTGAGCATGTGACTGGTGGTGTTATGATATAACTAGTGGTCTGATCGACCCTGGGAACACACAACACACACTGATGAGTCACACTGTGCCCTGTTGCCATGGTGATCACTCTCTGTAGTCGTTGATATAACTGTCGGTCTGCCCTTAATGATACGGAATTGGAGGTAATTGCCATTGATCAGCTCATGGTGCAGCCCCATACCAGCCACACTAATTGAAGGAACAGGTTTCTGAAAAGTTATGCAATTTCTGTTCAAATAGGAGGCTTTATATTGCTTATGTTTATAAAATGCATTCAATTACTATGTTATACACACAGGGCTGGCTTGTATTTCATATCCCAAGGATGTTTCATCACAATGTTTAATTACTGATATGTTTATTAAGGGAAGCCTGTTCCATTTCAGACTGCATACCATACAACATATCTCAGTGTGAGTGTGCTGTATGTTTCCATGTGATATTGTGTCTTTATGAAGCCCTGCTGTGATCGTCCCCAGACGTGGACGGAGACCTGAGCAGGCTGAGTTACCAGAACCCCCTGTCATACGGGGATGAGAAGCGGGGCTCCCTGGGGTCCCAGGAAATGGCTGAGGTGCTGGACGGCCCACCACGGGAGGGCTCGCTGGACACAGGGGGCAGCCCGGCCCCCAACATGAGTCGCCAGGCCACCGAGGGGAGCGTTGAGATGGAGACAGCCGTGGACAACCAGGGTGACGACAACAACGACCCTACAGATAGCTCCTCCACATGGAGCCCAGAGGTACTGCAGCCAACGAGCCCTCACTGTCACATTGGGCCTGGTGAACCAAGGTTTCCTGATCAGGGTTCAGGAAACAGTCCTTGCCCTACTAATAACATACCGTAGCTTTGCTATACAGAGAAACATAGTTTTTTCTCAAGGGAAATGTTGGTTGGCAATAAGAGGCAGCTATGTCCATCATGCCACACTGATGAGGAACCTGACAAGGAGAAGATGTTTTGTATTAGTCCCACAGTCTTTTCCTGTCAGATGAATTTTGGGCATACCAAGAAAAGGCTGACATGAGGCCCAGGGGCACATTGGAAACAGTACATAACTCCTTCCTTATGCCTCATAAATATTGATGAAATGTGGCACAACCTGTTGCTGTAAAGCGTTACTGAGTATTGCTAATGCTTGCATAAGCGTTGTGTTTGTGTGCTACTGTGCTAAAGCACTAATGTGTCATGTTTGATTTAGGCGCCCAGTTGGAGTGAGGTGAGAGGTGAGAGCGAGTGGGCAAGTGATGCTGGCTAGCACTGCAGGCCTCCATTTCACTGTCTGCCCAGACCCAGGCCCAGACGTGCTTTTGCGACAGCTTGTCGCTGTGTGTGTGTGTGAAATGGGGAGCAATCTGTGCACGAGTATCCCACTAACTTTTTTTCACCTTTTATCCAACTCACTTTGTCGAATAGAACATGGTATGTAGATGGTAGCTAATAGATACCTTCGACATGTATTGAAAGAGATATATATATATATATATATGTGGATATATAGTGGATGTGAATGGAACAACACATACAGATACACGTGAATGAAAGCAAATTGTTAGCATCATTGTATGTTGTTTGTTTTGAATCATTTGAGTCGTGGCTAACCTTGAGCGTCAGGTGGTCGTGTCAGTAAATGGAGGGAGTGTTGGGGAGGGATATAGCTTGAAGAAGCGCATGTCGCCTGATCTGTGCAGTATATTGTAGCTGCCACTATGATTATCTTAGCTGTGGTTGCCGTGCCAACACCAACACTCCGCCTGCTCTGTCAACATGATGACCCAATCGATGCTGTGTTTACTGACCGCATGAAGCGCTGCTTGGCTGGAGTCAATTTTCTCTTTAACACCATCCTCTATCTTTGCCTGATGCAAAATACAGTATGTGATTAGAATTGTGACATTGATGACTATTTCATATGTTGGCTTCTCGCAGGGAGCATATATCAGCAACTGTCTGTGTTTTCTGCTTCCCCTCCTCTCAGCAGGAGCATCTTCCTGTAGAGGAGGTCCTCCCTTGCCCCCCCAGCTCCACCTCACGCCCCCCTATCACCAAATGCGGTGACCTCGAGATCACCCTGGACTACAAGGCCGCCTCTCAGAAGCTGTTTGTTACCGTTGTGACCGCGCGGGACATCCCAGACAAAGGGCGCAGTGGGATGGACTCGTGGCAGGTGCATGTGGTCCTGCTCCCGGCAAAGAAGCAACGCCATAAGACCTCCGTCCAAAAGGGGTCCGTGCCCGAATTCAACGAGACCTTCCGCTTTTCTCACCTGGAGCCTTCTGAGCTGGGCACCTCTGCCCTGCGCTTCCGGCTCTACGCCCTGGGGGGCCGGATGTCCCGCGAGCGCATGATGGGGGAGAAGGTGGTCCGCCTTGAGGGGCTGAGCCCAGAGGGGGGAGATATGGACACCACGCTGGTGCTGGAGCCCCGCAGCAACATGAAGGTGAGAGAATAGACCCTTAACATCACCCAAAGACACAACAAAACACTGCTAACATGTTACTGTATACGATGCAAACTTATACTGTATGTGTGTAACTTTCTCCTGTGCTCCAGAGTGTTGACTCTCAGGTCAGTCTAGCTGGGGTGTCCCAGAGTGACAGTGCGTCCTCCACCCAGTCTCTAACCCACGGGGGCGTCCCTGAGCTGCTGGTGGGCCTGTCCTACAACGCCACCACCGGGCGCCTCTCTGTGGAGCTCATCAAGGGAAGCCACTTCCGCAACCTTGCCATTAACAGGCCGCCCGGTGAGCAAACACCCTCACACACACCCATGTTTACATTAATACGTACAGACTATCAGATTGTAAGGGCTTTTGCAAAGTTCCAATTCGCCACTTGATGCATGAGTGATGTTTCTGATGCCCTAAACAGAAGAGACTGGTGGGAGGAGCTATAGGAGGACGGGCTCATTGTAATGGCTGGAATGGAGTTAATGGAATGGAGTCAAAAATGGTTTCCATATACCATTCTATTTACTCCATTCCAGCCATGACAAGGAGCCCGTCCTCCTATAGCTCCCCTCACCAGCCTCCTCTGGCGCTAATGATTTTATTTTATTTGGACTAAATGATGTAATGTCCAGACGTAGATATAGTGTTGGGTGATGTAATGAATAAAAGAGTATGATGACACATTATACTTGATGATTCACCGTGATGGTTTGTGGTTCAGTAATCTGTGTTAAAGGCAATCTTGTGAATAGCGGTAAAAGAAACAGCTGAATCTCCTGTTTACCCATGCATGACCACTACCTGGTTACCGGTGACCGTATACACCTGACCCATCACATGACCCATAACCTCAGTGAGACTGCTCTCTAGTGGTGAGAAATGACAGTCCAAAACTATACAAACATACACCAGAGGAGGCTGCTGAGGGGAGGACGGATCATAATAATGGCTGGAACATAGCAAATGGAATGGCATCAAACCATTTGTTTGCTGTATTTGATACCATTCCACTCATACCGCTCCAGCCATTACCACAAGCCTGTCCTCCCAAATGAAGGATCCACCAACCTCCTGTGACATACACCCTATCAAAATGGCTCTTAAACAGAATGCACCCCCATGCAATCATGACTTAGTCAATCATACTGTTTTTGTTTATCCCTCTTGACTTCATTACCTCTCTCTTAGCCTCTCCTTTCTTTCTGTCTCTCTCCCTCAGACACCTATGGGAAGCTGACTCTGCTCAACTCAGTGGGCCAGGAGATCTCCAGGTGTAAGACATCAGTGCGGCGGGGGCAGCCCAACCCCGTCTACAAGGAGACCTTTGTGTTCCAGGTTGCCCTGTTCCAGCTGTGTGACGTCACCCTCATGGTGTCCATCTACAGCCGCCGCAGCATGAAGCGTAAGGAGATGGTGGGCTGGCTCGCCCTGGGCCAGAACAGCAGCGGGGAGGAGGAGCAGCTGCACTGGCTGGACATGAAGGAGTGTAAAGGCCAGCAGGTCTGTCGCTGGCACGTCCTCCTGGAAGCCTAGAAGCCAGGATGGAGAGGAGAGGATGGGAAGCAAATCCCCACCACTTACCCAGTCACTTAGGGCCCAATTCCGACTTCTTATGCCTTTTTCTTACTCACCGCTTTCCTACGCACTTCTCAGTAGTTGGTATTCAGACGTACCTTATGAAGGTGGGAACAGGGATTTGCAGGTGTGGTTCCCTTGCACGTGCTGAATGAATGTAATTCAACCACTGAAACCTACACACTTCCTGGCCAACAGATTTTCTTGTGGAGTTTTCATTCAATCGGGTTTTCTGTACATTTATCTTGAACCATCCTTTTAAATACCATCCTTTCAAACCTTTAAGTTTGAATTTTGTCCACAGACTCACTAGAATATATAGTGAGAATGGTTTCAGAATATTAGGGATCAATGAAAGAAAGCCATCTAAATATGCAGCATCTAAATATATGCATATTAGTCTCTGTTTCAGCACCAAATGGTAGATTTAAAAATACTCTGATCTTGTAGATTATTTAGTGCTAGGAAAGTATTTATGAATCATAAAAAAACAGGTTTGGAGAGCCTTTATGCACGAAAGAAAGAAAACGGTGGTTTGATTCATTCTTAAAATTGTTAACCAGTGGTAATGTTGGAAGATTAGTGTACATATAATTATAATAGGGAGAATATTGTACAATCGTAGGCTATACCCATGTTTATTGCCTGCACTAACCATGGAACTGTGTGATGACACGGCCAGGTATTGCGCCATGCGATTTACGGCTTGGTCTGCGCCCTGCTCCGTAATGATTTAATTAGCCCACATATATATTTTTATATTATCAACTGTTACTGATGATCCTCAGCAACAACCACATGGCCGTGGCAGCGTTTACAGAGGAAGCAAACGAATGTAAACGAAACAATGTATTTAAATGGAATGATAATGTAGGCTATAGCAATTGAGGGAACCAACAGTAAATTAGCAGGAGAATGTGTGTTATTAGGACTACTGACAGTCAATGCTGATGGTGTCTAATATTTAACATGATAGAAATAGGAGACAGAGAAAGTTGAGGTAGCCTATAATTAAGACATTCGAGAGTGCCCATCCCTGCAAGTTAAAAGGCAGTACAGTTAAAAGTCTGCATAATGGCCCAGCATTTCATCAACTTTACAGTGGGAAAGTTGATATGTTGATATGCTTCAGTTTGCTACCATATGACTGGTTTCACATTTGTCCCTCAGTGACTATAAGGTAGAATATATCTAAAACAAGTGTAGTTTATATTTACAATTTCCTTACCCAAACAGTTTGCTCATATACCTAGCTCTTATCAATAGCTCTTATCAAGATGGAAATTAAAGTGCATGGAAAATGGTGTTATTTATTTTGGAAAAAATTAAGTAGATGCTTTTTCCACTTGGAACCGGCAGGTTCGCTAGACCTTATACATAGTTTCCTTGCGCGCAAAATTGATTACATTATTATAGGGAATTAAGTCAAGGTCAGAATATCGCTTATCAGTAGACACACAGAATATTGCGTATCAGTAGACACACCTCAGCCACACCTTACTTTAGTCAATCTCCACCCTGAACGAATAGCAGGTGAATAGCATGCTATTCTCATGCTTAATTTCAAGGTCAGAATACGCATAGAGAGACAAGTGCATAAAAAGGGAATTCCGTTCCATTTACACACTCTTCACTCGGGTTGGAATCGGGCCCCTAGTTACTAAACTGGTTGTTCCTGGTAAGTGGAGGGAGTTATCCTGTCTCCAGTCCCCAGACAGACACCTGCTCTGTGTAGGCAGGAGAGCCTCAACACAACTACTGCGGCCCCATCATGACTACAATCTGCAACCTACAGCTCCACACACCTGTTTACACCATTGATGAGCAAAAAAGGATATCACATAGCAAAAAAAAAAAAAAAAAAAAGTGCTTCAATTATGCCGATATGGATATACAGAAAAGATCAATTGTTGCATTTATTCTATGGGTTTTTATAAGTTTAAATTCAGAAAAGGTTATTGAGTATTGGTTTCAACTATAGTTACATTGTGTTGTCACAGACAGCGAGAAGTTTGGTTGGTCTTCTCTGTATAGCCGCTATGAAGATGTCAAACATTGTATCATACAAAAATGAGTATACTGTTATGATTGTCCAAGGACAGTGGTTTTTGATGAATTACTATTGTACTTTATTCAGCCACACTTCAAGGTGAAGAAAACAAATATTTTAGAATGATTTCTTCCTTTATGAGGGAAAGGGAGACTGAAATCTTTGTTCTTTTGTATCATTCCAAACATACATTTAATCATTTGGATTTCAAAACTGTTTTGATAGATTTCTTCCTGCTTTCTACTTTTCTAGGTTTTGAAACTGTATAGTTCAGGGTAATTTCACATTGAATGAGCATGCTTTCTGTCCTTTATCACACGTGTTTGTATCTCCATCTACAACTTTTACTCCTCCTCTCCTACTGTAAGACATGACCTGCTCTCAGACAAGCAACTGAAGGACTCTTTATTACTCTTTATATTACTCTATTTGACGAGAACATCTGTCCACTCTGTCTGACAGATTCAATCTCTTCATTTAGTGGCCCTTTCTTAGTGACTTCCCAGGGTAAAGTTCATTTCAACTTCCATCCATGCTGAGCTGAAAAGAGGCTTTAAATATCCCAGTGCATCTGTTAATAATATCATGCCATGAATGACCCTCCCAAGCAGTGTATTATTTGTCTCTGCTCATTGGTAGTTTCAGTCCTTGGACCGTACAGTGTGATGATGATGATGATGCTCATGGCCAAGTCTGCCTCAGCTTCATTATATCCTATGGCAGTAGCTGCTTTTGGGTGATTACACTTATTACACACCCTAGGTCAAGGGATTCTCACACCAAGGAGGATATTTTAGAGCAACTGTATTCCTACTAAGCATATTTTGCCAAGCTCCTCTGGACAGCAGTTTTACTGGCATTCTAGTCCACTGGTCTTCAACCTTAGTGTACCTACAGTTCAGTCGGTATCTGGCTTGTGGACTCCTATGGGGCCTGTCTGATTAACTCTATCTAAGCAGTCATTGGTTGTTCAATGAAGTACTGAGGTGGAATGTAAATCAGTATTATTCTCTGCCATTTGAGTGAATTATCCATGGTCCATGACCTGTGGGGTGTTATGGAGCATTGAACCTGCAACCTTCACAACCACTCTGTTTTCCTGGATAGACAAACAGATGTAATTAGGTCCCTTGCGTTGCATAGGGGAATCATACTCTTAGTCAAAACACCAGGGTTCGACTCAATTAGAGAGCTGTGCTACATATGAAAATGTCCATTTCCTCCAATCAAACTAATCACCCCTACATCACATATGGAATTCTTCCAATGAGAAGAATGGATGGAGAAATATATTTGAGCTTCCTTGGAACTGAGTGGCTGTCTTAGAATTGCCCAGGTTGGTCAAACGTTTACATTTGTATCAAAGGTTAAAACCACTTTTTTTTCACTTTTAGCGAGAACATTGACTTAGTAAGTAACTGATTCAGGGAAGAGTATAGCACTGCGTTTGATGATGATCTTTTCATTACAAGATGACAAACTATGGATGCCACAGTTGGAGAGACTTTCCTCTGCTCTGTGAAAGAACTAACCTAACCTGAAATGACTGGTAGATGCAGTTCATGTCATGTTTATAACACGGGTTTGTATGGTTAATGATTTGACCAATGATTCCAGAATGACCATTACATTGATAAGATGTTATTTACTGTACCGGCTGAACCAATTACGATGTATTGTATGCATGTCAAGAGTTGCTGTACATGATCCCTCTATATTTTTGACATTTTAAATGTTCAAGATGCCCTCTGAAGTATATGTTACTACTACAGCATGCTAGCTTTCAGCTTCCACACAGTGAGATTCTAATGAAGTGCCTGTATCGTAAGGGTAAGAGTTGATGCCTGTATGGGGTGAAATTGATAGATGCATAAAATAGAAATACATGCATAAAAATGAGCATGAGTGTATAGTCAACCATGTTTAATGTTCCTGTGAGATGCAGCTGTATGCACGGACTGTTGATTTGTTCTCATGCCTATATACACAGTGCCTGCACCATGCATGCAAAGAATGACAATGACATAGATAGTACTTTTGCACATACTGGTCGTATTAGTTTTGTTCTTGCTGATAAAATAAAGATCCGTGTTGTAGTAAAACTGGCTGCCATCTGGTTTTTAAGTCTTCTGAGCGTGTTAAGATGCCTTAATTCTCCGAATGGCTGTGTCTTAATGATGGTCATCAGCGGGACATAGTTGGTCCCATAGTGTGAAAGGTTTCAGTTGTAATACCTCCTTGCCCAAAACACTAAGGAAATCATCAGGCTCATAGGCAGGATTATGAAAGATTAGGAATAAAATCTTGTGGTTTCTAAGTGTTTTTGGATGAGATAAATGAAATCCAGCAGATGTTTGATTCAGTTACTAATTCCAGTTTTAAGAGGGGGAAACAAGAACTCTATGTTTTGTACCTAAACCAAGTTGAATAGGGCACTATTGTTTATTTGTCATATCTGGGCTATCATAGCAGCTGTAAAATAAAAAGGTTTACATTTAAATCAGACATCAAATAATTACTCATCCAGTCAATAGGTTGCCCATACACCCAAGTAGAGCGAGAGACACCCAGGTATAGGTAGGGGGGGGGGGGATTGGAAACCAAGGAGCACATTTAGAGGATGTGAGAATAATGGAGCCTGATGATGAAGCGTCATCATTGCCTAGTGACTCTCCTAGCAACAGGAAACATCTGCTTCGGCGAAGACCAATGAGGTTGTAGAGAGAATGGTGTTGTTGCTTGTTGCACAGAAAGGGATATTTTAAGACTCTAGGAGTGTTTCGTACACTGAAGGGATTATTAAAACGAAGATACGGTGACTGGGTGTGAAGCGCAAACTTAAGGCAGAGCTTGGAGCGGGATAATTGGCACAGACGGTAAATGTCGCAGCAACGGACGGTCACACATTGGACAGACACATCCAGAAGAACGCATTACCTTCAAAGGCTGCCTACATATAAAAGGACTGCTGATTTGCTGAAGTGCTTTATGAACTGTTGGAGATCGCCATCATAAGGTAATTTTCCTTCTTGATGTGATTATATTTGATCAAATGTGTGGGTGATTCTTACAAATAGGTGACATTCCAAACTGATAGAGATAGCTAAGTAATATTAAGACATCATCATTGCATGGTATCATCATCATCAACATAATCATGAAGATCAATCAGTTGCATGATATTTTTTGTCCAAGCAGGTGAATGCCTTATTTGTGTTACAGGTATTTTGTTTGATCCCTTGAATAGGAATATTACAGTTCCACTGTGCCTAACTGCAGTGGGAGTGAAACGACGTGTTATAGCAGGTGTCACTCTGTTGAAAATTCACTAATAAGTGCAATATCAGAAAGTCTCTGTCTCTCTGTTCTCTCTGTTCGCTCTCTCTCTGTGTCACACACGCACGCACGCACGTGCGCGGGCACGCACACACACACACACAGATACACACAGACTACCCACGCATGTACTCAACCCAATTTCTTTGTAAATAGCCTTGTGTGGGGAAATGGCAATGGCTGTAAAGATTTCAGCTTCGCCTACAAAGCACATGCTGCAGAAAGAAGACCAAAATCTGCTTTGATATTTAAAAAATAATCTGTTTAATCTGGCCATGGTAAATAGCCTATGCAGTGAGATTACATCTGAGAAAAACATAACCCACATTTTCAAATTGTGCAGAATAATTTTTTAATGGTTGTTTTGAGATACAGATGAAAACATATTGTGTGTGATTTGCAACTTTAATAAAACAGGTGTCTCTCCAATCTGTTATTTTCTCTTTATATCTCATTCTCCTCCACTATAGGCCCCTGAAGGCAATGTGTGAGACTCAGAGAACATCCCAAGCAATCAGGACCCCAGTCAGACAACTCATTTGTGGCTCTGGGCTGTCATCATCAGGTAATGTACCGTGGCGTGGATATGACTCCACTACTGCTGGGGCTGTTATATAAATCTGTGTCACTCCTCTAACCACATAATCTCCCCTCACTAATGTGTTCAAAGGGAGAGCTTTATCAAGGTTGTAATTGCATTTTTCCTGATTGTGCTTCAAGCAGTCGATTCCCTTGAATAGAGATCAAACCATTCAACAACGTCGAACGTTGCCTACTTCAAGAGGAAATATGCGGAAGAGGAGGATTTACATGGCGACCTACATGGATATTTTCAAAAAGTACGAACTGCTTTGTTTGCGTTGACATATTCAGACATCAATCTGTTGTCCTATGACATGACACTTTAGATGTGCCTGTCTCATAATCACAACCTCTTTTTCTTCAGCACCTGATACGGCAGGAGGACCGCAGCTGCATCCTCAAGCTCTCCTTGGAGAAGCTGAGATTCCTGGAGGACCCTGAAGCCTACCTGCGGCGCTCTGTGCTCATCAACAACCTGCTGAGGAAGATCCACCATGAGGAGAAGGAGGTGGAGGGGGAGGTGGAGGAGGAAGAGGAGAGGCAGGGGACCTGTGACAGGGGCTCGGGCGGGCAGCGGCTGCTCTACCCAGACAGGAAACGTGTGAAGGTGGTGGTGGCAGACTGCTGCTCTCAGTCCTTTGGGTTGGAGGAGATACCCCACTACCACCTGGTTCCCTACCCCTCCCCCACGTGCCTCTATGGCCTGGGCACATGTCCCAGCATCTCCCCTGGCCACGGGGCTCAAGTCCTGCTCTACAAACTGGATGATAACGGGTGACTGTGACTTGCTGCCAAAGTACGGGAAGAAATTTGATATGGACCGGGCACATCGAAGTAATTGGCAGGGAGTGGTTCGGTGACAGAACGCCCTATTCACTCAGAGCTGCATTCTGTATCCTGCAGCCTGACGTTATCTACATCCAAAAGGGAGGCTACGGCTTCTCCTGTGTGATTTTTGACTAGGTCAACAGAGCAAGAGTCCAAATCAGGGTCTGTCTTCTAAGGACATCTTTGTTACAGCGTCACTGCCTTTACAAGCTGATGTGAGAGACGGAGATTCCTTGCAGGAATTTGTTTTAATGGTCTTTGCACATGTGAACCTTAAGGGATACATATAGTACAAGTCATGCACCCTGCCACTACACTACTCTCTAAGAAAAAAAGTTGCTATCTAGAACCTTAAATGGTTCTTCAGCTGTCCCCATAGGAGAACCCTTTGAAATATTTTTGGGGATTCCAAGTAGAACACTTTTCGGTTCCAGGTAAAACCCAAGGGTTCTACCTGGAACCAGAAAGGGTTATCCTATGGGGACAGCCGAAGAACCCTTTTGGAACCCTTTTTTCTAAGAGTGTAGAGAAACAGACAAGGTTTGTGTTTGGAGGTTTGGATGTCTGCTAGTATGCTTGTGTGACCACAATCAAACTACTCTGTTGTGTATTTGAAAAATATTACATTTCACTAAACATATCCCTAATGTTAAATGATAGACTACTTATCAGAAGCTTGCAAAAGATGATTGAAATGCATATGGGAAAAACTCATTCAAATGAAACTCATGATGGCATATTTGTTGAACAATTAAGCATTATGCATTTGATATAGAGGTTTTGGTGTAAGTCAACTCTCTGGGCGAATCAATTGTTACACATTTCTGTCATAGTGATGCATGTAATATCCCCCCCTCCTGTTTCTGTGTTCTTTCCTACAACATTTTGCTGCCCTCCAGTGGTCAAGTTGAGTGTGTGAATTTTGGGGCTGGCTATTCAGTACTGTGCATCATTCTGACATCAATATTGATATTTTCTTGTCTGTTTAAATTAGCTCTCTGTAGCTCAAGCATCCCGTTTTGAGGTGGAATCTATTCAGGCCAAGAAAAATAAAGCAGAACAGTAGGCCGTTTCACAGCCTCGTCTTGAATGTGCCAGTTTTAATGTATTAAATAATTTGCATTCTCAAAGAGACATAACCTTGTTTAGTGCTTGTTACTCATGCTCCAAGAATACACTAACTTGATTCAGCAAGAGCACATTGGCACATTGCTTTCTTTGATGTCAAACAATTCCCTGTATTTTCTAGCTAATTTTGATATTTTTCTGCAGATTTCTCAGTTTTATGTGTCAGGCAAACAATGTTAAGGTAAATAACATATTTATGAATAGATTGACTGTTCATTATCTGTTTTTTTTATTTTTTTTTATTTGTGCAACAATGTGAATATCGTTTGCTATTGTTCATTTTTTTCTGTAATTGAGTATTGGTAGTTGAGTGTGTTCAGTGTAAAGATTGTTTTTCCATTATTGTTAAACATCTTACAAACTACAGACTAAAATAGAATTTTAAATGCTACTTTTCAACACAATATTTTACTGTATGAAATGTATATTTGGAAGACAATTTACATAGGCCTATTCCTTATTAAAGATAAGCTATTTTGCCAAAAGACTTAAGTAGCACCATGAATCTTTCTTTTTTCAGGTGATTGCTAATGCTATAAAATAAAGTGTTTAAGATGACACTGCCATTACGTGTTGGAGTGATTATTTGTAACGTTACTCTGATGAG
This sequence comes from Oncorhynchus gorbuscha, assembly GCF_021184085.1. NCBI lineage: Eukaryota > Metazoa > Chordata > Actinopteri > Salmoniformes > Salmonidae > Oncorhynchus > Oncorhynchus gorbuscha. The sequence goes on from NC_060189.1 coordinate 27,193,327, forward strand.
CTACAGAGCATCCACTGGTCAGACTATGATAGAAGAGAGACTCTGACAATTCAGGGATATTATGGTGTCTCATTCATCCATAGGTATATCTTCTACTCTATGGAAGCAAATGTATTTAAAGGGACAAGCTAAAACGATTAGTTAAAAGCTTGGGTCAATACCCATGATTTGCCCTATTTAAAATGTGAAGCGCGTCCACATCACCGCGAAATCGCGAACACAAGAGTCCTTGGAATTCACAATCTTAGGGACGTCCCTAACCGCATTGAAGTTTACGTTTTAAATGGTTACTGTATGGGTTATGGTTACGTTCGCGTTATGGGTAGGGATTCGTGTTAGGGTTTAGAGTAGGGACGTCCAAAGGAATCGATAAGCACTAACCTGAATACAAGCACAGTCCCGTTGAAATCGTGAGTGCGTCACCCATGCGTGCGCGTTCGCGAGCACTTCATAGATCTATCATTAACCGGATACTACTTGAGATAGCGGAGGTTCCAGGACGACTAGCTACGAGAAAAAGGCTCTGTCATCTAAAACGTGTTTGCCGAACATTGTAAAGTATCACCTGATCTTTCAACCGGCCTTGTTGCTTCCTTCGACAGGAAAACGTGATACACGTGTTTATTTTATGGGACTAAGCTATATAGAATGAGCAGTAACTCATGATGCACGAGCTGCTGCTTGAAAGCATAGGAAGCTTGCTATATGGCTAACGTTAGCTAGCTGGGAACGGTTAATTTATAGTAAATACACAGTGCTCTATATTGAATCAACATGGCACACAATATTATAACGCAAATTGGACAACTCTGTAATTATCTCCAAGACCCGATTCATGTAGCACGGTTTCAGCAGATTTGCGGTGTGAGCGGGACATTTTCAAGGAACCCAGCAGAGACCAAAGAAGTGGAACGAGCTCGCTTGCACAACAACAGCATTAGCGATCTCCAGGGTGAAAATGAGAAATGTACTGTCAACGGAGAAGGGGAGAAAACCAAGAGTCTCCGGCAGAGAAAAGTCACCTCGCCGGGGAACAGTTTGAAACAGGAAGGAGTAGCCAATGTTTCTCAGAACGGGTCAGTGGTAACTCCTGCGGGGGAAACGGCTGGGCACATCGGGAGCGGTTGCCGCCTCGCAAGATCCAGTGATGTTTTGGTACGGGACCTCAAAGAAAACGGCTCAAGTGGCGTCAACGGGTCCAGGGTGGAATGCACCTCTGAGACACCTGATGAACCGCTTAGTGAAGACCCCGGTCCTAAGACTACTGTCAAGCCGCTGCGCAAAAATTCCCTGACAGGCGATGTGGGCCAGGAGTTTTTAATCGAGAACAAGTTTTTGTACTACCTGTTCACCTTAGGAACTGAGCTGGGCAACGAGCTGTTTTACATCACCTTCTTCCCGTTCATCATATGGAACGTGGACGCTTATGTAAGCCGGCGTCTGATCGCCATCTGGGTTTGGGTCATGTACCTTGGCCAGAGCACTAAGGATGTCATTCGATCGTCCAGGCCAGCCTCACCGCCCGTGGTCAAGGTGGAGATGTTCTACAACTCTGAGTACAGTATGCCCTCTACACACGCCATGTCAGGCACGGCCATTCCCATCTCACTGTTACTGCTGACCTATGGCCGTTGGGAGGTAAAGTTTTGCTGTGTTGTTTTCAGTTAGGAGGAAGTATCAATGCACAGTTTGATCAAATTGCTTCCCCACTTGGCAGTGTTTTCATGGAACTGGCAGCTATTGAGGAAAACATCAAGTTTCAACATCAAGTTCCTCTTAGTAATAACCCCACTGTAAGTGGCGTCATCAACTTGTTACAGTTGTAAGGGTCAAATGTCCTCAAGGCTGCTTCAGCTGACAGTCAAGCAAATATGAAGCCCTTGTTCTATGGATTTATTTATTGATGTTACTGTCACTTGTGAAGTGTAATTTTTTGGGGGGACAAAACATTGAACTTCAATTTCAATCTCCCCCAAGCAGCCTAGCTAGACTAAGGGTTAATTATACAATTATATCAGAGAGTTCTACAGTGTCTCAGACATGATTCCTTTCAGTGTGCAGTAGCAGAAGATCTTGCATTACTCCCACAGTCAGTGCTCATTTTTATAGTCTTTTGTTAGCCCCTGGCCTTATTACTCGTCGTCTCATACCAAATCATCACGAAGCATGAAAGAGCCAAAGGAAAGAAAGGAGTGCTTCATGGCTCCACTGTCATTACCTTGACAGTGCACTGCCTTCTTCCCCTACCCTGCCTGTAGGCTACATCCCTCCCATACATTCCCTGTTTCCTCGTACAGTATGCAAATGTTGACATAATAGTCTGTAAGGTCTACATATACACCTGGCCATATGGTCGCTACTCTTATTATTACTCATTAACTTTTAATTTCCCAGGTTGGCTGATAGAGAACTCTTACTTACAGCAACGTTGGGAAAAGAGTTGCCGAGTTTGACCTACTCCTTCTGGCAGCCGAGTTCTAAAGAGCTCTGCTGGAGAATCATTTCAGAGGCGACAATGATGCTGTTTGAATCATACATCAATCCCACCCCTGCACTCATGGTATGTGCACTGCTCACTATATGTTTGCCTGGAGATAAGAGAGGAACCGAGCCTCCTGCAGGTCATCAGATAAGCCATTGTGTTGTTTCAGATTTGACTCAAAAAAAAAAGACAGGCCTATCATGTTGAGAGGACTATCATGCTCCTTCATTAGGCTGTTTTTGTATTGTCCTTACAGTTCTCTCTCTGACTTGCTCTGGCATGCCGTAGTCTTCATGCGGAATGCGTGCCGCTGACTTGCCTGAGCAGTTCAAGTATTTGGGATGTGCTGCAGACCCCCTCCCATCAGTCTTTCCGGCCCTGCACGAGTAATTAGAGCCAGATGTCTCTCTGTATGAAGATGCTGGCAGTAAGAGGACAGCCAGAGGGAGAGGCAACCAAGGTCCTCTGTGGGACAGATCTAATACATGGAGAAAAACATTTCCCTGGCAATAGGCTGCTACAGGCCTGGTCGGGAGGACAACCATTCAAACCATGTTTACAGATGTGACCTTTTATTTTGGCTCGGTTGATATAACACAGAAAGCTGCTGTAGACTTTGCACTGAAAATCCAGTCCCGTCTCTGTCAGCATCTCAACTGAGTAATGTAGGGATCCACCACCACCAAGTGATCACAGAGCTACAAGCTCAGCAGAGATCCTTCTCAATAACAAGCGGCCAGTGAACCACAAGCTGCACACAGCATAGTGCTGTACACACACCACCTCCATAAATGTTTGCCTGACTTAGCTACAGTATGACCACACATCAGAGCATAAGAGGTCTGTCAGTGGGCTTCCAAACCAAACGAGCATGTTAACATAGATGTGGCCCTGTGGGGCCCCTCAACAGATAGTTCATGTGTTGACAGGGCTGCTCTCTGCTCCCACACACACTGACCTCAGGACAGTTTAGGAGGGCAGGCAGTAGGGCAGCAGGCTATGTGTGTGGCCTGGCTTTGTCTACTACACACACAAATTAGCTTTTTCTCTCCCTCTTTTGCTCTCTGTTCCCCTAGTGTTTCTCAGTCTCTTGTGTGTAAAGCCTTCAGAGAGGCGTTGTTCACTGGATGGACTAATTACTTTTCATTTGACACTGAAATCTCCAACCAAATGCGTGTTCAGTTCTGCAGAGGAACCAGTAGTGTGCTGTGAATCCAGTATGATGATGTGTGTGTTGCAGCAAGTTTAGGCTCCACTCTGGTTAATTAAGTCATCTTGATTTCCCCTCAAGGTTTCAGTCCCAGATGAGTGGGAGTAAGGACAACCGGGGGAGGTTACAGGGATTCTGTGCAAACCTCAGCAGTCCTCACCCTTTACCCTCTCTCTTTTTATGGACCAAGTGCACTCCATCTGATAAGAAAATAACTCAAGTGGCAGGCTGTGTAGAAAAATGCATAATCCTCGTGTGACTGAACGAAGTGTGTTTAGACCCCTTCTTTTGAGTACTATCCCAAAGGTCTGTCAAATCAATTTCAATGAGCATGGCTGAGAAGTGTATATATGCCTATATATCACGTTTTAAACTCATTCCACAGAGGGCTGAGTGAATGGGTTTTTGCTTCTCCCCTGTACTTACTCACTAATTAGTAATGAACTCCCCTCACTTGGTTGTCTAGGTTTTAATTCAAAGGGAAAAACAAAAACCATGCGTTTGACACCCCTGCTATAGATCAGGGGTTGACGTATTCTATTGAAGTATAATTTCATCTATGCTTTCTCCATCCTCATCGCTCTCTTACTCTCTCTACAGTACCCCTTCATGTTTGGGTTCACTCTGGCAATGTGCTGGTGTGTGCTGGTCTGCATAAGCCGCATCTACATGGGTATGCACTCCATCCTGGTAAGTCTACCTTACTTCACATATTTGTGCTGGTACCTGCCATTTACACTAATATCAACCAGGCTGTCAACTAGAGGTCGACCGATTTTAATCGGCATGGGTGATTTCAAGTTTTCTTAACAATCGGTAATCGACCTTTTGAGTGCCGATTATGGCCGATTACATTGCAATCCACGAGGAAACTGCACAGCAGGCTGACCACCTGTTACGCGAGTGTAGTGTCGAAAGGACCTTGTGGCTGTAAGTTGCTAGCTACCATTAAACGTATCTTATTAAAAAACAATCAATCTTCACATAATCACTAGTTAACTACACATGGTTGATGATATTACTAGGTTAACTAGCTTAACCTGCGTTGCATATAATCAATGCGGTGCCTGTTAATTTATCATTGAATCACAGCCTACTTCAACTTCGCCAAACGGGTGATGATTTCACAAAAGGGCATTCGCGAAAAAAGCACAATCGTTGTACAAATGTACCTAACCACAAACATCAATGCCTTTTTAAAAATCGTTACACAGAAGTATATTTTTTTAAACCTACATATTTAGTTAAAAGAAATTCATGTTAGCAGGCGATATTAACTAGGGAAATTGTCATTTCTCTTGCGTTCAGTGCAAACAGTCAGGGTATATGCAACAGTTTTTGGCCGCCTGGCTCGTTGCAAACTGTGAACTCATTTGCCAGAATTGTACATCATTTTGACATAACATTGAAGGTTGTGCAATGTAACAGCAATATTTAGACTCAGGGTTGTGACCCGTTCGATAAAATAGGTAACGGTTCCGAATTTCACTGAAAGAATAAACTTTTTAAAAATGTTTTATTATAGTTTCCCGGATTTGACCATATAAATGACCTTAGGCTCGTATTTCTGTTTATTATATTATGATTAAGTCTATGATTTGATAGAGCAGTCTGATTGAGCGATGGTAGGCAGCAGCATGCTTGTATACATTCATTCAAACAGCACTTTACTGCGTTTGCCAGCAGCTCTTAGCAATGCTTGAATCACAGCGCTGTTTATGACTTCAAGCCTATCAGCTCCTGAGATTAGACTGGCAATACTAAAGTGCCTATAAAAACATCCAATAGTCAAAGGTATATGAAATACAAATGGTATAGAGAGAAATAGACGACACGTCTTAATTCCTATAATAACTACAACCTAAAACTTCTTAACTGAGAATATTGAAGAACTGGGAGTATTGAACCACCAGCTTTCATATGTTCTGAGCAAGGAACTTAAACGTTAGCTTTTTTACACTATGCTTTTTACACTGTGTTTTTGCATTATTTAAATCAAATTGAACACGTTTCATTATTTAATTCGGACAAAATACATTTTATTTATGTATTATATTAAGTTACAATAAGTGTTTATTCAGTATTATTGTAATTGTCATTGTTATTACAAATATCTATATCTAGCTTTTTTTGGTCCTCCAATAATCAGTATCGTGTTGAAAAATCATAATCGGTCGACTTCTACTGTCAACCACTCAGCTAGTTGATTCAGGACTGTTCACTGCTGGCATGTCTTGAAATCACTTGAATTTGATACCTAACCTATGTGAAACAGTATCTAAACTGTAATGTCACCTTGTCCTGAGCTTTGTGTCAGGCGCTGGCTCTACTCTAGTGTCTTCTCCCGGACTGCCTGTAGGTTATAGACACCTCAGTAGAGGCCTGTATTGGACACTTACAACACTGCAAAAAAATGATGATTTCTTTGGGACGGGAGAGCATAGTGATTCTGCAGTAGATCAAATGATTATAGGCATTTTAGGGAAGAGAGGGCTTATCAGATACAAAGCTGGTGGTCTGGTAAGCCGGAAGAGGGGTTCTGACCTCCACATGGCAGGCAACATGTTGGTCTATGGAGGTGGTCTCTCTATACCACATACCCACAAAGGCTGGTGCTGGTGGCCCTCAACTACTTCCAGCTAGAAGTTGGGACAACATGAGAGAGGTTGTTGTTGGTAATTTAACAAATTCTAGGTTACTCCTCTATGATCATAGGGACTATCACCAATCTCCCATAACAGGAACCAGTTGAGAAATAACTAGTCCCAGCACCAGAAAGATACTAAAATAAATGCATTGGATTGAAACAGTGGTTTACTATGGGATGCATTCAGGCACAGTTTATAAACACTACTCCACTCTGTGTCGTCTACCACACAACTCCATGGGCATCCTGGCAGACCTGTTTAATCTCAGTCTGCCACTGGGCTTTAGGGAAATGAGAACATTACAGATTTATATTTGCCTTTGTGTAGTGCCTTAAGGTCTACAGTGCAGACCCATCTGTCCTATAAGCGGCAATGCTGTCATCAGGGTATGAGTATTTATCCTGAAACTTTCTTTGAAGAAGAAATTAAAGGCCATTTTTAGTATTTTCTCCAACCTTTTTATCCCAAAATGTTTTTCTCTCTTATGTAATAGAACACACAGCTCAGATGTGGCAGGCAGGCAGTAGGCCCATCTGGAGAGTGAGACTAGTAGCGATGAGGCATGCTGTCTGTCCTAACATGGACCTGCCTGTTGGCCTCCATTTCTACATCTAAGCACCAGAGAGACAGAACTGTGCATGTTTGACTCGCTGGCTGTTTGAGTGTGACCGTGTCTGTGTTTTTCAGAACGTGTGCGTTTGTTTCCACAGCTCCAATTAAGTCCCAAGGGATGATGTTGTTGTCGCTTACTGGTATGATGTCATTGACCTGGTTGGCTGCAATGTTTCGTTTGACTGCCGGTCGCACGGGCAACTGTTGCTTTGGTGATGCCTGTATCATGTCTCAGGGAGTTGACTGATGGACTGATGCAGTGCAGTCAACTAGGCACAGGCAAGGGAGTTAGTAGTTACCCAGCCCCAGGTAGTAACCCTGTGTAGCCTCTCTCCTCCTTCTCTATAGCTTCACTGACCCCCTCATGTACACTGTTGATCTGTGTCTCTCTGTACAGGACATGGGGGGGCTTGTTTCCAACTCATATAAGCCTTTAATGGCAGAGCTAATGCTGTTAATGGGGCTAAATGTTGGGACATTATATCAGAAACTGTTTTCTGGGGTCTGCTGGAGTGTAGAACATCCATTTGTGGTCTCTGACCACTGCCAGGCTTCACTGCTTAATGGGTTCTGTATCAACTTAAAATATTATCTTGCTCAATGAATAAGCTTCCCCGTCTTTTCCTACACAGGAATGGTTTGAAATGTAGCTAAAGGAATTACCGTAGATATGCCAGCACTATCTTCTCCACCATCTGAGAGGCTAACAAAGGTTGGTCCTCCAGGCCTGTCTCTCATTAAGCTGGGAATATACGGTCATTGGAACTAATGAGGCTTGATAGCTGATCCTATTAAGTCATTTAGGATCTAAGAGGTAATACAAGAGACCAAGAGTTGTCTATTCTCTATCCTCCTCCCAGGCTTTCTGTAATGGTAGGCAATGTAGGACCTATGTCATAAATGATTCTGTGGGTTGTATGCCACAGTTCATGGTATTTCTCTCTATAGGCTTTATGAGTGCTGGTTTGGCTGGGGTTAGAGAGAGCACTGAGTAGCACTAGATTAATGCTAGTGTAGTGTCAGCACAAGCTACATTTTCAGGGTGTCTGAGTTTAGCCTAGTTGGACCAATGGAGACCAACGGTTGGGACAGACTTGTGATAGCATTCACAATGAGCGACTAATTCTTAATGATTAAAAGGGTTAGGGTTAGAAGGTGATAAATCATTACAAGGGCATTGATAAAGATATAAACTCTAGTGACCCCATCTACGGAATATTTCCTGCTACTTTTCTTTTTGTTGACTTCACAGTTAACAGTCAAACTTTGGACCAGAGACCATTTTCTCCTGGTACTGAGGCATGCCTGGTAAAGCCGACATTGAAGGATATTGTGATTTATTTTTTAAGTCCCTGCATTTGAAATGAAATATTGAACTTATATGCACAAGTATTGATGCTTATTATGGGTACATAGGTTACTGTGAGAGGCTGTAACAGGTTTTCAGTTTGCCGGGACAAAAAAAAGAACAAAAGAAAAGCCGAGAAATAAAACTGTTGCCGGCCAAAATGACAGAGAGAAAAAAAATCCCATTCCAAAATAATGCTTTTTTATTCATTAATGGAAATCCATTTCACTGTCATGTTTATCGGACTATAGGTTAATTTGCAATTTGTGGAATTAAATTGGTCTGTGTGTATTTTCGTTAGTCATCATGTTTCTTATTTATCCAACACAACTATCACACATACAGAGCCTATTTTGAGCTGGAATTCTCCTGCATCTCCTCAGCTGGTTGCTGCTGGAGTAAAACATGTGCTTTTATAAGACCATTAATTGCACAACACTTCTAAATGTAATAGTGTGTTAAAAACGGTTGGTGCACAATTAAAAAGAGCTATTTTTCCCCCTTCTCAACTTGTAATTGAAGTAATCTCCCATTCAAGTGTAGGCAACAGGCTATTAGCACATCACCCACTCCTTTACAATGCAGGCTGGAGGCAGTATACATTTTTAGGCTACTTACTGGTTTGAAACCTGAATGTTCTATTTCATGTTATGAGGCATTACCTCACTTCAAAGTAACCTATAGGGAAAATCCCACAATGGAAACATGGAGTCAATTATTTTATAAAGACTTCATAGCTGGCACTTGAGTTTAAAGTTTGGGGAAACAAACAATGTATCCTACCTATTAGTATGTTCTGCATGCCAGTTATGATTTTCATATGCGCATTTTCGTGGAACAATTTAACTTCATTAATAACGCTTTTGTTTCTCAAAATCATTGTCAACTGGTTACTCTAAAAATCTGAATGAAAATGATAATAACCTAAAAGTAAACTAATGAGAGATCACCAGCATCTGCCATATGGACACATTGATACACGGTAATTAATGATTGGCGGCTAAAGAAATGAGCGCATGGAACTCATAGCCCACAGGCCAATGCAGCAGTAGGCCTATAACTTCCATCGCTCTTTCACACCGAGGATTGGTGATTATGGAAGAGTAGATTGTTGGACAGATTTTTTGTTATATTAAGACGCATTAGATGTTAAGATGCATTACCATTATCTAAATGTGATTTATAATTCTTGGGCATCGCTGGTGGACCATACTGGGTTTTGCAGCCAATGCATATGGGTCTGGTACATTTCTCAAATGGTGGTAAATTAAAATCTTCCCATTCATGTTGTCCGTTGCCACATTTCCCTAACAGAAACCCTGTCAGTAGTGGAAATAGAAGCTCGTCTGAAAGTGCTTCTTAGGCCAGAGGCACACAGTGAAATAGCTCTATCTCGCCTCTGGAGCTCTGAAAGTCCCTTTGATTGTAACATGTGGCCTTGCAGTGATTTTTACCACTTGAGGTCACACAGAGAGGCTGCCAAGTGCCAACACGTGAATGTGGAATGACTTTGACATGACTGTGGTAGACACGTGTAGGCCAGGGTGGGTTAATGACTGACAGCATGAAGAGTGGGGTAGAGGTAGGATGATTTATGCCCACTGGGCACAGATGACATTTCAACATCTATTTTTGATTTCATTTTGGTTGAGTTGTCGGCAAATGTGAAATCGACAACGAAAATGTCGCCATGTCATTGGATTTAGGTTCGAAGTGGTGTGAAAAGATGAAAAATCTTGGAATTGAAAACGTTTATTTTTAGGTTGTAGGGAGGTTCTGAGAATGTTTTACTCTGGTTCCTGAAGTTTTCCTGGGAGGTTTTATTAATGCTCTGAAAACAGAAATGGTTATTTTGAGGTTTTTTAATAACTTCCTTAACTTTTTTTTGTTTGTTTATTTATTTATTTGTCTTTTTAAAATTTGACCCCTTTTTCTCTCCAATTTTGTGGTATTCAATTGTTTTAATAACTACTATATTGTCTCATCGCTACAACTCCGGTACGGGCTCGGGAGAGACGAAGGTTGAAGGTCATGCGTCCTCCGATACACAACCCAACCAAGCCGCACTGCTTCTTAACACAGCGCGCATCCAACCCGGAAGCCAGCCGCACCGTGCACCTGGCAACCTTGATTAGCACGCACTGCTCCCGGCCCGCCACAGGAGTCGCTGGTACGCGATGAGACAAGTATATCCCTACCGGCCAAACCCGGACGATGCTAGGCCAATTGTGCGTCGCCCCACGGACCTCCCGGTTGCAGCCGGTTACGACAGAGCCTGGGCGCGAACCCAGGGTTTCTGGTGGCACAGCTGGTGGCACATTTTAATGACGTTTGCAATTCTTGTTCCTGTATGTATTAATATTGTTATTTTGTCCTCAAACTTGAACTCGAGATATGCCATTTAAAAAATGAGGCATTTCCCACAATCCGACATCATCACACTCGCTCAACTGATGTGGTCGGATAGGCAGACCTTCTGACTTTGTTGCTGTGACAACCCCATGTCTTCCTCTATTGTGTCATTTTCAAATAAAAAAAAACTCAAGTTAAGCAAGACTTGAAAATCTGTCATACATTACTCACATGATTTAAAGCATTGTTAAGATTATATGCATTTATTAAGGAGTGCTGTCTGTATAGTGTATACTTTGCTAAGTTGTTCATGTTGTTTTCTTCTAGGATGTCATTGCTGGCTTCCTGTACAGCCTCCTGATCCTGGTGGTATTCCGGCCAGCACTGGACCTGATTGACAACTTCAACCTGACATACCGCTACGCCCCCCTCATCATCATCTCCCTGCACCTGGGCATGGGCCTCTTCTCCTTCACCCTGGACACCTGGAGCACCTCACGGGGCGATACCGCTCAAATCCTGGGCACTGGTGCTGGCGTGGCCCTAGCCTCCCACCTTAACCACTACCTTGGCCTGATGCCCGACCCCCCGCTGGACCAGCTGCCCCTAACCCCCCCGGCTCTCAGTGCCGCCCTGCTGGCCGTAGCCATGCTGAGGATGTGTCTGGGCGTCCTGGTGCTGCTGGCCATCAGGGCCCTCATGAAGGCCATCACCATCCCTCTGGCCTGCCGTATCTTTGGCATCCCCAGTGGAGACGTAAGAAAGGCCCGGCAGCACATGGAGGTTGAGCTGCCCTACAGGTACATTGTGTACAGCATGGTGGGCTTCAGCACCCTCTTCCTGGTGCCCCAGCTCTTCGCCTACCTGCAGCTGTCCTGATGAGAGAGCCCTGTGGATCCCCCAGTCCCCTGTCCTCACCCCTGCTCATCTAAAACCAAGCCCATAGGAACATGGGAAATTCACACCTTACATATCCTGTACATCCACCTCCTATACCACTAACCTTTGTCCTTGCCAGTTCTAATGACAGAAACCTCTTATCAGGGAACTCTTATAGACAGATTTGACAGGATGTCAGCACTGATTACTAAATCCTATTTGCTTTATCTTACTTCAATTGTTTTTTGTCAATCAGAATTTGACCTCTGTTTATCTTAATTTCCCATTTTATGGTCTCAATTTGAAAGGAAACGCACTAATGATTTTGGGCATCAGAGCAAGTTATGGATCAACTAGACTAATAATTCTCTCTCTATTATTAGTCACCCCTTCCCCAACCGTATATACATAGTCTATCCTGAGTATTTATTTAAAATACTTTCCCTGCTTTTTTGTACTTGGGAGAAAATGAGGATTCAATACTAATCTGATAATTTCAGTCTGTGTCCTGGTTGTGTTCTCATCTATTTTTCTAAAGGGCTCTTTTTATCTATTATTATTGAAGATGATCTGTTGAGGTTTTAATAAATAGATTTTTACTCTGTACTGATGAGAGAAAAGCCATGACTGGGCCTAGGCACATGATGCAGTGGTGTCACTGTGGGATATATAGAGGACAGGACATTAGCCCTATAGGTCAGAGGGTTAAAAGTGGGATTGTTTTGAGCGTCAGGAGGACTTGGCTCAGACACACAGTGAGGAACTTCCTGTTTTATAGGAGGGGATGCACCTGACTGCACGGAATCACTTCCTGCGGGTCTCGTGTTTGGAGGGGCCAAGGGAGGATTAGAGGAGATAACACCAACCCCAAGGGTAAATAACTATAGGAGCTAAATTCTGCTTAAATGCAGGTTCTGGACGTCTTTCGTTCAGAAACATTACTTGCATTCACAGAGGGATTTCACATGGAAAGCCCCTCAACAGTAACTAAGCTAGGCTGTTTATCTTCCAGTTGTACTTTAATGAACACTGGCAACTCTTTTCTCTCACTGTATGTTTCAGCCCCTTGTTTCTTTGACTAGCACAATGAAGATTCTCTCTTCGTCGTGTCCCCCCAACCGTACTCGCTCTCTACCTTCCTTTGCATCCTTCCTTTGTTCCAAGTCCATAGTGACTGGACTAGATCCACATGCACTGAAGAGTGTAAAGTTAATCTTACCTCAGTGTTCTTACTATATCTCTTTCCAGAAGTGACCAAGTCTTTCACTGCTTTAATGAGGTACATAATATGGTATAGGTATACTATCATAGCATTGTTATTTTGTCTGGCTAATTGATTTGTTTTTGATTGTTTTTAACAAAAGAATAGCGCTGACCGGAAGAATGCCAGCAGTTTCCCACTAGCAGAGAAAAGACTGAAAGGACTGGAGCCCGTTGTTGTGCTGATCACACTGATATAGGTATACTGTAGGTATATCTATTATTGGAAAAACAATATTGTTCCTGGACCAACTGTCATAACAACTGTATCTTGGCCCATAGGGGCAGAGGCTTGATAAGAAAGCTATACTGTACATCCTAGTGTGATTATGGAATACATATGATATATAGACGTCTATAGTACTGTTCTAATAGAAACCCAACTAGCACATTTTGTTCCTTGTAAGAGGAAAGAACGTATGTTTTTGGGAACGAAGCTATGCGTTTCCTGACTGTTAAAACGGAAGCTTTTTTAAAAACATTCTGAGAACAGAAGTGAAAGTTTTGCCTGTTCTGGGAACTTTTATTTTTAGGTTGCATGGAGGTTCTGAAAACATTTGACTCTGGTTCCTTAAGTTTTCCTTTCCTTTCATTAACGCTCTGAGAACAGAAATGATATGCTATTTTGAGTTTTTTTAATAACTTCCTTAACAATGCTAGCTTGTTGTGGGTAAACTTTTTTTTAAACTCCCAAGCATGGATAGGACACATGGAAAGGAATATCCTGAGGCATTAATCATGTAAACGTTTTATTTTGACCACATTAGTGAGATTCAAACCTATAAAATTCTGATCTCTATCCATGGACTTAGTCCACTGCGCCACCAGGATGGAGCTAGTATGCCTTTCTTTTGTATATAAAGCTATTAATTTGAGTCTATTCAAACAGACCCCATTTCAAAGGAAACAAGCATTAAGATCAGGTGTGGCCAATTAGTGGGTGCGACCAACACACCTGAGTAAACTTAACAAGGTGGAGGATAGAGGCAGTTTTGTTGATGCTGAAAACGGAATGTATTTTTTTTTATAACATTCTTAGAACGTTCTCTGAATGTTTTCTTGTGGTTTTTATGTAAAGTTTTCTTAATGTTCTTGGAACAATTTGAGAACGTGACTTTAAATAGAACCGTGAGGAAACTTGTAGAAAAGGTTATGCTGAAGTACTGAAATTCCCACTGAAGAACGTTGTTTCTTAATGTTCTCTGAACTATTTCAGAACATTCCCCATGTCAAACCAGTTGGAGAACATTCCTAGAACATTATAAACATTCAAATTAAATGTAACCATGTTTGAACTCTTAGGAAACGTTCTGTTAAAGTAATGAAATGCCAAGAGAATTACTTTTTTTGTCAACTTATTTAAATGTGATGTGAATGTTCCTAAGCCAAGCAACTATGAAGCACCATTCTCAGAAAGTTGTGGGAAGGTTGTATGCAAAATAATCACAGGACAACCACGCTCTCACCAAACTCTAAGAAACGTAGGGGTTCTCAGAATTTTATGAGCTAGCTGGGAATGCACTGTTTCCACAATGCACTGTTGTTGTTGCCCTGTCCATTTGCTGGTCTGTCTGTCTTTTACTGGCCACTGTTGACCGGAAGCGCTCAGGAGACAGCTGTGTTGTGGCCTTGTCTTACGTGTGAGAGTTTGTTTTATTTGTGCTTGTCTCCTTCCATTTCAGTGAGAAGGAAGGTCATTTTTGTGGTTATTGTGAACAGACAGTACAGGGCTCTGATATGATAATAAACTTGGACTAAAATAGAGCACATCATTCTGATCCTCTAATAAACCGCGTGGTTGGACCTAGACAGTCAGTTAATTTAGCACTACCGTTTTATCTTGGCCAGGAAGCCTCTCTGCAGATTGAGGAATGATAAGTTCATTAGATCGATGCAGATAACTCAAGTTTCAAGTGTTATTAGTTGTATGTGCGGGATACGCATGGTATTCATCGTCTAACAAAATGCTTACTTGCATGTGTGTTCCTTCTCGACAATGCAACAACAATAAGAAAAGATAAGATTACGAACATAAAGTTAACAGCAGTAGAGTATGTATATTTTTTTAGCATAAGTATCCTATAGGAAGGCATCATTTATAGTCTAATATTTACATGTGTATTGGGGGGGCATCTTCCTGATGCTGATTACAGTAGTTATTTCTATACTGAAGGCCTCAGAATTCTGAAGTCAATCTTAATAATCAGAAACTATTTTCAATAAATGTAAGAAATTATATGGTTAATTGTTGGGTTGTGTTATCTATGTCTTATTTCAAAGCATTTAGTTTCAACATGAAGATGTGACGTTTTCCAAGATATTCCTAATGACTTTCCATTCAAATGGTGATGTGATCACCGTTTCTTTTCAACTTTTCTACCAAATGAAAAGGGTTCAGTAATGTAGCTGTACTGTGGCTTAAGTTGAACTCTGTTCTTACTACCCTAGTGCCTTTTACTGTGTTTCAGGAAGGAGTTGTAACCTTTCATGTTTTTTGTAGCCATTGAATTGGAGAGTGGTGAGAGACATGTAAAAGTGTTGTTGGGTTCAACCTATTTCAATTCCATTTGAATTATATTAAAAACTGTGCGTTTGCCTTTGCACTTGTAACTGCAGATTAGGTTGATTGTCATTAATACTTTAGTACTTTTGTTCAAACAGAAGATGTTTGAAACGGTTATCCATGTTTTTCACTGTTACTTGTTTCCCTTTTTCTTCTCATTTTAATTTGAAGCATTTGGTCCTTAGTTCTTAATTTGTCAAACTGCATTTTATAAGATATATTTGCATGAACAAATCTTACAGATGCAGTATTTGTGATGATTTTTGACATGGCTACAACAAATGTCCATGTCAAATTGCTTGTTTTACAGAATCATCTTTTTATAGACCAAATAAATATTTATATTGAACTGTATTTAATATTAGAAATGTTTGTGAAACTGAGATTTCTTTGTGTCCACCTGAAAATCTCTTCAGTTATTTGAAATGACCATTTTTATGCAGTTTTGACATGGTAGGTCATTTTTTTACAACCCCAAAAAATGTATGTCCATTTTAATGGTTGGGTTCAATCTATGATGTTCATTCTATGAGGCTCAGATCTGTATGAGTGAATTAATCATAAGAATCTAGTGAGCTAATTAAAACAATCAAATTGACTGTCCACTCCAGTCCATTTTTAACAATTTCAATAAAGAGATGTGATTTTTGGTCACTTAGTGTCTGTGTGGCTTCACTTTGAAATGGCTCTAGTTTTTACCATGTTGAAGGGACTTTCTTTTGTGTCCTTTCTCTGCATTACCTCAGCCCTGTTGGTTCTGTATTATGTAGACGTGGTGAGGTGTGTTTTTCTAAGCACTGAAGACATTCAGCAAAGTTTCCAATCTGTGCTGCCAAGGTTGTCAGGAACAGTGAAAACATGCAACCACTGGCCCAAGATAAAATATATTTTCTTCTGCAGTGAGGCATGTTGATGCAAGTGAAGCATTGGTCAACCTTCCTGAATGTTTTGGAACACTTGCTGTACCTTGCCTGCAGTGCTTACACACTCAAACTGTACTAGCAGCCAGCTAGGCCACCTGCTACTCGACAGCCTCACTGCAGTCCACAGTTCACCAGCAGTATGCGATCACGCAACCAAGGGAGGGAGGGCAGGGGTCACAAAACAGATTTTACAGTAGGATAGCACCTAGGTTATATAATTTGTCCCCCACATTGGGAAACACTCATCTGATATCCAGAACTGCACATTACTTAGACTTGTAGTGAGGGGAGGATGGCTCATAATGAATGGAATGGTATCAAACACATGGACAATCAGGTGTTTAATGTGTTTGAGACCAATCCATTCATTCTCTTCCAACCATTACTATAAAGTGACACCAGCCACCACTGACACACACCACCTCTGTTTGTATTTCACCAACTGCTGCATCCTCTCCTCTGCCCCTCTCACCTATCGAGACTCTTCTGCAAAGGACTCTGGTAGGATACACCTGACTATCCTCAATGAAAGGTGGCTATCGAGAAGGGGATTCCACTCTCCTGTTTGCCTACTCACAAATGGACACTCTCCTCGACCACTTATCTGTTTCTGAGTCACAGAGGACGAAGGATGTACATTTGCCTAAAAAAGGAAAAAGACAATAACAGCTATGTCACTATCCACAGCATCTTTCTACCATCTGGGCATCCCATACAATAATGTTGTCTTTCTGTCTCTGTGGGAGAGATGAGGGCTCTCAAAGAACAACCATGCAGATAAAAGGCTCTCATTTTCACTCCCACACACAAACATGAACTTACTCACCAAATGACTTCTTACAATTGTGTTGTGTGCGTGTGTGTTTGTGTGCCTGTATGCCTCTCACACTTGCTTGTCCCTTAAAGATTTGTAGGGCACTCCACCCATGTGGCAGCTCTTAATTTATTCAGCCATCCATTTTTCCTGTAGATTTTTGTAACATTTTATTGGAACATTTGTTGGGGGGGTCTGTGAACAGTTTAAAAGTATTGTTAAATCTATATAAACGTGTACAAAGATGTATAGCAGAAATAGTATTCATTGTATTTGTTGGTTGAGTTTATTGCATCAAAACTGGTAAACAGCAGAGGCAACCAGATTGCAGGGGTCTACTCCCACCTGGTGGCCAAGTCCATGAAGATCACACCTAAGCCTGTCACTAGATCGCCACACCAGAAATGGCAGTGGGAGAAGATGGAGCGAATGGACTGCGTTTTGTAGACTTTACCTTTCGCCAAAATGGTAAAAAAACGACATTGTTTAGATGGAGTGCAAGAGCGAATTTAGTTATTGGACACGCGCACTTCACACAGTAGGCGTTCCCTAACATATTTTTATAACTAACCCAAGATAGTCCAGAGCCTGTCGTTTCCAATGGTAGCAAATGAATCATAATGTGCAGACCAAATAACGAGAAGAAGCAGAGCCATGCACGAGCTAGTGAGATCCTATATGCGTGTTCTAGCATTTATTTGCATATTTTCGCTACTCTGTAAGGTGCGCGTGTGTAATAACAAAATGTGCCCTTGCGCTCCTAAACAACACCATATTTTGAAACTTGGCAAAGGGTAAAGTCTACAAAACACCGTCCACTCTGTTTGTTACAGATTATAGTTTTATAAACAGAAAACTGTTTGGAGATCAAATGTTCAATCGATGAGACAATTTGCAGAATGTCTGATAAAATCTCACACCATCGTCTCCCACTACCAGCCGCTGGGTTTCCTCTCCTTTCAGGGACTGAAAAAGCCAACCGGATGCTTCACATTTATAAATCCGGTGAAATATCTATCTGTGGCGACACCGTGTCACAATGTGCTCTTGAAAATCAGAACCAGCCTTTTTTTATATATATATATATTTTTAAATATTTTTATTAACAACAAATCAATACATAAAGCACATGAGGGAACACAAGCATACATAGATTACAAACAATGGACAATCGAGCTAGGGGGTACAATATCACATTACAATTACACAAGGACCTTAAGGGACATGCATATACTTACAATTCTAACAGCTTTTTTGTTAGTAGAGCATTTAACCGTCTTAAAATACAGTTCAATTTCTTTTTGTAGGATACGAAAATGTGGTTTTCTGTTTGTAAATTTACATTAGTGTATATGAAATTTGGCCAAAAGAATAATGAAATTAATTACATAAAAATGATTCCGCTTATTTCTATTGTATGTAAAGATGCTGTTCTTCCACTAACCTCATTGCAACTCCCCTCCAAGTCTCCGACCACTACCTTGTATCCTTTTCCCTCTCGCTCTCATCCAACACTTCCCACACTGCCCCTACTCGGATGGTATCGCGCCGTCCCAACCTTCGCTCTCTCTCCCCCGCTACTCTCTCCTCTTCCATCCTATCATCTCTTCCCTCTGCTCAAACCTTCTCCAACCTATCTCCTGATTCTGCCTCCTCAACCCTCCTCTCCTCCCTTTCTGCATCCTTTCACTCTCTATGCCCCCTATCCTCCAGGCCGGCTCGGTCCTCCCCTCCCGCTCCGTGGCTCGACGACTCATTGCAGGGCTCGGGCAGCCGAGCGGAAATGGAGGAAAACTCGCCTCCCTGCGGACCTGGCATCCTTTCGCTCCCTCCTCTCTACATTTTCCTCTTCTGTCTCTGCTGCTAAAGCCACTTTCTACCACTCTAAATTCCAAGCTTCTGCCTCTAACCCTAGGAAGCTCTTTGCCACCTTCTCCTCCCTCCTGAATCCCCCCCCCTCCCTCTCTGCAGATGACTTTGTCAACCATTTTGAAAAGAAGGTCGACGACATCCGATCCTCGTTTGCTAAGTCAAACGACACCGCTGGTTCTGCTCACACTGACCTACCCTGTGCTCTGACCTCTTTCTCCCCTCTCTCTCCAGATGAAATCTCGCGTCTTGTGACGGCCGGCCGCCCAACAACCTGCCCGCTTGACCCTATCCCCTCCTCTCTTCTCCAGACCATTTCCGGAGACCTTCTCCCTTACCTCACCTCGCTCATCAACTCATCCCTGACCGCTGGCTACGTCCCTTCCGTCTTCAAGAGAGCGAGAGTTGCACCCCTTCTGAAAAAACCTACACTCGATCCCTCCGATGTCAACAACTACAGACCAGTATCCCTTCTTTCTTTTCTCTCCAAAACTCTTGAACGTGCCGTCCTTGGCCAGCTCTCCCGCTATCTCTCTCAGAATGACCTTCTTGATCCAAATCAGTCAGGTTTCAAGACTAGTCATTCAACTGAGACTGCTCTTCTCTGTATCACGGAGGCGCTCCGCACCGCTAAAGCTAACTCTCTCTCCTCTGCTCTCATCCTTCTAGACCTATCGGCTGCCTTCGATACTGTGAACCATCAGATCCTCCTCTCCACCCTCTCCGAGTTGGGCATCTCCGGCGCGGCCCACGCTTGGATTGCGTCCTACCTGACAGGTTGCTCCTACCAGGTGGCGTGGCGAGAATCTGTCTCCTCACCACGCGCTCTCACCACTGGTGTCCCCCAGGGCTCTGTTCTAGGCCCTCTCCTATTCTCGCTATACACCAAGTCACTTGGCTCTGTCATAACCTCACATGGTCTCTCCTATCATTGCTATGCAGACAACACACAATTAATCTTCTCCTTTTCCCGTTTCTGATGACCAGGTGGCGAATCGCATCTCTGCATGTCTGGCAGACATATCAGTGTGGATGACGGATCACCACCTCAAGCTGAACCTCGGCAAGACGGAGCTGCTCTTCCTCCCGGGGAAGGACTGCCCATTCCATGATCTCGCCATCACGGTTGACAACTCCATTGTGTCCTCCTCCCAGAGCGCTAAGAACCTTGGCGTGATCCTGGACAACACCCTGTCGTTCTCAACTAACATCAAGGCGGTGGCCCGTTCCTGTAGGTTCATGCTCTACAACATCCGCAGTGTACGACCCTGCCTCACACAGGAAGCGGCACAGGTCCTAATCCAGGCACTTGTCATCTCCCGTCTGGATTAATGCAACTCGCTGTTGGCTGGGCTCCCTGCCTGTGCCATTAAACCCCTAAATCCAGAACGCCGCAGCCCGTCTGGTGTTCAACCTTCCCAAGTTCTCTCACGTCACCCCGCTCCTCCGCTCTCTCCACTGGCTTCCAGTTGAAGCTCGCATCCGCTACAAGACCATGGTGCTTGCCTACGGAGCTGTGAGGGGAACGGCACCTCAGTACCTCCAGGCTCTGATCAGGCCCTACACCCAAACAAGGGCACTGCGTTCATCCACCTCTGGCCTGCTCGCCTCCCTACCACTGAGGAAGTACAGTTCCCGCTCAGCCCAGTCTAAACTGTTCGCTGCTCTGGCCCCCCAATGGTGGAACAAACTCCCTCACGACGCCAGGACAGCGGAGTCAATCACCACCTTCCGGAGACACCTGAAACCCCACCTCTTTAAGGAATACCTAGGATAGGATAAGTAATCCTTCTCACCCCCCCCCCTTTAAGATTTAGATGCACTATTGTAAAGTGACTGTTCCACTGGATGTCATAAGGTGAATGCACCAATTTGTAAGTCGCTCTGGATAAGAGCGTCTGCTAAATGACTTAAATGTAAAAATGTAAATGTAAAGAATCCAAACAGTACATCTCTCCACAATAGTGTAAAATCTTCATAAATGTGTTCAATTATAAACCTACTGATGTCTTGCCACAGTTTTCTTACATGCATACAATGCCAAAAAAGATGCACAACTGTTTCTGGGTGGTCATTACAAAAGGAGCAATTTGAGTTGATGTTTTCCTTAAACTTCTTCATATAGTGGTTGGCAGGATAATATTTATGAATAATTTTAAAGGAAACTTCCTTAATTTTGTTAACAAGTAGGTATGTTTGTGGCAACATCCAAACTTTTTTCCAACAGATATTATCAATAAATCCATTCCAATAAGGCATGACATAAGGTATAGATACAACATCCTGCTGAAACAAGGATCGTATCGCTCTGTTGTTGAAAAATCAGAACCAGCCGATTTCGCCGGGTATGTGTCCTGTGACGTCCACAAGAGTGCAGATGTTACAGAAATTATTTTCCGGTTTTTGTATTTGTGGTTCATACTGGACATTGAATTAAAATGTTACTCCAGAATGGCGCAGCGGTCTAAGGCAGTGCTAGAGGAGTAAATACAGATCCTGGTTTGATCACACCGGCCTTCATCGGGAGTCCCATAGGGCAGCTCACAATTGGCCCAGCGTTGTCCAGGTTAGGGGAGGGCTTGGCCGGGGTAGGTCATCATTGTAAATAAGAATTTGTTCTTAACTGACTTTCTTAGTTAAATAATGGTTAAATAAAATGTAAGAACTTATTTTGGTCTTTCAAGAAGTGAACCACAGAATTTGTACTGTCTGAGTGAACCCTTCAACAACTTTCCACTTGCAAGCTAGCTAACGTTAACATTGGGTTACTGATGTAAACATGGTTCTCTGAGTAAAGTAACGGTTCTCCAAACGACCTATGGGAACTCCTTCCCCTTCATGTGATGTGATTTGAGATGCTTAATATCAACGATGTTTACAATCACGTCACACTCTTACTGTTCCCACATGACCTGTCACTATGAACTGCGGTGTGGCGTGACATACTGGCTATTACTTTACTTGAACCCCACGAAGGTGGAGGAGCAACATGAAAGCTTGGGGACCCTTTACTCTACTCTGAGAACCACGGTTACATCCGTAACCCAACGTTCTTTTTAGTTTTCGTAACGGGTTGACAAAATATGTATGTGAGAGTCTGTACCAAAGAGGTCATCCCAACAACAGAGCGGGAAAACTCACCATTTTAAAGGGGAATTTCATCCTGGGGGAATCTTGGCTTGTGTTCATCATATCTGAGGTATTTGTAGAAAAGTGAGATGTGATTACCCAGGAGGAATGCAGGTCACAGCTTTGAGCGCTGAATGACACCATATGACAGCTTCCAGTGTATTGATGGGGGGTGGTAGTGGCATTTCGCGAAGGTTCTGTGTTAAAACTGATAGCACTACACATTTTTGTGGGTGTAGATGTGATTGTCCTTGTTCGATAGAGCCATTTGACGTCTTTCAGCGATGTTCCTATTGGCGGATTCATTGCTAAATGTACAAGGAAACACCGTTTTTCCAGTCTCTGAAAGACTACATCTTGTGTTGGGCTTTCCTTCCTGCTCTAGTATCCGTCCCTCTCCCAAGTCAGACTTTTTTGAAAAGGAGGTGGACACTAACAACAATCCTTTGGGCAAAACTGAAAGAACTGACCAGACGCGATGGCTTCAAGTGATTCCTCTTATCAACACAAATTCGACGATGGAGCATCTATTAGCTACATGGTGACATTCAACGATACATGTTTCAACCAGAATATAGTGAAGAGGATTTGAAACAAAGAGTTGTGTAATGAAGTTCGTCTGTTGTTTGAAGAGAGTCAGACCGAAATGCAGCGTGTAGGTTACTCATGACTTTTAATGAAGATAAAGCGGTACATGAAATAACTGAAAATATGAAAACAACAAACGAGTGAAACTAAATACAGCCTATCTGGTGACTAACACAGAGACAGGTACAATCACCCACGAAATACAACGCGCACTCAGGCTACTTAAATACGGTTCCCAATCCGAGACAACTAGAATCAGCTGACTCCAATTAGGAATCGCCTCAGGCAGCCAAGCCTAACTAGACACACCCCTAATAATACACACTCCCAATTAATACAAACCCCAATACGAAATACAACATATAAACCCATGTCACACCCTGGCCTACCCAAACATATAACAAAAACACAAGATACAATGACCAAGGCGTGACAAGTTGTATTTAGTTAATGTTAGAAGCTCAGATGCAGCTGATGCCAGCACCAAGAGAGCAGATGACAAATACTGTGCCTAGCTAAGTAAGTCATAGAACATGATGATGCCGGTGGATAGAGCTGCCGTGTTATCGTCCCTCAACCAATAATGCTATTTTCGTTTTTTTCGCGTTGTTCATAACTTGTTTTGTACATAATGTTGCTGCTACTGTCTCCTATGACCGAAAAGAGCTTCTAAACCGCAGAATTGGGATTGCTCACCTAAAACTGGATGAAGAGTTTTTCTTCAAAGAGTCGGACGCGAGGGATATACTGTTGACACCTGGTCAGGCCCCGATCCCTATGATTCGCTGGAGAAGGAAACTGAGATTCCGAGGCAAAGGATCAGGGTGCCTTGTGAGGACCAGTCAATGAGTGGCTAATCTACCTTTGCCCTCCGTTCTGCTAGCTAACGTTAAATTGCTAGAAAATAAATGGGACGAACTGAAAGCACGTATATCCGACCAACGGGACATTAAAAACTGTAATATTTTATGCTTCATCGAGTCGTAGATGAACGACAATATTAAGAACATATAGCTGGTGTGTTATATACTCTATCGGCAAGACAGAATAGCAGCCTCTGGTAAGACATGGGGGGGGGCAAAGCATTTACTTAAACAACAGTTGGTGCACGATATCTAAGGAAGTCTCAAAGTTTTGCTCGCCTAAGGTGGAGTATCTTATGATTTACATTTACATTTAAGTCATTTAGCAGACGCTCTTATCCAGAGCGACTTACAAATTGGTGCATTCACCTTATGACATCCAGTGGAACAACCACTTTACAATAGTGCATCTAAATATTTTAAGGGGGGGGAGGGGGGGTGAGAAGGATTACTTTATCCTATCCTAGGTATTCCTTAAAGAGGTGGGGTTTCAGGTGTCTCCGGAAGGTGGTGATTGACTCCGCTGTCCTGATAAGCTGCAGACCTCACTATTTACCCAGAGAGTTTATCAGTTTTTTTTCAAATCTGTCTATCTACCACCACAGAGCAAGGTTGGAACTAAAACCGCACTAAATGAGCTGTATTCCGCCATAAGCAAACAGGAAGACGCTCTTCCAGTGGCGGTGTTCCTAGTGGCCAGTGACTTTAATGCAGGGAAACTCAAATCAGTTTTACCTCATTTCTATCAACATGTTAAATGTGAAACTAGAGGTAAAACATATTCTAGACCGCCTCTACTCCACAGACAGAGATGTGTACAAAGCTCTCCCTCGCCCTCCATTTGGCAAATCTGACCATTTTTTAAACATTTTTTTTCACCTTTATTTAACCAGGTAGGCAAGTTGAGAACAAGTTCTCATTTACAACTGTGACCTTGCCAAGATAAAGCAAAGCAGTTCGACACATACAACAACACAGAGTTACACATGGAATAAACAAACATGCAGTCAATAGTACAGTAGAAAAAGTCTATATACAGTGTGTGCAAATGAGGTAGGATAAGGAGGTAAGGCAATAAATAGGCCATGGTGGCAAAGTAATATAGCAATTAAACACTGGAATGGTAGATGTGCAGAAGATGAATGTGCAAGTAGAGATAATGGGGTGCAAAGGAGCAAGATCAATAAATAAATACAGTATGAGGATGAGGTAGTTGGATGGGCAATTTACAGATGGGCTATGTACAGGTGCAGTGATCTGTGAGCTGCTCTGATAGATGGTGCTTAAAGCTAGTGAGGTAGATATGAGTCTCCAGCTTCAGTGATTTTTGCAGTTTGTTCCAGTCATTGGCAGCAGAGAACTGGAAGGAAAGGCGGCCAAAGTAAGATTTGGCTTTGGGGGTGACCAGTGAGATATACCTGCTGGCGCGCATGCTACGGGTGGGTACTGCTATGGTGACCAGTGAGCTGAGATAAGGCGGGGCTTTACCTAGCAGAGACTTGTAGATTACCTGGAGCCAGTGGGTTTGGCGGTGAGTATGAAGCGAGGGCCAGCCAACGAGAGCGTACAGGTCGCAGTGGTGGGTAGTATATGGGGCTTTGATGACAAAACGGATGGCACTGTGAAAGTGCATCCAATTTGTTGAGTAGAGTGATTCTTCCGATCACATTAAGGAGTACACCACATCAGTCACTGACTTTATCAATAAGTTCATTGAGGACGTCGTCCTCACTGTGACCGTAGGTACATATCCCAACCAGAAGCCATGGATTACAGGCAACATTCGCACTGAGCTAAAGGGTAGAGCTGCCGCTTTCAAGGAGCGGGACTCTAACCCGGAAGCTTATAAGAAATTCCGCTATTGTTAAGCACGCCTCTATGAAGAGGGAACGCAAAACCCTGCTATAACTCAACTCTCCAAGAAGTGAAAGAGGTATGGACTGTAGGTGCGAAGGATGACAAAAGGCGGAGAATTTACAGTTTACTAGGAATTTATTCCTTCACATGGTAATATGGGGAAAAGGGGCTGGATGGAACCAAAGCAAAGAAAGTAAATATCAAAGCCCCCTCTCCTATCTTACCTGCCTAATTACTACTTACCTAATTTAGCACCACCTGGTGCCCGAACCAAAATACAGGGGGTGGTCCACCCAGGTCTTACCTAGTGCGCCTAGACCGTGAATATACTACGGGTAGATGTATGCCCGCGGGCCTCTTTCTTGCCTAAGCACTCCCTAGGTGTCTTCCCCTTACCCCCTGGGAACAAAGGAAACATAATATTATTAAAAAATTTCAAACACACTGAGAAACACAGGACATCAAATAGGCTCTGTCTGACTGAGCAACAAACTAACATAGAACATACCAAAACAAGTCCCAGCAACAACTAACACAGTAAATAACCCACAGCCATCAGCCTCATCTCTCAGTAATCATCTCAGGATATACAATCAATCTCTCTGCAATGACCTCCCAGCAATGATCTCTCTTCAATCTATATCTCTGCAATGACCTCCCAGCAATGATCTGTCTCCAATCTATATCTCTGCAATGATCTCTCTCCAATCTTCGACGAACCATCAAACAGGCAAAGCGTCAATTCAGGACTAAGATCAAATCGTACTAAACCGACTCTAACGCTCGTCGGATGTAGCAGGGCTTGCAAACTATTACAGACTACAAAGGGAAGCACGGCCGAGAGCTGCCCAGTGACACGAGCCAAATAACTTCTATGCTCGCTTTGAGGCAAGTAACACTGAAACATGCATGAGAGCATCAACTGTTCTAGATGACTGTGTGATCACACTCTCCGCAGTTGATGTGAGTAAGACCTTTAACCTCTTGAACCTCTGGGGGCAGTATTTCATTTTTGGATGAAAAACGTTCCCGTTTTAAACAAGATATTTTGTCACGAAAAGATGCTCGACTATGCATATAATTGACACCTTTGGAAAGACAACACTCTGATGTTTCCAAAACTGCAAAGATATTGTCTGTGAGTGCCACAGAACTAATGCTACAGGTGAAACCAAGATTACATTTCATACAGGAAGTGAGCCAGAATTTGAATGCGCTGTGTTCCAATGTCTCCTTATATGGCTGTGAATGCGCAAGGAATGAATGAGCCTACACTTTCTGTCGTTTCCCCAAGGTGTCTGCAGCATTGTGACGTATTTATAGGCATATCATTGGAAGATTTACCATAAGAGACTACATTTACCAGGTGTCCGCTCGGTGTCCTCCGTCGAAACTATGGAGTATTCTCCAGGTGCGTGCATTTTTCCATTTTGTTCAGAGGAGAAACCAAACTGCCACGAGTGTTTTATCATCGAATAGATATGTGAAAAACACCTTGAGGATTGGTTCTAAACAACGTTTGCCATGTTTCTGTCGATATTATGGAGTTCATTTGGAAAAAAGTTTGCCGTTGTAATGACTGAATTTTCGGGTTTTTTTCTTAGCCAAACGTGATGAACAAAACGGAGCGATATCTCCGACACAAATAATCTTTTGGGAAAAACAGAACATTTTCTATCTAACTGAGAGTCTCCTCATTGAAAACATCTGAAGTTCTTCAAAGGTAAATTATTTTATTTGAATGCTTTTCTTGTTTTTGTGAAAATGTTGCCTGCTGAATGCTAGGCTTAATGCTATGCTAGCTATCAATACTCTTACACAAATGCTTGTGTAGCTATGGTTGAAAAGCATTTTTTGAAAATCTGAGATGACAGTGTTGTTATTAACAAAAGGCTAAGCTTGTGAGCCAATATATTTATTTCATTTCATTTGCGATTTTCATGAATAGTTAACGTTGTGTTATGGTAATAATGAGGCTATAATTACACTCCCGGATACGGGATTGCTCGTCGCAACAGGTTAAACAGGTCAACATTCACAAGGCCGCTGGGCCAGACGGATTACCAGGACGTGTACTCCGAGCATGCGCTGACAACAGGCAAGTGTCTTCACTGACATTTTCAACCTCTCCCTGTCTGAGTCTTTAATACCAACATGTTTCAAGCAGACCACCATAGTCCCTGTACCTAAGAACACTAATTTAACCTGCCTAAATGACTACTGACCTATAGCACTCACATCTGTAGCCATGAAATGCTTTGAAAGGCTGGTCATGGCTTCACATCAACACTATTATCCCAGAAACCCTAGACCCACTCCAAATTGCATACCGCACCAACAGATCCACAGATGATGCCATCACTATTGCACTGCACACTGCCCTATCCCACCTGGATAAAAGGAACACCTACAATTGAAGGTGGAAGTTTACATACACCTTAGCCAAATACATTTGAATTCTGTTTTTTAATCCTAGTACAAATTCTCTGTTTTAGGTCAGTTAGGATCACCA
The DNA here is from genome assembly GCF_021184085.1 of Oncorhynchus gorbuscha. Classification (NCBI taxonomy): domain Eukaryota; kingdom Metazoa; phylum Chordata; class Actinopteri; order Salmoniformes; family Salmonidae; genus Oncorhynchus; species Oncorhynchus gorbuscha. The sequence continues at coordinate 27,221,236 of NC_060189.1, forward strand.
TTTTATTTTAACAAATGTGAAATGTCAGAATAATAGTACAGAGAATGATTTATTTCAGTTTTTTTTCTTTCATCACATTCCCAGTGGGTCAGAAGTTTACATACACTGAACTAGTATTTGGGTCAAACGTTTCAGGTAGCCTTCACAAGCTTCCCCCAATAAGTTGGGTGAATTTTGGCCCATTCCTCCTGACAGAGCTGATGTAACTGAGTCAGGTTTGTAGGCCTCCTTGCTCACACACACTTTTTCAGTTCTGCCCACAGATTTTCTATGGGATTGAGGTCAGGGCTTTGTGATGGCCACTCCAACACATTGACTTTGTTGTCCTTAAGCCATTTTGCCACAACTTTGGAAGTATGCTTGGGGTCATTGTCCATTTGGAAGACCCATTTGCGACCAAGCTTTAACTTCCTGACTGATGTCTTGAGATGTTGCTTCAATATATCCACATAATTTTCTCTCCTCATGATGCCGTCTATTTTGTGAAGTGCACCAGTCCTTCCTGCAGCAAAGCATAGAGGCACTTAGTTTGAAGGTAGGCCTTGAAATACATCCACAGGTACACCTCCAATTGACTCAAATGATGTCAATTAGCCTATCAGAAGCTTCTAAAGCCATGACATCATTTTCTGGAATTTTCCAAGCTGTTTAAAAGCACAGTCAACTTAGTGTATGTAAATTTCTGACACACTGGAATTGTGATACAGTGAATTATAAATGAAATAAACTGTCTGTAAACAATTATTGGAAAAATAACTTGTGTCATGCACAAAGTAGATGTTCTAACCGACTTGCCAAAACTATAGTTTGTTAACAAGACATTTGTGGAGTGGTTGAAAAAGGAGTATTAATGACTCCAACCTAAGTGTATGTAAACTTCCGACTTCAACTGTATTTGAGAATGCTATTCATTGACTACAGCTCAGCATTCAACACCATAGTGCCTCAAACTCATCACTAAACAGCTCCCTCTGCAACTGGATCCTAGACTTCCTGACGGGCTGCCTCAGGTGGTAAGGGTAGGTAACAACACACCCGCAACGCTGATCCTCAACACGGGGGCCCCTCAGGGGTGCGTGCTCAGTCCCCTCTGGTACTCCCTGTTCACTCATGACTGAACGGCCAGGCACAACTCCAACACCATCATTAAGTTTGCTGAAGACACAACAGTGGTAGGCCTGATCACTGACAATGATGAGACAGCCTATAGGGAGGAGGTCAGGGACCTGACCATGTGGTGCAAGGACAACAACCTCTCCCTCAACAAAGAGGATAATTGTGGACTACAGGAAAAAGAGGACCTAGCATGCCTCCATTCTCATCGACGGGGCTGTAGTGGTGCAGGTTGAGAGCTTCAAGTTCCTTGGCGTCCACATCAACAACAAACTAACATGGTCCATGCACACCAAGACAGTCGTGAAGAATGCACGACAAAACCTATTCCCCCTCAGGAGACTGAATATTTTTTTACATGTTCTCCTTTAGTCATAGATATGGCTAGCTACTAAACAGCAAGCTACAATTTACCATGTGAAGGAATAAATTCCCAGTAAACAGTCAATTCTCTGCCTTTGTCATCCTTACTCGCACCTACAATCCCATACCTCTTTCACGCCACAGGGAGTTGAATTGTAACAGGGTGTTGCGTACCTTCTTCCTAGAGGTGTACATAACATGCACCATGCCTTGTATTTGTAACTTGTTAGCAAACGTGTAACATCAGCAACTGCAAATACGTTTACTAGCTAGCTATGTAACATAATTGACGAGGGTTGACATTGGTTATGATTATGACTGTGGATGCATTTTAATCCCACAAAAACAATAGGCATGATGCAAGATAGGATTCCAAACAGCTGTAAATAATAAGTATTCCATATCCAGCAAGCTAAGTTTACTAGCAATCAGGGAGGAGAAACAATAATACAACAATTTACTGTTAACCTCTAAAACTGAAGCTGGTTTAACTATAAAAATATTTGCCTAAGCATGCCTGATCAACATGTATGTATGTTGATACTGTCTGCCTACCTACCTGGTCACTGTGGAAAGGTTGAGAGTTATGCCATATTTCCTTCTATTAGGCTCCACATTTTTGTAAATGTAATCTGGGTCTGTGCACATGTATGCATGTTCAACTAGTCTACCCTAATGTTGATATTATGCTGGCATGGTTCAACTGTTCAAACTGTACAATATTATAATTGTAGTTTTTTTGTCTTTCTGACAATAACGTGTGGTGCCTGGGCTTCTTCCTGGGGTGGATTCTAGATACAGAAATAGAAACCTTTGCCTACACGTGTCATTGTAGCAAAACTGCATCCTGTAAAACTGTATCCCTCTCAAGGGATTAGACATTATGCTGTATTTCAAGTAGATGACTCAGGAGGAGCTGAATGGCAGTTTGATTGTGAAAACACTCCTCCCATCTGCTGATCACCAATTCTCTTAGCTACAGAATGATACACCAGATAATGTGATTCAACTAAAGTCTTTTGGTATTCATTACTGGGAGTTACAGGATAGGTACTGTTTGGTGTAGCACAGAGAATTTTCGACCAACCTTGGTGATGCTGTCTTCGTCCTCGGTTCGGGGGAAACAGGAGTCTCATAAAATGTCCATGTCCAGTTGCAGGGGGTCAGTTTGAACTTAGAAAATGCTCTGTTATTAAAATAAATACTTTTTTTGTGCGCCGCCATCATGTTTATTTCAAGTCTTCTCACTCATTGATTGAGACAGGTCTCTGTCCACATGACATGCAGCACTGCCTCGATCAATGAAAGAAGTCATGAAATAGACAAGATGCCTGCAAAAATCTTTGGTAAATCACCATATAACCATATAATCACCATATAACGTTCTTGTTGAATACCCAGTTCTCTTGAGTTAGCATTAAATAGTGTACACTCCCCTGTATTTCAGAATATGACAAATAAACAAACATTCTTTGGATATCTGCATGTCTAGCTTCTCTTTGATGCTACAGAGCCCTGTACAGCTTATATGAATATCTTATGTAAATCCATAAGGGCAGACAAATGTTTAAGATTGATAGAAAATATCCATATTTACATCAGGGCTCTCCAACCCTGTCCCCGTAGAGCTACCGTCCTGTAGAACCTACAGGAGGGTTGCTCTCTAGGAACAGCGTTGGAGACCATGGTCTTATGCTGAGCCACACTGGCTGTGTTTACACAGGCATTCTGATATTTTTTCCACGAATTGGTCTTAATCACATCAGATCTTTTTCAGAACTGATCTGATTGGTCAAAAGACTAATTCGTGCAAGAGGACCAAACAGTTGATGGTTAAGAAGCCCTACACTACTTTCGGAAAAGTCTTATCCAGCTTGCCATTCACCGCAGCCACAGCCCTTTATCCGGCTTCGGTACACTGGCAATTGTGTTTGGCATGGTGGACTGGGGAAGCTGAGACTCTTTGTGCTTATGGCAATGGGCTGTCCTGTCGGCGGTGAATGGCCAGCTGGATAAGACTCTGCCGAAAGTGGTGTAGGGCTTCTTAACCACCAATTGTTTGATCCTCTTGCAGAAGATTTACTCGTACTGCACATCTCCTGGAAATACATGTTTGTGGTGTTAGCATTTGACACTTTTTGTGAAAGGGACATAGGGCAACACACCTTTGTTGGTCAAGGTATCAACCGAATGGGACATATTTATTTACAATAACGGCCTTGGGCCAATTGTGCGCCGCCCTATGGGACTCCCAATTACAGCCGGATGTAATTCAGTCTGGATTCAAACCAGGGATTGGAGTGACACCTCTTGAACTGAGATGCAGTGCATTAGACCGCTGCACCACTCGGGAGCCCTTACAGTGAAATGCTTAGTTACAAGCCCTTAACCAGCAATACAGTTTTAAGAAAAATATGTGTTAAGTAAAAATAGATAAGTAAAACATCTAATTAAAGTAACATCATTAAAAAGCAGCAGTAAACGCTTACCCCCCCCCACTAATCTTAGACTGGCTAGGTAAGCATACCTAACATGAACATTTCAGTATGGTCAGCTTGCTGTTAGCTAACTAGTGTCACTAAATTTGTACCAAGATTGCTAGCCAGCTGAGACTGCCTGAGAACCAACTAAATAAAATAAAATTGTATTTGTCACATGCGCCGAATACATCAGGTAAGACCTTACCGTGAAATGCTTACTTACAAGCCCTTAACCAAGAATGCAGTTAAGAAAAATAAGAGTTAAGAAAATATTTACTAAATAAACTAGTGAGTAGCAGCAACATAAACAAAAAATGGGGGATCAATGCAAACAGTTTGGGTAGCCATTTGATTAGCTGTTCAGCAGTATTATGGCTTGGGGGTAGAAGCTGTTAAAAAGCCTTTTGGACCTAGACTTGGCACTCCGGTACTGCTTCCTGTGCAGTAGTAGAGAGAACAGTCTATGACTAGGGTTACTGGAGTCTTTGGCATTATTTAGGGCCTTCCTCTGACACACCTGGCATATAGGTCCTGGATGGCAGGAATCTTGGCACCAGTGATTTACTGAGCCGTACGCACTACCCTCTGTAGCGCCATGCAGTCGGAGGCCGAGCAGTTGCCATAACAGGCGGTGATGCAACCAGTCAGGATGCTCTCGATGGTGCAGCTGCAGAACGTTTTGAGGATCTGAGGACCTATGCCAAATGTCCTGAGGGAGAATAGGCTACGTCTAAGCATACACCCCTGAGGGGCCCTCGTGTTGAGGATAAGCGTGGAAGATGTGTTGTTGCCTAACCTTACCACCTGGGGGCAGCCCATCAGGAAGTCCAGGATCCAGTTGCAGAGGAAGGTGTTTAGTTCCAGGGTCCTTACCTTAGTGATGAGCTTTGAGGGCACTATGGTGTTGAACGCTGAGCTGTAGTCAATGAACATCACTTTCACATAGGTGTTTCCTTTGTCCAGGTGGGAAATGGCAGTGCAATACAGGTTGCGTCATCTGTGGATCTGTTGGGGCGGTATGCAAATTGGAGTCGGTCTAGGGTTTCTGGGATGAGGGTGTTGATGTGAGCCATGACAAGCCTTTCAAAGCATTTCATGGCTACAGACGTGAGTGCTACGGGTCGGTGGTCATTTAGGCAGGTTACCTTGGTATTCTCGGGCACAGGGACTATGGTGGTCTGCTTTAAACATGTAGGTATTACAGACTCCATCAGGGACAGGTTGAAAATGTCAGTGAAAACACTTGCCAGTTGTCAGCGTATGCTCAAAGTACACGTCCTGGTAATATGTCTGGCCCTGCAGCCTTGTGAATTTTGACCTGTTTAAAGGTCTTACTCACATTGGCTACGGAGAGTGTGATCACAGAGTCGTCCAGAACAGCTGGTGCTCTCATGGATGCTTCAGTGTTGCTTGCTTGGAAGTGCGTATAGATGTCATTTAGCTCATCTGGTAGACTCATGTCACTGGGCAGTTCACGGCTGGGCTTCCCTTTGTAGTCTGTAATAGTTTGCAAGCCCTGCCACATCCAATGAGTGTCGGAGCCGGTGTAGTAGGATTCAATCTTAGTCCTGTATTGAGGCGTTGCCTGTTTTATCATCAATCCATGGCTTATGGTTGGGGTATGTACGTATTGTCAATGTAGGGACGACACCATTGATGCACTTATTGATGAAGATGGTGACTGATGTGGTATACTTCTTGGTGCCATTGGATGAATCATGGAACATATTCCAGTCTGTGCTAGCAAAACAGTCTTGTAGTTTAGCATCTGCGTCATCTGACCACTTCCATATTGAGCGAGTCACTGGTACTTTCTGCTTTAGTTTTTGCTTGTCAGCAGGAATCAGGAGGATCTAATTATGGTCAGATTTGCCAAATAGAGGGCAAGCTTAGTACCTGTCTTTGTGTGTGGAGAAAAGGTGGTCTAGAGGTTTTTTCCCCTCTGGCTGCACATAGAATGAGGTCAAACGGATGTAAGTTTCCATGCATTAAAGTCCCCAGCCACTAGGAGCGCCACCTCTGGATGAGCATTTTCTTATTTGTTTATGGCCTTATACAGCTCGTTGAGTGTCGTTTTAGTGCCAGCATCGATTTGTGGTGGTAAATAGGCAGCTACAAAAATATATATGAAAACTCTCTTGGTAAATAGTGTGGTCTACAGCTTATCATGAGATACTCTACCTCAGGCGAGCAAAAACCTTGAGACTTCCTTAATATTAGAATATTGACAAATAGACACTGACCACCACCCCTTGTCTTACCGGAGGTAGCAGTTCTGTCTTCCCGATGCACGAAAACCCAGCCAACAGTAACCAACCATAGACGATTTATACACATTCATCATTGCTACCAACACACAGAGTGAGTTTGCTATATCAACAATTCAATTTATAGTAATGGAGTGTTTTGCAAACAAGGGTGGAATAGATGGCTACCAAATTGAGATACCAAATAATAGTAACATTAGCTAGCTTACTTTAGCTAACGTCAGTCAAAGATAGATCGAACAAACAAACTACCAGTCTAGCAATGACTAACATGGCATAAGCAAAATTGATTGACAGTGTGTATACCAAAAGATAGGTATATGATTTAACTGATGGCTTTCAGAGTTCAATACAGGACTGAAATGTTAGCTAGTTAGCTAACTTACCCAGTTTGTCCAGCTAGGCTAGCAAGCTAGCTAACGTTAAGTTACCTATAATTGAGAATATTCCATTCCGTTGTGAAGGAAAAAAAATAAAAATAAATCGATGGTCATTTCTCAGCTGTTGTCGAAATGGATTCCCCTTCAATTCAGTCTGAAAATAATCCCTCTGATAATCTTTGATCATTGCATCATTTTTGATAGCCATGAGGCACTGGCAGAATCGAGGGGATTCTCTGGTAAGTAGAACTTCTTTTTCATGCTTGTTTGTAATTAGCACAGCCAGGCACAGAACACCACACTGGCTTGTGTAGAGTATGGGCCTGAGTGTGTTTGTCAATGCAATAGAATCCTATTCCAATGCACTCTGCCTTCGTTTTGCTTAATAAATGTTGCATGGTTTGTTTTGTTTTTGGTATATTACATTGAAAGTGGATAGTGTTGCATTGATTCGGTCACAATTCCCACAGTAGTGAGAAATGTTGATAGTGTTAACTGAAGGGGAAAACTGTAGAAAGTTCACTGAAGTTCAATCTGATGGTTCTCTGCACGGGCTCATATTTCTGTGCATGTAGTGGGAACATTGTTAATGACATTGTATATGCCGTGGCAGAGCCATGGTGAAATTCCCCTTTAACTTAGTCCAGATGAGTCCCTGGGACGTCCTCTTATCCACCATAGGATTGTCGTGTCTTTGGCATCATTAAAAGTGAAGACTGTTATTTTATCAAATCAATTCTCTGTAATTATTATTACATAATTAAACTAATCACGTAAATGTATTTAACTAGGAAGTCGGGACACCAAGGAAAATCTTCAGATTACAAAGTTATAATTTTCCTAATATAACTCTTCAGATATTTTAATATCTGATCAATTAGTCTTCAAATTAACTAATTGTTATTTAGCTCACGTCAGTCTCATTCCAAACGTTGTGAATTATTGGTTATCTGCACGAACCCAACCTTTACTATGAATCATCCATACACCAATTGGCTTAATAATTTATTTACTAACTAAATAATCACAGAAATACATAAACAAACAGTAGATATGGTTACAAGGAAATGGAAATGATAGGGGAGGTTCCCTAGTGGGCTAAGCAAATATGACGGCTTGGTGGACAAAGGTAAGTGGGTGTGGACTGAGAACATGCGGGAAAGACAAAAGGGATCACTACACAGTTGATAATTATATGAATTGAAATGGTATCCTTTGCACATGAACGCTCACCCATTCGGGAATAATTGAAATCAATATATATTTACGCCCAGTTTGTAGTCATGATCTCTGTTGGAATCGTCAGTCCGTCTGTTGGAGAGTTCATCCGAGTCTCTTTTTCTCTCTCTGCTTCTCTCTCTCTCTGCTTCCCCTTTCGTGGTTACAATAGGCACTTCAGAGTACCATTCAGAAATGTTCACATAGAATAGATGTTTCGGCGGTTGTCGGTAATCGCGTTCCCAGGTTGACATCATTTCTAGCTGCAGACTAGTAATTCATATCTAAGGTTTGCTCTTATTCTGTAGGGATCGATAGTCTCAGTTTAACCATTTCCAGCTGTGTAGCCAATGCTCCACGCGGTATGGTTAGGAAATCAATAACTATTCGCAATCACAGCTCATGCTGCTTAGTCTAAACTCAAACCTGTGCCCCCTCAGTGTCCACTGAGGTATGTGTGGTCTGAAGAGGATTTCCTCAGGAGTGGGTTTTATTCATAACAATAGCAAAGACGGTTCTATGATGCCAGATCATGTCTGTGCTCACGGGGGCGGGCCAATGACTTAGTTAAACTTTAAAGGGAATACAATTCTCTCACATTAAAGGTTTAACATCACATTACATCATTTCACAAATAGTTTAATCTTCACTCATTCATTTTATACCTGAATTAGATGCAAACCTCATAATTGAGAAATGTACACATTCAGAGATATAAACTCAGCAAAAAATGAAACAGGACAATGTCTTTCAAAGATAATTTGTAAAAATCCAAATAACTTCACAGATCTTCATTGTGAATGGATTAAACACTGTTTCCCATGCTTGTTCAATGAACCACAAGCAATTAATGAACCTGTGGAATGGTTGTTAAGACACTAACAGCTTACAGGCGATAGGCAATTAAGGTCACAGTTATGAAAACGTAAGACACTAAAGAGGCCTTTCTACTGACTCTGAAAAACACCAAAAGAAAGACAGCTGAATGTCCTCGCAGTGGCAGACCACGTGTAACAACACCTGCACAGGATCGGTACATCCGAACATCACACACCTGCGGGACAGTTACAGGATGGCAACAACAACTGCCCGAGTTACACCAGGAATGCACAATCCCTCCATCAGTGCTCAGACTGTCCGCAATAGGCTGAGAGAGGCTGGACTGAGGGCTTGTAGGCCTATTGTAAGGCAGGTCCTCACCAGACATCACCGGCAACAACGTCGCCTATGGGCACAAACCCACTGTCGCTGGACCAGACAGAACTGGCAAAAAGTGCTCTTCACTGACGAGTCGCTGTTTGGTCTCACCAGAGGTGATGGTCGGATTTGCGTTTATCGCTGAAGGAATGAGCATTACACCAAGGCCTGTACTCTGGAGCGGGAACGATTTGGAGGTGGTCCTTTCATGTTCTGGGGCGGTGTGTCACAGCATCATAGGACTGAGCTTGTTGTCATTGCAGGCAATCTCAATGCTGTGCATTACAGGGAAGACAACCTCCTCCCTCATGTGGTACCCTTCCTGCAGGCTCATCCTGACATGACTCTCCAGCATGACATTTCCACCAGCCATATTGCTCGTTCTGTGCGTGATTTCCTGCAAGACAGGAATGTCAGTGTTCTGCCATGGCCAGCGAAGAGTCCGGATCTCAATCCTATTGAGCATGTCTGGGACCTATTGGATCAGAGGGTGAGGGCTAGGGCCATTCCCCCCAGAAATGTCTGGGACCTATTGGATCAGAGGGTGAGGGCTAGGGCCATTCCCCCCAGAAATGTCCGGAGTACTTAGTGCAGACACTGACTGTTACTTATGATTTTGACCCCTCCCCCCCTTTGTTCAGGAAACATTATTCAATTTCTGTTAGTCACATGTCTGTGGAACTTGTTCAGTTTATTTCTCAGTTTTTGAATCTTATCTTCAAACAAATATTTGTACATGTTAAGTTTGCTGAAAATAAATGCAGTTGACTGTGAGAGGACGTTTCTTTTTTTGCTGAGTTTAATTGTGTGTTTCCTGTCCTCTCTGAGCTCACCAAATGAAACACACTCGTCATACCCGTCGCTTAAGTGTCCACGGACCATTCCCACCTTCTCACAGTGATCATTTCCCCTGCACATCCCGCAAAGATGGAGGTGTTGCTGACATTTACAATGTCAACCTCTTCAATACCTGCAAACTGAGACGAGGATATCGGTCTGTGATATACTTTAACTTATAATAGCCACTGCCGCCTTTGCGGCTGAACAGTTTGTTTGTGTGCTTAACTCTGTCTGTAAACACGCTGGATGATTCAGAATCCATTGAAGAGCTTGCACGATTCATTGGCGAGAGATACTTACGAACTCAAAGAAACATGTCGCTGGTTTCGGAGGATTCAAGCATTGTTAAGGACAACCAACCAAATCAACGAAACAAAACCAGGTTGGCCAATAGGTATCAACGATGGAACCAAACCATCCCCTAGTAAGAGGGCGTGTGTGTTGAGTGGGGAGAGGTTTACTGATATGGATGTTGACTTGTTAAAATCCTTCAATGAAAGGCTTGCCAAACTTGATATCTTGGATATATTACGAGAGGACATCAATGCATTATGTGCTAGTCTCGAATTCACCCAACGTCAGATTGATGATCTAAGGAAAGAGATCACGGCGCTGAAAGGTACTGTAGACTCTATTCATGGCAAGGTGGAGGTGGTGCAAAGGGAGAACAAACAACTTAAAGAAACATTGCTTGATGTAAAGTGTCGATCAATTCAGAACAATCTAATATTCTCAGGGATACCTGAGAATGACAACAGCAGAGGCTGTGAGGTCATAGTCCGAGACTTTATGTCAACTCAACTAAAACTGCCCACCGATGTTGTGCGTAATGCCACTTTCTCCAGAGTCCATAGAACAGGCAAGGCCTCTGGAAATAGGCCACAGGCTATTATTGCATGTTTTGATAAATTTAAGCAAAAGGAAATGACGAAGAACTTGGGAAGAGAACTCAGAAACACTGATTTTGGAATGAATAATCACTTCCCCACCGATCAATGAAAGGAGAAAAAACTATATCCCATCATGAAGGAAAAGCATTGCCTGAATCAACAAGTCTCCATGGTGATGGATAAACTTTATGTCAACGGGCAATTGTATCAGGACTCTAGAGTAACTCCCTGGTTATTCTAATTTAATGTTTAAAACTGAGTTTGTGTGTTGTACTGTATCATGACAACTTCAACTATAACGAATACATGCTATATTGATCTCCACTTTATAAGGAAAGGGCTGCATATAGCTCAGGTTAATGTATGTAGCCTTCCTAACAAAATACATGAGGTTTTTAACTTGGTCAACATAAATAATATTCATATTGTGGCTTTGACCGAAACACATTTAGATGCATCTGTAAATGATGGGCAAATTAACATTCAAGGATAATAGTCTACTGAGAAGGGACAAGAATAGGAATGGTGGGGGTGTTGGATCTCTTGGAAGATTAGTCCAAATGGGGACTAAAAGAGATCCAAATCAAAAAAATCAACAAAATCACAAAAAAAAATCGCAAGTGGACATTTTGTTCGCCATGTGAAATCCATTGTTCTCTCTGTGTCTCCCTTTCTGCACGGCCATGGGGAGAGATTCTCCGCCAGGAATGTATGGCCTGAGATAACAGAACCTGGGTGTAGGACAGAGTGAGAGAGAAGGGGAAGCCACTATCTATACCCAGAAAGGGCCACGTCATGACAGGATGCAACAGAATATATCTACCCAGAAGGGTGACACAGAGTTTCAACTGTGGTATACAACTGTATACACAAGCAAGCTGAATGCTAGAACTTAGAACATGAGGCTTCAATTAGGTGCAACAGCGCTAAGAGTGGAAGGCCTCTGTATAGAACATCCATCTCACTAATGGTTGATGTGTAAGTATTTACAAGGTTCACGGTATGCTCACTTATCTCGATTGAGACAGTGTGTCGTGTCCAGAACCACAAACCCCACTGATGGTGTAGACATAACATTGAGTCTGTAGTACCTCATGAAAATCATGGGTGATGCCCAACTTGCAGCAGCACAGATAGAGTCCAGGGGGGCCCCTCTGAACAGGGTCCATGAAGTGGCCATACCTTGGCGTCTGGAGTTGGTCCACCTGCTGCAGCATATGATTTTGACACTGCATTGTTATTCCAATGTGCCAGTCTCTGCTTTATGGCAACGCGGCCTTTGGTGTTCTCCCCATGACACACAAAAAGCTGTTCTGTTTGATGAACAGTTCTTGTTGCAGCAAGATAAGCAAAATGTTTGCAACTCATGACTTCCTGTGAGGAGTGGGGTGGTGGGTGAAATGCCACTATGATTAAGGGCTGGTTAGCATGTGATTATGAAAACAATGCCTTAGTTCCATCTTCTGCTAAAGTGAGGCACGAAGGATGTGTAGAAAGCACATGTAATTCTTCAAAACACTTGGCTGAAACAATAGCCAATAGAAAGGCAGTCTTGACTGAGACTTCACATAGCCAAGTGAAGACGGGATCAAACGGTGAACTCATAAATGATCGTAGGATAACATTTACTAAAGGAGCCTTGCAGGACCGTAGCCTGCGGGCACTTTTCATGAATTGCGATACTAGAGGGTGGGCCCCTGATGATGCACCCGCAATCTGGTCATGACCCATAGAGATGGCTACCATATACACTTTCAATGTAGATGGGGACTTCCCTGCAGCCATAAGCTCCTGGTGGAAAGTCAAAATGACAGAAATTGGGCAGGAAGATGGCGATTCTGCATGGTTGACACACCACTTCCTGAACACATTCCACTTGTAGGAACATAGGTTTTGCATAGTGGATGCCCTTGCTGCCTGAATTGTATCAATTACCAAGGAGGGCAACCCTGCAGCTACAAGGCGGTCACATTCAAGGGCCACACCCACAACTTTTGTCAAGGTTCCTCCTGGCACCAGAGGGCGGCAGAGACCGCGCTAGAGACTTTTATTGGACTCAGGTGTGTCTTATTATTTCACGATTGTGTCCCTGTTAAAAGAGGTGTGTTTTCCGTGGTCATTTGCAGAAGCTTGAATTGTTTACCGTGTGCAGTCGGTTCCTGAGTGACTTAGTGTTTGTTTTATCAAGCGTACTGTGATCCTGTGGCTACCGTTTCTCAGTAAAGTATTGTTTATTCTAAACCACTGATTCCTCGTCTGGTCTCTTCTCTGCACCTGGGTCCAAATTTAACACGTCACAACTTCAGCATGCTGGCGTCGTGACGTTGTATTAGTTAATGTGACAACTGTTGCTCATCGAATGATTACAAGTTTCTAATTACGTGATTAACTGAATCAAGCAATTTTTGTTGTTATTCTTTGTAAGCTAGCTAGCTTCTTCTGCCTCCTTCTTTCCACTCCTCTCCTCTTTTGACCTCACCCTCTCACCTTCCCCCCCTACTCACAAGGCAGGCAATACGCTCGACCTCATCTTTACTAGATGCTGTTCTTCCACTAACCTCATTGCAACTCCCCTCCAAGTCTCCGACCACTACCTTGTATCCTTTTCCCTCTCGCTCTCATCCAACACTTCCCACACTGCCCCTACTCGGATGGTATCGCGCCGTCCCAAACTTCGCTCTCTCTCCCCCGCTACTCTCTCCTCTTCCATCCTATCATCTCTTCCCTCTGCTCAAACCTTCTCCAACCTATCTCCTGATTCTGCCTCCTCAACCCTCCTCTCCTCCCTTTCTGCATCCTTTGACTCTCTATGTCCCCTATCTTCCAGGCCGGCTCGGTCCTCCCCTCCCGCTCCGTGGCTTGACGACTCAATGCGAGCTCACAGAACAGGGCTCCGGAAGGCCGAGCGGAAATGGAGGAAAACTCGCCTCCCTGCGGACCTGGCATCCTTTCACTCCCTCCTCTCTACATTTTCCTCCTCTGTCTCTGCTGCTAAAGCCACTTTCTACCACTCTAAATTCCAAGCATCTGCCTCTAACCCTAGGAAGCTCTTTGCCACATTCTCCTCCCTCCTGAATCCTCCTCCCCCTCCCCCCCCCTCCTCCCTCTCTGCAGATGACTTCGTCAACCATTTTGAAAAGAAGATCGACGACATCCAATCCTCGTTTGCTAAGTCAAACAACACCGCTGGTTCTGCTCACACTGCCCTACCCTGTGCTCTGACCTCTTTCTCCCCTCTCTCTCCAGATGAAATCTCGCGTCTTGTGACGGCCGGCCGCCCAACAACCTGCCCGCTCGACCCTATCCCCTCCTCTCTTCTCCAGACCATTTCCGGAGACCTTCTCCCTTACCTCACCTCGCTCATCAACTTATCCCTGACCGCTGGCTACGTCCCTTCCGTCTTCAAGAGAGCGAGAGTTGCACCCCTTCTGAAAAAACCTACACTCGATCCCTCCGATGTCAACAACTACAGACCAGTATCCCTTCTTTCTTTTCTCTCCAAAACTCTTGAACGTGCCTTGGTCCTTGGTCAGCTCTCCCGCTATCTCTCTCAGAATGACCTTCTTGATCCAAATCAGTCAGGTTTCAAGACTAGTCATTCAACTGAGACTGCTCTTCTCTGTATCACGGAGGCGCTCCGCACCGCTAAAGCTAACTCTCTCTCCTCTGCTCTCATCCTTCTAGACCTATCGGCTGCCTTCGATACTGTGAACCATCAGATCCTCCTCTCCACCCTCTCCGAGTTGGGCATCTCCGGCGCGGCCCACGCTTGGATTGCGTCCTACCTGACAGGTCACTCCTATCAGGTGGCGTGGCGAGAATCTGTCTCCTCACCACGCGCTCTCACCACTGGTGTCCCCCAGGGCTCTGTTCTAGGCCCTCTCCTATTCTCGCTATACACCAAGTCACTTGGCTCTGTCATAACCTCACATGGTCTCTTCTATCATTGCTATGCAGACGACACACAATTAATCTTCTCCTTTCCCCCTTCTGATGACCAGGTGGCGAATCGCATCTCTGCATGTCTGGCAGACATATCAGTGTGGATGACGGATCACCACCTCAAGCTGAACTTCGGCAAGACGGAGCTGCTCTTCCTCCCGGGGAAGGACTGCCCGTTCCATGATCTCGCCATCACGGTTGACAACTCCATTGTGTCCTCCTCCCAGAGCGCTAAGAACCTTGGCGTGATCCTGGACAACAAACTGTCGTTCTCAACTAACATCAAGGCGGTGGCCCGTTCCTGTAGGTTCATGCTCTACAACATCCGCAGAGTACGACCCTGCCTCACACAGGAAGCGGCGCAGGTCCTAATCCAGGCACTTGTCATCTCCCGTCTGGATTACTGCAACTCGCTGTTGGCTGGGCTCCCTGCCTGTGCCATTAAACCCCTACAACTCATCCAGAACGCCGCAGCCCGTCTAGTGTTCAACCTTCCCAAGTTCTCTCACGTCACCCCGCTCCTCCGCTCTCTCCACTGGCTTCCAGTTGAAGCTCGCATCCGCTACAAGACCATGGTGCTTGCCTACGGAGCTGTGAGGGGAACGGCACCTCAGTACCTCCAGGCTCTGATCAGGCCCTACACCCAAATAAGGGCACTGCGTTCATCCACCTCTGGCCTGCTCGCCTCCCTACCACTGAGGAAGTACAGTTCCCGCTCAGCTCAGTCAAAACTGTTCGCTGCTCTGGCTCCCCAATGGTGGAACAAACTCCCTCACGACGCCAGGACAGCGGAGTCAATCACCACCTTCCGGAGACACCTGAAACCCCACCTCTTTAAGGAATACCTAGGATAGGATAAAGTAATCCTTCTCACCCCCTCCCCCCTTAAAATATTTAGATGCACTATTGTAAAGTGGTTGTTCCACTGGATGTCATAAGGTGAATGCACCAATTTGTAAGTCGCTCTGGATAAGAGCGTCTGCTAAATGACTTAAATGTAATGTAAATGTAACTCATTAACCTGGGGCACCATGGGAAAACTAGTTTGTATTGAGTTTCTATTTCCCAAATAAACTCAAAGAATATCAGAATATCGATTTTACAACAGCCGCTAATTAACCAGTTGCCTCTAACAATCTTGTTCGGAACGTCGTATAGCCCGTGAATCTGCACGGACCTGGGTCTCACTAATGAATTCGTACCACATCAATCTTAGTTGAATATTTATTTGCTAAAATTATGATAAAAGATACACATAGAAAAAACACATAGGCTATTGATTAGAACTTAGTATAACGGGCCAACACATTATGGCGCGTGTTACCCACAATGGGGATTTCAAAAGAGAGAGAAAAAGAAAGTACACGAGCAATATACAGTTGGGTGAATTTGTCAGCTATGCTATTCTAACCCTAGCCTTGCCCCAAACTGCCACTCTTATGGGTCAGAATATAATGATGTAATTACGTGGGGATGATCTCTGAGGATTCTCTGCGTGGACCGTTCCGCTGTTCGATGACGCACTTCTTCTGCGCACCTCCCTGCTCGTCCTCCCGATGTCAGTGTCCTTTTTGGCTTAGGAGTCGGTTCCCTCACCCTTTTCTCTGGAAGGGGTCTTCTGAGGACAGACAGCTCTGTAGCTCAGAGCTCACAGCATAGGAAAGAAACCCTTTAGATACCACGATTCGATGGGAGATGGAGGCTAGGTTCAACTTGAATTCACCTGCTTAGACACAGCTACTCATCCGTAGCTTGGATAGAAAGGGATTTCTTTGTCTTCAAACTTGAGTTGCGTTCTGGGTTCATTTACTTTTTTAGACCTTGCTGCAGCTAGGGTCATGTAGTCCTTCTGTAAATTCTATACTCACAGGTTTTATACCCTTGCGTCAGAAGCGGGCGTAGCCGCCTTTAGGGAAATTCTCTGGGCGTACCAAGTTAATGAGGCAAGGTCCAGATTTGACTCAAATCCAATTTTAGACCACTAACTTAACATTTAATCTTCCCCAAAACATTCTCTTTGATTTGGATATTTTCCATACAACGTACAATGTATAAACATCAAACATATACTCGAAAAAGCCTTCACATTACAATGTTTTCGTAATAAAGTCATCTATTAACCTGTAATAACAGAACAAAAATGACATACATTTTCACATTCCATCTATCATCATGACCACCATTGTGGCTGATGAAAACCATTGTTCCAAAGTCCCTTTAGTTCATGTTTAATGTTCTGAGGCTGGTTCTCCATAGTAACAGGACAAAGGAATTTGTCTGTGGCCTGAGATTTATCAGGGGTGTGAGGGGCCATAAAACCCCCCACATCTTCAGACCCCTAGATCTCTCCTCCTCTGTTGGGGTTGAGAGATAATCTGTAGGGTTGTGGTCTCCTGTAACCTGACCTGATCAGGACAGTCATAACACTGGGCTTAGGGTGCCAAAGCTTGTCGTTCGCCTGTGATCGCCGATACTCTCAAACAGAGAATTGACCATTGCTGGGAAGGTTGTTAGCTGTACAAGGTCTGAAAACTAGTCATGCTGTGGCAAATGTGGAGAAGCAAGTGAAACTGACACACTCATGGGAGTTATCTTCCTCAAGTCCTGAATCAGCAAGGGAATTGGTGGCAATGCATACAGCAGCCCCCTTATCCATCTGTGTGATAGGGCATTGACCCTGAGTGGGCCTGCATGTCGCTTTATGGAGAACCACATAGGAAAATGGGTTGTCTTGCGATGCAAACAGATCAGCAATGGCCCTTCCGAATCACGCCCAGATCGTCTCCACTACTGTGGAGCCTCCTCTGGAGAGATCTGCTGCCTGATACTCCACCCCCCGACAGGTGTATTGCTCTGAGGGATGTATGGTGTCTGTTTCCAAAGCAGTAGCTCCCTTGCTTCCTGGTGCAGTGCCATTGACCTCCGACCACCCTCTTGGTTGATGTGTGTGCATTTGTGTGCAAATAATGGATTTTCACATAAGAGAGTATGTTCCAAGAAAAGGTAACAAAAAAATATTTTTATTTCTATGTTTCTCAGTGTATGCTTCGGTATCGGCTTCGGATGCTTTGAGAGAAAGTTATACTTACCTTGGCTCCGACCCTCCGACCCATCGCGCTTCGGGGTTGACACTCCCGCCTAAACATGTATCAGGGTCCAGGCTCAAAACTCTCCCCTATATGAAGCTACATGGAAACCATGTGTTTGATGTTGTTGATACCTTTCCACCTATTCCGCTCCAGCCATTACCACGTGCCCGTCTTCCCCAATTAAGGTGCCACCAACTTCCAACTTCTAGGCCAGGTAGTCCTGAGGCATGGTCCTAGGGCTCAGGTCCTGCGAGAGAAAGAGAGAGAAAGAGAGCGAGAGAAAAAGAGAGAGAGGGAATTAGAGAGAGCATACTTAAATTCACACATGACACCGGATAAGACGGGAGAAATACTCCAGATATAACAGACAGACCCTAGCCCCCAACACAAACTATTGCAGCATAAATACTGGAGGCTAAGGCAGGAGGGGTTGGGAGACTCTGTGGCCCCGTCCGACGATACCTCAAGACAGGGCCAAACAGGCAGGATATAACCCCACCCACTTTTCCAAAGCACAGCCCCCACACCACTAGAGGGATATCTTCAACCACCAACTTACTATCCTGAGACAAGGTCAAGTACAGCCCACAAAGATCTCCCCCACAGCACAAACCCGAGGGGGGCACCAACCTGGACAGCAAGATCACATCAGTGATGCACCCCTCCTAGTGATGGCATGAAAGAGGACCAGTAAGCCAGTGACTCAGCCATAATAAGTTTTGAGGCAGAGAATCCCAGTGGAGAGAGGGGAACCGGCCAGGCAGAGACTGCAAGGGCGGTTCGTTGCTCCAGTGCCTTTCCGTTCACCTTCACACTCCTGGGCCAGACTACACTCATTCATAGGACCTACTGAAGAGATGAGTCTTCAATAAAGACTTAAAAGGTTGAGACCGAGTCTGCGTCTCTCTCATGGGTAGGCAGACCATTCCATAAAAATGGAGCTCTATAGGAGAAAGCCCTGCCTCCAGCTGTTTGCTTAGAAATGATAGGGACAGTAAGGAGGCATGCGTCTTGGGGTACGTATACCGTAGGGTACGTGTAGGTATGTACGGCAGGAACAAATCAGAAAGATAGGTAGGAGCAAGCAAATGTAATACTTTAAAGGTTAGCAGTAAAACCTTGAAATCAGCCCTAGCCTTAATAGGACGCCAATGTAGAAAGGCTAGCACTGAAGTAATATGATCAAATTTTGGGGTTCTAGTCAAGATGATAGCAGCAGTGTTTAGCACTCCGGGTAGCCGGAAAGTAGAGCATTGGAGTAATCTAATCTAGAAGTGACAAAAGCATGGATCAGTTTTTCTGCATAATTTTTTGGCAGAATGTTTTGATATTTGCAATGTTACATAGATGGAAAAAAATCTGTCCTTGAAACAGTCTTGATATGTTCGTCAAAAAAGAGATCAGGGTCCAGAGTAACGCTGAGGTCCTTCAGTTTTTTTTAGATGACTGTGCAACCATCAAGACTCAACAGAATATCTCTTTGTTTCTTGGACCTAGAACTAGCATCTCTGTTTTGCCATCCACTTCCTTATGTCTGAAACACAGGCTTCCAGGGAAGGCAATTTTGGTGCTTCACCATGTTTTGTCAAAATGTACAGCTGTGTGTCATCCATATAGCAGTGAAAGTTAACATTATGTTTCAGAATTACATCACCAAGAGGAAAAATATATAGTGAAAAAAAGTGGTCCTAAAACGAAGCCTTGAGGAACACCAACAACTGATATCTTTTCCACAGATAAGATCTAAACCAGGCTAGAACTTGTCAATTTGGGTTTCCAAACTCCCTAAAAGAATGTGGTGATCGATGGTATCAAAAGCAGCACTAAGGTCTACGAGCACGAGGACAGATGCAGAGCCTTGGTCTGACGCCATTAAAAGGTCATTTACCACCTTCACAAGTGCAGTCTCAGTGCTATGATGGGGTCTAAAACCAGACTGAAGCGTTTCGTATAGTACATTGTTTGTCTTCATGAAAGCAGTGAGTTGCTGAGCAAGAGCTTTTTCTAAAATGGGAGATTCGATATAGGCTGAATAGTTTTTTATATTTTCTGGGTCACGGTTCGGATTTTTCAAGAGAGACTTTACTACTGCCACTTTTAGTGAGTTTGGTATACATCCGGTGTAACGGCGTTCGTCTGTTGAAGGAAGAGAGTCGGACCGAAATGCAGCGTGTTTGTTACTCATGATCTTTAATGAATGAAAACGTGATACATGAAATAACTATACAATACAAAACAACAAACAGAACGTGAAATCTAATTACAGACTATCTGGTGAACACTACACAGAGACAGGAACAATCACCCACGAAATACAAAGCGAAACTCAGGCTACCTAAATACGGTTCCCAATCAGAGACAACGAGAATCACCTGACTCTGATTGAGAATCACCTCAGGCAGCCAAGCCTATACAACACCCCTAATCAGCCGCGATCCCAAATACTAAAAACCCCAATACGAAAAACAACAACAAAACCCCATGTCACACCCTGGCCTACCCAAATATATAACGAAAACACAAAATACAATGACCAAGGCGTGACAGAACCCCCCCCTAAGGTGCGGACTCCCGGACGCACCTCAAAACCATAGGGAGGGTCCGGGTGGGCGTCTGTCCATGGTGGCGGCTCCGGCTCGGGACGTGGACCCCACTTCATTAATGTCCTAGTTCCTCCCCTTCGCGTCCTGGGATAATCCACCCTCTCCGCCGACCATGGCCTAATAGTCCTCACCCAGATCCCCACTGGACTGTGGGGCAGCTCGTGACTGAGGGGCAGCTCGGGACAGAGGGGCAGCTCGGGACAGAGGGGCAGCTCGGGACAGAGGGGCAGCTCGGGACAGAGGGGCAGCTCGGGACAGAGGGGCAGCTCGGGACAGAGGGGCAGCTCGGGACAGAGGGGCAGCTCGGGACAGAGGGGCAGCTCGGGACAGAGGGGCAGCTCGGGACAGAGGGGCAGCTCGGGACAGAGGGGCAGCTCGGGACAGAGGGGCATCTCGGGACAGAGGGGCATCTCGGGACAGGGGCAGCCCGGGACTGAGGGGCAGCCCGGGACTGGGGGGAAGCCCAGTACTGAGAGGAAGCCCAGTACTGAGAGGAAGCCCAGTACTGAGAGGAAGCCCAGTACTGAGAGGAAGCCCAGTACTGAGAGGAAGCCCAGTACTGAGAGGAAGCCCAGTACTGAGAGGAAGCCCAGTACTGAGAGGAAGCCCAGTACTGAGATGAAGCTCAGGCAGGTAGTAGGCTCCGGTAGATTGGTTGACTGGCAGATCTGGAAGAGACTGGTTGACTGGCAGATCTGGAAGAGACTGGTTGACTGGCAGATCTGGAAGAGACTGGTTGACTGGCAGATCTGGAAGAGACTGGTTGACTGGCAGATCTGGAAGAGACTGGTTGACTGGCAGATCTGGAAGAGACTGGTTGATTGGCAGATCTGGAAGAGACTGGTTGTCTGGCAGATCTAGAAGATCATGGCTGACTGGCGGATCTAGCTGCTCTATGCAGACTGACAGCTCTGGCTGCTTCATGCAGACTATCAGCTCTGGCTTGCTTCATGCAGACTGACAGCTCTGGCTGCTTCATGCAGACTGACAGCTCTGGCTGCTTCATGCAGACTGGCGGCGCTGGGCAGACTGGCGGCGCTGGGCAGACTGGCGGCGCTGGGCAGACTGGCGGCGCTGGGCAGACTGGCGGCGCTGGGCAGACTGGCGGCGCTGGGCAGACTGGCGGCGCTGGGCAGACTGGGAGCACTGGCGGTGCTGGGCAGACTGGCGACGCTGGGCAGACTGGCGACGCTCTGCAGACTGGCGACGCTCTGCAGACTGGGAGCACTGGCGGCGCTGGGCAGACTGGGAGCACTGGCGGCGCTGGGCAGACTGGCGGTGCTGGGCAGACTGGAGACTCCGGCAGCGCAGGAGGGGAGACAGGCTCTGGCTGCGCTAAACAGGCGGGAGACTCCGACAGCGCAGGAGAGGAGAAAAGCGCTGGCTGCGCTGAACAGGCGAGGCGCACTGAAGGCCTGGTGCGTGGTGCTGGAACTGGTGCTACAGGATCGAGGACACGCACAGGAAGCCTGGTGCGGGGAGCTGCTACTGGAGGACTGGTGTGTGGAGGTGGCTCTGGATAGACCGGACCGTTCAGGCGCACTGGAGCTCTTGAGCACCAAGCCTGCCCAAGCTTACCTGGCTCGATGCCCACTCTAGCCCGGCCAATAGGAAGTACTGGTATGTGCCGCACAGGGCTATGCTCCCGCACTGGAAACACTGTGCGCTCCATAGCATAACATGGTGCCTGCCCGGTCTCTCTAGCCCAACGGTGAGCACAGGGAGTTTGCGCAGGTCTCCTACCTGGCATGGCCATACTCCCTTCTAGCCCCCCCCAACAATTTTTTTGGGGTGCTTTTCGGGCTTCGTGCTGCCTCCTCATACCAGCGCCTCTCCGCTTTAACCGACTCTATTTCTTCCTAGGGACAGCGATATTCTCCAGGCTGAGCCCAGGGTCCTTTCCTGTCTAATTCCTCCTCCCATGTCCAATTCTCCAAGTGGTGCAGCCTCTCCCACTGCAACTGCTCTTCACGATTAACAGGGAGAGTTGGCTCAGGTCTGAACCCTGACTCAGCCACTCTCTCTCTGCGCCCTCCCCCAATAAATATTTGGGGGTTACTTTCAGTAACTCTGTGTCGCTGTGTTTTCTTTTTCGACTCCATTCGCCTATAGCCCTCCTCGCATTGTTCCAGGGAATCCCAGGCGGGCTCCTGCACTCTCTCTGGGTCGGCCGCCCACCTGTCGATTTCTTCCCACACATCTGTGGCCGCAGAGGGCACACTGCAGGTCGGTGCCGGGTTGGTTCCTCTGGGAGTCGAGGCAGCAGGCAGGGCACTCTGGCGTCACCCCAGGTGAGTTTGCACCACTCTCATCCAGAGCCCTCTGTTGTTCACTTGTTTGTACATGTTTGTTTTCCCGAGTTTCCCCACATTCCCAGCATAAGGCGCTCATCGATTCAGGCGCAGCGGGGAATTTTATAGACAGAGCGTTCGCCTTTAGTTTAGGGATACCCATTATTCCTGTGGTTAGACCTTTCCCGGGAACACGCTCTGGATAGTCGACCATTAGGGTCCTAGCTAATCAGGGAAGCCACCATCTCCCTGGCTATGGTGACGCAGGGGGGTCACGAGGAGAGAATCAGTCTCTTTCTCATTGATTCTCCTGCGTTTCCCGTAGTACTAGGCATTCCCTGGTTGGCCCGTCATAACCCCACCATTTTATGGCCACAGAGGATTCTCAAGGGGTGGTTGCGAGAGTGCGTACAACCTGGTACGTACAACCTGGTGCGTATCCGGGAGGGAGATGAGTGGGGAAGAGTACCTCGTCATGCCGTACGGGTTGATGAATGCGCCATCAGTCTTCCAATCCTTTGTAGATGAGATTTTCAGGGACCTGCACGGGCAGGGTGTAGTGGTGTATATCGATGACATTCTGAAATACTCTACACGTGCCGAAATACTACACGTGCCGAGCATGTGTCCTTGGTCCTCAGGGAACTTGGACGACTGTTGGAGTATGACCTGTACGTCAAGGCTGAATAATGCCTGTTCTTTCAGCAGGTCGTCTCCTTCCTAGGGTATCGCATTTCCACATCAGGGGTGGAGATGGAGAGTGACCGCGTTTCAGCTGTGAGTAATTGGCCGACTCCCACCACGGTAAAGGTGCAGCGGCTTTTAGGGTTTGCCAATTACTACCAGAGATTTATTTGGGGTTTTGGCCGGGTGGCTGCTCCCATTACCTCACTGCTGAAGGGGGTCCTGTACGATTGCAGTGGTCGGCTGAGGTGGACAGGGCTTTTGGGCAGCTAAGAGCTCTGTTTACCTCGGCTCCCGTGCTGGCCCATCTGGATCCCTCTTTGGCGTTCATAGTGGAGGTGGATGTGTCCGAGGCTGGGATAGGAGCCGTGCTCTCTCAGCGCTCGGGCACGCCACCGAAGCTCTGCTTTTGTGCTTTACTCTCGAAGAAGCTCAGCTCGGCGGAGCGGAACTATGATGTGGTGAACCGGGAACTGTTGGCTGTGGTTAAGGCCTTGAAGGCGTGGAGACATTGGTTTGAGGGGCTAAACACCCTTTCTTCATCTGGACTGACCACCGCAACCTGGAGTACATCCGGGCAGCGAGGAGACGGAACCCTCATCAGGCAAGGTGGGCCATGTTTTTACCCGTTTTGTGTTGACCCTGTCATACAAACCAGGTTCCCAAGATGTGAAGGCAGACGCACTGTTCCAGCAGTATGACAGAGGAGCGGTCCATGGATCAGACTCCCATACTCCCGGCCTCCTGCCTTGTAGCGCCGGTTGTGTGGGAGCTGGACGCGGACATTGAGCAGGGGGAGCCCGTGCCCAGTGTCCCGTCGGGCGTATGTAAGTTCCGTCTTCTGTCCGTGACCAGTTGATCTATTGGGCCCATACGTCACCCTCCTCTGGTCATCCAGGGATCGGTCGGATGGTGCGCTGTCTGATTGGGAAGTACTGGTGGCCTACCTTGGCCAAGAACGTGAGGGTTTACGTTTCCTCCTGCTCGTTGTGCACCAAGTGTAAGGCTCCTAGACACCTGCCCAGAGGTAAGCTACATGCCTTGTTTCTATAAATCCTGTCGTCTCCTCCCTCTGCCCGGTCTCCCTACGGCCATACAAACTGCGGAGGCCCTGTTTACACACGTCTTCTGGCACTACGGGGTGCCTAAGGATATAGTCTCCAGCTCTGGAGTAAAAACAACAAGAGTATAAAACAGCAAATTAAAAACAATGACAGGTCAGGGAATCAGCCTCAAAATCCTTCATCAGTGATTTAAAAACACCAATCGGGCATTAACACAATGACTGGAAGTCTATGGTATCTACTTCCCCCCCCCTTTTTTCTATGGTATCTACTAACATGCTAGCAGTTTACATAGTTTCCAGTCATTGTGCTAACACTAGTTAGCAATTGCGCTCATGCTAGTTAGTGACTTCCTTCAAACTGCAAACAGATACCAAAATGGAATCCACAAGTTCATCTGATGCTGGGTAAGTAGATAAAGGACTTCATTGACAATATCCTGAAATTTCCCGGCCTTTAATAAAGTAGTCAAAGTAGTCAAAAGGGTGTGGATTCCTATGGGTTGTACTGGTGGAGGGAAAAGTACTCAATTGTCATACTTGAGTGAAAGTAAATATACCTTAATAGAAAATGACTGAAGTAAAAGGGAAGTCACCCATTAAAATACTACTTGAGTAAAAGTCTAAAAGTATTTGGTTTTAAATATACTTAAGTATCAAAAGTGAATGTCATTGTGTGACGTAGAAGTCCGTCACTGGCCGCGGGCAGCATTTGGTTCTTTAACGCACACACATATTCATCACTCCTCCCTGCGCCATTATAAGATACGTTAACAATGTGGGTCGACACACAAATTAACTTCTGTCTTGGTGCATGCATTTCACACTTGTCAATGTTCATATTTGAGAGATACAATAATTATTATACTTATCAATGTTGTGGATGAGCGCATTGTTTGTTTGTTCTGCTCCTCTCTCTCCATCTCTGTAGCTTCCGGGTATGCTGGAAAAGGACCCGAGCTAAGGGAATTGGGTTGGCTTTATAGTGCCTGTCCCAAATGGCTCATTAATGCATATGGGCATATTGAAAGATATTGTCAGTAGTGATGTGATGTTGTAAATGTTATGTTGTGATATTGTTTAAAACCGTGTTGCAATGTATATCCTTTAGTATGTTTAGTTCATGGAAAATGTAGGTTTGTATTGTTAATTGATTAATTCATTAGGGTTAATTGATCAATTAATTAGGGTTAATTGTTCTGAGGGGAGGGGCTAGCCCTACAAAAGGAGCCTCTCTTTCAGTCATGGAGAGGCATTTTTGGATTGAGCATGGCGCTTGTAACGCCAGGGTAGTGGGTTCGATCCCCGGGACCACCCATACGTAGAATGTATGCACACATGACTGTAAGTCGCTTTGGATAAAAGCGTCTGCTAAATGGCATATATTATTATTATTATTATTATTATTATTCTTGATGAGTGTGTGAATTGGACCATTTTCCTGTCCTGCTCAGGATTCCAAATATTATGAGTACTTTTGGGTGTCAGGAAAAATGTATGGATTAAAAAGTACATTACTTTCTTAAGGAATGTAGTGAAGTAAAAATGAAAGTAATCAAAAATATAAATAATAAAGTAAAGTATAGATACCCCAAAAAATGACTTAAGTACTTTAAAGTAGTACTTTAAAGTATTTTTACTTAACTGTGAGTCTTTCTAGTTAAGTCTCTAAGAGCTTTGCACACCTGGATTGTACAATATTTGCATATTATTTTTTTTTTAATTATTCAGGCTGTGTCAAGTTGGTGGTTGATCATTGCTAGACACCCATTGCTAGACAGTTAATTTCTTTGCCACATTTTTTGAAGTTTTACTTTAGTACCTTATTGCAAACAGGATACTGGATTTTTAATATTTTTCATTCAAATATTTTATTATTCTTTTCACTCTGTCAGGTTAGTATTGTGGAGTAACTACAATGTTGTTGATCCATACTGTTTTCTGCTATCACAGCTATTAAACTCTAACTTTTTTAGAGTCACCATAGTCATCATGGTGAAATCCCTAAGCAGTTTCGTAACTCTCCGGCAACTAAGTTAGGAAGGACACTTGTATCTTTGTAGTGACTGGGTGTATTGATACACCATTCAATGTGTAATTAATAACTTGCTCAAAGGAATATTCATGCTCAAAGGAATATTCAATGTCAATATTTTTACCCATAGGTGCCCTTCTTTGCGAGGCATTGGGAAAAACCTCCCCGTTTGAATCTGTTTGAACTTCACTGCTCAACTGAGGGACCTTACATATAATTGCATGTGTGGGGTCAAGTATGATTGACCTGACCCCCCCCCACACACACACTTTATTTAACAACGATTAAATTATGCTGGATCTTGTCTATGTTGATTATTTCACTACAAAAAACAAAATCATTTTGGGGCTGAACAGTTTCATGACCAAAGCTGAAAGAAAAAATGGTGCAACTTCTGGTCTAACAATATGCACTTTAAAAAATAAATATTCCCATTAGAATACCATGAGTCATAATACCCATAAAACATAGCAGTCAAACAGGGAGTTTGTTCCAATCGTTTTTCTACCATTAACTTTAGAAACTCTTAAAATGAAGGTTGAGTGTCGTGTACGCTTACTCTGGAGTGACGTTTTACACGTTCTGTGTAAATATCTCTAGGACAAGGTAACATATATTTGCCTGTATTTACCCGCAGAAAATGAAATGCTATATAGCTGCTAATGTGGCTATCATAAAGAACTACAAATACCATTGTGTTCTGGACGAAACTGCCGAATCGAGGCAAAGGTAAGGATCTCTGGATTTATTTATGTATTTGTTTTATTAGGATCCCCATAAGCCAACACCAGTGGCGAAAGCTAGTCTAACTGGGATCTCACACAACGAAAAAGAAATTACAGACAAAAGACTTTACAATTTACATACTGTACATTGAAAAACATTAACATGTAGTGTGTGTGGGTGTGTGTCCATCTATCAGTTACACAGACATGTCAGTACATACACACAAGAAGTAGGTAATTTGGGGGAGAGACGTTATGCCATAAGGTGTTGCTTTATTTGTTTTTTTAAACCAGGTTTTTGTATTCACTTACGCTATAAAAGATGGAAGGGAGTTCCACGCATTCATGGCTCTGTAAAATACTGTAAGTTTCTTTGAATTTGTTCTGGACCTGGGGACTGTGAAAAGACCCTTGGAGGCCACTGTGTTCTTGGGGACTTTCAATGCTGCAGACATTTTTTGGTACCCATCCCCAGAGCTGTGCCTTGACACAATCCTGTTTCGGAGCTCTACGGACAATTTCTTCAACCTCATGGCTTGGTTTTTGCTCTGACATGCACTGTCAACTATGAGACCTTATATAGACAGGTCTGTACCTTTCCAAATCATGTCAAATCAATTGAATTTACCACAGGGGGACTCCAATTGTAAAAACATCTCAAGGATGATCAATGGAAACAGGATGCATCTTATCTTAATTTCGAGTCTCATAACAAAAGGTCTGAATACTTATGTAAATAAGGTATTTCTGTTTTTTATTTTTAATACATTTGCAGATTTAAACCTGTTTTTGCTTTGTCATTATGGGGTATTATTATGTGTAGATGAGGATAAAAAAAAAAAAATCAATTTTAGAATAAGGCTGTAACGTTACAAAATGTGGAAAAGGGGAAGTGGCCTGAAGACCTTCTGAATGCACTGTATATAGTTTAATGAAATACTATAGCTACTGCACATTGTCACTGTTGAAAATCAACCCCGATAAGAAATGCTTGTATATTTTATATTTCAGAGTTGTAATTCTTAAAATATTTTCACTAATTGCCATTCTGTTTTTCAGGTATTATTCTTATCAGTACTATTTCTGTATTTATTATGTAACAGTTGATGTGGTGCATTTTCTGAAAAAATATAATTTAATCTCAGTGGATAAATAGAGCAAACTGTTATTGTAAATCCTCACCTTCTATCCGTAATATGTGTGTGTGTGTGCTATTTAAATAATATAATTAATGGGAAACCGAAAGGATGGTTTACGGACATATTCAATCTCTCCCTATCCCAGTCTGCTGTCCCCACTCGCTTCAAGATGTCCACAATTGTTCCTGTACTCTAGAAAGCAAAGGTAACTGAACTAAATGAATGCCCCGTAACACTCACATCTGTCATCATGAAGTGCTTTGAGAGGCTAGTTAAGGATCATATCACCTCTACCTTAACTGACACTCTAGACCCACTTCAATTTGCATACCGCCCCAATAGATCCACAGATGATGCAATCGCCATCGCACTGCACACTGCGTGCTCAGCCCACTCCTGTACTCCCTGTTCACCAATGACTGCGTGGCCACGTACGCCTCCAACCCAATCATCAAGTTTACAAATGTCACAACAGTAGTACTGGACTGAGTGCTTGTAGGCCTATTGTAAGGCAGGTCCTCACCAGACATCACCAGCAACAACGTCGCCTATGAGCACAAACCAACTGTTGCTGGACCAGACAGAGCTGGCAGAAAGTGCTCTTCACTGACGAGCCGCGGTTTTGTCTCACCAGGGGTGATGATCAGATTTGCGTTTATTGACGAAGAAATGAGCGTTACACCGAGGCCTGTACTCTGGAGCGGGATTGATTTGGAGGTGGAGGGTCTGTCATGGTCTGGGGCAGTGTGTCATAGCATCATCGGACTGAGCTTGTTGTCATTGCAGGTGTAACAGTATAACTTTCATCCGTCCCCTCTCCCCGACCTGGGCTCGAACCAGGGACCCTCTGCACACATCAACAACTGACACCCACAATGCATCGTTACCCATCGCTCCACAAAAGCCGTGGACCTTGCAGAGCAAGGGAACCACTACCTCAATGTCTCCGAGCGAGTGACGTCACTGATTGAAGAGCTATTAGCGCGGGCGACCACTAGCTAGCCATTTCCCATCAGTGACACAGGCAATCTCAACGCTGTGCATTACAGGGAAGACATCTTCCTCCCTCATGTGGTACTCTTCCTGCAGGCTCATCCTGACATGACCCTCTAGCATGACAATGCCACCAGCCATACTGCTCGTTCTGTGCATGATTTCCTGCAAGACAGGAATGTCAGTGTTCTAGCATGTCTGGGACCTGTTGGATCGGAGGGTGAGAGCTAGGGCCATTCCCCCCAGAAATGTCCGGGAACGTGCAGGTGCCTTGGTGGAAGAGTGGGGTAACACCTCACAGCAAGAACTGTCAAATCTGGTGCAGTCCATGAGGAGGAGATGCACTGCAGTACTTAATGCAGCTGGTGGCCACACCAGATACTGACTGTTACATTTAGACCCCCTCTTTGTTCAGGGACACATTATTCCATTTCTGTTAGTCACATGTGTCTGGAACTTGTTCATTATATGTCTCAGTTGTTGAATCTTGTTATGTTCATACAAATATTTACACATGTTAAGTTTGCTGAAAATGAACACAGTTGACGTGTCTTTTTTTGTTGAATTTACGTAGACATGGAATCACTGGTCACTTTAATAATGGAACGGTAGTCACTTTAACATACTGCTTTACCCATTTAATATACTGCTTTCTATTATACTGTGTTTTAGTCAATGCCATTCCGACATTGCTCGTCCTAATATTTACGTATTTCTTAATTTCATAATTTTACGTTTATATTTGTGTGTACTGTTGGATCTAGGAACGCAAGCATTTCGCTACACTCGCAATAACATCTGCTAAATATGTGTATGTGACCAATACAATTGTATTTGATTTGAGAGAAGTAGCTAGTGTACACCTGTTCAAAACCATCCTTCAGTGCGGATGATATGGTAAATCAGGGTTGGTTGGGCCTTGGACAGGTTTAACTTCATTCCATATGGGGAGGATTCGAGATTCCCATCTCATTTTCTGCCCAATATCTATCCAAGTCCCATGCTCTTCAACCTACCTGTTTTTATTCATCTCTATGAGCGTCTCAACTCGCGCAATGATGGACGTTGTCGAACATCCAACCCCATCCATTACGTCTTTCAAACCGACCAATCACCATCGTCTTTAGATCCAAACCGAGCATCACGGTTAGTTGTATCTCTGTTTTGTGTGCCATGGACTCAGCCCAGTAATATTGACAATAGGGTGAAAAGAGATTACCCCAAATAAAACACTGTTTAAAGAAAATTAACCTAAAGTACAGAGGTGTGGTGTAAACAAGTGATTTCCTTCATAACTAGGGAATGTGATTGACTCAGCTTAATATTTTTATACATCCGTATTTTGTTATTAATGGGACTCGGAGGATTATTTCGTTAGAAGGTAAAAGGTGCTCGTGGGTTTGGCTGTCTAATAAAGGCCAAGCTAGCCTTTTCTGGTGTTTTTTCCGCTACTTGCGAGAGGCTACTTGTACGGGATTGGAAGCATTTTAGTTTAATATCGTCTAATACAGGATAACTACTTGCCACCGTCTTCGTTTCGAACCACAGAGCCTCAGAGGATCAAGGTAATGTACGATACGACTCATTCTCGTTCGTCTGCAGCTATCTTGTTTCGGGTACGTGTGGTTCTAGTTAGCATTAGAAGCTAGCTAGTTTCCATATCGAGAGATGTGTGGGATTAATGTTTTGTCGTTTTCACAATTTGATGTCAGTAGGACACATTAGAATACATATTTTTGTTGAATTAAATCGTTTTAATAATGCTAGATAGCTATACAACGTTATGTAACACCCACAATACTCATTCCTACAACGTTCATGTAACTCGCTAACATTAGTTAGCTATCTCGCTATGACTGGCTGACGAATTTAGCTAGCTAGATAGGTAACGTTAGCTAGCGAACGACCCAACATCACAGCTGGCTAACCGTTAGCTAACTTTCTGGCGTTACTAGTCATTAAATAACGATAATCTTGTATTTTGCTCATATTACTACCAATATTGCCAGTATTAAATTATATTGTGTTAAGACCAAAACAGTATATTGTAAGTACACCTAGCTAACGACAAAACACTGAAGAAGACGCTTGTTTTTGGTGGAAATGTCGGATGGCTAGGTTGCTAACTAGCTAACGTTAGCACCAATTACTGTGATCTTGACTTCGCTAGCTACTATACGTGTTTGTTCAAGATAGAGTTGGTGCTGAGCCTATGCTATCCACTAGTTATGATAAGAGCGTCTGCTAAATGACTTAAATGTAAATGTAATAGCAATTATTATAGCAATACAATCATTGCGTTACGTTACATTGGTGTTGACGGAATGTCTCAACAAAGGTCGTTAGCTAGGTATATTTGAGATGGATATGGATTAGCATATGTTTTCACGCTCTCACTAGAGATAAGAGAATTTACACTCGGTTTCCAGCTGACAGGCGAATGCAGTCATTATGTTGTGGTCAGGGTGTGCTTCATCGAATTTATCATACCATGTTCCACCAAAGAAAGCATGGGGCAATTGGCTGGTCCATGTGAACAAATAAATGTTCTTAACTTTTGGTTTTTAATATGTATTTGTTTTATAGCTAGTTCGTTTAATTTTACGCCTGCGTATTTTAATATTTATCGGTGCATTTGAATCAACAATCGTGGTTAACCCGGTTTTAATAGAAGTTTGTAGGCTAACCAATGGTTTCCTAGATGTGCATAATGTTAACATTAATCCATTTGTTCTTGTGGAGGCTTGCCCAGAAGGTCAGGTTCAGAGGAAATGTAATCGTCATACATACATTGTCCCTGTTTGGTTGAGGAATACTGTCACATTTCTGAGCCTTGCCGTTTGGAATGAAGATTTTGACAACCAGTCTGTACTATTAGAGTCCTTGGACAGATGTTCTCCAGTGGCATATTTGGTGTGGTCTTTATTTTGTTTATGAAAGCATACAGATAAGGGTGGCTTAATTGAGATTTCATTTGAAGGCTGTATTTTTTGTTATTTCTGCAAACCATGTTTTTCTTAGAAAATGCTTAAACCCAGTGAATCATGTTGAACAATTTATTCACACTGTAGGTGTACATGATTGTGATTTAAGCATCCACAGGTGTGTGCCAGTGTTTGTGTCGTGTGTACACACAATTTTTGTGTGTCCCACCGGGTCAGTTTGAATGGTTTTGAATGTCACATTGAGGAAGGTAAACATCATGTCCCAGCCAAGATAACTTAGCATCCAAAGTCCCCTGTATTTATGATGGGAGTAAGTGCCTATGCCATGTGCCTGACTGTAATATAGCCCAAGTCTTAGTCACTGTTCCCCCACCTTATCAGCCTTCTCTGGGCGCCTGTCAGTGTGGGCTTGGTGCATTATGGGATTGCCTTGTTTTATGATGTGCCTTAGCTCTGTGCAATCTTTATAGACTATCAGGAATTGACCGGGTCATAATTTTATGTCATCTGTCAGTTCTCATGATTCAGTATACATTTGTTACTAGGAAAATTCCGGACTACTGTCTAACGCCTATCCTCAGTTTAAATGCAGAATTGGGATTAAACTATTGTGATTATGATACCACTTCCCTTTCCCAGAAACTTTCTAGATTTTAGTTTTATTTAGCCATAGTAAGCAGGTCCTATTTTCAGGTCCTTTGCACACCGGTTTACATGTACACTGAACAAAAATGTAAACACATCATGCAACAATTTCAAAGATTTTACTGAGTTACAGTTCATATAAGGAAATCAGTCAATTGAAATAAACTCATTAGGCCCTAATCTATGGATTGCACATGACTGGGCATAAGCCCACTGGGGAGCCAGGCCCAGCCAATCAGAATGAGTTTTTCCCCACAAAAGGGCTTTATTACAGACAGAAATACTCCTCAGTTTCATCAGCTGTCCAGGGTGGCTGGTCTCATACGATTCCGCAGGTGAAGCAGTCGGATGTGGAGTTCCTAGGCTTGGTATGGTTACACGGGTGTGAGGCCGGTTTGACATACTGCCAAATTCTCTAAAATGACATTGGAGGTGGCTTATGGTAGAGAAATTAACATTAAATTCTCTGGCAACAGCTCTGGTGAACATTCCTGCAGTCAGCATGCCAATTGCACGCTCCCTCAAAGCGTGAGACAGTGTGGCATTGTTGTGACAAAACTGCACACTTTAGAGTGGCCTTTTATTGTGATCGTGCTGTTTAATCAGGTTCTTGATATGCCATGCTTGTCAGGTGGATCGATTTTCTTAGAAAAGGAGAAATGCACCACATTTGAGAGAAATAAGCTTTTCTTTTTGTGCTTCTGGAAAATGTCTGGGATATTTTATTTCAGCTCATGAATCATGAGACCATGTTGTGTTTATATTTCTGTTCAATATATATCCACCTATCACACTGACACTTTTGCACACACACTTGAACACACACTCACATACATGCACCACCCACTACTTATGTTGCTGCCATACTGTTTATTTTTTTATCCTGCAACCAATCACTTTCTCCCAATCCCTGCCTACATGTACATATCTACCTCAACTACTCCAGTATCAGATTCCCTGTACATTGTAAATGTGGTACTGCCACTGACCCTATATATTGCTTACATTCCCCATTTTTTTCTTCTGCTTATGTGTTATTTCTTGTGTTTTTGTTATACTATTTTGTTTTTGAATACTGCACTGTTGAGAAGGGTACATGTGTACATGTGACAAATAAAACCTGAAGCTATGCTGGGGAGGAGGTTAATAGGGATTTTGCAGTATGGCACATCTGCTTGATCCCCTCATCAATTCTGTCCATCCTTTCGCTCCTGTGTTAGCGCCATGCTCTACCAACTGAGCGCTCCTGTGTCCCCTCATCAATTCTGTCCATCCTTTCGCTCCTGTGTTAAGTGTTTTGCTCCTTCGGTTTATTTTCTGTGTTTGTGATTTGTTCTTCTGCAGCTCCCTGGCTGGTAATAAGAGGAGCTTTCTTGGGCCTGCTGATATTTGTTAACTTCCTGTAGTGTTGCTCTTCTTCCCCATTCTCCCTGCTCCCTCTCTCTCTGTTGCTCTCTCTCCCTCTGTTGCTCTCTGTGTGTTCTCCCTCTGTCTTTAATCCCCCCCAGCCTGTGTGGATGTCATCTGGTCACTTATGTAAGAAGCATGGGGGGGCTTTGTGCTGTGAAGCAGCAGCGGCACCCATGCCTCAACCATTAGGGCTTGTTGTTTGGTCAGTGAGTGAGCACTAAGGACTGATGGTGATATGTGTGGACTCTATTGCCATGGTGTACAGGTGATTGTAATGTGGAATAGCATGCACCGCTGTGTGCTTGGGTTTACATTTTCTGTAGCCCAAGTCTCCACTGCATCGTGGCAGGTGGTGTTTGCATGGCTTTTTGTAGGCTTTTGTGGCATGTTCTCTGGCTCCAGGGACTCACTTTGTATAATATTTGAATAGGCCTGTCCAGTTTTCAATGGCAAACTATCACAATATTTTTCTGCGGAAAAGGACTTGTTTGTGCTTTCTAGATTTGGTTTTTCTGTGGTAACAGACCTGCGTGGCTATGCAGGTAAGCAGTAGGAAAGAGTTACGACCATCTGATTAACTATTTCACCCTTGGGTCAGTAAACAGGCTAATAAAGCCATAGCTAACAATGCCACCCATATTCTCAGGACAGGCTACATGACATGATTGTGTGTCTAGTTTCAGGGCTGAGTGTCTTCAGTTTGCTTGCTAATCTCTGTCTCCCTGCCTGTCCCTTGACCGGTAATGTGTTAGACGTTGGATGAATTTGACCCGATGGATGGATTCTTGTTAACCCTGCTGCACCCCGTCTCTGTCAATGCTGTCCCTTACTCCGCTACGCTGTGGGTTTCTTCTTATTACACACACAGAGTCTGAGACCCGTAGTAATCCAATTATGAATTGCCTAAATTGGTGGATTAAAGGCGGCGCATATGCGCCATTTTGGTTTTGGTTTAGGCTGTATCACAATCGTCCGTGATTGGGAGTCTCATAGGCGGGCGCACAGTTTGGCCCAGCGTCGTCCGGGGTTGGCTAGTGTAGTCCGTCATTGTAAATAAGAATTTGTTCTTAACTGACTTGCCTAGTTAAATAAAGGTTAAATAATAAAACAAATAGTTGTAGTGCAGTAAAGGCTGTTGGTTGTGGTTGTGTACTGTGTCTTTCTGGCTTCCCCTCCTGATGCTCCTAATCAATGGCTATGAGGCATAATCAGCAACACACACAACACTGGACATTTCCTTAGCTTCCTCTCAGCACAAGAGTGTCTGCACTCAAATGACAACTTTCAACCTCACTAGCAGCATTGTTGCATTGGCAGTAGAATGGCCTTACTGAAGAGCTCAGTGACTTTCAACATGGCACCGTCATAGGATGCCACCTTTCCAACAAGTCAGTTAGTCAAATTTCTGCCCTGCTAGAGATGACCCGGTCAACTGGAAGTGATGTTATTGTGAAGTGGAAACGTCTAGGAGCAACAGCGGCTCAGCTGTGAAGTGGTAGGCCAAACAAGCTCACAGAACTGAAGCACGTAGTGTGTATAAATCGTCTGTCCTCAGTTGCCTTAATTTTGCTGTCCCCCAGGAAAAGTCAGCAGCTAATGGGGATCCATGACAAATACAAAAACAAACACTCACTACCGAGTTCCAAACTGCCTCTGGATGCAACGTCAGCACAATAACTGTTTGTCGGGAGCTTCATAAAATGGGTTTCCATGGCCAAGCAACCGCACACAAGCCTAAGATCACCATGCGCAATACCAAGCGTCAGTTGGAGTCGTGTAAAGTTTGCCTCCATTGGACTCTGGAGCAGTGGAAATGCATTCTCTGGAGTGATGAATCACGCTTCACCACCTGGCAGTCTTGCATATTAATCTGGGTTTGGTGGATGCCAGGAGAACATGACCTGCTCCAATGCAAAGTGCCAACTGTAAAGTTAGGTGGAGGAGCAATAATGGTCTGGGCTGTTTTTCATGGTTCAGGCTAGGCCCCTTAGTTCCAGTGAAGGGAAATCTTTACGCTATAGCATACAATGACATTCTAGACAATTCTGTGCTTTCCTGTTTCAGCATGACAATGCTCCCCTGCACAAAGTGAGGTCCATACAGAAATGGTTTGTTGAAATCTGTGTGGAAGAACTTGACTGGCCTGCACGGAGCCCTGACCTCATCCCCAAACACCTTTCGGGTGAATTGGAAGGCCGACTGCGAGCCAGGCATAATCGCCCAACATCAGTGCCCGTCTTCACTAATGCTCTTGTGGCTGAATGGAAGCAAGTCCCCGCAGCGATGTTCCAACATCTAGTGGAAAGCCTTCCCAGAAGATTGGATGCTGTTACAGCAACTCCATATTAATGCCCATGATTTTGTAATGAGATGTTCGACAAGCATGTGTCCACATACTTTTGGACGTGTAGTGTATTTGCACATGAACACTGTCTTGTTTTTTGTGTTGCTACATGTTAAGCAGAGACTTACAACTTGTTATCTCCCCTCCTACAGCAGGGCTATGTCCTCGGCAGCCACCACACCTCCATCTGTGGACAAAGTGGACGGATTTTCACGGAAGTCTGTCAGGAAGGCCAAGCAAAAGCGGTCGCAGAGTTCGTCCCAATTCCGGTCTCAGGGCAAACCCATCGAGCTCACGCCCCTGCCTCTGCTCAAGGGTAAGTGTTTAATTTCGAATACCTCAAATCTTCCCACATAGTCTCTTTCCATAACCCTCCAACTAACCTTCATGCTAACTTGGGAGTGGTGTGATGTGGGAGTGTGTTTAGTAGTGAATGCTGATACCAGCATGGTCGGAAGAGAGCAGAGAGATATCATTGATTCTTGTTCATCCCTTCTCTCTGCAACTCTTTTCATGAGCCAATGTGAGCGAGTGTATGTTTATCACAGTCCCTGTGTCAGGGATGCAAACTCGTCACTTTTGACGATATTTGCCGTTTTGAGCTCAAAATAGGTAATCCACGTGAATCGTGTAGATCCATAAAAATAACTTTTGTGGTGGTTGAACTACAAAAGAGAGGCGCGAACTGATCTTCTCCCTGATCACCACCAGAGATACTGGATATAGTGATGGGATGCGTGTGTCTCCGCCCTTAACAATGGGATACGTTGTCCACAGAGCGGAACGGCGGGCTGTCAAGCTCCCGCCTGTTCCGCTCTTTTTAGGGAGGGATAATTCACGGGCTGCTGCGTTGTCACAATGGGAACTCTTTCTAGAGCACCTGGTTAAATTGTTCATAACAGTAGGGTGTTAGGTGACGCGACAAACAATGAACGCTATACGATAATAATAAATTTAAAAAACACAGGCTAATCAAATCCATTTAAACTAAATGTCAATAATGTGATCATCAAAATACATAGTAAATCATTTCAAAACACGAACATGTTTTCAGTCTACATGGTTAATGTAGTGAGAAATATGTGATTATTGTAAAAGTTTGCGAGTGCATCATTTACAATCATCCTGAATTAAAATATGGAATATTTTTTGCCATATTAAATTATTTTATATATGCTATTTTCCTTGATGTGTGTTACTACATTACACAAGCTCATGTTCTGAACACATCAAATGGGGGGAATTACTCATCTCTTTTACATCAGACTGGTGGTGATTAAAACAACTCAATCTATTTGTGGGCGGCAGGGTAGCCTAGTGGTTAGAGCGTTGGACTAGTAACCCGAAAGGCTGCAAGTTCAAATCCCAGAGCTGATAAGGTACAAATCTGTCATTCTGCCCCTGAACATCCACGGGAAAATAGCATATATAAAATAATTTAATATGGCAAAACTGATTCCAGCCAGGCCGTCATTGAAAATAAGAATTTGTTCTTAACTGACTTGCCTAGTTAAATAAAGGTTTATAAAAACTTTTTACATTTTTTTATGTTGTGTGCGCTTGTATGATTGTGTGTGGGAGGGGGTACACTGTATGCTACTGACCTTAATCCCCCAAAACCCAAATAACAGCCAGGTGTGTGTTTGAAGAGGGTGGTGGGGTGTCTGTGTTTACTTCTGTATCTATGCCACTGGTATGTCTGTATTTTATTTTGTGGTGCGCAATGTGCCCCACTAAGCTAATGCACTGCCAAGGATAGCTGTCACTTTGGTGTGTGGGAAGAAGGAGATGACACACTGCAGCAGTGCTAGTATGGAGGTAGATCGTATGGAGTGTAGGGGAAGTCAGGATTTTGCTAGTGTTTATCTATTGAAAGGCCATGTAAGGTTAGTGTTGACTAATGGCATAATGCTGGTGAGCCGGGCACAATCAGGTGATTGTCCCATGGTCCTGAGTTTACATATCAGCAAAGGTACTGTATCATGTTGTTTTTGAGAAACTTGGTGGATTACAGGTTGACAGGCTACCAGGTCCAACGCTCTGTAAGTGGGCTTATGTGGTTTTGTAGGCACATGTTTCATTGCAATGTGGTGAAGATCTGGTTGGAGAGCTGCACTGCTCTCTGCTTCCCATGTTGAAGGAATACGTTATGGTTTCCCAGGTGCGTATCTTCACATTTTTAAGTGAATTCTAAATTCTTATTGGATAAGAAAAATGATATACTATGCCTACTCTCTGGGTCTCATCAGTTGCATGGACATATAAGCAGAGTATTTGCCCTTAACTGCAAACCATCTCTCTGTGTGGTCATAAAATAGTACAATTTTCCTTTGACATGCCATAATTAATTCACAGGGCAGCCAAACCATTGTCCACAAGCAGCTTGAAGTGATCACCACTATCATGGCATGCTTTCTCAAGGCTGAGCATCACCACACCCAAGAAGCTCATGGAGATGAACTTCATTGACAAGATGCTGCCTTCCAGAGAATTGTATGATGGGTCGGTGCCTGAGAAACCTAAGGCAGAACATCCAGGACACCCTGTTCGTAAATGTATAATAATAATGAGAAATAAAACTTAAAACACTTTTTTTTTGCTGGGTAAGATGTTTTCATGTACAATCTATTTTGTCAATGTTTTCCAGAATTGTGCAAACGTTTCTTAACGTGGTGAAGACTGCATACATGACAACTGCAGCCTACATGCAGAAGAAAATGCCCCTGGACAGCATGACCCTGCAATTGCTCTCTGCACACGACCCAGTGGTGAGAGGCCATTCACAGACTGGCATCCTGTTGAAGCGGCTTGCTAGGATGATGGACCACCCAGTTCCACCCGAATTTCAGCCTCCACTGGAAGTCGTGAAGTTTAATGTGGATTCTACCCTTCCCCCTTACAAGGATGGTGAGGACAACATGGTCAAGTGGTGGGGCCTGAACCAGATTTTTACTAGTGTCTCCCTCAATCTTCCATGGTCCTATTGTGGAGTCTTCGTTTAATGTGATGGGAGACATCACAGCTCAAAAGAGCATGAACACGGCTACCTTCAATGCAATTCAGACCACCAAATATATCCACAGGTCCAGGAGTCTGACTGCCTTACAGATGTTCCAGAGACATGATGTCAAGTTGAGCAAGGGACTCTAAGTACATCCGCACTGCAGGAAGGAAGGAAGGATAAAGCTCAGAGACAGGAGAACCTGATGAAGAGGGAGGGATATGGTTGCCAGCCAACATCCAGTGCCCAGCAGACCAGGAAGACTGCAGTGGAGGAGGAGAAGCAGGCCAGACTGAGGACACAGCTAAACAAAGAAAAATAGCCAAATCATTTCTAGTCGAAGCTAAAAGGAAGGAAGCTAAAATGTGGACTGTAGGTGGGTGTAGGCTAGATGTGAGTGATAACCTGTTACTGTTTATTTTGAGCTTCAAAATAAAATAATCTTCTTAAAAATGAGTTGTGTGTGTGTGAGTTATACTGACAGGTCAAATTCTATAAAGAGGAGACTGAGTTGTGCTTAATGTTGGCTAAGAATTAATTTAGCAGATGGGTTTAGTCCTCGACCTTCACCTTGTAGTGCTTCATTAAACCCACTGGAAAATGTATGTCCCCAAGAAAATAATCAAATCCTCACTTTGTCTGGGGAGACTGAGATTTATCATGACATGATAACCCATAAACCAAGACCAAAGAACCCAACCCCCTTTTCTACCCCAGGACACTATTTTCTCTGTCTATTGTGGTTTGAAAGGTTAGGAGTATTGACAGTATTCCACTATGTACTTGATACTCTCTGAGAATATGCAAATTGTATGCAAAAAAAAGCCTTTTTGGACCGTCACCAGTTTGCACCTCTGCTCCATGCTCGTGTGTCGTATACGCCAGTGTGTGTGCATTCTGCTGGTGGTACGTGAACTGCATGCCCAGACGGGGAGGCAGCCTGCTGCTGATTCACAGGTGGGGTCAGTCCTCTCCTGCCTGCCTGGCTCTATACAGAGAGGTTGAGACTAGAGTGACGGACGGAATGCAGCCTGACAGGAACCAGAGTCTCAGTCAGGGTGTGTCCCTCCCTCCTGGAGGTCTGTCTGCCACGCCAGTGACCTATTGGGCGTGGGTGGCATCACTTCACTGTCCTCTCTCTTCTCCACTCAGGGCCACTCTTTAGTTTGTTTGCCTGGCCGTGAGTGAGTCACACTTTCACCATTTCCAGCCAGTGCCGCTGCAGAGCAGAACACAGCAGAGCTCTGGGTGAGTAGGGTGCAGTAGTTGCTCTGCACCTGCATAATAAAAGGTGCAAATCTGATCTGACATACTATGATTTCCTCATGATGTTGGACACCATTTTAAATGGTGAAACCTAAGTATTGTTGTCTTTGTAAGTGCCTTTTTAAAATGTGATTCCATTTTCGTGATGGCTTGTTCCCTGTAATCTCCTCTTTAATTCAGGGGACGAGCACTAGAGCTCTGCTCCCCTCCCTGAGCCCGACGGACCCCGACATCATGCTCGGGCCAGGCAGGGCCTGTTTTCTTCATCAATAACAACAGTACGGGCAGGGCACGGGTACACTAACATTTTGAAGCTCAGCCATTAGCGTGTGATGTGCTGCGCAGTACAGTCATATCTGTTTAAGATCATAACATGGTGTCAGAAGTGATTCAACCTCACGACCAGAGGGGTTATTTCACAAACGAATAAGAATGTTCCTTGAGTTTTGTCAGAGTCTAGCGTGACGAAAAGTAGCTAACAGCTAACTGCTCTCTCATGTCTCTTCATTGAGCAGAGCAGCCCAAGCGGAGCCGTTGCTATGGATACTCAGAACCGCCATGAGCAGAGCACAGGGAGCGAGTGACCGAGGAGCAACAGCAAATAGATTTACTAACAGAGGAAGTTATTTCTGGTTTCGAGCAGGGCGGGGCCTTAAATTTGGCAGAAGCAATCAGGCCTGAACATCGTGGACTTGGGTAGGTGTTCGGGCTTAAATTCATGTCCGTTCATTGCTCTAACGAGCACATCACCACAGTGAAACGCAGAACCTTAATACATTGAAATGGTATCTACCATCCTGTGACGTGATCACAGATCTGACATGACTGGATTGATGAAAGCTTTGTGAAACCCTCTGATTTCACCTCTCAATTTGTGTTGGATCTTTGCACACTTGGGAATACTTACAAGGAGGAGAGGAAGGATGCATTTTCAAACGATTGTAGTCGGGTCTGGGACCATGTAGACAACAGGAGGAAGTAGCTGTTGGCTGACTGAGGAGGTGTGTGTAGTTGCCTGGTGTTAGGTGAGCTGCACTTATTCTATCCAACCATGTGGTGGCGACTGGCGATGCCTCAACCCTCCGTGCGGCACCAACACACGCCCTCATCTATCATCGACTGACTGACCTTTGACCTCTAAGGAGGAGCACTCTATGTACGCAGTCAGTGAGAGTGAAGAGACTGTGAGGGTGGCCTTTCAGACTTCACCTGCTAGTCACAGCCAGGGAAATATGGTTTTCCTGTAACTAGATCTGAGCCTCCTATGTTGATTCAGTTTGTTTAAATTCTTTTGCTATTTCTTGAAGGTGAAAAGGGGCATTCATATTTTGCTAGGCTGCAGAGCCCATGGTCTCAACAAGGGATACTTTTTATTCCTAAATGTTGTTTCGGGTAGTTGTTCCAGGCCTGCGTGGATGTCTCCCTCAGTGTGTAAGTCAAGAGTTGTTGTGGTAGCTCTTTAAGAGCCTTCACAGGAAGTTAGAGGGATGGTGAGAGTGACCGAGAGAACGAGGGAGTGGTGATGAGTCTGGCATGGAGCCTGAAGAAAGAATTTGTGTCCTAATGCTTCATGGCAGAGGGATGGAGGAAGAGGAGGACGAAGAGGATTTTCCAATCCTTGGCCAGGTCATGGCAAACCCTTTCCCCTCCTTCCACATCTACTAGGTGGAGTGGAGACTTCCTCTGTTTACCAGAATCGTCGAGGTGGAGTGATGCCTACGCTAAGGATGTGCGCTGGCGAGATGCCTGTTTTTTTAGGACCACCTCTCTGTGTAGTACGGAAGACGGATCGCTCTCTCTGACCTCGTGAGCCGAATTAAAAAAAATAGGGGGAGTAGAAATAGAATGAAGACGGTGAAAGGGGAGTTAGGGGAACAGCACTGGCCGTAGAGCTTCCGCCAGCCCCTCTGTCTGGTAGTTCCTGGTCTCTGTTTGGTCATTGCGGCCCCCCCAACGCTCCCTCTCCCGCCTACGCCCTCCCCTCAGGGGTAACCTGATCCACCAGTTGTCCCGTTATAGATTTCCAGTCCCACTCGCTCCTAACAAGCAGCATAGGGGGGAGTGTGTGCCCACTACAACAAACTACTATTTTTCACACCATCAGTATTTGAATAATTTTGCCCCAACAGATAATATTTTGGGCTGGTGGACTCTACAGAGGAACGGAAACCTGAGAGTGAGTGTCCGTGATTCTGCTGGGGGTGGAGGA
Source organism: Oncorhynchus gorbuscha (assembly GCF_021184085.1). Lineage (NCBI taxonomy): Eukaryota > Metazoa > Chordata > Actinopteri > Salmoniformes > Salmonidae > Oncorhynchus > Oncorhynchus gorbuscha. The sequence continues at coordinate 27,264,368 of NC_060189.1, forward strand.
GTGTTCTAGTTAACCTACTAAGGGCCTTCTCGAAGGCTTGGCAGGCTGTGTTGGTATGTCTGTCTGTGGGGCTGAGTGGAGAGTATATAAATGGAGTGGTAATGGCAGGGGGACATGGAAAGAGGGTATGACTGAGCTTTTGAAGTCAGATGTAGGATAAGGGTGGAGCGGCCTGTGCAGCAATCATCTCTAAGGAGTGCTGCTGAGTAGTACTGTGGATGAGCAGTGCAGTAGCTTCGCCATACAGCAGCCTTCGTTCTGTTGTCTTTCTGTCTGCCAGAGGATGTTGTGGTAGCCAGGCAGGTGTTACAGCAGGTAGCATATTGACTGTGTTGTCATGGTCAGTGCCACTGATTGCAGGGGTTTTCAGAGTTATGCTTGTTAAGGGTGTGGTGGATATGGCTGGTGGAATGCTTGCTATGTGATTCACCTGCGCACGCTGCTGCTGGGCCTCTCACCTGACCTTGTGTGTGAAGAGTGCCTTTGTGTTGACAGCCCCAGATTACCCACACTGCCTTTGAAAGGAGGCACACAGAGAGACTCTATTCTCTGCTACCAAGAGGTGACCGTAGCTGTACAATGCCTAGGAGGCTTTCGATGTTCAAAGTTAAAATGACTTGTATGAACTCCGTCGGCCTTGTTACTGTAGTGGAGAGCAAAGTTAGCACAGTGTGATTACATCCGTCAATCATTGACAGTACATGACAGTGTAGTTCATAATGAGGCTTCTTGAAGCTGCCATATGAGAACACATAGAGAACAGAAAATGTTTTCATTATAGAAATGTCTGAATGATGAGATGGATACAAAGATGGGCACACAAACAGGAAGGGCTCAGGTGGGAATTGAATCCCTATGGTCCAGAGTTGGTTGCGTTTCTGCCAGACCATACTCCGACCAACCATTACCTGGTTTGTTGTCTAATCTTCAGCTCAAAGACGATGCAAACGGTGTGTGTATGGTTCTTCATCTCTGACACAGTGTTGATGTGATGGTCTGCCTCCCTGTGTATACATACAGTACATATCATACATATTGACCTTCAGTCTCTGACAGTGTTGGCCCGGTCACCTGCTGAGCCCATCTGTTGGAACCGCTCACTCTCTCCTGCAACCGTAACCCAAGCCCGCCAGAGTGTATAGTGTGGCCGGGGTTTTCCCCTTAGACAAGCAAGCAGGCAGACTTTCTGTGTGTGTGTGTGTGTGTCGGCTGCTCTGAGGGACGTAATTGTTACTCTATACCTACACTCACTTCCTGGATTTGTGTTTCCATCTAAAAACGGTGACCACTAAGAATAGCCTTCTACGTTCTGAGTAAACTCCATGGATGATGGGTTTTTATTAAGTCCTGAAGCAAAGTACTTGAGTCTTAAGACCTGGCGAAGTGTCCTTTTGCGTTACTTCCATGTGAATTTCAACTCATAGTGTCCGTTAGCTTTAGCATCACATGACTAACACTGCTGGTCATTCATTTACAGGGAAGGCCTCCCAGTTACAGTACTATGGAGTACTTTGTACAGTACTACCGTGTGCTCTGTACGGTTACAGTACTACCGTGTGCGCTGCACGGTTACAGCACTACCGTGTGCGCTGCACGGTTACAGTGCTACCATGTGCTCTGTACGGTTACAGTACCGCCGTGTGCTCTGCACGGTTACAGCACTACCGTGTGCTCTGCACGGTTACAGCACTACCGTGTGCTCTGCACGGTTACAGCACTACCGTGTGCGCTGCACGGTTACAGTAACGCCGTGTGCTCTGTACGGTTACAGCACTGCCGTGTGCTCTGCACGGTTACAGTACCGCCGTGTGCTCTGCACGGTTACAGTACCGCCGTGTGCTCTGCACGGTTACAGTACCGCCGTGTGCTCTGCACGGTTACAGTACTCTGCACGGTTACAGTACCGCCGTGTGCTCTGCACGGTTACAGTACCGCCGTGTGCTCTCTGCACGGTTACAGTACCTGCACGTGTGCTCTGCTCTGCACGGTTACAGTACCTACCGTGTGCTCTGCACGGTTACAGTACCGCCGTGTGCTCTGCACGGTTACAGTACCGCCGTGTGCTCTGCACGGTTACAGTACCGCCGTGTGCTCTGCTCTGCACGGTTACGGCTCTTACAGTACCAGTACCCGTGTGCTCTGTACGGTTACAGTACCGCCGTGTGCTCTGCACGGTTACAGTACCGCCGTGTGCTCTGCACGGTTACAGTACTACAGTGTGCTCTGCACGGTTACAGTACTACAGTGTGCTCTGCACGGTTACAGCACTACAGTGTGCTCTGCACGGTTACAGTACTACCGTGTGCTCTGTACGGTTACAGCACTACAGTGTGCTCTGCACGGTTACAGTACTACCGTGTGCTCTGTACGGTTACAGCACTACAGTGTGCTCTGCACGGTTACAGTACCGCCGTGTGCTCTGCACGGTTACAGTACCGCCGTGTGCTCTGCACGGTTACAGTACCGCCGTGTGCTCTGCACGGTTACAGTACCGCCGTGTGCTCTGCACGGTTACAGTACCGCCGTGTGCTCTGCACGGTTACAGTACCGCCGTGTGCTCTGCGGTTACAGTACCGTGTGCTCTACGGTTACTACAGTGTGCTCTGCTCTGTACGGTTACAGTACTACAGTGTGCTCTGCACGGTTACAGCACTACAGTGTGCTCTGCACGGTTACAGCACTACAGTGTGCTCTGCACGGTTACAGCACTACAGTGTGCTCTGCACGGTTACAGCACTACAGTGTGCTCTGCACGGTTACAGTACCGCTGTGTGCTCTGCACGGTTACAGTACCGCCGTGTGCTCTGTACGGTTACAGTACCGCCGTGTGCTCTGTACGGTTACAGTACTACAGTGTGCTCTGCACGGTTACAGTACTACAGTGTGCTCTGCACGGTTACAGCACTACAGTGTGCTCTGCACGGTTACAGTACTACCGCGTGCTCTGCACGGTTACAGTACTACCGCGTGCTCTGTACGGTTACAATACCGCCGTGTCCTCTGCACGGTTACAGCACTACAGTGTGCGCTGCACGGTTACAGCACTACAGTGTGCTCTGCACGGTTACAGTACTACAGTGTGCTCTGCACGGTTACAGTACTACAGTGTGCTCTGCACGGTTACAGCACTACAGTGTGCTCTGCACGGTTACAGCACTACAGTGTGCTCTGCACGGTTACAGTACCGCCGCGTGCTCTGCACGGTTACAGTACCGCCGTGTGCTCTGCACGGTTACAGTACCGCCGTGTGCTCTGCACGGTTACAGTACCGCCGCGTGCGCTGCACGGTACTTAGAAATGTTGCTACTGCCGTTGCTATTGGATTTTCTCTGCCTGCAGGTGTCGTTGTTTAACCCATCTTTTTCAGTCAGGTGAAAAAGGTGACTGTTGGGCAGGACAAGGGGACTGCGACACATTGGGCTGAGGTGGGTGTGTCAATCATGACTGATGTCATATTACCATGCGGTAGAGCAGCATTGCACAGCAAGTCCAAGTCTCCACATAGGCCTCAGAGACACCAGCAGCGTTTGCTGGTCGAGAGTACTTGGCACATCTGGATGTCATTTGTGAACCGAGTGAGCACCGATTTTACATTTAGAATCGTGGGAAAATGTCGGCAGTCAGACGTCTTCCTCGGGTGGTCCTTAAAATACAGCGTGCTGAACGATCGGCAGACGACCGCTGGATCCACATTGGGTGAAATGTGTGCGAGCTTTTAGAGTACATGATGTTCCTGAGGCTCCATTCTCTCATCAGTAGATGTCCTATGAGAGGACCCTGGTTATGTGGATATGACGAGAGGCTTGCTTGCACCCTGCTCAACAGCTTTAAGTGATTATGAAATTTACTTTGAACATTTCCTGTGGTGAGCCATTAAACTACACTCTCTCTCTCTCTCTCTCTCTCTCTCTCTCTCTCTCTCTCTCTCTCTCTCTCTCTCTCTCTCTCTCTCTCTCTCTCTCTCTGAGAAGCTCAGCTTTCTTCACATTAATTAAGCAGCAGTCTTTATTTAGTCTGCCAGGGGAGCTATGATGATGCTCCCATCCCTGAGCTGAGGCTTGTCAGAGTGTGCTAGACTGAACTATTCTGTGCAGAGTGCTGACCTAGTCTGGGGCATGGAAGGGTGATGTGGTTTGCTGTGCTCAGTTCTGCTGCTATGGGCTTAGTTAGCATCTGAATTTTAGATATCATTATTTTAGATTTTAAGGTAACTGTTAGTGAATCAGGCTAGATTACATGGTGCTGAATGCTGATCTTTCCTATGTTGTTTATTGGGGACAATTGGGATTGAGACCTGCTGAATGCTTCTTCAATGGTGTGAGTCTGGACCCAGCAGCCCAGGGTTGTGCTAGGGTAGTCTGACAGGGATGGGTTGGACTCTCACCTATTTTCTAAACTATACATACTTTATTGCACATTGGAATTGTGGACTTTACTGTGTTGGTGTGTGCCAGGGGCTGGGCAGAGAAATGTACTCGGTATTGTGATGAACTAGTATCTCAATTGTGTTGTCCAAGACTGGGTGCTCCATGCCGTTCTAGGACATGCTCCCTGTCATGGTCTGTTGTGGTCACCCGAGCCGTGTGCTCACTCCTGGTTGGTTACTGTATGCTGTATTGTTATGGATAGGGCTGTCGTGTTCACTACTGTTTTAAACAGAAAAACATATTTATTAGGATTATTATTATTATTTTCACCCTACCGCCCCTTCCCTGATTGGAGTAAACTGACAACAACACTTCTGCTACTTACAGCTATTTTCGCTCACATTTACGGCACATGTAGATAAATAATGATACATATATTCCTCATTTCCTCTTTCTGCAAGTCTTTGTTTTTCACCGACTGGCCAATCCACCATTTATTTAGATCTTAACCCCAACCCTCAGATGTCCACAGACGGGTTCATCTTTCCCAGTACACTACCATTTGGCTATTTCCTTTCACAATACTACATCCCTCCATTTTACTGTGATGTCTTACGAGGGTCCTGAACCTTCCTATTTGTAAAATTTCTACTGATATTGCCCCAAAGATAAGTACTTTACCCTAGGAGCATATTGATATTTCCCATTGACTGATCGTGGTTTTGCAGATCCCCAAACAATACAGTTTGCAGGTCCATCTAAACCGTAATATTATGACATAAAAAAAAACATTCCTCGACCTGACTGCAAAAGCGAGCTATTAGATAAAAATGTTTCTACACAAATAATGCTCAACATATGGGGAATTGAACAGTCAGCTTTGTGCAGACTCTGCCACGAAGAAACACTCACTATAGAGCATCTTTTCCGCTACTGTCCATCGGTGGCTCGCTTTTGCAGTCAGATCCAGGAAAGTGGTTTTATGTCATATCAGGGTTCAAACTGAGTACCAGAAAAGATGCTCTAGTGAGTCTGTTTCTTCATAGCAGAATCTGCACAAGGCTTGACTGTTTAATTCCCCATATGTTGAGCATTTGTTTTTCGTGGCAAGTTTATCTAATAGCTTAAATTGAAATGAACAGATTGATGTCAATTGTTGTTTGACATGTCAGTTCATAGACCCGATGCCAAGGTTATTGGTACATCAGAGGCCTGTTTCCCAACGAACTTTAACTTTATGCGGCACTGCGGTCAAACCTTTTGACTTCGATTTATACTAATAAGTAGAAGCCATTTCTGTTTTTTAACGAGTGGTAATGTGTAGTAGACAGACTCATTCTTTAATTTCTTGAAGTAATTGCCTCTTCGTTGCTTTTGTGAAAATGTTACTTGTTTACAATGTCCTTCATGAATATTATACCCTTAAATGTTTTCAGTAAATTGGAGTTTAGCCATATTATTTGCTATAATATTTGATCTGCCTTTTCTGGGGAGAATGAAATTTAAATTGTAGCCAACTCTGTATGGCTTCATTTAAAAGGAGGATACTTCAGACAGGGATCCTTGGGCTCTTTGCCTTTTTGAAGATTGACAATCTAAAACAGGATGGGCCTCTCTTAGTAGCCTGCTGGAAAACTAGTTTGGATTAGGATATAATGTTGGTATAATGGAGGCTATAAAGGGGTTTAATGCCTTAATATTTTAGTTCTAACCCTCCAAACCCATATTTGTTATATACAATGCATCTGCAAAGTATTCAGACCCCTTGACTTTTTCCACATTTTGTTACATTACAGCCTTATTCTAAAATGGATTAAAACATTTTTGCCCCTCATCAATCTACACACAATGTCCTATACTGACAAAGTAAAAACAGGGTTTAGACATTTTTGGGGGAAAAACCCTTTACTCTGTTGAAGCACCTTTGGCAGCGATTACAGCCTTGAGTCTTCTTGGGTATAATGCCACAAACTTGGAACACCTGTATTTTGAGAGTTTTTCCCATTCTCTGCATATCCTCTCAAGCTCTGTCAGGTTGGATGGGGAGTCGCTGCACAGCTATTTTCAGGTCTCTCCAGAGATGCTAGATCGGGTTCAAGTCCGTGCTCTGGCTGGGCCACTCAAGGACACTCAGAGACCCGAAGCCAGTCCTGCGTTGTCTTGACTGTGTGCTTTGCTTTGTTGTCCTGTTGGAAGGTGAACCTTTGCCCCCAGTCTGAGGTCCTGAGTGCTCTGGAGCAGGTTTTCATCAAGGATGTCTCTGTACTTTGCTCCGTTCATCTTCTCTTCGATCCTGACTATTCTCCCAGTCCCTGCTGCTGAAAAATATCCCCACAGCATGATGCTGCCATGCATAGGAATGGTGCCAGGTTTCCTCCAGACGTGACGCTTGGCATTCAGGCCAAAGAGTACCATCTTTGTTTCATAATACCAGAGAATCTTGTTTCTCATGGTCTGAGTCCTTTTTGATGCCGTTTGGCACACACCAAGCGGATCGTCATATGCCTTTTACTGAGGAGTGGCTTCCATCTAGCCACTCTACCATAAAGGACTGATTGGTGGAGTGCTGCAGAGATGGTTGTCCTTCTGGAATGTTCTTCCATCTTCTCAGAGGAACTCTGGAGCTCTGTCAGAGTGACAAAGGGTTCTTGGTCACCTTCCTGACCATGGCTCTTCTCCACCGATTGCTCTGTTTGGCAGGCGGCCAGCTCTATAAAGAGTCTTGGTGGTTCCAAACTTCTTCCATTTAAGAATGATGGAGGCCACAGTGTTCTTGGGGACCTTCAATGCTGCAGACATTTTTTGGCACCCTTCCCAAGATCTGTGCTTCGACACAATCCCGTCTCCGAGCTCAACGGACAACTCCTTCGACCTCATAGCTTGGTTTTTGCTCTGACATGCACTGTCAACTGTGGGACCTTATATAGACAGGTCTGTGCCTTTCCAAATGATGTCCAATCAATTGAATTTACCATAGGTGGATATACCAAGGATGGTCAATGGAAACAGAAAGCACCGGGTATTTAGGTAAATAAGGTATTTCTGTTATTTTTAATACATTTGCAAAAATTCTAAAAACGTATTTTCACTTTGTCGTTATGGGTTATTGTGTGTACATGGGTGATGAAAAAAATATTTGATCCATTTTAGAATAAGGATGTAATGTTACAAAATGTGGATAAAGGGAAGGGTTCTGAGTATTCTCCAATTGCATCTAAATGTGCCCATAGCTTTATCTGGTTTGCCATTCCAAATATAATTTTCTCGCATTTCAAAAAGGATTCTCCTGGATTTGGTAGAGCAATGAATAATTATTTAGAAATATCGCAGTTGACATATTTAATCAGGGTACATTTCTTGTAGATGGACAGGTATTTACTCTCCATAGTTTCAAGATCCTATATATTTTGCTGATTTTTATATCAAAGTTAATAGTTGCAAAATCGCTCTTCCAGGAGACTTTCTCACATCAACTGATGAACAACACCTGAAATAATGGCATCACGAGCGTTTGTGTGTTGGTTGTGTGCTGGGCCCAGCCGGGCGCTCCTTCTCCCTGGAGGGATTTCTCTCTCCTGTGTGACTCTGCTCTATTAATAGCTTCCTTTTAAGGCCATTCACATGCTACTCCTCTCCTATATACCCAGGGGTTGGATGGAAGACCATCACTGACTGTACTGGTGCACTAATTATATGAACCAACCAGGAAGGTGACAGGCACCAGCAGCAGCCACAGACCCTTACACAGACCCCTCCACCCTGATGACACACACACACACACACACACACACACACACACACACACACACACACACACACACACACACACACACACACACACACACACACACACACACACACACACACACACACACACACACACACACACACACACACACACACACACACACACACACACACACACACACACACGGTGGGGCAGGCCTAACAGGAGAGGCATTGTACTAGACTAACCACGCACTCACCCTGATGGTCCTAGCTATCTGTGATTTAAATTTGGATAGGTATAGGAACAAGAGCATTAGGCCAGGGTTAAATGTCGGATTCTCTTGGAAATTTGGAAAGTGGACAAAATATTGTTCCAGGGAGGGTCGCCTTCAGACCAACTTCCCCAGCATATCCAGATTTTGGGTAGGCAGGAATACAGGCAGACATTCTGCTCATGTTTAGCTCGGGCAACAAGCATATATGGCAGTAACGTCACCGGTGACGCGCGTCCCATTTTCCACTTGTACTCTATCCCAACTGACACCGGAACTTCTACAGACATGTAAGCTGGTGCATTGGTACATTGTCAGAGGCAACCTGTCTGTCAAGAGAGACTAGAGTCCAAGTCAGACACCTGTTTGGATATGTAACGCTGAGCGATATGGACAAATATCCATTTCGAGATAAATTGCCTGAATTGATGCCCTAACGATAAGTTTATAACATTAATGTGCATAGTTTTTTTGTCCTTTTAAATGGGCTCCTTAGTAGAACAGCGGTCTAAGGCACTGCATCTGCAAGAGGCGTCACTATAGTACCTGGTTCGAATCCAGGCTGTATCACATCCTACCGAGATTGGGAGTCACAGAGCGGCGCACGTTTGGCCCAGCGTCGTCCAGGTTTGCCGGAGTAAGCCGTCATTGTAAATAACAATTGTTCTTAACTGACTTGCCTAGTTAAATAAAGGTTACAAATGCTCAATGCAGCCATTTTTATATCAATGTCAAATAATATCTGGGAAACAGTTAAGTACCTTAATGTAATAGATTTCCATTCAAATGGGCAAAACTAGCTTTTTACCACAATTATTTCTCAAGCAAGAATTTTGCTCGGGCTGTCAAGGGAGTGGTAAGAGAACTGAAAACTAGCTGTTATTGGCAGAGCAGTTTGGAACTATTTTGTTATTGGTCTATTAACCATTTTACCGTATGGTTATGTATAATTTTTTTTTAGAAGGTCCTGTGTAGATTTTATATTTTCAACCATCAGCTATCAGGAAATAACAAACAAAAAAATGTAAGTCACACTTTTACAGTGTTGGTTTCATCAGCTGTTGTGCAATATGATACAAAACACAAAAACTGAATTTGGACTCCACTGGGAATTTAAAGATGTCCTCCAGCAATTTTACTTTTACTGTTGGAAACGATATCCCAAATATAAATACAGCAAACACACTGAAGGATTACAAGGCTACTATTCTTTTACAGGCCTGGTAGACTTGTTCTGTAAACCTGGCCTCTCCTGTGCTCTGTCTAACCCATGCCTCTTTGTCTGGCTGAGATATTGCCCTGTGTAATGTCATGTTGACAGATGCTTGGCTGAGGAATACCGGGTAGATAGTTGGTGTCTTAGCGATGGTCCATGATAAGGTCACTTTTAACAGTACTGTCTGTGTGTTTTATACCGCCTGTTTGAACTACAGGAACAGACTAATGCACTATGTAGGAGACTCAGAAGACTAGACTACCTAGATATAAGTACTAGTACATATAGCCTCGGTTGAAGCTCTTGGGCAAACTGGTCCCTGATGGAAACCTCTTTACATTATTACATTTTTATTGATCAGTTTCCCAATCTCTGGGACCGATGCCCATTCCTCTGGTCTATATGGTCTTTGTTCTTCTACCTGTGCTACACTGTTTTCTGTGGATGCTACTCGCATACTTGTTGACTAGAGCCACATTCTGCAGGGATGAGTGACCTGTAGGGTCAAGTGGTGTGTGCATGCGTGTGGGCACAGAGATGATCAAATGTTATTTGTCACATGCTTCGTTAAAGGACTCCCATCTCTCCTCCAGCTTTCTTTTACTATTGGTTTCAGGGCTCTGTTCAGATATCCTCTCATGTGATTGCTCTGTTTCTGCCATGTTGTCCTCTTCCTCTCTGCTAGAAGTCTCCCTATACTAGTAGGCCTCTCACTCCTGACATCTCTTTCTCTCCCTGCGTGTAGACGTGCCGGCACCGGAGCAGCCGGAGCTGTTCCTGAAGAAGCTGCAGCAGTGCTGTACTGTGTTTGATTTCATGGACACGCTGTCTGACCTGAAGATGAAGGAGTACAAGCGCTCCACGCTCAACGAGCTGGTGGACTATGTCACTGTCAGCAGGGGCTACCTGACAGAACAGGCTTACCCGGAGGTGGTCAAAATGGTGAGGCTACAACACACTAAACGGAACACGCACTCATGCCATAAATATACTTGCTTCCAGCCAATTTTAAGTTTGTTGATTAAAAATGATAAATACAATGAACCTCAATCAACGTTTCTGTTTCACATCCATGTTGAAGTGCCTGAGTTGCCTATAGAACTGATTTTCATATTATCCACTCACATGTCCACTGCCTTAATCTCCAGGGAAGTCAGTTGATTGTGTATTGTTCTCTGTCCTGTCTCCCAGGTGTCTTACAACATATTCCGGACCCTTCCACCCAGTGACAGTAATGAGTTTGACCCAGAGGAGGATGAACCCACACTGGAGGCCTCATGGCCACACTTACAGGTAACACTGAGGCTACAATTGATTGGTGTGTGTGTACTGCCTTCTATTGGAGACTGAGTGTCGTTCGCCTCTGTAAAAACCTACCTGGAATCCTTGGTATCTTGATGTTTATCTTTAATGCATGATGATGTGGCCGGTGACACTTTGCTTCTTGAAAGTCCAATATCTTGATAACTTGACTGCTGACATGCCATAACGTTTTGGGACTGTATCAACAGTGGACTAATAAAACATTAAAAAATATATAGTTTTTGAGTTGAGGTCCCATTTAAGTCCTGGCTCTGACAGTCCCTAGTATGGCTACAGGTCTAGTGTCAGGTGCTCTGGCTCTCACCCCCTTGTCTGTGTACCTGCTGCTGTACCTCCCAGGACTCCTTTAGAAATTAGATGAAGATCTCAAGGAGATTCTTCCTGGTAAAACTTTTAATTGTATTTATCGTTTATAACATTTCCAAAAACAGCCAAATTCATTTGACCAATTAAAAAAATATATATATTAACCCTCCCAAACATAAGCCCTCCTCCCCCTGGCCATCTTGTAACCCTGGTTACCACTAAAGGTAATAAGGACCCTACCCAAGGTGTGCCTCTGACCTTTGACCTCCTGCGACCTATTGACCTCCCAGTCTGTCCTGCTCCAGTCTCTCCATAGCCTTACCTTTGCACTATGAAGACTCCGTCCCTTAACCTCTTCCACCGCTCTCTCGCTTTCTCTGTGTCATAGCTGGTGTATGAGTTCTTCATACGATTCTTGGAGAGTCAGGAATTCCAGCCCAGCATTGCCAAAAAGTACATAGACCAGAAATTTGTTCTACAGGTGAGTGATGTTTTTTTTTTTTTTTTATTTTTTTTTTTACATTGGAGATGCTGTAGAGATGCACTTCAAAAATGTAGAGTAGTGTTGTACAAGTTTGAGTAGTTTGTAGTTTAATCTCTCGTTCTCTCTCGCTCTCTGTAGCTCTTGGAACTCTTTGACAGTGAGGACCCTCGGGAGAGAGACTACCTGAAAACAGTCTTGCACAGAATCTATGGGAAATTCCTGGGGCTGAGGGCTTTTATACGAAAACAGATCAATAATATTTTTCTACGGTAAGACCGGCGCTCCTCATTCGGACTATATTCATATTGACATAATACTTTCACGGATGTTTCACTAAGGTTTATTCTCTCGCTCTCTCTCTCGTAAAGTTTTGTTTATGAGACTGAGCATTTCAACGGGGTTGCTGAGTTGCTGGAGATCTTGGGAAGGTATGTGACACTGGTTTGACCTGTGGTTAGTTCTGACGCCTTTGTTCTCTGGCGCTGTCTTAATGGAGTAAAACGTGTTTTACTCCTTCATCCTCCCTGGGCACTGTAGTACTGTAGTCAAGCCTAAGGCGTGTTGGTTACCTTGCATAAAGTAGCTACAGTACCTGTGTAATTTGTTGGCCCATGTAAAGCGATTGATCGTTAATGTAGGTTGTCCTCTGTCTTGTTAACATTTGATTCTCCAGTCGACTCAATAGTATATTCTGGCCTCTTTGTATGGACATGTATAATTTGCCCTACTGACTTAGCTCTGCCTTTCTCCTCTCTCTCTTGCAGCATAATCAATGGTTTTGCTCTGCCGCTCAAAGCAGAGCATAAACAGTTCCTGGTCAAGGTGTTGATCCCCCTCCACACTGTCAGGAGTCTGTCCCTCTTCCACGCACAGGTAGTGTGTGTGTGTGTGTGTGTTTATGCGTGTGTGTGTGTCCAGGTGTGAAATCATGATTGTGTTGGTAATGTTCTACATGATTGAGTCTGTCTCCCAAATACTGTACTTCTCTGTCCAGTGTGTTGATCCCAATTAGTATTAGTATTTTATAACATTGACAATGTGTTCACATTTTTTTCTTTATTGTGACCTATTTCCAGTTGGCGTATTGCATTGTACAGTTTCTAGAGAAAGACCCAGCGTTAACAGAACCAGTAAGTCCCCCCCCCCCATGGTCACACCAACCCTCTAATCAGAAGGAACTTTGAATTATCAGGATTTCTCACTGTCTCCATTCATTCATCTACTTCCCCCCATCTCTCGCTCTCATCACAGGTCATCAGGGGATTACTGAAGTTCTGGCCAAAAACCTGCAGTCAAAAAGAGGTAAGATCCCTGGCTGTTGCCCTAACTGGGGCTGGAGCAGTGACCTGCTGCTGCTGGGAAGTATTAATGGGAGTTTAGATGTGGTACCTAGATAGTAATGGTGTGTGTGTGTGTGTGTGTGTGTGTGTGTGTGTGTGTGTGTGTGTGTGTGTGTGTGTGTGTGTGTGTGTGTGTGTGTGTGTGTGTGTGTGTGTGTGTGTGTGTGTGTGTGTGTGTTGTCCTGCTCATGTGTGTATGTAACTGGGTATGTTCTCAGGTGATGTACCTGGGTTAGGGTGTGTTTGTAACTGTATGTTCTCAGGTGATGTATCTGGGTTAGGGTGTGTTTGTAACTGTATGTTCTCAGGTGATGTACCTGGGTTAGGGTGTGTTTGTAACTGTATGTTCTCAGGTGATGTACCTGGGTTAGGGTGTGTTTGTAACTGTATGTTCTCAGGTGATGTACCTGGGTTAGGGTGTGTTTGTAACTGGGTATGTTCTCAGGTGATGTACCTGGGTTAGGGTGTGTTTGTAACTGGGTATGTTCTCAGGTGATGTACCTGGGTTAGGGTGTGTTTGTAACTGGGTATGTTCTCAGGTGATGTACCTGGGTTAGGGTGTGTAACTGGTGATTACCTGTTTGTATGTTCTCAGGTGATGTACCTGGGTTACCTGGGTTAGGGTGTGTTTGTAACTGGGTATGTTCTCAGGTGATGTACCTGGGTTAGGGTGTGTTTGTAACTGTATGTTCTCAGGTGATGTACCTGGGTTAGGGTGTGTTTGTAACTGGGTATGTTCTCAGGTGATGTACCTGGGTTATGGTGTGTTTGTAACTGGGCATGTTCTCAGGTGATGTACCTGGGTTATGGTGTGTTTGTAACTGGGCATGTTCTCAGGTGATGTACCTGGGGGAGCTAGAGGAGATCCTAGACGTGATCGAGCCGACACAGTTCGTCAAGATCCAGGAGCCGCTCTTCAAACAGATATCCAGATGTGTGTCCAGCCCACACTTCCAGGTCAGTCAGTCTACACAGAAGAACACACCTTGTCAGTTTTTTAGGGTTAATCTCAGTATATCTATGACTGTTTGCTGTGTAGTCTACTCCTATGATTGTTATCTTGTCATGACAATGACCATAGGAGTTTGCTCTACAGCACAACACTGATGATGGTGAAGACATCAAAACGATTAAATAACACATATGGAATCTTGTAGTAACCAAAAAGTGTTTAAAACATCTAAATATATTCAGATTCTTCAAAGTAGCCACCCTTTGCCTTGATGACAGCTTTTCACACTTGGCATTCTCTCAACAAGCTTCATGAGGAATGCTTTTCCAACCGTCTTGAAGGAGTTCCCACATATGCTGAGCACTTATTGGCTGCTTTTCCTTCACTCTGCGGTCCATCTCAATTGGGTTGAGGGTCGGGTGATTTTGGAGGCCAGGTCATCTGATGCAGCACTCCATCACTCTCCTTCTTTGTCAAATAGCCCTTACACAGTCTGTAGGTGTGTTTTGGGTCATTGTCCTGTTGAAAAAAAATGATAGTCCCACTAAGCTCAAACCAGATGGGATGGTGTATAATTGCAGAATGCTGTGGTAGCCTTGCTGGTTAAGTGTGCCTTGAATTCTAAATAAATCACAGACAGTGTCACCAGCAAAGCACCCCCACACCATCACACACCACCTCCATGCTATACGGTGGGAACCACACATGCAGAGATGATCTGTTCACCTACTCTGCGTCTCACAAAAGCACGGCGGTTGGAACCAAAAACCTCAAATTTGGACTCATCAGACCAAAGGGGAGATTTCCACCGATCTAATGTTCATTGCTCGTGTTTCTTGGCCCATTTTATTTGGGCTTTAATATGAGGTGCAGTTAACTCTAATGAACTTATCCTCTGCAGCAGAGGTATCTCTGGGTCTTGCGTTCCTGTGGCGGTCCTCATGAGAGCCAGTTTCATCACGGCGCTTGATGACTTTTGCGACTGCACTTGAAGAAACTTTCAAAGTTCTTTAAATGTTCCCTATTGACTGACCTTCATGTCTTAAAGTAATGATGGACTGTTGTTTTTCTTTGCTTATTTGAGCTGTTCTTGCCATAATATGGACTTGGTCTTTTACCAAATACGGCTATCTTCTGTATACCACCCCTACCTTGTTACCGCACAACTGATTGGCTCAAACGCATTAAGAAGGAAAGAAATTCCACAAATTAAGTTTTGAGAAGGCACATCTGTTAATTGAAATGCATACGAGGGGACTACATCATGAAGCTGGTTGAGAATGCCACGTGTGTGCAAAGCTGTCATCAAAGCAAAGGGTGGCTACTTTGAAGAATCTCAAATATAAAATATATATAATATATTTATAATACACTGCTCAAAAAAATAAAGGGAACACTAAAATAACGCTGTAAAGCCCAACCCCCACCTGTGTACGTCGGACCCTCACGGAGTCTGTTTCTGACCGTTTGAGCAGGCACATGCACATTTGTGGCCTGCTGGAGGTCATTTTGCAGGGCTCTGGCTCTGCTCCTCCTTGCACAAAGGCGGAGGTAGTGGTCCTGCTGCTGGGTTGTTGCCCTCCTACGGCCTCCATGTCTCCTGATGTACTGGCCTGTCTCCTGGTATCGCCTCCATGCTCTGGACACTACGCTGACAGACAAAGCAAACCTTCTTGCCACAGCTCGCATTGATGTGCCATCCTGGATGAGCTGCAGTACCTGAGCCACTTGTGTGGGTTGTAGACTCCGTCTCATGCTACCACTAGAGTGAAAGCACCGCCAGCATTCAAAAGTGACCAAAACATCAGCCAGGAAGCATAGGAACTGAGAAGTGGTCTGTGGTCACCACCTGCAGAACCACTCCTTTATTGGGGGTGTCTTGCTAATTGCCTATAATTTCCACCTGTTGTCTATTCCATTTGCACAACAGCATGTGAAATTTATTCCTAAGTGGACAGTTTTATTTCACAAAAGTGTGATTGACTTGGAGTTACATTGTGTTGTTTTAAGTGTTCCCTTTATTTTTTTGAGCAGTGTATAAAACATTTTTTGTTTATTACATGATTCCATATGTCATTTCATACTATTGATGTCTTCACTATTATTCTACAATTCAGACAATACATGATTCCATATGTCATTTCATACTATTGATGTCTTCACTATTATTCTACAATTCAGACAATACTAAAAATAAAACCTGGAATGAGTAGGTGTGTCCAAACTAATGACGGGTACTGTACATACCACACGCACACACACACACACACTACCGTTCAAAAGTTTGGGGTCACTTAGAAATGTCCTTGTTTGAAAGAAAATCACATTTTTTGGCCATTAACACTACATTTATCAGAAATACAGTGTAGACATTAATGTTGTTAATGACTTTTGTAGCTTGAAACAGCTGATTTTCTTAAAAAATATATATAATATCTGCATAGGCATACAGAGGCACATTATCAGCAACCATCACACCTGTGTTCCAATGGCACGTTGTGTTAGCTAATCCAAGTTTAGAATTTCAAAAGGCTAATTGATCATAAGAAAACCCTTTTGCAATTATGTTAGCACAGCTGTAAACTGTTGTCCTGATTTAAATAAGCAATACAACTGGCCTTTAGACTTGCTGTATCTGGAGCATCAACATTTGTGGATTCGATTACAGGCGCAAAATGGCTGGAAACAAGGAACTTTCTTCTATAATTCATCAGTCTATTTTTGTTCTGAGAAATGAAGGCTATTCCATGCGAGAAATCGCCAAGAAACTGAAGATCTCGTACAACGCTGTATTACTACTCCATTTACATTTACATTTAAGTCATTTAGCAGACGCTCTTATCCAGAGCGACTTACAAATTGGTGCATTCACCTTATGACATCCAGTAGAACAGTCACTTTACAATCGTGCATCTAAATCTTAAAGGGGGGGGTGAGAAGGATTACTTATCCTATCCTAGGTATTCCTTAAAGAGGTGGGGTTTCAGGTGTCTCCGGAAGGTGGTGATTGACTCCGCTGTCCTGGCGTCGTGAGGGAGTTTGTTCCACCATTGGGGGGCCAGAGCGCAAACTGGCTCTAACCAGAATAGAAAGAGGAATGGGAGGCCCCGGTGCACAACTGAGCAAGACGACGTGTACATTAGAATGTCTAGTTTGAGAAAGACGCCTCACAAGTCCTCAACTGGCAGCTTCATTAAATAGTACCCGCAAAACACCCGTCTCAACGTCAACAGTGAAGAGTTGACTTCGGGAGGAGTTTTTCCCCTTCAATCTACACACAATACCCCATAAAACAGATTCTTAGACATTTTTGCAAATGCATAAATATTTTTTTACCTTATTTTACATGGTCAATGTCCAAATATTTATGGACCTGACTAAGTTATTATTATTTTAACTGTCTACCACAGCATATTGGACTTGAAATGAAATAATGAATATGAGCTGGAAGTGCAGACTTACAGCTTTAATTTGAGGGTATTTACATCCAAATCGGGTGAAGGGTGTAGGAAGAGTGGGAATGTGAAGAGTGGGAATGTATGGCTGCCAGTGGCACTGGTTCCCTTGTATTTATTGATGATGTGACTGCTGACAAAAGCAGCAGGATGAATTCTGAAGTGTTTTTATAGCTATATTCTCTGCTCCGACTCAGCCAAATGCTTCAAAACTCAATGGATGGCGCTTCACAATGCTGATGAACAATGACCCGAAGCGTACTGCGAAAGCAACCCAATACTTTTAAGGCAAAGGAGTGGAATTTTCTGTAATGACCAAGTCAGTCACCTGACCTGAATCCAGTTAAGCATGCATTTCACTTGCTGAAGGCAAAATGCCCCATGAACAAGCAGGAATTGAAGACAGCTGCAGTAAATGCCTGGCAGAGCATCACCAGGCAAGAAACCCAGCATCTGGTGATGTCTATGGGTTCCAGACTTCAGACAGTCATTGACTGCAAAGGATTTGCAACCAAGTATTAAAACTCACCATTTTAATTTATGAATATGTTAGTTTGTCCAATTACTTTAGAAGCCCTTAAATTGGAGGGCTTTGTATAAACATGGTTTTAATTTCTACACGGTTCATATAATAATTGACAAAACCCATAAATTAAAGATCAAAGTCGACGCTTAAAGCACATCTTGATTGTTTCCTTTCAAATCCATTGTGGTGGCGTACAGAGTCAAAATGATGCAAATTGTGTCACTGTCCAAATACTTATGTACTTGACTAAGTATTCATACCCTTTGCTATGAGACTCAAAATGTATCTCAGGTGCATCGTGTTTCCATCGATCATCCTTGATATGTTTCTACAACTTGATTGGAGTCAACCTGTGGTAAATTAAATTGATTGGACATGATTTGGAAAGGCACACACCTGTCTATATAAGGTCCCACACTTGACAGTGCATGTCAGAGCAAAAACCAAGTCATGAGGTCAAAGGAGTTGTTCGTAGAGTTCCGAGACAGAATTGTGTCGAGGCACAGATCTGGGGAAGGGTACCTGCTGCATTAGTAGCGCTATCTGCAGAGTTTGCTCGAGGTACATGTTGTAATTCTTCAGCCATTCCTGGAACTGTGACCAAAAATAAGCTACATATGGACAGTACCAAAACAAATGATTCTGTCTCTTCGCAGCAAAATCTGCAGAGCTGGGATGGTTGTATCCCCCATATACAGTGCATTGGGAAATATTCAGACCCCTTTCCACATTTTGTGACGTTAGACATATTCTAAAATGTATTAAGTCGTTTTTTCCACCGAAATCTCCACACAATACCCCACAATGACAAAGCAAAAACACATTTAGAAACATTTTTACCAAATTCTTTAAAAATGAAAAAACTATCACATTTACATAGGTATTCAGGCCCTTTACTCGGTACTTTTTTGAAGCACCTTCGGCAGCGATTACAGCATCGAGTCTCTTTGGGTATGATGCTTCAAGTTTGGCACACCTGTATTTTGAGTTTTTCACGTTCTTTTCTGTAGATCCTCTCAAGCTCTGTCAGGTTGGATGGGGAGCCTCGTTGCACAGCTATTTTCAGGTCTCTCCAGAGATGTTAGATCGGGTTCAAGTCCGGGCTCTGGCACTCAAGGACATTCAGAGACGTGTCCCCAAGCCACTTCCGCGTTGTCTTTGCTGTGTGCTTAGGGTCATTGTCCTATTGGAAGGCTAACCTTCAACCCAGTCTGAGGTCCTGAGGAGGTTTTCATCAAGGATCTCTATACTTTGCACCGTTCATCTTTCCCTCGATCCTGTCTAGTCTCCCAGTCCCTGCGGCTGAAAAACATCCCTACAGCATGATGCTACCACCATTATCCTGCACCGTAGGGATGATGCCAGGTTTCCTCCAGATGTGACACTTGGCTTTCAGGCCAATCTTGGTGTCATCAGAACGGGGAGTCTTGTTTCTCATGGTCAGAGTCCTCCAAGAGGGCGGTCCTGTGCCTTTTACTGAGGGGCTTCCATCTGACCACTCTAACATAAGGGCCAAATTGGTGGAGTGCTGCAGAGATGGTTGTCCTTCTGGAAGGTTTTCCCATCTCTAGAGCTCTGTCAGAGTGACCATTGGGTTCTTGGTCACCTCTAACCAAGGCCCTTCTCCCCCGATTGCTCAGTTTGGCAGGCGGCCAGCTTTAGGAAGAGTCTTGTTCGTTTTAAACTTCTTCCATTTAAGAATGATGGAGGCCACAGTGTTCTTGGGGACCTGCAATGCTGCAGAAATGTTTTGTTACCCTTCCCCAGATCTGTGCCTTGACACAACCATGTCTCGGAGCTCTACGGACAATTCCTTCAACCTCATGTCTTGTTTTTTGCTCTGACATGCACTATCAACTGTGGGACCTTATATAGACATGTGTGTGCCTTTCCAAATCATGTCCAATCAATTTGAATTTACCACAGTTGGACTACAATCAACTTGTAGAAACATCTCAAGGATGGTCGATGTAAACAGGATGCACCTGAGCTCAATTTTGAGTCTTATAGAAAAGGGTCTGAATACCTATATAAATAAATTATTTGTCTTTTTTAAATGATGAATGTACAAATATTTCTAAAAAACAGTTTTTGCATTGTCATTATGCGGTATTGTCTGGATTGATATCCAGACACAAAGGTATAATTTAAATGGAAAAATTCCATTGTTGAATCCAGTGTTGTTTTACATATCAGTTCATAAACCATGTGCCATGGAAATGGTACATCTCAAATCTCTTCCCAACTATTTTTCAATCTATAATGCACAGGTATGTTTTTTGGTAACTGGTATACTTTTTTATTTATCCCAATTTTCTTTAACCAATTTTGGTCGTTAGCTGCATATGTGACAACCCCACCAGTCCTATTCATGAGATCATTTACAAAGATTATACTTTAAAAATATGTATTTAAAAAAAGTTGATATAATGTTTATCATTTAGTATATTTGAGTTGAACCACAATATTTGTTTGTATTATTTGATCTGTCTTTTCTGATGGATTAAACTGAAATTGCAACCATCTTTCAATGGCTGTTTGTATTCGATCTCTGTGTGTGTTTCTGTCCCTGGCAGGTGGCGGAGAGGGCCCTGTACTACTGGAACAATGAGTACATAATGAGTCTGATCGAGGAGAACTCCAGCGTCATCCTGCCCATCATGTTCGCCAGCCTCTACAGGATCTCCAAAGAGCACTGGAACCCGTGAGTCCACCTCAGCACACCCCTCACACAGATTTATCCAATCAGAAAACTTGATTTATCTTCTTGTATTTGGTTGTATATTCTATTGTATTTGTTTAGACTCTTGGCTCAATATAGAAAAAATAAAGTGTAAAAGAGTTCATGTTGGCATGTTTTACATTTTTCTTGCAGGGCGATAGTGGCGTTGGTGTACAACGTACTAAAAGCCTTCATGGAGATGAACAGTACCTTGTTTGATGAACTCACAGCTACGTACAAGTCAGACCGCCAGCGGTAAGATATGCAGCATCACTAAAGGATCGTATGTGGTGTGGTCAGAGCACTGTTGTAGTTTTTTTTTAACACCCACTCACTCGTATAGGCCATGCTCACTACACAGGTTCATACCAAACATTTACAGTTATTTATATACAGAATCTCACTTTCTCTTATATACTGTGTGTGTGTAATATTGTGATTCTTAACTCTGGCAGCATAAGACATTTTGATTGGGTGGTACTTGGCCAAGAGTAGTTGTTGTGGTGGTAAACCCAGTAGTAATCTCTCAGTAATCTGCAGCTAGTCCCCCCTCCCCCCCTGTGTTATCTGTACTGTCTGCAGTGAGAAGAAGAAAGAGAAGGAGAGGGAGGAGCTTTGGAAGAAGCTGGGGGACCTGGAGCTGAAGAGGGGCCTTAGGAGCGACGGGATCATTCCCACTTAACGAAGCGCCACACTCCCCTCCCATCCATGTCCACCAGAGCCGCGCCCTCTGGAACGACATGGAGCAACCGTGTTTTTTATTTTTTTTCTCCTTTTCTGTATTGTGCGACTTACTTTACGGTAGATTCACACGTCTGTTTCATTATTTCAACATCACTGTAAATAACTTTTTCTTTTTCCCTTAAACTGATATTACTGCGGAAAAAAAAATTATTAAAAAAAAGGAAGAAAAAAACAAGAAAAAGAACTTGTGTGGGGAAAAAAGACATTGGACAGTAGGACTTGAAATGAACTCTTCTTGGAAAAAAATCTACAGCGAAAGAAAAGATTGTTTTAACCTTGCCCTTTGAGAACCCCACTTCCCTGAATACAAACCCGTTTTCCATCTCTACAAACCCATGCTCTTTCTCTCTTCCACTCTGTCTCCTGTGGTGCTTCTGTACCTCTCCCTGTGTGGGACGTCCTGACTGAGTGAGATACTTGGGAGGCTCCGCCCTGACCAAGAGGACACCCCTTCCCTCCGTAAGGACCAGCCTCTGACCCCTCCTGACCTGCCTCTCTCCATGCTCAAGCTAAGCTAGTATTATGGACCCATTAGCCATGAGGAAATGAATTGAACCCCCCCCCCCGTCTTTCTCGACCCTTCCTCCAAGAGACAAACATGTTAAGAGCCTGTATGTACAGGGAGTTAAAAGAAACGGTAAAGGGAAGGTCTTCATACACACACTTACATCCACCCTCTCGCACCATTTTCTCCCCACTTCCACATTTTGTTTCTGTTCACTTATCTGTGTGCATCTGGCTCCCCAATGATTGATTGGTATCTGTCAGTTCAGTTGTCTCTCTTTGGGTTTGTGGACTTTGACGCTGCAGTACCAGGCAGCCTGGTATCAGTCTGGCACTGGTACCCTCCAGCCACACAGCAAATACGAAAAATGTAAAACGATTGCGAGCTGTAGAGAAGCGCCAAACTCTCCTATTGTGAAAAGGAGCATCCGTCCCGGGTGTACTCTTCACAGTATTACAAAATTGTATATTGTTATTATAGGCAGTACACTGATATCTTGTATCTTGTAGTAATTTAGCATATATTTTTGCTTCGGAACAGTCGAGGAGTATCCAGTATATAAGAGGTATTATAAGAGGTAAGACTTACTGGTATTTATGATAGTGTTTTCCCCTCTTTCTTTTTTCTCTTTTTGTTTCCTTCTTGGTTTTTAGCTCTCATTTTGGATTTTTTGATTAAGCTTCTTTGACCATCAGATCTTATTTTTTAGTTGTGGAGTGAGTGTGAGGGCAGGGCAGAGAGAGGGAAGGCATGGAGCAGTTGATATCCTGTTCAAATTTACAGTAAGTTCAGCATTGTTGACCCCATTGTTGACAGAATTAACGTGTGCTTTAGGATGGCCAAGATATATGATTAAAATGAAGAAGAAAAAAAAAGGGTTGGAGAAATACAAATGTTTAATTATTTTAAAAAATAAAGAGATATTAAATTAAACCTGTTTTGTGATAAAGCCCAGATGCTGGATTGCCTTATTTTCAGACCATAGACTGCTGTTTGTTTTGTGCCTGTGTTTGATGGAGAGGTGAAAGGATGAATGAAGGGGTCTTGTGTTTTTGATTGTTGCTGAGCTACTCTGAAATGGTGCTGTGCATTTCATGACTAATTGATTGTGCTTGTTGTTGTCGCTTGGATAGTCAAGCGACAGCTGTGAAGCGGCCTGCAGTCCACGAAGAGCGTCTCGATATCCTTTGATATGACGAATGATCGATTAGAAGAGCTTGCTTATTGTTTGTGTTTAATTGACTTGTTCAACAACAATTAGCAGAACATATACATTTTGTTTTTCCATTTTCAAATAAAGATAATTTTACCTGACCACAAATGTAAATATATCTTGGAGTGCCACAGGAGGGCAGCAAGACTTCACATCTGATGGACCCCATAGCAGCCATTGAGTCACTATGTAGTTGATTGCATCTGATATGTCATTTGTGAGCTTTTATTCAGCCCTGTTACAATATCAGTGAATAATGTAGATTTCTGCACCAAAGTTATCCAAACACTTAACTAGGTCTTAAATTGGTCATTTAAGGTGTAATGTGATCTGACCTGTGTGAGAGAGTGTGGAAGGTGGGTGTAATGTTGACCTGGCGCGCACACACCATCACACTCA
Organism: Oncorhynchus gorbuscha; assembly: GCF_021184085.1. Taxonomy (NCBI): domain Eukaryota; kingdom Metazoa; phylum Chordata; class Actinopteri; order Salmoniformes; family Salmonidae; genus Oncorhynchus; species Oncorhynchus gorbuscha. The sequence continues at coordinate 27,287,921 of NC_060189.1, forward strand.
GACTAGTCACTAGTGTATTGTCCTTGGGTAACCACTGAATGTTTTGTTGTAGATAGCTGGTAGGCAAAGTTTTACGAGGACAATGGAGCTTTACTTTTTAGGTTTTCTGCCAAGATCATCCCAAAAGAAAATGCATGTGTGGTGTTTTCATCTACAGGTAAGAGATTATCTGTCCAGTGTTCTGTATGAAAATGAGAATAACTAATTATTATATAGGAGCAACCTTTCTCTATTGTCAATGGCAATTTTTCTGGGTAGTTTTTTAGGCAGTCTGATTGGTTTAGCTTTATTTCGGTTAGATTCTACTTTTATTTAGGGTATTTCTACTATGTGTCTGGCAGTGTTTAACTTTTCCACTGCTATCCAGGCAGAGCTCACCTTTAAAAAAAAAGTCTTAGTCCCTAGTTCTGACTGCTCTGTTTGAAAGGGCCAAGCGGCGCTGCTGACGCTGTGATTGTGATCTGCTCTAAGTGTGGCTCTTGTTTTTCTACTCCCTGTCATTTTGACTGTTCCTAACAATGTTCAACATGGGAACTGGATTCTCTTGGCTTAATCTGCCTGGAATTAGATGGATTCTAGTAGGATTTGGCAGCTGTAGACTGAGAGGACTGTTTTGGCTTAATAACCAGGGACAGTGCATTGTCAAAGCCCTGCTCCCATGTTTGGGCACAAGGTAATGCCCTGGGAAACAGTAGCAGGCCAATTAGGAAAAGAAGGGTGAACGCTTTATCTCATTACCATCACCCAACGGGCAGCCATTTTTATTTCAATATCAAATCATTTCTGGTAAATAAGTAAGTGCCTTATTGTGATTGTTTTAAATTAAAATTGTCAAAAATGAACAACTTGATTCTTACAAAGACCAATTCCTCAAGCAAGAATTTAGCTTGGACTGTCTGGGAGTGGTCTGAGTGGGGAGGCTGTTATTGGCAGAGGTTTGGAACTGGTGATGTCACCAGGCGGTCCAAAACTCCATCCCCCCAAAACAGGCAAATTTCAGACTGTCTTTTCAAAAAGCTCTTCCACTTAAAGGGCATTATCATTTTCACAATTTCACAGAATTATTCCAACAGTGTGGAAACATAAAACACATAAATAACACCGTAAAATCGCGTTCTGACTGCAATGGGCCTTTATAGACTGCCACCTTTTTCTTATTTTGTCAAAGCAATTACTGGAAGTCGTTTCCACTTCTCAACCCTTGAGTGCACACTTGGCCTGAACTGGGGTGAGGCTGTGACACACTGAGGGCATTGTCATAATTAATTATAGTGCTGATAAGTCAGATTACTGATTTGCCCCTCTTTCTACACACCCAGCTCATTATTACTCTGTCTTGCTCATCAGATGCATGCATCAATGCCTTCTCCTGCAGGCTGTAGGGTAACACCCTCATAAATGAATGAAAAAAGGAGTAGACTAAAAGCATTATATTGTTTACTTCAAACATCCCTTCCTGCGGTTGTTTAACTGGTGATGGTATCTCATTGTTGACTTTTGGAACTCTGCCTTTGTTTCCTACAACTATAGATGAGTTTAAATCAGGCAACATCAGCACAGGCCTGCGGTAGTGTGTCTTCACCAGGAGGGGGAGTCCCTACTTTACACAGACTCAGGTATGCCAGGTGTCACTCAGCCTGTTCAGCCCAAGTGGCAGAGAGAGGTAGACAGAGCTCAGACACAGATATGTTGAGGGTTTTCCCTGAGAGTTATATTTCCAAGGATTCACTCACCTTCCAAGACAAGGGGGAGGACATTTCTGCCTATAAACAACAAGGTGTAAGTAAGAGCTAACCTTTGTCTGATGTTCTGTTTGAGCTTTCTGTGTTTCTGTCAAGCTGTCACTCAGCCCTCCCTCTCTTTGCTTAAGCATTACTGGCCCAGTGTATCTATCATACTATAGGATTTCCATGAGTAATGTATGTAGCCTATTACAATCCCATTCATCCCTTAGTTCTCACTTCTCAGCTAATTGACGTCTTCTGCTGTAATGCATGTAGAAGGAAAATAAGTCAAAGATTTAAATCCACATTAATATTCAGTGTAGAGGTATTATAGGAATCTAATGCCATTGATTTCACACTGGGCGGTATATCAATCAAATGTATTTATAAAGCCATTTTAAAATCAGCAGATGCCACAAAGTGCTTATATGGAAACCCAGCCTAAAACCCCAAACAGCAAGCAATGCAGATGTAGAAGCATGGATATCATGTCTGGGAAATAAAATCTGTTTTTGTAAAGGTTTGAAAGTAACAAACCTGTTGGTTTATTTGTGTTTAAAACCATTGTGAAGATGCTCAGATAATGCAACATAACAAACCCTTACCGTCTGTGTCCAGGCTTTGTTTCATAATATCTGGTGTTTTAAACTCATCTTCATACAGGAGGTTCAGATTATAGCTTTGCCTTTTTGTTTTCTCAATAATAAGAAAAACAATGCATGATGCGCAATCACCACCCACTTGGGTACCAGAAACAATGCAGAGGACCTCCGCGCGCCACACCTTCCTACTGCTTATCCATGAGTTAAGTAGTGTCGGGAAACCCAATAAACTACTGCTTGTGCAGGAAGGGCCACGATGTGCTGTGAAACTACTCAGTGTTTACAGAAGTCGCCCTGTTACCGTGACAAAACCATGTTAAGAAAAACAAGAGCTGCTTTTGTCTACACTCACTGTTGGGTTTGGCTGAGTCTAGAACGTTGTGGCCTAACTCAACTGCAATACCCCCCAGTAAAGAGACTTCTATCTGCACTATTTTCAAAGATACATATTTTATGTTCCTGGCAGATTTATACACAAACGGAGTCAAACAAGGGATGAAAAGTGTCAAGGCCCGCAGTAGAGACATTACGTTTCTCTGTTCGATCCTTTGATGTTAACATCATCCCATTGCATTTGATGTCGGGTATCCCAGGGACTCTCAGGAGATGGAATCAATTTCCATTCATCACAAAATGTAGTTGATAACATGCGTTCAATCAGCGAGGTGGTCTGAATGGCTTGCTCTTTTAACTTCATCCCGTAAGCATATCATATTCACGTAGTTTCCTCTCTATGGGCGCAGATGGAATTTATATCTGATATGTTCTCATCAACAGAAACATGTCACCCTTCCTTTACTACCAATTAACCTTGTACAGAATGCCAGTCACCTATTATGGCCAATGGGCACAGCTATATAATACACCTTTATCACGTTTGCTAAACAACCTATGGGCTCACCTAGGCAATAATCATCTTGCTCTCCTCTCGGTAATGGGAATACATCTTGTGATGTACTGTATTTAAATGAAGGTTTACTCTCCCCCCCCCCACACACTTGACTCACAGCAAAAGATACACCGCCGACCCTCCCCGCCGCAAAGCAGCTGAAGGCCTGTCATCGGAACCTCATAGCATCTGGTTCGGAGGATCATCGTCCCTTCCCAAACTATTTTAATAAACGTTCATACATTCATTTTGTCTTTGTTGTTCATTCAGTTAGCCTGTCATTGTTTGAACTGATGTTAACATGTAGAGGTGGTTATTGGATACTGTCTGCTTAGTAGAGGTGAGGGGAATTATGTGTTAAGTAGGTCATAATTTACATGTAGTAAATGTTATTCTAGTATTTGTAAGGTGGTAACTGTATAATTGGTGCGTGTACATGGCTCTGAAAGGAATGCTGTGAAGTTGTAGGACCTAACCAGGCCAGTGGAAGTCACAGTGCTACTGTGGCTTCTTTATTAAACATCTAAATCAAATCAAATCAAATCTGATTTGTCACATACACATGGTTAGCAGATGTTAATGCGAGTGTAGCGAAATGCTTGTCCTTCTAGTTCTGACAATGCAGTAATAACCAACAAGTAATCTAGCTAACAATTCCAAAACTACTACCTTATAGACAAGTGTAAGGGGATAAAGAATATGTACATAAAGATATGAATGAGTGATGGTACAGAACGGCATAGGCAAGATACAGTAGATGGTATTGAGTGCAGTATATACATATGAGATGAGTATGTAAACAAAGTGGCATAGTTAAAGTGGCATAGTTAAAGTGGCTAGTGATACATGTATTACATAAAGATGCAGTAGATGATATAGAGTACAGTATATACGTATACATATGAGATGAATATCGTAGGGTATGTAAACATATTAGGTAGCATTGTTTAAAGTGGCTAGTGATATATTTTACATCATTTTCCATCAATTCCCATGATCTACTTTTGCATCTGATTGGTTCCTCAAAATAAATATTTCATGACAGTAAATGCACAGTGCCGAGGTACAGCCTGTCAGAATATGCTAAATGTTCTCTCCCCCCCAATTTACCTTACTATCTAACCAAGGAGACAGTTATTCAATTGTTTTTCCTAGGGAAAAGGAAGGTGCTGGTAATTTCTCACTTAACTAACCACCAGTGGTTGAAGGAACACGCACCACAAAACACCTCCCACCCTGCCCCATACAGCTCTGTTTTCATTTTATGCTGATGAGATCTTTCCTTTGAAGACTGTAGGCTGCACAGTATGTGACGAAAGGTGTGATTCATATTGCATCTTCTAGATCAAACTTGTGCTCATCGCGACTACTGGCATATGCTTATGCTGCTGTTTCACTGACAGTCTTCAGAGTCTCGTTCCCTAGCAGCTGTAGACATGATCCCCAGAGTACGCCTCTATGTTGTGGGGTGGAGTTTGACTCAATTAAAGCTACTACATCATGACTCCAACAATCAATTAATCAATTGTGTATTGTATTCTGACTGGCACAGGGAAGCATGTACATTTTTAATACAGACCCACAGACTAGCAGTGGAATTAACACTAATGAGAAGACATGATATTTGGCAGGTTGCGCTCAAGTAGCACATCCAGTGACAGCTTGCAGCTCAATCTGAACATCTCGTTTGTAGTCCTATCGAAGTAGTGATGTTTGCAATTGCAGCTGAAGGAAACACGTTTGAAATGCCATTAACTGTGATGTTGTACAAGGAGCGACGAGCTGCGGTATCTGGCCTACACACACACACTTTACAGCGAGGAAGCAGAGGCACGGGTCATCTGTACACATTGTGTTTGGAGCACATCTCTTACTGACTAATGCAGCAATTTAGTCCCATTCAGACTCCTTGAGGGCATAAATGGCAATACTACAGAAAGAATAGCAAAGTTACACTGTCTTTCTGATCAATTTACTACACCTACTTTCTGAACTGTTCAGGGAAACCGTTGCATCTTAGGACGTGGGCATTGACTTCTCAATTTAATTGTTTTTCATAGTCTATTTTAGCTTTGATGGAGCTGCTGGCATTCCAGTAGAATGAAGCAGAAGGGGCCTTGATATCCAATCCTCCTTTTAGCCCAGAAAGGACCATCGATGAAACATCTTAATTAATTCTCAGATCAATGAGGAAGAATGGAGACAGATTTCACCAGATGTGCTGCATTGATTAGGGGAGACGTTTGATATTTTTTCCCAGTCCCCAAACGAGGCATCAATGTCATCTGCTTTTTGTTTTAATTTGCCTGTGACATTTACAGCTTGAATAATACAATCGAGGGAATCTTGAATCTCTCACACCTGGAAGCGATTTCTAGAACAATGTTTCTTGCTTAATTCACATCTTCCTGACTGTGGTCGGATAGCTTTGTGTGCAGCTTCCTCCTGAGGAGGGCAATGATAAGTACAGAAATACATTTGTTAGGCACATGCAGTACACTGATGTATGCCTTGTTGTGTGAGTGGACTTTCAATTTTTTTTTGACTCTTCCCACTGAACAATGAGAGTCCTGTTGAATGCTGATTGGGTGTAATTGGTGGTTAGTGAGGCATGGTAATTAGTGTGATTACAGTAATCACGTCTCTGCAGAGATGTCCAAGTGCCTGACACGTGCCTCTGCGCTCTCCACAGCTTTTTCAATTCAGTTCACTGTAAGAAACATTTATCAAAAAAGTGTTACATCAGAGTCAAGAGGTAGAGTTGAATAAATAGTGCATATTTGGTAAGAGGTGGATTTTTAATCAGGAGTTTTTTTTCTCCTGACAGGTTCTTATTGTCTTGCTTATATCCTACAGTGACGTTTGGGCTCCTCTCCACCTCAGTCACATGTCAATGTCTCAGAGCCACTCAGAATTGACTGAGAGTTGAGAGCTGTCTATGCAGCATGTTCAGCTGCATGGTGGTGGCACACATTTCATTTCTGAGCAATAGGGTTGAGGAGATGATCCATTCCTGTACGACTGCCTGCCTGTGAACAGGATCCTAGGTCTATTAGTATTACAACTCAGGAAGGCAGCTGTCCAACCTGCACTGTCACATATGTCTGATACTCTGTGATGCAAGTGGGCCAATTAGAGACGTCCTGTGGGAACACTTGGCAGTGCGCACACTCCCACCCCTACCCGCTTCCTCACACATATTTATTTGGATGTCTCTTCTGAAGTGCTTCTGCTTCTGACATTCTGTTTGACAGATTGAAGATATCCAGGCATCTGCTGTTGAACAGACAAGGAATTTCGATGAAGATGTATATAGCCTTTACAGCCTATAATAGAAAGAAAAAAATTGGCGTAAACCGTTGTTTAGTTTGCCCTGTATGTATTGTATTTACAGCCTGAGCCATATTGAAAGACCAACCTGCCGTCATGGCATGAACAACAGAAACAAAACACGGTCACACTGACTGTCACAAGTGACGGTCCATACAGTGCAGGTCCCTTATGCAACACTTGTTGCAGTTATGTGTTTCTTGGTGGGGGACTCAGTTCCCCTGGGTCCTATTACCAAGAACCAATTGGGGACTCAGTAGATACAAGACTTCAGTGTTTTCTGCATTCACTGGAGATGACTCACCGTTTAAAAGCAGTCTGCTCAGTCAACACAATCCAATGTGTCTTAAATCATCTTCATAAAATCTAAGTCGTTTACACTGTATTGTCTGTGCTTCCAAGTGGCACAGTGGTCTAACGCACTGCATCTCAGTTCTAGAGGCATCAACCAGCCGTGATTGGGAGCCCCAAAGGGCGGCGCACAATTGACCCAGCGTTGTCCGGGTTTGGCCCGGGTAGGCTGTCATTGTAAATAAGAATTTCTTCCTAACTGACTTTCCTAGTTAAATACATTTTTGTCTAGTTTGCCTATTTAACGTTCTCGACATGCAGCCACATTGTTTTGTGGATATGTTGCAGTAATTGTTTGTGAAAGTGTCAGTGAAAATAGTTCGCCAAAAAGCAAGTGGATGTACATCGCAGAGATCCCCGGACGCCTGTATTAAGGAGCGTGTTGTGTGTGGTGATACGCATGCGTTATCACACCCCGGGAGCCTGCAGAATGCAGCGCTTCGGAGGCGCGCGTCTTTGCCACAGTGCGCTCTCAGCAGAGGAAAGCGCAGTGTTACAATGAGCTTCTCCATACCACCGGCTAATACCCACCCACACTGCCGTCCTCCGATAAGCAGCATCAAAATCGCCCACCACTCTCACAACCACCGCCTGGCCCCAGGATGCCCGGGGGAAAGAGAGGGCTTGTGGCACCGCAGAATACTTTTCTGGAAAACATTGTCCGGCGCTCAAGTGGTAAGCAATGTACCTGTTCGTGGGTTTCCATAACAGACAGCTTTAAATAGTTTGGATGATTGTCTTCCTTTTTTTGTTCAAAAGATAAGTCTAGTCTATTCATAGTCTAATCATTGTTTTTTTATATGACTTGCCTTTATTGTTAAAATTATCTGGTAGTTTGTTTACAAAGTTTATTCGATGACGTCATGCCAAGGCGATTTGGTGTTCATCATGGTAGTGCATAGGCTGCTGAATTGGATATACTGCCAGTCATGTTGCACGGTAATTATATTTCATTAAGGTCAATATAAAATCTATTTATTTTCAGATATTATGTATATTGTTTTGGTGATTATTTGTAAGTTCATTTGTAGGCTATATCAAAAATAGATGACAATAGCTTAATTTGCAATCCATGTAGCAATCATTAGACTACTCTCTTATATTTATTTGTCTGTTTGTGGTGTGTGTATATCACTTCTTGGCAACGTGTTAGGCTATAGGCTTTATACATTTGCAGTAAAAATAATCAGGATGCAGTAAAACATTTATGTCATTACTTAAAGGGGCAATCTGCAATTGCTACATACATTTTGGGATTTATAAATAAATGATATGTACTCATTGATTCTTGAAGAATATAACTTATAAATGCCGCATGGGCCTAGTTCAACTGTTGTACCCCATCACAACCAGAAATATAAGCTTGTTTTACTCCAATGTTTCTAAACAAAGTAAATGTAAACAAACATTTACAAAGTAAAAGTAGACTCAAACCATGGTTAAAATGATAATTATGTAATCATGGATGATCAGTCCTCGCCTGCTTAGCTCCGTCTATAAATTGTTATTTCTCTCCCAGTTTCTGCGTATAGAAATGTGATGATCCATATTGTGCTATTAACAACCTGAGAAATTAATCACTCTTCTCTATCAGCGAAAAGCCAGTAAATCTGCAGCAGCTGAGGCATAGAATCCCTAATGCAGAGGCTGGTGTGGACTTGGCAGCAGAGTTAAGACATATGTGCTGTAAACTCTCCCTCTCTGATGAACTTATGGTTGTTGTTGTGGACGTAGAGAACAAGCTACTGAGAGTAGTGTCATAATTACATGGACCACGAAAGAGCGAGACATTTGATGGACACGTCATCACTGTGTTAGGCTTCGTTGTGTGGGGTCACTCTCATCACGCATCGCCAATGGGTTGTGACAGACCATCTGAGTGTTTGCAGACATTTTACACCCGAACCCTCCCCACTCACCACACACCTGTTTACGTCGACCTTTCCTCACAGAGACCAGCTTCCTCCTGGGGAACGCCCAGATCGTGGAGTGGCCTGTAGTCTACAGTAATGACGGATTCTGCAAGCTCTCTGGGTTCCACAGGGCTGAGGTTATGCAAAAAAGCAGCACTTGCAGGTAAGGATGGTTATTGTATGGTAATATAGGAATCATTTTATTTTGCACCTTTGTATGTGCACTGTATCTGCCGTTATAGATGACCTCTAAACCACTGTAGAATGCTTTGAAAAGTGCCTTCATTAAAGTGAAGTAAGTCAGTTTATTGCCTGAGCTGTCTGAACATCACATTGCAAGAGACTCACTGAATCTGGTGTTCCACTAGTACTGAATGAGTCCATGTACTGCCTGCTGCTTATAGAAAGAGTTTCAAATGGAACAAATGACTGTTGCCAAGCCCAAGGTGAGGCCATCTTTAAAATACAACTCCAAAAGCTTCACTTGAGGTTTTCCTGGCCTTCGACAAGGGCTAAGGGCTTGTTAATTAAGCCTGGGGCAAAAGTCGTCCTTAACATATGATTCTATGGGAGTGGAGGAGCATTGGCCTTAAAGGATAGGTAGCATAAATGTAACCACATGTAACATGGCTTTTCATTAGAATACACATCAAATCAAAGGCCCTCGAGAGTGGCGCAGTGGTCTAAGACACTGCTTCACAGTGCTACAGACCCTGTGTCATTCCCGGGCTGTGTCACAACCGGCTGTGATCGGGAGTCCCATAGGGCGGCGCACAATTGACTCAGCATCATACGGGTTAGGGGAGGGTTTGGTCATTTATTTGGCTCATCGTGCTCTAGCGACTCCTTGTGTCGGGCCAGGGGCCTGCAGGCTGACCATGGTTGTCTGTTGAAAAGTGTTTCCACCGACACATTGGTGCGGCTGGCTTCCGGGTTTAGCTGCAGGTCTTAAGAGGCGCTGTTTGGCGGATCATGTTTCAGAGGACGCATCACTTGACCTTCACCTTCGAGCCTGTTAGGGAGTTGTAGCAATGAGACAAGGTCGAAAAAGGGGGTAACATTTTTTATAATAATAAAAAAAAAATTGCATCAAAAGTCCCAGCGCAAAGTTACACCTCATTTTTTCCCCATTTTAGTTATTACATAAAACTGATCCGAATGATGAAGAATGTCGAAATCAGTCTGGAAAAAACATTTGTGGGGTGTGATGTAATATGGAGGTCCTGGCAAGCCAGCCTATTCCCTATAATCTAAACTCCAATATAAATAACTTTGCACTCTACAGCCAACTTACAAGCAAAAACTGTATGAACACATTGTTACAAGTCAGCTTGTAAGATTGCTAGCCAACTAGCCTGCTAACATTAGCCCTACTAGCCTTCTAACGTTATCCCTACCAGCCTGCTAACATTAGCCCTACTAGCTTTCTAACGTTATCCCTACCAGCCTGCTAACATTAGCCCTACTAGCTTTCTAACATTATCCCTACCAAATCAAATCAAATCAAATCAAATTTATTTATATATCCTAAAACCTACCAGGAAGAAACCTAGAGAGGAACCGGGCTATGTGGGGTGGCCAGTCCACCAGCCAGCTAACATTAGCCCTACTAGCTTTCTAACATTATCCCTACCAGCCTGCTAACATTAGCCCTACTAGCTTTCTAACATTATCCCTACCAGCCAGCTAACATTAGCCCTACTAGCTTTCTAACGTTATCCCTACCAACCTGCTAACATTAGCCCTACTAGCTTTCTAACGTTATCCCTACCAGCCTGCTAACATTAGCCCTACTAGTTTTCTAACGTTATCCCTACCAGCCTGCTAACATTAGCCCTACTAGCTTTCTAACGTTATCCCTACCAGCCTGCTAACGTTGCATTAGCACTTCATGAGTCAGTAAGTTGCCATCAACACCTAGCTCACAGCTACATTAAAGTAAAACCAATGTTTTTAAAATACATAACCACAGCTAACCAGTTATCAGAGAATTGTAAGGGAGTGTGTACTCTTATTACTATGAAATGATTAACAGGGCTATAAATCAGCATGAAACCATAAAATAGTTAGAATTATAACTACAATCAACTTATGGGCAATTAAGTTCTCAAAATGACAGGCAATGTATCCTTGGAGACAGTAGATATCTTTACAAAACAAATATATCTTTGTTTGCAAGTGCATCAGTGGTGATGTACCCACAGTGACTATTAAAACCTTCCCCAACCAGAAACCGTGGATTGATTGAACTGACAGCATGAGCTACTGCTTTTAATCATGGCAAGGTGACCGGAAACATGACCGAATACAAACAGTGTAGCTATTCCTTCCGCAAGGCAATTAAACAAGCTAAGTGTCAATATAGAGAGAAAGTAGAGGCGCAATTCAACGGTTCAGACACAAGACATGTGGCAGGGTCTACAGTCAATCACGGGTTACAAAAATAAAACCACCCTCATCGTCAAATCTGTCATTCTTCCCCTGAACCCACTGTTCCTAGGCCGTCATTGAAAATAAGAATTTGTTCTTAACTGAGTTGCCTAGTTAAATAAAGTTTTAACATTTAAAAAAATTGTGTTAGTGCCGTGCATATTGAATGTCCTTCCCTATAAGCATGTTGAAAGTCTGTTGTCAATTTGTTAACTGTAAAATAGCATTGTATCTGGTCAAACAATTTTTTCAAGAAGTTTACTAAGGTTTGGGACAGGCTGATTGGTTGGCTATTTGATTAACTTAGGCCAGGGCAATTGTTCACACACATTCCGAAACTATTCAGACTTCTAAAAACCTGCGTTTGCTTTGCCATTATTGGGTATTGTGTGTAGATATATGAGGGGGAAAAACAATTGAATCCATTTTAGAATAAGGCTGTAACATAACATAATGTGGTGAAATTCAAAGGGTCTGAATACTTTCCAAATGCACTGTATTGTTCACATAAATGGAGGTCACTTTGTACACTCTCATAACATCTTCCACTGCATGTGTGAAGATTGTGATCGCACAGATCAAATCAAAGTTTATTTGTCACATGGGCCAAATACAACAGGTACAGTGAAATGCTTACTTACAGGCTCTAACCAATAGTGTGAAAAAAGGTGTGTGTGTGTATGTAGGTACAGTGGGGCAAAAAAAGTATTTAGTCAGCCACCAATTGTGCAAGTTCTCCCACTTAAAAAGATGAGAGAGGCCTGTAATTTTCATCATAGGTACACTTCAACTATGACAGACAAAATGCAGGAAAAAAAAATCCAGAAAATCACATTGTAGGATTTTTAATGAATTTATTTGCAAATTATGGTGGAAAATAAGTATTTGGTCACCTACAAACAAGTGAGATTTATGGCTCTCACAGACCTGCTCTCGATGTTGCAGTTGTAGAACCTTTTGAGGATCTCAGGACCATTGCCAAATCTTTTTAGTTTCCTCAGGGGGAATATGCATTGTCGTGCCCTCTTCACGACTGTCTGTGTTTGGACCATTCTAGTTTGTTGTTGATGTGGACAGCAAGGAACTTGAAGCTCTCAACCTTCTCCACTACAGCCCCGTCGATGAGAATGGGGGCGTGCTCGGTGCTCCTTTTCCTGTAGTCCACAATCATCTCCTTAGTCTTGGTTACGTTGAGGGATAGGTTGTTATGCTGGCACCACCCTATAGGCTGTCTCGTCGTTGTCGGTGATCAGGCCTACCACTGTTGTGTCGTCTGCAAACTTAATGATGGTGTTGGAGTCGTGCCTGGCCATGCCGTCGTGGGTGAACAGGGAGTACAGGAGGGGACTGAGCACGCACCCCTGGGGAGCTCCAGTGTTGAGGATCAGCGTGGCAGATGTTGCTACCTACCCTCACCACCTGGGGGCAGCCCGTCAGGAAGTCCAGGATCCAGTTGCAGAGGCAGGTGTTTAGTCCCAGGGTCCTTAGCTTAGTGATGAGCTTTGAGGGTACTATGGTGTTGAACACTGAGCTGTAGTCAATGAATAGCATTCTCACATAGGTGTTCCTTTTGTCGAGTTGCGAAAGAGCAGTGTGGAGTGCAATAGAGATTGCATCATCTGTGGATCTAATTGGAGTGGGTCTAGGGTTTCTGGGATAATGGTGTGATGTGAGCCATTACCAGCCTTTCAAAGCACTTCATGGCTACAGATGTGAGTGCTACGGGTCTGTAGTCATTTAGGCAGGTTGCCTTTGTGTTCTTGGCCACAGGGACTATGGTGGTCTGCTTGAAACATGTTGGTATTACAGACTCAATCAGGGACATGTTGAAAATGTCAGTGAAGACACCTGCCAGCTGGTCAGCACATGCCTGGAGCACACGTCCTGCTAATCCGTCTGGCCCCGCAGCCTAGTGTATGTTGACCTGTTTTAAGGTCTTACTCATGTCGGCTACGGAGAGCATGATCACACAGTAGTCGGGAACAGCTGATGCTCTCATACATGCCTCAGTGTTGCTTGCCTCAAAGCGAGCATAGAAGTGATTTAGCTCATCTGGTAGGCTTGTGTCATTGGGCAGCTCACGGCTGTGCTTCCCTTTGTAGCCTGTAATAGTTTGCAAGCCCTGCCACATCCGACGAGCGTTGTAGCCGGTGTAGTATGATTCAGTCTTAGCCCTGTATTGACGCTTTGCCTGTTTGATGGTTCGTCGCAGGGCATAGTGGGATTTCTTGTAAACTTCCGGGTTAGAGTCCTGCACCTTGTAAGCGGCAGCTCTACTCTTTAGCTCAGTGCCAATGTTGCCTGTAATCTATGGCTTCTGGTTGAGGTATGTACGTACAGTCACGGTGGGAACGACGTCCTCGATGCACTTATTGATAAAGTCAGTGACTGATGTGTTGTATTCCTCAATGTCATCGGAAAAATCCCGGAACATATTCCAATCTGTGCTAGCAAAACATTCCTGTAAGTTTAGCATTTGCTTCATCTGACCACTTTTTTATAGACCGAGTCACTGGTGCTTTCTGCTTAAATTTTTGCTTTTAAGCAGGAATCAGGAGGTTAGAGTTGTGGTCGGATTTACCAAATGGAGGGCGAGGGAGAGCTTTTTTCGTGTCTCTGTGTGTGGATTACAGGTGATCTAGAATTTTTTTGGTTGCACATTTAACATGTTGATAGAGATTTGGTAGAACTGATTTAAGTTTCCCTGCATTAAAGTCTCCAGCCACTAGGAGCGCTGCCTCTGGGTTAGTGATTTCCTGTTTGCTTATTTCCTTATACAGCTGACTGAGTGTGGTCTTAGTGCCAGCATCTGTTTGTGGTGGTAAATAAACAGCCTGCAATTTTTCACAATATACTCTACTTCAGGCAAGCAAAATCTAGAGACTTCCTTAGATTTCATTGACCAGCTGTTGTTTACAAATATGAACAGACCGCCCCCCTCGTTTTACCGGAGTGTGCTGTTCTATCCTGCTGGGGCAGCATATATCCCGCTAGCTGAATATCCATGTCGTCATTCAGCCACAATTCCGTGAAACATAGGACATTACAGTTTTTGATGCCCCGTTGGTAGGATATTCGTGATCGTACCTCATCTAATTTATTGTCCAATGATTGCACGTTGGCAAGTAATATTGACGGTAACGGCAGCTTTCCTACTCGCCTTCTGCGTGTACGGACGAGGCATCCGGCTCTTCATCCTCTGTACCTGCGTCGCTTCCTCTTGCGAATAACTGTGATGTCGGCCCTGCCGGATGTTTGGAGAATATCATGTGAGTCTTGCTTGTTGTTGAAAAAATCTTTGTCTAATTTGATGTAAGTGATCGCTGTCCTGATATCCAGAAGCTCTTTTCTGCCGTAGATACGGTTGCAGAAACATTATGTACAATATAAGTTACAAATAACGCAACCCCCACCCCCTCTCAACACATTGAACCATGTCATTTTCAGTCCGTTTACGCTGTTTTCTTGAGGAAATAAGAGAGGTTGAGGTAAATTTGTCGCAGTGTATTGTGCAGAAGTCCCTTGGCTGAGTCATCATCATAAAAACTCTTCATCAGAATCCTGCTCTGTCCATGTCTCCAGCAAAAGTTGGAGTGCCCTTTGGTTCAAACCTGCCACCCCTGTTGCTGATAGTAGAAGCTTTGATGAAGACTAGAAGCCACAGATAGAACAATGAGACAGATATTTCACCAGATATATAAATGTGAAGCATCCGCTTGGCGTTTCCACTCACTACCAAATATGGTGGTGAGAAGAAGCCTAGTGGCTGGAGAAGATGGAACGATATGGATTTTGGCTGACATTCTGCAAATGTTCTCATCGATGATCTCAATACAGTCTTCTGTTCCCAAAAGTAGAATATGTTATGAACAGAGTGGACTACGTTTTGTAGAATTTTTACTCTTTGCCAAAGTTTCCATAAATTGCTTGTTTAGAAGCAGTACAAGGGCAAATGTAGTTATTGCACACGTGCACTTCAGAGTAGGTGTTCCCTACGGAAATATGCAAATAAATGCTAGAACGTGCCAATAGGATCTCGCTAGCTCGTGCTTGGCTCTGCCCCCCTCCTTGCTGCTTCTGCCCACTATGACCAATTTGTTCCTATTGGAAACGACAGGCTGTGGTCTTTCTTGGGTTAGTTATAAACATCTTTGCTAGAGGTGTGAGATGAGCAAAAGAGAAGGCCGACTCCTGCTGTGAGCTTGCTGTGAGTGGCCCTCCATCTTCCTTTGGCCAGTGTAGAGAGGGAATCCTTGTGTATTGTTATTGTGGTTGACATCTGGCCTGGATGTGTTCATTTGACGCTTCTCTACAGAACTGTATATGCAGTTAACGTTATCTTAGCCAGCAAACTAGCCAGCCAGAAACCATTATAAAAATGAAGACCAGCGAGCACAGGCATTAACCCACAGAACATGAATAAAACAAAACCCGCCAACAGATTAAACCAAACAAAAAATGCTAAGACAGAGTGGAGACTTACATATTGACGGCTGTGGCCCATCATGGCAAGGACTGTAGGCTGAGTTAGCTACAAAACAAAGAGAGAGCCAGCGAGAGAGAGGCACTTCTGGTGTGATAAGTCTAGCTAGCTTTTTAGCCAGCTAACTAGTCTTGCCAGCTAGCATATCCCTGCAGAGGAAACTTTCACCAGATATGAAATGTCAAGATTTCTTACAAAAGCAGCGACACCGAGCATAGCAGAAACTATGTTTCCCCTGGGCCTGACCATTTTGGAAAATCTGATGAAGATGAGGTGGTGGCAGAGCAGGCAGCTGAGGCAGGGATCACTTTCCTATTTCGATTTGACTGAGAAGCATGGCACAGAGAGCTTGCTGGTGCTGAACTTGTCGTGCGCGATGCGGCTCCACGTGTAGGGAATGTTGTCTGGTAATATGGCTTGCTAGTTTGCTACTGAGAATACACCCTATAATATCACTTATTTCGTTACTACTAGTGGGTGGTATAATGCAACATTCTGACTTCCCCACAATCTACTTGGATGTCAATGTGCTGCTCACAGCCTACAATTCCTATCGGCAGGACCACACCCAGGATGCATGCTGACACCGAGTCCATACTCAACACGAGTTAACTAATCTTTAAATAAAATCCTCAATTGAATGCAATCAAATAATGTTACACCACTCCCCCTACCAATGGTAATACACTTTTTTCCCTTTATTTTTTAGAAAGTTCAGACACAGGCAGTTGATCAGCTGGATTTGGAGCTATCTGGGGCGTTACAACCGTGTGCAGTCAATGGGATAAGAAATAGGTTCACAAAATGAGGAGAACATGCCCTACACAAGCTTCAAGTGCCCCCCACTAGGGGCTCCCGAGTGGCGCAGCAGAAATCAGCTTAGGGCTAGATACAGGTGTGTTGATGGAAGCGTGACATTAGAAGGCTGATGTTGGACTGAGGTGGTAATCAGGTTCCTAGAGAAAGAGACAGGGAGAAAGACAGAAAAAAAATATTTAAAAATAATTCCGAAGTTACTCAAACATTAACATCAAGTAACTGATGCAAGCAGTAAAATTTGATTTGAAAAAAACACCTTATGGAACAGAGGGGACTGTGAAGCAACACAAACATAGACACACACACGATAGCATATGTACTATACACATGGATGTAATACTGTAGATATGTGGTAGTGTTGGAGTAGGGGCCCGAGGGCACATAGTGTGTTGTGAAATCTGTGACTGTATTGTAAAGTTTTTAAAATTGTATAAACTGCCTTAATATACAAATATTACGACACCGTATTTTAGCAATGAGATAACAACAATACTTGCTGCATAAGTACTGTCTCAAGTCATTCCAGAGCAGGCTGGAGAAGCTGAGGCACGAAGAGAGCCACCCGCATGTAGAAAAAGCCCATTATATAATCCCTCATTGCGTGGTCCTTCGTGGGATACTGAAACTGGCTACAGAGTACATTTCAACATGTATATAATTTGACTTTTGGTTTTGGTCTTCATTGGCCTAATTGTATATCCAAAATTCTTGGCCCTTGGGAAGGAGAGGGAGTACCTCAGCAGGTTGTCTGTTCTCACTGCCTGCATCTGTCCGCTGTTCTCATTGTAATGCAAGGCTGGGGCGGCAGGTAAACTAGTGGTTAGAGCGTTGGACTAGTTTCCGAAAAGTTGCAAGATCGAATCCCCAAGCTGACAAGGTAAAAATCTGTCATTCTGCCCCTGAACCAGGCACTGTTCCTAGGCCATCATACTAATAAGAATTTGTTCTTAACAGACTTGCCTTGTTAAATAAAGGTTAAAAAAAAGACTGCAAGATCTAAAACAAAAAGGATAAAAAATTCCATGAGAGCACCAACCCAAAAGTTGGGTTACAACTGAGAGACACAAACAATGGAACGGGTTTTGATACACTTGACTGTAATAATGACAGATTCAGTAGTATTGCTTTACCAACACTGCATGCATTCCCTCGTGGGAGAAGGTAGTGCTTCGACAGGAAATGCAGCATCAGAGAGTGGTACTCCTAGCCCTGATGTCTGGTAGTCAGTGGATCGTTGCAAGATGTCCTTCAGGATCAAGGCCCCATGTAGAATCTTCTCCAAACCCATTCAGGTCCCAGAGTCTGGAATTTGATTTAAAAACAGAATGAACTATTATATTGTAAGATTGGCTGTATGTGGTACAGTGTAACATTTCCATTTTGGCACAATCATTTCCCTGCTTTCTTCAGGAGTCATATGACCAGTAGGGGTGGTTGATAGTGGAGTTCCGCCACTGCCCAACATCAGCACACCCTCTCGAGTGGTGTCAATTTTCTTGTGTAGAGCTAATCACAGTAGAAAATGGGTAATACACATGTACACATGGATGAGTAGAATAGTCATACCCACTTATACAGTATAATGACACAAAGTTAAATATTTCTTCCATTTAGCCAAATATCAAAGCGATGCTTTGTATCTGGCATGTTCTCCCAGATCCATCTAACGATCTGTCTGTTTGGGTCAGTGATGAGGGTTCCAACCACCAGCTCAGCACTGCTTAGTCCTCTTCAACCGCTCCAGATCACACCACGTGGCACTCTTCACCTCATTGCTCTTAGATACAAACAAAAAATAAATGCACTTAAATGCACAATGCAAGTAAGCAAATCAGATTTGACACATCAATGTAACAAATTGTTGCATGATTTTACAGTATAACAATAGACAGCATACGGTGCATTTGGAAAGTATTCAGACCCCTTGACTTTTTCCACATTTTGTTACGTTACAGCCTTATTGTAAAATGGATTACATTGTTCCCCCCCCCTCATTAATCTACACACAATACCCTATAATGACAAAGCAAAAACAGGTTTAGAAATGTTTGCAAATGTATTACAAATTTAAAAAACAGAAATATGACATTTACAGTACTCAGTACTTTGATGAAGCACCATTGGCATTGATTACAGCCTTGGGTCTTCTTGGGTATTCAGAGACTTGTCCCGAAGCCTCTCTTGCGTTGTCTTGGCTCGATGCTTAGGGTCGTTGTCCTGTTGGAAGGTGAACCTTTGCCCCAGTCTGAGGCCCTGAGCGCTCTGGAGCAGTTTTTCATCAAGGATTTCTCTATACTTTATACTCTTTCCCTTGATCCTGACTAGTCTCCCAGTTCCTGACTCTGAAAAACAACCCCGAAACATGATGCTGCCATGACCATGCTTCACCGTAGGGATGGTGCCAGGTTTCCTCCTGACGTGACGCTTGGCGTTCAGGCCATAGAGTTCAATCTTGCTTTCATCAGACCAGAGAATCTTGTTTCTCATGGTCTGAGAGTCTACAGGTGCCTTTTTGCAAACTCCAGCGGGCTGTCATGTGCCTTTTACTGAGGAGTGGTTTCCGTCTGGCCACTCTACCATAAAGAACTGATTGGTGGAGTGCTGCAGAGATGGTTGTCCTTCTGGAGGTTTCTCCCATCTCCACAGAGGAAATCTGGAGCTCTTTCAAAGTGACCATCGGGTTCTTGGTCACCTCAATGAACAAGGCCCTTCTCCACCAATTGCTCAATTTGGCCGTGCGGCCAACTCTAGGAAGAGTCTTGGTGGTTCCAAACTTCTTCCATTTAAGAATGATGGAGGCCACTATGTTCTTGGAGCCCTTAAATGCTGCAGATATACCCTTCCACAGACCTGTGCCTTGACACAATCCTGTCTCTGCGCTCTAAGGACAATTCCTTCCACTTGTTTTTGCTCTGACTGTGGGACCTTATAGACAGGTGTGTTCCTTTCAAAATTATGTCTAATCAATTGATTTACCACAGGTGGACTCCAATCAAGTTGTAGAAACATCTCAAGAATTATCCATTTCACCTGAGCTCAATTTCGAGTCTCATAGCAAAGGGTTTAACCTCTCTGGGATATGTGGGACGCTCTAGCCGGATGAAATGCATGCCCAAATTCAACTGCCTGCTACTCATCCCCAGAGGATAAGATATGCATACAATTACTAGATTTGGATAGAAAACACTGAAGTTTTAAAACTGTTTGAATCATGTCTGATGGGAAGCTAGCATCCCACCTGGCCAAGAGCCAGGGAAATGCAGAGCGCCAAATTGAAATAAATTACTATAAAAATCAAACTTTCATTAAATCACATGTGCAAGAAAGCAAATTAAAGCTACGCTTGTTGTGAATCCAGCCAACGTGTCAGATTTCAAAAAGGCTTTTCGGCGAAAGCAAACGATGCTATTATCTGAGGATAGCACCTCCGTAAACAAAGAGATAAAGCATATTTCAACCCTGCAGTAGTGACACAAAACGCAGAAATAAAAATGTAATTCATGCCTTACCTTTGACGAGCTTCTTTTGCTGGCACTCCAATATGTCCCATAAACATTACAAATGGTCCTTTTGTTCGATTAATTCCGTCGATTATATATCCAAAATGTTCATTTATTTGGCGCGTTTGATCCAGAAAAACACTGGTTCCAACTTGAGCAACTTGATTACAAAATATCTCAAAAGTTACCTGTAAACTTTGCCAAAACATTTCAAACTACTTTTGTAATACAACTTTAGGTATTTTTTACGTAAATAATCAATAAAATTGAAGACGGGATGATCTGTGTTCAATACAGGAGTAAAACAAACTGTAGTATGCTTTCTGGTCACGCGCCTCTATCTAACAGTACACTTCACGTGACCCTCGTTCAAGATGGCCATACTTCTTCATTACACAAAGATAAAACCTCAACCAATTTCTAAATACTTTTGACATTCAGTGGAAGCGATAGGAACTGCAAGAAGGTCCCTTAGAAATCTGGATTCCCAATGAAAATCAATTGAAAAGTGACCTAAAAAATATTCTAAATGGTTTGCCCTCAGGGTTTTGCCTGCTAAATAAGTTCTGTTATACTCACATACATAATACAAACAGTTTTAGAAACTTCAGAGTGTTGTCTATCCAAATCTACTAATAATATGGATATCTTATCTTCTGGGGATGAGTAGCAGGCAGTTGAATTTGGGCATGCATTTCATCCGGACGTGAAAATACTGCCCTCTGTCACCAAGAAGTTAAATACTTATGTAAATAAGGTATTTCTGTTTTTTAATAGATTTGTAAATGTGTCTAAAAACTTGTTTTCGCTTTGCCATTATGGGTTATTGTGCGTAGATTGATGAAGGGGAAAAAATATTTAATACATTTTTAGAATAAGGCTGTAACGTAGAAAAATGTGGAAAAAGTCAAGGGGTCTGAATACTTTCCGAATGCACTGTAAATGTATTAGATTAAAACCTTTTAGGGCTAGGGGGCAGGGTTCGGAAGTTCGGATGAATGTCGTGCCCAAAGTAAACTGTCTGTTACTCAGGCCCAGAATCTAGGATATGATTATAATTGGTTGCATTGGATAGAAAACCCTCTGAAGTTTCTAAAACTGTTAAAATAATGTCTGAGTATAACATAACTGATATGGCAGGCGAAAACCAGAGGAATCGTTTTTGAGGTCACAGGCCATTTTAATGCTAGTATGGGATATACAAACAAATAGCTCCCAGATTGCAGTTCCTATGGCTTCCACTAGATGTCAACAGTCTTTAGAAAGGGTTTCAGGCTTGTTTTTTGAAAAACAAACGAGTAGTTGTAGTTTTTCCCAAGGTGTCTCTCATTAGAAAAGTAGTCTTGTTGTGCGTGTAAATGAGGTGCACGCTCTTCGTTATTCACCTTTCCTATTGAACATACTATTCCCCCCCGTCTTAAATGTGATCTTTTATTTAGATATTAGAGTACCTGAGGATTAATTAGAAACATCGTTTGACTTGTTTGGACGAACTTTACTGATATTTTTTTCGATTCGTTTGTATGCATGTTGAACGAGTGGATTACTGAATCAAGCTCGCCAACTAAACATATATTCTTGGGATAGAAAGAAGGACTTTATCGAACAGAACGACCATTCATTGTGTAGCTGGGACACTTGGGATTGCAAACAGAGGAAGATCTTCAAAGGTAAGTGATTTATTTTATTGCTATTTGGGATTTTGTGACCCTGTGCTGATTTGAAAAAGTATTTTGATGTGGGGCGCTGTCCTCAGATAATCGCATGGTATGCTTTCGCCGTAAAGCCTTATTCAAATCTGATAACGCGGTTGAATTAACAAGAGGTTAAGCTTTTAAATGATGTAAGACAATTGTATGTTTATGAATGTTTAATATGACAATTTTGTCAATTGAATTTGGCGCACTCCAGCTTCACCGGATGTTGTCGATATTGATCCTGATAGTGGGATCTGTGCGCTAAGAGGTTTTAACAATTTATATATTCAGGATCTTGTTGATTCTCTTTTCAACAGCAGTGAATGTCCCATACTTTGCAGAGTGGCCGGGCTATCACTCCGGGACTATCACTCCATATGCTGCCAAGAACAGATCTCCACCCATTTCTTTGAGGATTTCGATGGTGCCACTCTGCTCGACATCCCATGTCTTGAAGACTGCTGGCTCAAGGTGGCTATGCTGGTGACAGAAGAATGTGCTGCGATGAATGGTGGCCACTCCCATCATGCAAAGCATTCGGAGGACATTGGTTGGCATACAACTTGACACGAAAATGTCAGCAAAAAGGAGAAGATTGCCTGCTGGCACCCTCCCAATCATAGGCTGGCTGGATCATTCTCTCACATGGTTGCGCGAACTGCAGATTTGCGTGATGTTGAGCGCTGTTCGTCTGGATGTGGACGTAGTCCCTGGAATCTCCACACCCAACACAGACTTGGAAAAGCTTCATCAGTTGGGACTGGAAGACATAACAAGTTTTTCCTCATCCAGACTGGCTGAAGCTTCAAGCTCCCTGAGAGTGAATAAAATACATGTCCAACCTTATTAGAATGGCAGACATTTTTAAGGAGGCTGTAGGGCAAACCAAGTTGTCTTCACAATTTACAATATGCACGTCACTACTCACCCAATGATCACATCATCTTCCTCTTCCTCAGCTTTTATTCTAATCAATTGTATTGACAGCTGTTTCACAATAACTGCCTGGTCATGACGTGAGGTGAGAACTATAAATGTGACATATGAGAAGACAAAACAACATATCAAATCCACAGTAACTAGGGCAGACATATAAGAGGATGACTCATCAATGCATCTTGTATGTGGCATTACAAATGACACCTGTGTGCCTTTATGACACATTCCAGTTACATGCTAGCATGGCCAGTAGCTAACGTTCGCCTGCTGGAACTAGCTAAGTAGCACCGGTTGTCCATATGACGTTGACAAATAGTACATTGTGGATAGTTTTTAAAGATCACTTGGAAATAAGTTAAGAAATACAGTTGAAGTCTGAAGTTTCCATACACTTAGGTTGGAGTTATTTAAAACTCGTTTTCTTCAACCACTCCACAAATTTCTTGTTAACAAACTATAGTTTTGGCAAGTCGGTTAGGACATCTACTTTGTGTATGACATAAGTCATTTTTCCAACAATTGTTTACAGACAGATTATAATTCACTGTATCACAATTCCAGTGGGTCAGAAGTTTACATGCACTAAGTTGACTGTGCCTTTAAACAGCTTGGAAAATTCCAGAAAATAATGTCATGGCTTTAGAAGCTTCTGATAGACTAATTAGCATAATTTGAGTCAATTAGAGGTGAACCTGTGGATGTATTTCAAGGCCCACCTTCAATCTCAGTGCCTCCTTGCTTGACATCATGGGAAAATCAAAAGAAATCAGCCAAGAACTCAGAAATAAAATTGTAGACCTCCACAAGTCTGGTTCATCCTTGGGAGCAATTTCCAAACGCCTGACAGTACCACGTTCATCTGTACAAATAATAGTACGCAAGTATAAACATCATGGGACCACGCAGCCGCCATACCGCTCAGGAAGGAGACGCATTCGGTCTTCTAGAGATGAACGCACTTTGGTGCGAAAAGTGCAAATCAATCCCAGAACAACAGCAAAGGATCTTGTGAAGATGCTGGAGGAAACGGGTACAAAAGTATCTATATCCACAGTAAAACGAGTCCTATATCGACATAACCTGAAAGTCCGCTCAGAAAGGAAGAAGCCACTGCTCATGGGGACAAAGATCGTACTTTTTGGAGAAATGTCCTCTGGTCTGATGAAACTGTTTGGCCATAATGACCATCATTATGGTTGGAGGAAAAATGAGGAGGCTTGCAAGCCAAAGAACACCATCCCAGTCGTGAAGCACAGGGGAGGCAGCATCATGTTGTGGGGGTGCTTTTCTGCAGGAGGGACTGGTGCACTTCACAAAATAGATGGCATCATGAGGAGAGAAAATTATGTGGATATATTGAAGCAACATCTCAAGACAACAGTCAGGAAGTTAAAGCTTGGTCACAAATGGGTCTTCCAAATGGACAATGACCCCAAGCATGCTTCTGAATTTGTGGAAAAATGGCATAACGACAACAAAGTCAAGGTATTGGCGTGGCCATCACAAAGCACTGACCTCAATCCCATAGAAAATTTGTGGGCAGAAATGTAAAAGCGTGTGTGAGCAAGGAGGCCTACAAACCTGACTCAGTTACACCAGCTCTGTCAGGAGGAATGGTCCAAAATTCACCCAACTTATTGTGGGAAGCTTGTGGAAGGCTACCCGAAGCATTTGACCCAAGTTAAACAATTTAAAGGCAATGCTACCAAATACTAATTGAGTGTATGTAAACTTCTGACCCACTGGGAATGTGATGAATATTATTCTGACATTTCACATTTTAAAAATAATGTGGTGATCCTAACTGACCTAAAACAGGGTATTTGTACTAGGATTAAATGTCAGGAATTGTGAAAAACTGAGTTTAAATGTACTTGACTAAGGTGTATGTAAACTTCCGACTTCAACTGTATGTAAAAATGCTAAACGGAACTATGCTTGTAGTTATAGGTAACCAGTGTGTTTGACCACACTTTGATGTTACTCTGGTGAGTAATGCCTCCTAGCCTTAGGCTATCTAAACTCAGCCTTGATCAGGGAAGGGTAGACTAGTGGTTGAACCACAGAAGCAGGCACAGTCATTTTCTTAACGGATCCCACACCACTAGTAGGAAGAACATTCAGAGCCTATGAAAAGGAGGAGAGCTTTTATGAGTTAGATCATTAATTGATTAATTACTGTCATAATTGATGCCTTATGACATCTGGCATATAGACCTGTGGTTAGGATCAAATGACTAATCGTTTTGATTTTATTCGTCACTTTTCTTCCAGTTTTATGTATGGAGAGCTGACGGACAAGAAGACAATAGACAAAGTCAGAGAGACATTTGATAATTATGAGTCCAACTGCTTTGAGGTCTTGCTATACAGGAAGAACAGTGAGTGTTCACATTTAATTGTTCGCATTGTATATGCACTGTATATTCTATTCTATTGTATAAAAAGGAAAATGTAAACAACATGCACCGTATGAGAAAAGCAACTGTTACTACTACATTGTAACGAACCCATTCTGTCTGCAGGGGCGCCAGTGTGGTTCTATATGCAGGTGGCCCCCATCAGGAATGAGAATGACAAAGTGGTTCTCTTCCTGTGCACCTTCAAAGACATCACTGTCTTCAAGCAGCCCATCGAGGACGAGTCCACTAAGGGTAAGGACGAGTCCACTTCGGGTAAGTCTCTCTGTGGGTCTCGATCATGCTGAACTGTGGCTGTTTGCTTGTTATGAAGAGCCAGTCTATGAATTACTGGAAATAAAAAGGTCTTGTGATTGTTGTGGGCAGAACCTACAGAAGATGTGGGTGTTTTTACCCTCTCCTCCTAGATGAGTGATGCACGTTGTCAGGACTTTGCCCTGGGTTCTGTTCTTAGCAGTGTTAAGTGGGTGTGTTTGCCCTTTGACAAGAAGAATGCTGTACCCCTGAGGGACCACTCCCTCCCCCACCCCCCCACTTACTGCTGGGAAACCAAGCTCATAGGATTGGAAGATGACTAACACATGATGATCAACACATGATGATTAATATGGGCTTTACATGCTGTTAATGTTGGGAGCAGGTTGACCAGAAACAATACCATGACAGTCAGGGATATTGTCAAAAGGTTTTGTTGAACACTTTACAGGACATGCAACTTCTATTGTTGTTGTCGTTTTCAGTCAAGTTAAGGGACTTTTATCTTTTGTCAAAATATAATAATAATATGAGTCCATTTACATGTATACATTCCATTCATACATTTGACAAATAAAATCATACAGTCTCAATTTACAATTTAACATTAAAAGTTCAGTATGTAAACTACTCACAATGAAGCCATTGAAATCCTCCGGGGTGAAATGAGCACCGCACACAATGCCCGCGGTTCCACTTAACGTTACTTTAATCCGTTTATATTTTCCACTATTTTGTATTTTATTAGGAGCTTATTAGTATCTGTCCTCTAATTGCTTGTGATGACCTTACCATAGAATGACTGCTGTGTGTCCAGACCTTGTCAAGGGGTCACTGATTAGGAGTGGACCCAGAGCAGAGCTGTAGTGTGGACTGTCGCAGTGTTCAGTGTTATGGGATTGCAGACATGGAAGCTGAATGCTGACACTATAGAAACACAACCTCCTCATGCTATAGCTCAAGCTGCTCCCACAGCTCAACACCCATTCACATCAGTTGAGGAGGAGAGACTCCATCTAGACTGATTAGCCTTTCCACACGTATTCGTCCACGCTTTGAATTCAAAAGTGTTAAGTATTCACTGTCAGTGTTTCCCCTAGGATTTTTTTTTTTTGGGGGGGGTTGCTTCTAGTGTTAGTGCAATGACATGCTAGCTGTTCCCATAGACTTCCAGTCATTGAGCCAACGACTATCTCATAGTTTTTGCATTGGTGGCAACAATTCAGCAGCCACTGGAGCTAAAGGATTCGAGGGGGTACTCTGACTGTATTTGAGCAGAAATTATTTGATCATCATATGCAGTTTGTTCGGGGGTAATGCTTGGATTTGGTTCTTGCTATTTTTAACTTCGCCCCATTGTATTAGGTTCTTCTGGTCGGGTTGTTTTCTTTTTGTTTTCTCGAGGGCTAGCAGAATGCACATTAGCCTGTTTTCCAAGGCTCTTTTGGGCTATTACAGTAAAGATTGGGGGCTCTTTACATGGTCGGTGTAGAGTGCTGCTTTGCCCTGGCGGTATACAATGAGTTACACAACTCCTAACACTCTCTTCATCCGAGGGGAGGTCAGTTGTATCTGTTGCAGTGCCATTGTGAGTAGGCTGCCGCTGTGGCCTGTGTCGGTCTCTGCCACTGGTCTCCTTTCACCTTGCTACCCTTTGGGAAAAATAGCTGAATTAACCTACTTTTGAAAGGAAGTGAAAGAGGATATGAGGCCCTGGAGCTGAGGACTATTTCAAATCCCTGTTTCTCTCTGTGGTAATGGCACCTGAAAGGGTTTGACTGATCTTATATTTCATCCTGTATAGTCTTCACATTATTATGGTTTATACAGCCAGCGTGAGAGTGGGGCTGTAGTTATAATATATGCCATTTAGCAGACACTTTTATCCAAAGCAACTTACAGTCATGCGTGCATACTGGGTCCCCAGATTCAAACCCACTATCCTGGTGTTGCCAGTGCCATGCTCTACCAATTGAGCTACAGAAGACCCAGAACTTTGCTGTGCATGCCTAGTGCCTACATCATCACTGTGACTTTGAATCCATAGCTGCTGGTTTTACAACAAGATAAAGTCATCTTTAGATGAAGTCATGTATCAATGTATGGTTAATAGCGTTAGCTTTCAGTGTTTCTCAAAGTGTATATAATTTATGTACCCTTTCCACATGACCAAGCTGTGCTAAATGTGTCAATGTTTTTTATGTCTGCAGGATGGACCAAGTTTGCACGGCTGACACGGGCACTGACACATAATAACCGCAACACCAGCCACCATACCACACCACAGCAGCTCACTCCTATGAGCAGCCATGAGGTCAGCCAACCCAAGCAGTCCCGTCTGGCAGAGGTAAGTGCTGTGTCACATGTAGAGCTGGGAGTAAACCAGGTTAGGGTTGTGGTGTAGGGAGTTAGACAGACAATCCTCATCCTGATCACCTCTTCCATCACATTCAGGTCCTGGGCCTAATGCAGAGAGAGAGGACAGACTATTAAGACTATTAACATACAGGGGCTAAACAGAGAGAAAAACAGAGATGGCCAAAACTTTTTATTTTATTTTATAACAAACAGAAAAGCAGATACAAGAGAGGACTTTTAGGTAGAAAATTGATTGACCTAATGTTTGACTGTACACACATACAAACACACACCTCCCCATACATACTGTACGTTCAGGTTTTATTAGCCGTATGTACGGGATACTTTTGCTATACACCATAAGTATAACATAAGAAGGCACAATTTATAGTCCAATATTTACATGTGTTTTGAAGAAGGGAGGATTGTGGGTCAAGTGTTTAAATTGTGAAGTATTTAGCTATTATAATAAGTCTGTTGGCAGCAGTTGTGATGTGTGTGAAGCATAAATGTATATGAGTGGATGTGTGGATGTCTGTGTGGGTGTGTGAGTGAGTGAGTGAGTGTGTGTGCTAAGGTGCGGAAAAGAGCAGCTGGTCAGTCCAGTGAAGGGTGTTCCGCAGTCTGATGGTTTGTAGATAGAAACGGTCTCTGAGCCGGTTGGCATCAGACCTCATGCTCCAATACTATCTGCCAGATGGTAAGGAAGTGAACAGCTCATGGCTGGGGTGTGGGGGATCTTGATAATGCTGCGGGCCTTCCTCAGGCACTGTTTCGAGTAGATGTCCTGGATGGGTGAGAGCACGATCCAAGTGATGTGCTGGGCCTTGCGGTCATGGACGGAGTAATTTCCGTACCAGGCCGTGATGGAACTGGTCAGGACTCTCTCAATGATGCAGCGGTAGTATTTGGAGAGGAACCGGGGTGGCATGCCGAATTTCTTCAGCCGCCTCAGGAAGTAGAGACGCTGTTGCACCTTTTTGACAAGAATGGTGGTGTTGTTGGTCCATGTCAAGCAGTCGGTGATGTAGATGCTAAGGAACTTAAGTATCTCTACTGCAGTCCTGTTGACAATCAACTCCTTTGTTTTGCTGACATTGAGAGAGAGTTTGTTGTCCTGACTCCACAATGCCAGTTCACTTACCTCCTCCCTATAGGCTGACTTGTAATTATTGGTTGTCAGGCCTACAACTAAGCTGTCATCAGGAAACTCGATGATGGAGTTGGTGTCGTGCAAAGCCACAGTCGTGGTCGAAAAAGGAGTACAGCAGAAAGTTGAGGAAACACCCCTGGGGGACCCCTGTGTTAAGAGTCTTTGTAGAGAAGGTGTTGTTGCCAATCCTCACAGCCTGTGGTCAGGAAGTCCAGAATTCAGTTGCATAGGCTGGTGTCCAGACCCAGGGCTCTGAGCTTAGTGTCGAGCTTAGTGTCGAGCTTGGAGCGAGCAATAGTCTTGAATGCTAGAATGTAGTCAATGAATAACATTCTCAGATGTGTTACGGCCGTTTGAGTAGCGATGGAAATGGCATCTTCCGTGAATCTGTTGGAGTGGTAGGACAATTGTCATGGGTCCAGTGTGCCTGGCATGCTGGCCATGATGTGGGCCATGACCAGCTTCTTGAAGCACTTCATGATGACCGGGGTGAGTGCGAAGGCATGATAGTCATTTGGGCATGTCACCTTATTTTTCTTGGGCACTGGGGTGATGGTGGTCTCCTTGAAGTTGGTGGAGACTACAGCCTGGGACAGGTACAGGTTAAAGATGTCAGAGAAGACAGCTGGTCAGCACACACTCTGAGTACGTGGACAGGGATGCCATCTGTGCCGGCAACTTTGAGTATTTACTCTTTTGAGAGTTTTCCTCGTCAGCCTTGGAAAGCGAAAGCACCTGGTTGTCCAGATCAGGAAGATTGTTCTTGGATGGCTCGGTATTGTCTGCCTCGAAGCGAGCATAGTTAACCTCTTGATTCTAGCCATCCCGGATCCGGGATCATGAATACAGCCTCAAGCTCATTACCATAACGCAATGTTAACTATTCATGAAAATCGCAAATGAAATAAATATATTAGCTCTCAAGCTTAGCCTTTTGTTAACAACACTGTCATCTCTGATTTTCAAAATATGCTTTTCAACCATAGCAAAACAAGCATTTGTGTAAGATTATTGATAGCAAGCATAGCATTTAGCGTAGCATTCAGCATGCAACATTTTCACAAAAACAAGAAAAGCATTCAAATAAAATAATTTACCTTTGAAAAACTTCAGATGTTTTCAATGAGGAGACTCTCAGTTAGATAGCAAATGTTCAGTTTTTATTTGTTTAGGACAAATAGCTCTGTTTTGTTCATCACGTTTAGCTACGAAAAAAACCTGTATCCACGAGTGTAATTATCCCGCAAGCTCATTAGCATAACACAACGTTAACTATTCATGAAAATCGCAAATGAAATTAAATAAATATATTAGCTCTCAAGCTTAGCCTTTTGTTAACAACACTGCCATCTCAGATTTTCAAAATATGCTTTTCAACCATAGTAAAACAAGCATTTGTGTAACAGTATTGATAGCTAGCGTAGCATTTAGCGTTAGCATTCAGCGGGCAACATTTTCACAAAAACAATAAAAGCATTCAAATAAAATAATTTACCTTTGAAGAACTTCGGATGTTTTCAATGAGGAGACTCTCAGTTAGATAGCAAATGTTCCGTTTTTCCTGAAAGATTCTTTGTGTAGGAGAAATTGCTCCGTTTTGTTTGTCACGTTTGGCTACCAAAAAACAAAATTAAAATTCAGTCATCAAAACGCTGAATTTTTTTCCAAATTAACTCCATAATATTGACTGAAACATGGTAAACGTTGTTTAGAATCAATCCTCAAGGTGTTTTTCACATATCTCTTCGATGATATATCGTTCGTGGAAGTCTCCTCTCTCCTCTGAATCACATGGATGAATGCGTGCAGCTTGGAGATTACGCACCAATTTGGACAAAGGACACTGGGCAGACATCTGGTAAATGTCGTCTCTTATGGCCAATCTTCCAATGATATGCCTACAAACAAACACGTCACAATGCTGCAGACACCTTGGGGAAACGGCAGAACGTGTAGGCTCGTTCAGGGCGCATTCACAGCCACAGGAGACAATGGAAAACTGCGCCTCAAATTTAGCTCATTTCCTGTTTGAAGTTTCATCTTGGTTTCGCCTGTAGCATCAGCTCTGTGGCACTCACAGATAATATCTTTGCAGTTTTGGAAACATCAGAGTGTTTTCTTTCCAAAGCTGTCAATTATATGCATAGTCGAGCATCTTTTCGTGACAAAATATCTTGTTTAAAACGGGAACGTTTTTTCATCCAAAAATGAAATACTGCCCCTAGTGTTCCAAGAGGTTAAGCTCATCTGGGAGGGAGGCTTCGGTGGGCTGGATTTGCCTTTGTAGTCTGTGATAGTCTGTAGTCCTTGCCACATGCGTTGCGAGTCTGAGATGTTAAACATCAATTCAAGTTTAATCCGGCAGTATGGGCTCCCAGCAAGGTACGGATATCTATGTTCATCCAGGGTTTTTGGTTGGGGTATGTCCGGATTGTTATTGTGGGTACAACATCATCAACACATTTACTAATGAAGCCTGTGACTGACAATGTATATTCCACAATGTTGATGGATGAGTCCTGGGTGGGTGAATCTTTGAACATATTCCAAACACTATTCTCAAAACGGTCCTGCAGCACTGAGTCTGCCTTCTCTGTCCTCTGTCGCCCGCGACAATAAAGACTGCTTCCGGATGAGAGGATTCTTGCTGGCTAATGATCTTGTACAGTTCGCTGTGGGCTGCGTCTGTACTGGGCATCATTAATATTGCATGCATAGCAGTGAGACGGAGGCAGTGTGCCGCGAGCACTTTCACTGTCTCCGTCTGCTGGAAACTCAGACGACTTGTTTTGGGACGAGCCATGTTCACTTTACCTTATCTTTTCCCAAGCTAAGTGACCTTACCTGGCTGTCTAACTGTCCTGAGTCATCTATTGATGTTTCAGGGCAGTGGATTATTTGACATAAACCTTAGTGTTGGATTTTCAATCCTGCCCCCTTTGGTAAGTACCGATGAACAACATCTACAGTGCATTCAGAAAGTATTCAGACCCCTTGACTTTTTCCACATTTTCTTATGTTACAGGCCTATTCTAAAATTGATTTAAAAAATAAATCTACACACTATACACCATAATGACAATGTGAAAACAGGTTTTTAGAACTTTTAGCAAATGTATAAAAAAAACGAACTGAAATACCTTATTTATGCAAGTATTCAGACCCTTTTCTATGAGACTTGAAATTGAGCTCATGTGCATCCTGTTTCAATTGATCATCCTTGAGATGTTTCTACAACTTGAATTGAGTCCATATGTGGTCAAATCAGTTGATTGGACATGATTTGGAAAGGCACACACCTGTCTGTATAAGGTCCCATAGTTGACAGTGCATGTCAGAGCAAAAAGGAATTGAAGGAGTTTGTCTGTAGAGCTCAGAGACAGGATTGTGTTGAGGCACAGATCTGGGGAAGGGTACCAACACATTTCTGCAGCATTGAAGGTCCCCAAGGACACAGCGACCTCCATCATTCTTACATGGAAGAAATTTGGAACCACCAAGACTCTTCCTAGAGCTGGCCAAACTGAGCAATCCGGGTAGAAGGGCCTTGGTCAGGGAGGTAGCAGGGACTGAGAAACTAGTCAGGGAAAGATAAACGGAGCAAAGTACAGAAAGTTCCTTGAATGAAACCTGCTCCAGAGCGCTCAGTACCTCAGACTGGGTCGAAGGTTCACCTTCCAACAGGACAAAACCCTAAGCACACAGCCAAGACAATGGACGAGTGGGCAAGTCTCTGAATGTCCTTGAGTAGCCTAGCCAGAGCCCGGACTTGAACCCGATCTAACATCTCTGGAGAGACCTGAAAATAGCTGTGCAGCAACGCTCCCCATCCAACCTTGACAAAGCTTGAGAGGATCTGCAGAGATTAATGGGAGAAACTCCCCAAATACAGGTGTGCCAAGCTTGTAGCGTCATACCCAAGAATACTCAACCCTGTAATTGCTGTCAAAGGTGCTTCAACAAAGTACTGAGTAAAGGGTCTGAATACTCATGTAAATGTGATATTTCAGTGGCAAACATTTCTAAAAACGTGTTTTTGTTTGTCATTATGGGGTATTGTGTGTAGATTGATGAGGGAAAAAACAATTGAATGAATTTCAGAATAAGGCTGTTACGTAAACAAATGTGGAAAAAGTGAAGGGGCCTGAATACTTTCCGAATTAAATGTATCAACATGAAATTATACTTACTGTCAATTCATGCAAAGGGGATTGTGATTTGGATTTTGTGATTTGCTTACCCTTTACCGGTCTCTCTCAGACAGAGAGGTAAGACTAAATCAAACCTCAGTAAAGAAGGATGAGTTTTACTATCTCTTCTCATTTACATAACCAATAACAAGATGTCTGAGTGGGTTTGTAATATCTGGGGAACATTCAATAGATTAGGCAGGTGATTCATCTGAAGAGCATCTGACGTCTCATATTGAGTATGTGGAATGTCAGATGTGCTGCTATTTCTCTGAGAAGGTTTTTGTGTGCTTAATTGAAGTTCTCATTTTGCACAGCGCTTCTGGTCTTGACTGAGGCCTGTTTGATTGGCACATCTGATGATGAGGATTAGATGAGAATTGTAGCCTCTGTTTATCTTCTCAGCGAGCACCCAACCCGCTTTTATAACATGGAGTCAGGAAGCCCCATTCCTGATATAGTCTGTATGAGATATGAACAATCAACTTTAACATGGAAAGTGTCTCCTCCTCCTATAACTGTCAGTCCCTTTCTCTCTCTCTCTCTCTCTCTCTCTCTCTCTCTCTCTCTCTCTCTCTCTCTCTCTCTCTCTCTCTCTCTCTCTCTCTCTCTCTCTCTCTCTCTCTCTCTCTCTCCATCTCTCTGTGTGCGCTCAGGTTCTCCAGCTAGGCTCAGACATCCTCCCCCAGTACAAACAGGAGGCTCCTAAGACTCCCCCTCACATCATCCTCCATTACTGCACCTTCAAGACCACCTGGGACTGGGTCATCCTCGTTCTCACCTTCTACACGGCCATCATGGTGCCCTACAACGTGTCCTTCAAGACCAAGCAGAACAACATCGTGTGGCTGGTGCTGGACAGCGTGGTAGATGTCATCTTCCTGGTGGACATCGTACTCAACTTCCACACCACCTTCGTGGGGCCCGGTGGGGAGGTCATCTCAGACCCCAAGCTGATCAGGATGAACTACCTGAAGACCTGGTTCGTCATCGACCTGCTGTCCTGCCTGCCCTATGACATCATCAATGCCTTTGAGAATGTGGATGAGGTATGGTAGGCTGGCTCGGGGAAGGGGTGGTGATGGTTTAGGATCTTTGAAATTGTATTTATTTTTTGTAATTATCTTTTTATTAGAATGTTATTTTCTTTTAATAGGGGTTACATAGACAACCAAACAAAGTGCAATGACTAAGTACAATGAAAGGAATAAATAAGGATACAGCAAAACATTATACAAAAAGGCAGTCATAAAATGGAGAGAAAACAATATATACAAACATTACAATTATAACACGGGCATTTATGGGAGGTTTTCTACATAGGACAACAATGGAGACCACATTTTCCAAAATGTATCAGACCTCTGGTGTAAATCAAATGTACATTTCTCTAGAGCTTGGATAGCAGAAGCTTGAAAGCCACATTCTCGCAGATGGTACTTCAGGTGTGGACCATAAAAACAATATACATTTTTTGGGCTAAGTTAACAAGGGTATTGAACAGATGTTCAGAGTCAGGGTCAAACATGACGTTACAATCAAAATAGAGCAAAATTTTACTTTGGTGAAAAAGCTAATTACCTACCCAAGATATACTGTATGTGTAAGTGAATATCATTCCAATAAGACTGGATTATGCTACAGTACCAAAAAACGCACATGAAGGTGCCAGTATCCTGTTTACATTTGAAACAGAAATGTGTTGCATTGGAATACATTCTGTGAAAGCGGACAGGTGTAAAGTAGGTTCTATGAAAAAATGGGAAATTTAGCTCGTATGCATTTGGGGTAGACCCTTTTGCAGATAGAAGCCCATTCTTCCTCACCAAATGCATGTCCAATGTCTCTCTCCCAAACATGTCTCAACGCAGCATAGGATGAGGCACTTCTGTTCAATAAAATAGAATATATATGGAGATTAAACCTCTCCGAACGGTAGGATTCTTTAAATAGTTTCAGTCATTTGAAAACGTAGTTTATCGACTTTCTTCTGACCCTCTATGAAGTGTCTAAGTTGTAGGTATTTGTCAGTTGTACTTCTAACAGTTGGTTCTTATGTCGGCTCTGAAATCCAGAAATGTGGGCTTCTGTCAAAACCACTTTGCCTGATGAGCTCTAGACGATTTTCAGTCCTCCAGGAGAAGCAATTATCAATACTCCTTCAACCCAATCATACAGAACACAATTAATTGGATTTTAAACAGAAAAACTTATGGACTGTGTTACTGCTTTTCTAGAGTTCAATAATAGGTGCTCCATCACGGTCATTTAATTAGTATAGCTCATAAAACACATGTTTTAGGAGAGAGTGAGTGAGTGTGTGTTTGTGTATCCAGGTCAATGATACTGTACTTTGCTGTGTAGGTTATAAAAAATACATGTTTAAATAGGTTATGTATACTGTAGGCAATGTTCCCTCAAATTTGTTCAGCACTGAGTAAATTTCAGGTCTGTTGAGCACCAACTTGAATATTCTGTGCAACTTCCGTCGCGTGTTTACTGTGAATACTGAGGCTGTACCCGTTTTAAGTTACTGTTTTAACAGTGGCCATATAGGCTAATGTGGCTACTTTATCATAATGTAGCCATACCAGAGTGGCCTACCATAAAACATTTGAGAAAATGCATCCCATAACATTTTAACATGAAAACAGCTGTTCCGTCG
This sequence comes from Oncorhynchus gorbuscha, assembly GCF_021184085.1. NCBI lineage: Eukaryota > Metazoa > Chordata > Actinopteri > Salmoniformes > Salmonidae > Oncorhynchus > Oncorhynchus gorbuscha. The sequence goes on from NC_060189.1 coordinate 27,323,639, forward strand.
TTCAGCCTACAGTAGGAGCCAATGTGTGATGTTCAATGTAGGCCTACATTCCATGAGACTTTAGAAAAAAACATGCAGGGCTTCAAATCAAATCACATCACATATTATTGGTCACTGACACATGGTTAGCAGATGTTAATGCTTGTGCTTCTAGTTCCGACCATGCAGTAAAAATCTACAAGTAATCTAACAATTTCACAACGACTACCTTTTACACAAGTGTAAAGGAATGAATAAGAATATGTACATGTAAATATATGGATGAGCGATGGCCGAACGGCATAGGCAAGATGCAGTAGATGGTATAGAGTACAGTATACACATATGAGATGAGTAACGTAGGGTAGTTAAACATAATATAAAGTGGCATTGTTTAAAGTGACTAATGATACATTTATTACATCCAATTTGTTATTATTAAAGTGGCTAGAGATTTGAGTCAGTATGTTGGCAGCAGCCACTAAATGTTAGTAATGGCTGTTTAACAGTCTGATGGCCTTGAGATAGAAGCTGTTTTTCAGTCTCTCGGTCCCAGCTTTGATGCACCTGTACTGACCTCGCCTTCTGGATAATAGCAGGGTGAACAGCCAGTGGCTCAGGTGGTTGTTGTCCTTGATTATCTTTTTGGCCTTCCTGTGACATCGGGTGGTGTAGGTGTCCTGGAGGGCAGGTAGTTTGTCCCCGGTGATGTGTTGTGCTCTGGATAGCCTTGGGGTTGTGGGTGGAGCAGTTGCCGTACCAGGTGGTGATACAGCCCGACAAGATGCTCTCGATTGTGCATCTATAAAAGTTTGTGAGTGTTTTTGGTGACAAGCCAAATTTCTTCAGCCTCCTGAGGTTGAAGAGACGCTGTTGGGCCTTCTTCACCACACTGTATGTGTGGGTGGACCATTTCAGTTTGTCCGTGATATGTACGCCGAGGAGTTTAAAACTTCCCATCTTTTCCAGTACTGTACCATCGATGTGGATAGGGGGATGCTCCTTCTGCTGTTTCATCTACTTTGATTTGTTGACGTTGCTTGTGAGGTTATTTTCCTGACACCACACTTGATGATTGAGTTGGAGGTGTGCATGGCCACGCAGTCATGAGTCATGGGTGAGAAGGGAGTACAGGAGAGGGCTAAGAACGCACCCTTGTGGGGCCCCAATGTTGAGGATCAGCTGGGTGGATATGTTGTTACCTATCCTCACCACCTGGGGGCATCCAGTCAGAAAGTCCAGGACCCAGTTGCACAGGGCGGGGTCGAGACCCAGGGTCTCGAGCTTAATGACGAGTTTGGAGGGTACTATGGTGTTAAATGCTGAGCTGTAGTTGATGAACAGCATTCTTACATAGGAATTCCTCTTGTCCAGATGGGTTAAGGCAGTGTGATTGCGATTGCGTCGTCTGTGGACCTATTGGGGCTGTAAGCAAATTGGAGTGGGTCTAGGGTGTCAGGTAGGGTGGAGGTGATATGATCCTTGACTAGTCTCTCAAAGCACTTCATGATGACGGAAGTGAGTGCTATAGGGCGATAGTCGTTTAGCTCAGTTGCCTTAGCTTTCTTGGGAACAGGAACAATGGTGTCCCTCTTGAAGCATGTAGGAACAGTAGACTGGGATAAGGATTGATTGAATATGTCTGTAAACACACCAGCCAGCTGATCAGTGCATGCTCTGAGGATGCAGCTAGGGATGCCAGTCTGGGCCGGCAGCCTTGCGAGGTTTAACACGTTTAAATGTTTTACTCATGTTGGCTGCGGTGAAGGAGAGTCCGCAGGTTTTGGCTTGCCATGCTCCACTTGTCCTTCAGATAAGGATGTAACTGAAAATGGTGTGTTGTTTGATGCAAGAAACCACTTTACAAAATAAAATGTATTATTATTCCCATGCCATCATTACAGAGAATCAGACAAATTATGCTACACTCTGCCTATTGGCTACTTATATGCCTATTGGCTACTTAGCTTATTCAAGACCATCTCAAAACACAACTCTTCCCCTTTAAGACTTAAATAAGCTCTTTACCTGACTTGCTTCTCAAAGATGGCTAGAAAGGCAAACATTTTGGGCTCTTGTTGGAGGAAACCACTCCCCCAGTGTTGCTATAACTGGGCTAATAACTCACTAACTAGCAAAGAATATGAACAATTGTGCACACGTGGCTACATGCAGCTCTCACTTTGATCTCAAAACAAGCACATCTACTCATGACCACTCATACTGTTGCCTAAACACAGTTCAGTTCCACATATGCCAATGGCTATCGGCCTACTGCAGCTCTGATTGGTTACGGTGCACCGGTCTGTCTAGAGTACAGGCCGGAGTTGTGCATGTCAATGCAATAGAATCCTACTCCAATGTGCTCTGGCTACAGTAAAATCTATTTCACACTTCGTTTTCCATACCATGTCTTGGATAGTTTATTTTGTTTCGTTATGCTACATTGAAAGTGACTAATATTGCGTTGATTCGAGCACAATTCCCACAGCAGAGCGAAATGTTGATAGTGTTAACTAAAGGGGAAAAATCTAGAAGTTGAGTGAAGTTCAATCTAGTGCTTTTCTGCCCGGGCTGATATTGAGTCTGTGCAGCAGCAGTCTGAGACGAGCTGTGTGAGCAGCTTAGAGGGAACATTGACTGTAGGTTATATAAAATACATGTTTTCTGTATTGATGGCTGATGTGCCCAGGTTTCTAGAATAAGAGAACTGGTTCCCTGATGTTATTTGAAGCTAGTGTGAAGACGTGAACTATGTCTTGTATTGGTGTCTGTTCAGGATGCAGTAGGTGAATGGTCTCCTGCTGTATGTTAGTTCAGGTTTGTGTGTCTCTGTGGGTTTTCTCAGGTGGGCCTGATAGTTTCTGAGAGCTCCTGCTGGGATGTGGCTGTGAGGTCCACTTGCTCACAGACGGGGAGGGGCAAGAGCAGCCATGAGGGGCTGATAGGAAATCAATAGGATTCAAATGCACAACCACAAAACTCAAAGTGATGATTTGTCTCTGTGTCAAGATGTGAGCTCATATTGAGGGAAAAGGGTAAGGTACAGCCCGGGTGTGGTGACCAATGTGCACAGTGTATTGTAGTGTGTTCCCAAGACCTACCGTCACTCTGAATCATGCAGTGTAGAGTGGGAGAACATATAAAATATAATAGAGGAGTGAGAGGTGAGAGAGAGAATGACAGGGAAAGACAAAGAGATGTCAAACAGGAAGAGATAATAAGGATAATTTTATTTTATGTCTGGGTTGTTATTTTGCCCTTTTTTCTCTGGAGGTTTACATTGTGATGACAGTTTTTGCCTTTCAACATTGTGGCTTTATAGTTGATTTTAAATCAGGTGCTATGCAGAATACCAAGTGCTTTGCTACACATTGAAATGTCTTTAGTTGCTGCAGGTGCTTCGATATATGTTGAGTTTTATTCGCTATACGCTAGTGTTCCCCAAGTGTTCATTTATTTGTCCACCCAAGTTTTCAGAGCAACATTTTTTGTTGCACCTAAAAGACAAAAATCACCAGGAAATCATGTATTCTACTGATGGTGGAAAAATCTATCCAGTTACATATCGCAATATTAGTTTTGACGATAGATTGCAATATTAGTTTTGACAATATCGCAATATTAGTTTTGCACTATTCGGCAGTACCTGCACCAAAACGCCAGTATTTTTCGTTCATAGCTTGTTCTCCATCTTCTATTCAAATAGTGAAGCATTTTGTTTTCATCACATTTATTTCCATGACTGATCAAAGCACTTCTCAGGGATCTCTCTTGTTCCTCTGCAGCAGACATATGGTGAGTGATATGTGTGGAACATCGAACCGCAAAAAAATCACATTATCAAATCGCAAACATTTCGTATCGGCACCTAAGTATCATGTTAATATTGTGTTGTGAAGAACCTGGCAATTCCCAGCCCCAAAGTATTCCAACGCATAAATAGAGAGACATATGTGATCGTATCCAAATGTAATCAATGTTTCCAATGATTATGTTTTTGTCAAATATTAAATATGTTTGGACTTCTTGCGGTCAATGTGCAGTGTACAAATGACTTATAACTATGTTCCAGCCCCCTGACCATCTGCTCAAGAAAAGATCGGTCCACAGCTGAATGTAATTGGGGACCCATGATGTACACTATAGTGAGGGGGATGCTTTAAGATGTCATGGAACACAACAGAAGAATCGACATCCAGATATTTTACACACAGAATCCTGCTTGTGTACAAGGCATCACATTCACAAGGTTTCTTTGCAGTGTGCTGATGACTGCTGAGGTTCCCTGAGGTCATAGAGGGGAGGAGTGGGCTTGGAGAGGAGGAGGGGGCAGGCAGCCCCCTGTAGTCTGGGCTGCTACCTGCTGGCACAGAGCCCTAGTAAAGTGCACTCAGACGCATTTTTCCTGTCTGCAGGGGCCATGCCAGCACTGGCTAATCCAGCGTGACCTTTTTATGTGCCATGCATGTTGCAATGAACAAAAACAATCTGACAGGCCCAGGGGAGCCTCGCCCTCAGCACTATGGAGGCTTGGTTTAGCATTATTAGCACCCACTCAAGCTGGCTGTGGAGGTTGTGGATTAGCATTAGCCTAGCACTAAGGCTGGCTGTGGGGGTATGGGTAAGCATTAGCCTAGCGCTAAGGCTGGCTGTGGGGGTATGGGTAAGCATTAGCCGAGTACTTAGGGCTGTGGGGGTTTGGGTAAGGATTATCTAAGCACCGCAGTTCGCAAGCTAGGGATCGCAACCCCATGTGTGGTCACCTGATATGAAAATGGGGTCATGGGAGAATTTTAAAAATCCTGAAGAAAAAATACATGTATATATACACAGTGCCTTGCAAAAGTATTCATCCCCCTTGGCATTTTTCCTATTTTGTTGCATTACAACCTGTAATTTAAATGGATTTTAATTTTAATTTCATGTAATGGACATACACAAAATAGTCCAAATTGGTGAAGTGAAATTTAAAAAATAACTTGGTTAAAAAAAAGGAAAGTGGTGCGTGCATATGTATTCACCCCCTTTGGAATGAAGCCCCTAAATAAGATCTGGTGCAACCTTCAGAAGTCACATAATTAGTTCTGTTATGCAGGTGAATGAGGACCCAAAAGCGACTTGGCGAAAACAGAGTCTTTAATCCAGTTAAAGGAAATAGCAATACTCCTAGACAAATCGGAGCGGTAAATAAAGCATAAAAAACAATTCCACTCGTAATCACGAGAACTGACTGGAGACTCGATAATAAACTGCAGGTTGCCTCGGGAAGGCACTTGACCGTAGCAGACTCAGACACCTGCTCACCACGCAGCATCTGAGGGAAACACGACACGACAGGGCGATACAAAGACACAGCACGGTGAACAATATACAAGGATCCGACAGGGCAGAAACGGAAAACAAGGGGAGAAATAGGGACTCTAATCAGGGGAAAAGATAGGGAACAGGTGTGGGAAGACTAAATGATTGATTAGGGGAATAGGAACAGCTGGGAGCAGGAACGGAACGATAGAGAGAAGAAGAGAGAGAGAGAGGGAGAGAGAAAAAGGGGAACGAACCTAAAAAGACCAGCAGGGGGAAAACGAACAGAAGGAAAAGCAAAATGACAAGACAATATAAGACAAAACATGACAAGTTCAATAAAGTCCACTTGTGTGCAATTGAAGTGTCACATGATCGGTCATATAATCTCAGTATATATACACCTATTCTGAAAGTTGTGGAGAAGTACAGATCAGGGTTGGGTTCTAAAAAAATATCTGAACCTTCGAACATCCCACAGAGCACAATTAAATCCATTATTAAAAAATGGAAAGAATATGGCACGACAACAAACCTGCCAAGAGGGGGCCGCCCACCATATCTCCTGGACCAGGCAAGGAAGGTATTAATCAGAGGCAACAAAGAGACCAAATATAACCATGAAGGAGCTGCAAAGCTCCACAGCGGAGATTGGAGTATCTGTCCATAGGACCACTTTAAGCCGTACACTCCACAGAGCTGGGCTTTACGGAAGAGTGGCCAGAAAAAAAGCCATCGCTTAAAGAAAAGAATAAGAAAACAAGTGTGGTGTTCGCCAAAAGGCATGTGGGAGACTCCCCAAACATATGGAAGAAGGTACTCCAGTCAGATTAGACTAAAATGTAGCTTTCTGGCCATCAAGAAAAACACTATGTCTGGTGCAAACCCAACACCTCTCATCACCCCGAGAACACCATGTTTTTCATCGTCAGGGACTGGGAAACTGGTCAGAATTGAAGGAATGATGGAAGGCACTAAATAAAGGGGAATTCTTGAGGGAAAACAGTTTGTCTTCCAGAGATTTGAGACTGGGACGGAGATTCACCTTCCAGCAGGACAATGACCCTAATAATACTGCTAAAGCAGCACTTGAGTGGTTTAAGGGGAAACATTTAAATGTCTTGAAATGGCCTAGTCAAAGCCCAGACCTCAATCCAATTGAGAATCTGTGGTATGACTTAAAGATTGCTGTACACCAGCGGAACCCATCCAACTTGAAGGAGCTGGAGCAGTTTTGCCTTGAAGAATGGGCAAAAATTCCAGTGGCTAGATGAGCCAAGCTTATAGAGGCATACCCCAAGAGACTTGCAGCTGTAATTGCTGCAAAATGTGGCTCCCGAGTGGCACATCAGTCTAAGGCACTGCATCTCAGTGCTACAGGTGTCACAACAGACACCCTGTTTCGAATTCAGGCTGTATCACATCCAGCTCTGATTGGGAGTCCATTGGGCGGAGCACAATTGACCCAGCGTCGTCCGGGTTTGGCTGGAGTAGGCCGTCATTGTAAATAAGAATTTGTTCTTAACTGACTTGCCTAGTTAAATAAAGGTTAACTAATATATTCTAATATTGTCTTTGTATCTGAAAATTATTGTAATGTGGTTAACCTTAAAAATGTAATTGAAAATTAATCAAATTTCAAAGATACCATTCAACCAGAGTGCCCTTAGATCATGGGAAAAGGCTGCACTTGACCGTTGCACTTGAGTCATTCCCACGGTGAATGGCTAGGCCCCTACGTTATGAAGCCACACACTATTGCAGAGACTTTGATATTACCGGACGCAATTTATATGGTGAAAACAATGTGTGGGGAGGCAGAGGCACAGAAACTCACATCAATACCTTTGTCAGATAAAACTGATAAATGAAGAATTTGTGGTTTTGCTAGCAATCATGACTGAACGACTCAAAAACTCCACAGCTTATGCTCTGCAAATCGATGTTAGCTGTGAGGGCCGAGATGCCCATGCTTTGACTTATGTTCGCTGTATATGTCGGGTGATGTTATTCACAAGGACATATTGTTCTGTCTCACGATTCCGGAGCATGAAACGGCACAGGGGATGTTCAGTGTGCTGAGTGGCTAAATTGATGAAAAACAGATTCCATGGGATCGAATGGTGGGCTTTTGCACAGATGGGTCTCCACCTATGGCGGGACGGCAGGCAGGCCTCTGCACTCATGTTATTAATATGTCTCCTTCTGAGATATGGATGCATTGTATGATACACCAATAGCAATTGGTGGCAAAAGAGCTGAGCACAGAACTCTGAGAAATACTGCAGCAAGTAAGTTTGATTGTAAACTACATCAAACCACATCTACTGTGCACACACCTGTTCGCAAAACTATTTGGAGATTTAAGATCCGAGCATGACAATGGTCTATTTCACACCGAGGCTTGGTGGTTATCGAGAGGAACTGTTGTCATGCACATCTGTTTGACTGTGATCCTTGCTCAGTTGACATGCCGGCAGGTGAAATTGAACAGCTGATTGAGCTGTCATGTGACCAATTGTATTCACGGGTCACTATGGAGGAGTTTTGGTTCCTGACTCAAAGGGAATACCCTGCCATCTCCCTCTGAGCATTAATGCCACGTTCACAACAACTGGGAACTCGGAAATCTCAGACTTCCGACTTTTAGTGCGTTTAAAGCAACTGGGAACTCTGAAGAAGATTAGCAAAGACTGGGAAAAATAGTTTTGAACGGTCATCCTGTCATGTTTTGTCATTGATTATCATGTCTTGTCTCTGTGCTTCCCTTCTATTCGTTTCCCTCTGCTGGTCTTATTAGGTTCTTTCCCTCTTTCTATCCCTCTCTCTCCCCCTCCCTCTCTCGCTCTCTCTCTCTATCGTTCCGTTCCTGCTCCCAGCTGTTCCTCATTCTCCTAACTACCTCATTTACTCTTTTCACACCTGTCCCCTATTTTGCCCTCTGATTAGAGTCCCTATTTCTCCCTCTGTTTTCCGCTTCTGTCCTTGTCGGATCCTTGTTTGATGTTCGCTGTTCTGTGTCCTTGTTCCGCCCTGTCGTGTTTTTACCTTCTTCAGATGCTGCGTGTGAGCAGGTGTCAATGTCAGCTACGGCCGGTGCCTTCCCGAAGCGACCTGCAGTCTGTGGTCGCGTCTCCAGTCGTTCCTCTCTACTGACGAGTGGATTTCAGTTTTCCTGTTTTTGCATTTACCTAGATAATATCCAGGATTATCGCTTTTGTTTAAGACTGGAATAAAGACTCTGTTTCCGTTAAGTCGCTTTTGGGTCCTCATTCACCTGCATAACACATCCAACTTGGAATTCCAACTTGGGAACTCAGGTCTCTTTCTCGGACTCTGACTTTCCGAACTGAAGCTCACTGATGTCATGATTTGACCTCCTACTTTTCCAAGGTCCCAGTTGTCTTGAAAGCAGAATAAAACCAACGATACCCTTCGTCGGCTCATACAATATATGTGTGAAGCTGGATTCAGTGCTCTCGTCTACCTTAAAACCAAATATAGATCCAGGTTGGGTGTGATAGCAGAGATGTTATTTTTATTCAACGTTTATTTAACTAGGCAAGTCAGTTAAGAACAAATTGGGGTGAAAGAGGAGTGGTTACAATAGAGGAAACCAAGTCTAGATATGTGCTCAGAGAAGAACAGTGAACCGTCTAGCCATACTCCCAAGTGTTTGTGAGGTATTTGTATTTATTATGGATCCCCATTAGCCAGTGCAGTAGCTACTCTTCCTTGGGTCCAGCATAATTAAGGCAGTTTATACAATTTTAAAACATTACAGTACATTCACAGGTTTCACAACCCACTGTGTGCCCTCAGGCCCATACTCCACCACTACCACATATCTGCAGTACTAAATCTGTGTGTGTGTGTGTGTGTGTGTATGCATGTGTCTGTGCCAACGTTTGTGTTGCTTCACAGTCTCCGCTGTTCCATAAGGTGTTTTTTAAATCTCATTTTACTGCTTGCGTCAGTTACTTTATGTGAATTAGAGTTCCATGTAGTAATGGCTCTATGTCACACTGTGTGCCTCCTATAGTCTGTTCTGGACTTGGGGACTGTGAAGAGACCTCTTGTGGCATGTCTTGTGGGGTATGCATGGGTGTCCGAGCTGTGTGCCAGTAGTTTAGACAGACAGTTCGGTGCATTCAACATGTCAATACCTCTCATAAATAAAAGTAGTGATGAAGTCAATCTCTCCTCCACGTTGAGCTAGGAGAGATTGACATGCATGTTATTAATATTAGCTCTCTGTGTACATCCAAGAGTCAGCTGTGCTGCCCGGTTCTGAGTCAATCGCAAAGTCCTTTTTTGTGGCACCTGACCACACGACTGAACAGTAGTCAAAGTGCGATAAAACTAGGGCCTGTAGGACCTGCCTTGTTGATAGTGTTGTTAAGGCAGAGCATCGCTTTATTATAGACAGACTTCTCCCAATCTTAGCTGCTACTGCATCAATATGTTTTGACCATGGCAGTTTACAATCTAGTGTTACTCCAAGCAGTTTAGTCTCAACTTGCTCAATTTCCACATGATTTATTAGAAGATTTAGTTGAAGTTTAGGGTTTACTGAGTGGTTTGTTCCAAATACAATTCTTTTAATTTTAGAAATATTTAGGGCTAACTTATTCCTTGCCACCCACTCTGAAACTAACTGCAGCTCTTTGTTGAGTGTTGCAGTCATTTCAGTCGCTGTAGTAGCTGACGTGTGTAGCGTTGAGTCAGCCGCATACATGGAAACTCTGGCTTTACTCAAAGTCAGTGGCATGTAGTTAGTATTTTTTTTTAAAGCCAGAAAACAGCTACCCTGGGGAATTCCTGATTCTAACTGGATTATATTTGATAGGCTTCCATTAAAGAACACCCGCTGTGTTCTGGTAGACAAGTAACTCTTTATCCACATTGTAGCAGGAGGTGTAAAGCTATAACACACACGTTTTTCCAGCAGCAGACTATGATCAATAATGTCGAAAGCTGCACTGAAGTCTAACAAACAGTCCCCACAATATGTTTATCATCAATTTCTCTCAGCCATTCATCAGTCATTTGTGTAAGTGCAGTGCATGTTGAGTGTCCTTCCCTATAAGCATGGTGAAATTCTGTTGTAAATATGTTTACTGTAAAATAACATTGTATCTGGTCAAACACAATTTTTCCCAGAAGTTTACTAAGGGTTGGTAACAGGCGGATTGGTTGGCTATTTGAGCCAGTAAAGGGGGCTTTACCATTCTTGGGTAACGGAATGACTTTAGCTTCCCTCCAGGCCTGAGGGCACACGCTCTCTATTAGGCTTAAATTAAAGATGTGGCAAATAGGAGTGGCAATATCGTCTGCTATTATCCTCAGTAATTTTCCATCTAGATTGTCAGACCCTGGAAGCTTGTCATTGTTGATAGACAACAATAATTTGTTCACCTCTTCCGCACTGACTTTACGGAATTCTAAAGTACAATTCTTGTCTTTCACAATTTGGTCCGATATACTTGGATGTGTCGGGTCAGCGTTTGTTTCTGGCATGTCGCCCTAAGTTTGCTTATCTTGCCAATGTAAAAGTCATTAAAGTTGTTTGCTTTGTGATGAATGAGCCATCTGATTCAATAACAGTAACGAAGAGTTGGCTTTTTTTCCCCAAAATTCCATTTAAGGTGCCCTGAAACTTTTTTCCTATCATTCTTTATATAATCTGTCTTTGTTTCATAGTGTAGTTTATTTGTCTTTTTATTTAGTTTAGTCACATGATTTCTTAATTTGCAGTATGTTTGCCAATCAGTTGGGCTGCCAGACTTAATTGCCATACCTTTTGCCTCATCCCTCTCAACCATACAATTTTTAAATTCCTCATAAATCCAAGGGGATTCAACAGTTTTTACAGTCATTTTCTTAATGGGTACATGTTTATTAGTAACTGGAATAAGTCGTTTCATAAATGTGTCAAGTGCAGCATCTGGTTGCTCCTCATTACACACTACAGACCAGCAAATATTCTTCACATCATCAACATATGAATCACTACAAAACGTATTGTATGACCGCTTATACACCATATTAGCCCCAGCCTTTGCAACATTGGTTTCTCTAGATATGGCTATTATATTGTGATCACTACATCCTATGGATTTGGATACTGCTTTAAAGCAAATATCTGTAGCGTTAGAAAAACTGTGATCAATACATGTTGATGATTTAATTCCTGTGCTGTTTGTAACTACCCTGGTAGGTTGACTGACAACCTGATCCAGGTTGCAGACACTGGTGACAGTTTGACGTTTTTTCCTGAGTGGGCAGCTTGATGATAGCCAGTCAATATTTAAATCACCCATAAAATATACTTCTCTGTTTATCACATACATTATCAAGCATTTCACACATATTATCCAGATACTGACTGTTAGCACTTGGTGGTCTATAGCAACTTCCCACAAGAATGGGCTGTTGGTGAGGCAGATGAACCTGTAGCCATATTACTTCAACAGTATTTAGCATTCGATCGTCTCTAAGCTTTACAGGAATGAGGTTCTGAATATAGACCTCAACACCACCTCTGTTGACATTGACACTGTCTTTTCGGTAGATGTTATAACCTTATATTGCTACCACTGTATCATCAAAGGTATTATCTAAGTGAGTTTCAGAGATAGTCAGAATATGAATATCATCTGTTACAAGCAAGTTATTGACTTCATGGACCTTGTTTCTTAGGTTACATATGTTAATATGGGCTATTTTTAGCACTTTTCTGGGTTGCTTGATTGTTTTTAATGCTTTACTGGGAAGCTTATCAGAGGTAGACTTACTCATGCTATTTACATTGGAGCTGATAGTACAGGGTGAGCTGCATAAAGTGTTCTTCCTACTATTGCACACTGCCTCAGTGCTAACAGTATAACTCTGGTTTATAGGCTCATGATTACTACTTACAATAGCTGTAGGATAAACAGATGTATTCGGTGCAATTAGGGGTACATAAATTAAATTACTTACATTGTGTTTGCCAATGCCCCTAAGATCATGTACATTTGATGCAGAATTATGACGACTCATTGTCACAATGGTGACTGAGCTGGTCTTGGATCATTTACCAGTCATTGTTTCAACACAGTCTTGAAATGCGTGGACAGAGTGGACAGAGTCCAGGAGTGGACAGAGCGTAGACAGAGTCCAGGAGTCCATTTGGATGGACTCCGTCATTCCTGTAGAGCATCTTCTGTTCACAGAAGGTGTCAAAGTTATTAATAAAAGTAACTCCAGCAGAGCTACAATAGTCTTTTAGCCAGATGTGTAATGCCAGCAGTCTGCTGAATCTTTCACACCCGCGGCCCAATAATGGTACTGGACCTGAAATTATTGGCCGTTTTTTGAAGTCTTTTAATGCTAAAATCAGTTCTTTAAAATCAATTTTCAAATGTTCCGAGCTATCCCTCCTGATGTCGTTTGACCCCACATGGACAATGACAGTGTCAGCTCCCGGCATCTGTGGTAGAACAGTCAGAAGCAGCCTTGAGGTGACTACCTCAAGCGCTAAACACTCAGAGGTAGTTATCACACCGGATGGGAGAGGGGCATTCTTCTTACCAAACCACATGACCTTTGTTTTGGAGGTGTTCAGAACAAGTTTAAGGGCAGAGAAAGCTTGTTGGACAACTAAGAAAGCTTTGTTGTAGAGCGTTTAACACACAATCCGGGGAGGGACCAGCTGAGTTTAAGACTGTATCATCTGCACATAAATGGATGAGAGAGCTTCCTACTGCCTGAGCTATGTTGTTGATGTAAATTGATAAGAGCATGGGGCCTAGGATCGAGCCTTGGGGTACTCCCTTGGTGACAGGCACTGGCTGAGACTGCAGATGTTCTGACTTTGCACACTGCACTTTTTTAGAGAGGTTGTTAGCAAAACAGGCCAAAGACCCCTCAGAGACACCAATACTCCTTAGCCGGCCCACAAGAATGGAATGGTCTACCATAACAAAATCTTTGGCCAAGTCAATAAAAAAAGCAACACAACATTGCTTAGAATCAAGGGAAATGGTGACATCATTTAGGATCTTTAAGGTTGCAGTGACACATCCATAACCTGAGTGGAAACCAGATTGCATACCAGAGAGAATACTATACACATCAAGAAAGTCAGTCGATTGATTATTGACAAGTTTTTACAACACTTTTGATTAACAGGGCAACATAGAAATTGCCCTATAACAGTTAGGATCAGCTCGATCTCCTCCTTTAAATAAAGGATGCACCACCGTGGCTGCCTTCCATGCAATGGGAACCTCCCTAGAAAGGAGAGACAGGTTAAAAAGGTCAGAGATATAGGCTTGGCAATAATAGGGGCAGCAACCTTAAAGAAGAAAGGGTCTAAACCAGGGGTGTCAAAGTCAAATGGACGGAGGGCCAAATAAAAAATTTAGCTACAAGCCGAGGGCCGGACTGTTCGAATGTTCATTGAAAAAATTTTAAATGACGCATATAGTCTAGTGAACCTAATTGAACCTACTGAAAACCTAACAAATATATTCCAATATGATCAGATAAATAAAGCAATATTTTCTTATGGCTCTGTCAGTAATCTTTAATTTTCAACAGACACAAAAGACAAATTTCCTTTATATAAAAATCCCCATAACATGAACATTAAATGAAAGAAACCGGTATTCAAGGCACCATCAGTAGCCTATATTTTCTATTTTAGCAAAAGTGGGCTAAATTTACTTCAAAGAAAAAAACAATAATAGCAATTTTCTATCATCCACTCAACTGAAATATTTTTAAAATATAATTGGATTGAAATACAATAAAATAAAGTGCAAAAATCTATTAATCAAAAACAACACTTTGTTTAAGGAGAAGTAACATGCAGTGAAAACAAATATTAAACTTTAACTTTTAAACTTGAACTGAGTAAAAACTCTAAATATGTGATTGCACAGTAATGTTCACTTGTTTGAGGTTGAGGGTGATACTTGGTGGTGTCCCATCTTTTCCACAAGTTCATCAATGTTCGGGGGGTAAGGCTCTGAGCTGAGGAAATCCTCAGAATTGAGTGGAGGTGTTCAGCAGTAAGTCGACTTCTGTGTGATGTTTTGTTCAAGTTCATCAAAGAAAACAGTTGTTCACACAGGTATGTGCTGCCAAACATAGACAACGTTTGAGCAGCCTGGATGCGCAGCTGGGGCATTGTGTCGGGAGGAAACGGGCGGAACTCCGCAGCACCCACTGCCGCATATTTTGCCCTCAGTGCATCATTGCATTGGAGGTCAATCAACTCCATTTGGAGGTTTGGTGGTGAGCTTTCCACGTCAACAGCAAATGGGTTACCGAGCAGTTCCAACCTGCTTTTTTGTGCTTCAAAGTCAGCAAAGGTCGAAAGTCAGCGGCAAGCATACCTATTTTATCAGCCAACTGTGCGCTCGGGAACGCACTGGTAGAGAGCTTCTCTTTCATGGTCTGGCAGCTGGGAAAGTGGCTCAAATTTTCTTTCCGCATCTGCGTCTCCCACAGAGTCAGTTTGGTTTTAAATGCCTTCACTGTACTGTACATATCAGAGATGACACGATCCCGACCCTGCAGCTGCAAGTTCATTGCATTCAGATGACTCGTAATGTCACACAGAAAAGCCATTTCACACAGAAACATTTCGTCTCGGAGTTGTGTTGTGTCTTTCCCTTTGCTGTCCAAGAACAGACAAATCTCCTCACGAAGCTCGAAACATCTTTGAAGCACCTTTCCCTGGCTTAGCCATCGCACCTCTGTGTGATAAGGCAAATCACCATGCTCCGTTTCTAACTCCGTCAGAAATGCCTTGAACTGGCGGTGATTCAAACCTTTGGCTCTGATAAAGTTAACTGTGCGCGTGATGATGCTCATTACATGCTCCATTTTCAAGGCTTTACCGCACAACGCTTCCTGGTGTATGATACAATGATAAGCTGTCAGCTCACCTGTCGCGTTTTCCTCTTGCATCTTTTCCCGTATCTTTTCCACCAGTCCGCTCCTGTGTCCACACATCGCAGGTGCTCCGTCGGTTGTCAAACCCACGAGTTTTTCCCAAGGCAGCTCCATCTCATTTACACATCTTGACACCTCTTCATACAAATCATGCCCCGTAGTTATGCCATGCATAGGACGTAAAGCCCAAAACTCCTCTGTCACGCTTAGGCTGGAGTCCACTCCGCGGATGAAAATTGACAACTGGGCAATGTCAGAAATGTCGGTGCTCTCATCCACAGCCAAGGAATATGCAATGAAATCTTTTCCCTTTTTCACAAGCTGCTCTTTTAGATTGATGGACAACTGGTCTACTCTCTCGGCAATGGTGTTTCTGCTCAGACTCACATTTAAAAAGAGTTGCCTTTTTCTGGGCAAACTTCGTCACAAACTTTAATCATGCAGTTTTTGATGAAATCCCCCTCCGTAAATGGCCGGGCTGATTTAGGATCTCTTCTGCCAAAATAAAACTGGCCTTGACAGCAGCCTGGCCTTGTGATTTGGCTTTTTGAACAGAGCCTGTCGAGATTTGAGGCCTCGTTTTAATTCCTCTGCCTTTTGTAGCCTTTGTTCCATGTCCATATTCTTGTTTTTGTCCGCGTGTTTCGTTTCATAATGTCGTCTCAGATTATACTCTTTCAGTACCGCCACACTTTCTCCACACAGAAGACACACAGGTTTTCCAGCTACCTCCGTGAACAAATACTCCGACTCCCACCTTGTTTGAAACCCGGTTCTCAGTGTCCACCTTCCGTTTTGCCATTTTTGATGGGTATCTGAAAGTTAATTTTACTGTGATGCTGACAACTGCTGTGCCAATAAATATTGAAATGAAGCAGCCTACTGCTCGGTGCGTCACCGTTGCATTGTGGGAAATGTAGTATTGGTGCGTGTAAAAGATCTGTGGGCTGCCGGCTTGCTGCGGTCTGCGGGCCGGTTCTAATAATAAATCAAGATCATCCCAGGGGCCGTAAAAAACCTTCTCGCGGGCCGGATGTGGCCCGCGGGCCTTGACTCTGACATATGTGGTCTAAACCATCTGACCCAGATGTTTTTTTGGGGATAAAGTTTAAGGAGCTCCTTTAGCCCCTTGGACTCAGTGACCGCCTGCAGGGAGAAACTTTGTAGCTGGGCAGGGGAAAAAGAGGGAGGATCATCGAGGCTTGTTACATTAAAAGGGGTGTGAGATGAGAAAATGTTGGAAGGGCAAGGAGGCATGGCTGAGTCAAATTGAATCCTGATCCAACAATCCAGGCTGTATCACATCCGGCCGTGATTGGGAGTCCCATAGGGCTGCTCACTATTAACTCAGTGTCGTCCGGGTTTGGCCGGGGTAGACCGTCATTATAACTAAGAATTTGTTCTTAACTGACCTGCCTAGTTAAATAAAGGTTAAATAAATAAAAAATATATAAAAAAATCAACAAGGAGCTATTTCAAAGTTTAATGCTAAAAAAAACAGCAAATTAAATAGTTTGGGGATAGACTTGGTGGAGACAACTGAGCACCGAAGGTGTTCCTTGGTAAAATTGCCACTCCACTACCTTTGGAAGATCTGTCTTTTAAAAAAATGGTCATAACCAGAAAGGTTAACATCAGTGTTCAAAACACTCTTTCTTAACCACGTCTCAGTAATAACCAACACGTCTGGATTGGAGCTGTGAACCCACACTTTTGATCAATTTTAGGTAATAAGCTTCTAGTGTTAAACGGCAGAAAACCCAGGCTTTTATGAGAGCATAAATCAGTGAAGCAGATAACAAGGCACAAGTCAGAATTGTGGCTATCAATAGTAGATGGGCCAGGGTGTACATGCACATTTCCAGATATCATCAGCAGTAATAAAATTAGGGCACGGCTGAGGACAGGGAGAGCTCTGCAATGGTGATTTATGACAATTGAATGTGCATTATATGTCAACAAGATCATATTGTACAGCAATTTCATTAGGTAACATGACTACAAAGCCGGTGAGAGGTGGTTAGAATAGGATGGAAGACCAAGAGTCCGTGTAACCAGTAGAGTCAGAGTCCCGAGTGTGGGAACAAACAGTCTGTCCCACGGTTGGGTAAACAACCAAGTTCATAGTCAACAAAGCATGCAGCAGTCATGAGGCAAATAGCATAGAGCACAATAAAAAATATAACGACTTGGGGCTAGCCATTGTAAGTTCAGAGTAATAAAGATGAGATGTGCACTGTTGACCAGGCCCACGACGCGACATGCATCAAGCACACCCATCTCATTAGTGGTGATGAGATAAGATATATTATGTCAGACTAATTTGCAATTGACTGTCATAGCCCAAAATAAAAAAGTAAACATTGGTTGTTAATTCCATAATTTTTGGGGTAAGCATTAGCCTAGTACTAAGGCTGGCTGTGGGGGTTTGGGTAAGCATTAGCCTAGCGACAAGTCTAACTGTGGGGGTTTGGGTAAGCATTAGCCTAGCGACAAGTCTAACTGTGGGGGTTTGGGTTAGCATTAGCCTAGCGACAAGTCTAACTGTGGGGGTTTGGGTAAGCATTAGCCTAGAGACAAGTCTAACTGTGGGGGTTTGGGTTAGCATAAGGATAATTTAGCGCTCATGTATAATATTATAATGCCTCAGGATGAAAACCTCTCTGGACTCTACAGGATCTTTGAATCTTAATCGAATGATCAAGATCATGGTGGCAATTTGCTATCAATTTGATTAACTGCACACTATGTCCCAGAATAATTATTGTATTCAATCTATTAACTCTTCTTCTCCTCAATCTAATGTTACTCCTATTTTGTATTTGTATTTATTAGGGATCCCCATCTGTTGCCAAGGCAGCAGCTACTCTTCCTAGTGTCAAAACACATTAAGGCACTTACATTACATAAAACAAAAGATTAAACCGTAGGGGCATACACACCCTAGGCCCAGGGGTACACTACCCTCCATTTATCACGTCCATGCATGACTGCTCTCTATACACGACTTAACAAGGCTGATCTGTAATAAACAGGTGCTTACCAGCAGTAATCATTCATCATCATGTGTTGCTGCTTTTTACGACCCATGCTGTTATCTTTTCATCTGATTGCCCTATAGGTGAGCCTTTAATGTGGATAGTTATATGCTCCTCATTTACATATGAGCTTAGCTGGGGTCTCCGGGGAGGCCTTTGATACGGTGGGAGGAAGAGAGGAGAGGAGAGGGGCCGAGGGGAAGCGATGATGGGACGGTACAGCTCCTCCCGCTGACTGTTTTCGCCTTTTATGTGCTTTTATGTTGCTGCTATACTTCACCTGACAAAAGCAGTGTTTTGAGATTCATGTTTGTAAACATTACACCATCTATGGATGTTGTTCTGTTGTTGCCTTGTGGAGACTCCCTGCCTCCCTGCCTGCCTGCCTGCCACCCGTTCCTTAATGTCTACACAAATAAAGTGGATACAGTAGCACAATAAACATGCTCCGGTCTACTGAAGGTTTCTTCGTCTTTACCATATAAGCAAAATTCTTTTGTTTGTTTTCTGCTTGTTTTCTCAGCCAATTACTTCTGTGTCCTTTCTCTGGGAAAGTTGTGTTATTACAGAGACAGTACAAAGGCACTTTGGAGAACGTGTCACTTATGTCAGAAGAGATCAAAAGGCTGAACAAGCTGTGAGATTGGGATATAACAGAATGTTTGTGTGATGTGAGATAAGGAACCTAAACTACAGCTGCATTCTGTTTTTATGAGGCATTGTATTGTGTTTTCTACGTTTTGGCTAGCTAGTGGGAAAGCTGCAATTCTGCCTATTTTTGTCCTATTTAGCTCCACTCATAGAACAACTTTGTTTAGCTTTATTCAGATGACATTCGCCGAGATGGAAATTAATCCGTATTTGTATCCCAGGTCCAGCTGGGTTGATTACATCATGCTAATTTGAGGGCAGAGGGGTTAGTGTTACATGTCACCACATAACATACAGTTTTGCACAATGACCCTGACCCTAACAAAACCTTTACCATGTCCACTTCTTCTCTGTGTCTCCTCCAGGGTATTAGCAGTCTGTTCAGCTCTCTGAAGGTGGTGCGCCTGCTGCGTCTGGGCCGGGTGGCCCGTAAACTGGACCACTATCTGGAGTATGGAGCAGCTGTATTGGTCCTACTGGTGTGTGTGTTTGGCCTGGTGGCCCACTGGCTGGCCTGCATCTGGTACAGCATTGGCGACTACGAGGTCATTGACGAGGTCACCAACACTATCAAGACGGACAGCTGGCTCTACCAGTTAGCCATCAACCTCGGCTCGCCGTATTGCTACAATGCCAGCGGCTCAGGCCAATGGGAGGGTGGCCCCGGGAAAGACTCTCTGTACATCACGTCTCTTTACTTCACCATGACCAGCCTGACCACCATCGGGTTCGGCAACATTGCCCCCACCACGGATGGAGAGAAGATCTTCTCTGTGGCCATGATGATGGTCGGCTGTAAGTAACTGGGCTTGGTTGTTTTCCCTTCTCCATGGTGTTGGATGGTTGGGTTGGTTGGTTGGCTAGCTGGTTGGTTGGTTGGATGATTGGTTGGTTGGCTAGCTGGTTGGTTGGTTGGATGATTGGTTGGATGGCTAGCTGGTTGGTTCATTGGTTGGTTGGATGGATGGATGGTTGATTGGCTGGTTAGTTGATTAGTTGGCTGGATGGGCAGCAGTTCCAGGGAGATTGCTGATAGTACAGAGTGATGATGGAAAGAATAGATCTCCACGATTACGATAGCAAGTAATGATGACACGTTGATGATTAATGACACACAATACTCCCCATCGTCTGTCAGCATAATATTGGGTGGCAATCTGAGCAACAAAGAGAGAGATGAGGATAGGCTGCTCTCAGATAGAGCGAGAGAAACATACTGTAGAGAATGCTTTACTCCACTGCTGTAAACAGATCTGATGGTATTTGGGTCTCCTCTATCTGCCAGCTCTGCAAGTCCTCTGGGCTGTCCTGTCCTGTCCTGTCCTGTGATATTCAGGGGCTCACACTGTGTCAGTCTGATTCTGTAGACTGTCAGAGCCAGGCTAGCCAATAAACAACAGAGCAAAATGATCTGTGTTTCCCTCTGAGTTGTCTGGGCATAGCTGATAGTGTTGGCATGGCGTGCCACTGTGCCACAGCCACCTAGCACACAAAACAGAGAACATTGTGTCGTTTTTGTTTTGGACCCATGTGAGTGTAGTAGTAGTAGTGGAGCTGAACAGAGATAAGATTGGTTCAGCAGCCCCAGTCAGAGGAGCTCGCTCAGTGAAGTGATCACAGGCTTATTAATTGGCACCTTTTCCCATTACTCTGAATAAGGCCATTCTTACCTCATCCTCCTCCCCCTCCCACCTCTTTCTCTGGCTGTCAGAAATCACCTTTAGATTAATGATCCACTTAGCTATCAGGAGCTGATTGGAGGGTGAGTTGTACACATTGTATTAACATGCATGTACACGCACACACTTACATGACATGCAATGCACATGTTAGCACCTACATACACTTTTGCAAACATTATGCTATTACTCATATACTGTATGCACATGAAAAGTTTATTTCCAAAATGCTATATCCAACCATTTTTTAAACTTTGTAATTTCTCATCAGAAATTAGAATTTTTTTATTCACGGATTTTTAATGTGTTCTTTTGCAAAACACTATATACAGTGCCTTGCGAAAGTATTCTGCCCCTTTGAACTTAGCCACATTTCAGGTTTCAAACATAAAGATATAAAACTGTATTTTTTTGTGAAGAATCAACAACAAGTGGGACACAATCATGAAGTGGAACGATATTTATTGGATATTTCAAACTTTTTTAACAAATCAAAAACAGAAAAATTGGGCGTGCAAAATTATTCAGCCCCTTTACTTTCAGTGCAGCAAACTCTCTCTAGAAGTTCAGTGAGGATCTCTGAATGATCCAATGTTGACCTAAATGACTAATGATGATATATACAATCCACCTGTGTGTAATCAAGTCTCCGTATAAATGCACCTGCACTGTGATAGTCTCAGAGGTCCGTTAAAAGCGCAGAGAGCATCATGAAGAACAAGGAACACACCAGGCAGGTCCGAGATACTGTTGTGAAGAAGTTTAAAGCCGGATTTGGATACAAAAAGATTTCCCAAGCTTTAAACATCCCAAGGAGCACTGTGCAAGCGATAATATTGAAATGGAAGGAGTATCAGACCACTGCAAATCTGCCAAGACCTGGCCGTCCCTCTAAACTTTCAGCTCATACAAGGAGAAGACTGATCAGAGATGCAGCCAAGAGGCCCATGATCACTCTGGATGAACTGCAGAGATCTACAGCTGAGGTGGGAGACTCTGTCCATAGGACAACAATTAGTCGTATATTGCACAAATCTGGCCTTTATGGAAGAGTGGCAAGAAGAAAGCCATTTCTTAAAGATATCCATAAAAAGTGTCGTTTAAAGTTTGCCACAAGCCAAAATTGAACTTTTTGGCAACAATGCAAAACGTTATGTTTGGGGTAAAAGCAACACAGCTCATCACCCTGAACACACCATCCCCACTGTCAAACATGGTGGTGGCAGCATCATGGTTTGGGCCTGCTTTTCTTCAGCAGGGACAGGGAAGATGGTTAAAATTGATGGGAAGATGGATGGAGCCAAATACAGGACCATTCTGGAAGAAAACCTGCAAAAGACCTGAGACTGGGATGGAGATTTGTCTTCCAACAAGACAATGATCCAAAACATAAAGCAAAATCTAGAATGGAATGGTTCAAAAATAAACATATCCAGGTGTTAGAATGGCCAAGTCAAAGTCCAGACCTGAATCCAATCGAGAATCTGTGGAAAGAACTGAAAACTGCTGTTCACAAATGCTCTCCATCCAACCTCACTGAGCTCGAGCTGTTTTGCAAGGAGGAATGGGAAAAAATGTCAGTCTTTTGATGTGCAAAACTGATCGAGACATACCCCAAGCGACAGCTGTAATCGCAGCAAAAGGTGGCGCTACAAAGTATTAACTTAAGGGGGCTGAATAATTTTGCACGCCCAATTTTTCAGTTTTTGATTTGTTAAAAAAGTTTGAAATATCCAATAAATGTCGTTCCACTTCATGATTGTGTCCCACTTGTTGTTGATTCTTCACAAAGAAATACAGTTTTATATCTTTATGTTTGAAGCCTGAAATGTGGCAAAAGGTCGCAAAGTTCAAGGGGTGAATACTTTCGCAAGGCACTGTATATCCACTGTTTAGCCGGAATTTAATATTTGTATCCTGTATTTTTGACTGTGATATGTGGTTAGCTCACCTAGCTATCTTAAGATGAATGCACTTACTGTTAGTAACTATGGATAAGAGAATCTGCTAAATTGCAAAAATGTCAAACGTAAATATTTTACATACAGATTTCATATTACTCTATTGACTTATTTGACTGTATAAAACCTCTCCGTACTACTTGTTTCTCTGAGAGTGAGGCGGATATACAGCATTTAGCAAAACAACATGATCATTTGTCTCTCTGAAGTGAAATCACCAAGTGATAGATTTTAAATAAATACATGTCTGTCATTGAACAACCGCATGCCATGATTCGATAGTGAAAAAGCACACCAATCTCTTTCATAATTATTCCTCACAAGTCCAAAAACGAACAGCTTAATTAAATAGTACCCGCAAAACACCAGTCTCAACATCAACGGTGAAGAGGCTGTTGATGCTGGCCTCCTAGGCAGAATTGCAAAGAAAAAGCCATATCTTAGACTGGACAATAAAGAGAAAAAGATTAAGATGGGCAAAATAACGCTGACACTGGACCGAGGAACTCTCCCTAGAAGGCCAGCATCCCAGAGTTGCCTCTTCACTGTTGACATTGAGACTGGTGATTTGCATGTACTATTTAATGAAGCTGCCAGTTGAGGACTTGTGAAGCGTCTGTTTCTCAAACTAGACACTCTAATGTACTTGTCCTCTTGCTCAGTTGTGCACCGTGGCCTCCCACTCCTCTTTCTATTCTGGTTAGAGCCAGTTTACACTGTTCTGTGACGGGAGTAGTACACAGCGTTGTACGAGATCTTCAGTTTCTTGGCAATTTCACGCGTGGAATAGCCTTCATTTCTCAGAACAAGAATAGACTGACGAGTTTCAGAAGAAAGTTCTTTGTTTCTGGCCATTTTGAGACTGTAAATTAACCCACAAATGCTGATGATACAGATACTCAACTAGTCTAAAAAAGGACAGTTTTATTGCTTCTTTAATCAGCACATCCATAATTGCAAAAGGGTTTTCTAATGATAAATTAGCCTTTTAAAATGATAAACTTGGATTTGCTAACACAACGCGCCATTAGAACACAGGAGTGATGGTTGAGGATACTGGGCCTCTGTACGCCTATGTAGATATTACATTAAAAATCAGCAGTTTTCAGCTACAATAGTAATTTACAACATTAACAATGTCTACACTGTATTTCTGATCAATTTGATGTTATTGTAAGGGACAAAAATATGAGCTTTTCTTTCAAAAACAAGGACATTTCTAAGTGAGCCCAAACTTTTGAACAGTAGTGTACATAATTGCCTCTACATCATCTTGAATACATGCCAGTACAACTGTAAATGCACACATTTATATGCATTTGTCATGCACACAGGCACATGCATAAACACACATGCATGCACACGCACACAAATACAGTACAGTTGTGACTACATAAGTTGTAGAGAAATTAAAGCACATTCCAACCTCACTGCTGTCTGTGTTTCTGTGTTGTTGAGGTTTTATTATGAGAGGTAAATCAAAGACATGGATTATTAGTTGACCCTATCCCAGTCACTGGGAATTATGGGAATTACCTGAGCTCAGCTCGTCAGCAGGCGGATGGCAAGGGCGCTGGGCGGAAGGATGGAGTAAAGGACGGCTTCTGCCTGAGGAGCCTGCACTTGATGGCCGAGTCTGTAAAACAGTAGAGACTTCTTCTCCCCAGTGAGTGAGAGAATGAGAGAGGAGACAAGAGAGGCAGAGCAGTGAACTAGAGAGCGGTTTTATTTGAGCAGAATCGCTTCGGCGGATGTAAAAGTGTATTGAAAACCATAACACATGATTGGGGTTGTGTAAGGATCAGGATTAATTCCATCAGTTGCAAAGAGGAAGCTTCAATATCTACTGTTTCTGTGCCATGATGTCCATAGAGCTCAGCAAGCAGATTGACATTTATTCTTTTCCCCCAGTCCCCCTCCCCATTTGAGGACCCATTACCCAGTGATCAGCCCAGAGTCAGGCCTGAGAAACAGTGATGGGGCGTGGGTGGAGGAGGTCTGAGGGCGTTGACAGAGAAGCAGCTCGGAGTGTCTCTCCCCCTTGGGCTTTTTAGCTCCCATGCCCTGATTAATGGAAAGAGAGAGGGTTAGAGAGGGGGAAGAAGGATAGAGATTTCAAGGGACAGACACAGAAGCATAAAAATATACACAGTAGGTTGAAGAACAAGTGATGACAAAGAGAGAGAGGGAGGGAGCTGTATTGTCCTGCCTGCCCTGATCCATCCTGCAGTGGAATTGGAGAGCTTTGCTTTCTCTGGCTGCTCTGTCTGCAGGGCGATTAGTCTAATCCATAAAGGGGTGTCGTTCTCTGCACTCTCTGCTCTCTCTCTCTCTCCAGGAGTCCTCTAAACTGACTCATCCGGGTCACTGCTAATCCCACATCAAGTGGCCCAAATCAGGGGAGGCTCAGCCCAAAACCAGCTCCTTTACTTTGGAGGTGACTGCTGTCTGTATCCTGTTTGTGGGTGCCTGGCTGCTTCCATATCACGCGTGTGCAAGTGTGTGTGCACATGCATGTTCAGGTGTGCGAGAGTGTGTGTAGAGGTTCTGTGTGTGGTTGGGTGAGTTTGTTTAGATTCACATTATACAACGGATTTGGAAAGTATTCAGAACCCTTGACTTGTTCCACATATTGTTACGTTACAGCCGTATTCTAAAATGGATTCAATTGTTTTTTTCTCTCATCAATCTACACACAATATCCCATAATGACAAAGCTTAGAATTGTTTAGCAAATGTATAAAAAAACATGTATGGCTCTCATGTGGACTGCTACAGGAAAGTAAGTCCCAGAGTCAACTCTGTTGCAGAGGATAATAAGTTCATTAGAGTTACCAGCCTCAATTGCAACCCAAATAAATGCTTCATAGAGTTCGAGTACGAGACACATTTCAACATCAACTGTTCAGAGGAGACTGCGTGAATTAGGCAGGCCTTCGTGGTTGAATTGCTGCAAAGAAACCACTACTAAAGGACACCAATAAGAAGAAGAGATTGTCTTGGGCCAAGAAACACGAGCAATTGACATTAGACTGGTGAAGATCTGTCCTTTGGTCTGATGAGTCCAAATTTGAGATGCCATGTCTTTGTGAGACGCAGAGTAGGTGAACGGATGATCTCCGCATGTGTGGTTCCCACCGTGAAACATGGAAGAGGAGGTGTGGGTGTGCTCTGCTGGTGACACTGTCTGTGATTTATTTAGAATTCAAGGGACACTTAACCAGCATTGCTCCGACAGCATTCTGCAGCGATACGCCATCCCATGTGGTTTGGTGGGACTATCATTTGTTTTTCAACAGGACAATGACCCAACACATCTCCAGGCTGTGTAAGTGCTATTATTTCATAGTTTTGATGTCTTCACTATTATTCTATGATGTAGAAAAGAAAAACCCTTGAATGAGTAGGTGTGTCCAAACTTTTGACTGGTACTGTATATATGCACTAATTGTACAAAACATTAACATTAACACTTTCTCTTTCCATGAAAGACTGACCAGGTGTCCTTAATGTTTTGTACACTATGTGTATATATACATCGAAATCCCGATGTGGCCCTCGAGCCAAAAACTCTGTCTGGCCCTGAGTTAGAAGGTCTACTCCTCTACTCTTGAGAGGAGCTGGCTACTGTACCTGTAGACTTTAAGCAATTGCGCTAAGCTAACGATACGCTAATTTACATTATCTCCAAACTGCACACAGAGACATAAATATGGTCATTTGACTCTGGGTAAGTAGGAAAATGACCTAAATTTAAAAATCTCACAGTTTCCCTTGGCATGGTGACCTTGCACTTTCTCTCTAAATGTTTGGGAATATTTCTAGCCGAGGTTTTGCGTCAGAGTTTAGGCTCTCCCTCCTTTTGGAACACAGCATGTAGACCGTGGTTGTGGGGACTTCCTCTATGACTCGTACATCGCAGGGTTAAGTAGGGGGTTCCACTGTCAATACGACCTGCCTCATTTGACATGTTGACATGACAACGGGTCAGGGGGACTTAGCTCAAGTGTGTGAGTATGCAAGGGTTATGCAAGTGCTTCGTAAGATAGTTGAACCTCTACTAAACAAAATCACCAGTCTTGCATTACAGTATTATGCAATCCGTAATCAGTAACTCATGAATACCAGTTTCATGTTTGCACTCTCCATTCAAATTACCCAAGGGTTGTATTTGTACTGATTCTGACACCATTTCCATAATTATCACCGTTCTAATTGTCCCTGACTCATTCATTTGTGATTCTCATTTTCCATCGACCCAATCTTCCCATGTGAAAAGTCCTGAAACACGGGAAATCAATTTTTTTATTATAATTATTTCATTTCTCACAGCGATTTATGCAGGGCTGAACGGGTAGAGTCTGCAGGCTGACTTGCAGTGGGGGATAACTGAATCAAGCAGGTGCCAGGCGTGATGGATTGGACCTCTTAAGTGTAATTGCAGACAGTGTGAGTTGGGGTCTGGCTGCACGTGTCAGGAACCTTTATTCATAGCACTGATACAGGATGAACCCACTCACCTGCTCTTCTTTAAGGGTTCCTTTTAGAAGGAGCTGTGAATAATGCCTTTAGAAGTAGGATCCTTTAGAAGATGTCCTTCTCAGTTTACACAGCCTACAAAAACCCCTCCCAGTCCCTCAGACACCTAACCTGACCCAGAGTTAAATGAAACCTGAATTAATGTCCATGTCTGTAGTTACAGTATCTGATGCTACCAGTATGTAGCCTTGTGCACAGTAAAATAATCAAATAAATGGGGTGTTTCAGCTTACGTTGCTAGTTTCCACTCGTTACAGTATATACCTGCTGGTGTGATCCGTGTGTGAGTGATGAGGGTGAGTGGTCACAGTGTTTACCTAGCCAGGTGGTTCTCTGAGTGGTCCTCCATGACTTCATTATGGTTCGCCCCTAAGCCTCTGAGGGAGACCCCCTATGGCCTTGTTACCTTCAACAGCAGACCCACAGGACTGGTTATATTTGTTTCGCAGCTCAATTCAATCCCCCAGGTGTGCTGCCACTGTTAAATTCTTCTCACAACACCCAGTGTGATTAGCACTCCTGCAACAAATACAGCAAGGTGGTCATCAGTCTGGTTATTATTTTAATCATGATCAAAGGATGGAATTAAAGGATTGAATGAGGCGATTTATCTTTGTTCATAACATGTTATTTATTGGCAGTGTCTGTGTGTTCTAATGGAAATTCATCTCAAATTCACAATTTTTTCAGTGAGAGAAAAATTTACATAACCATTTTATGATATCAGTCATTGTTCAGGATATTAATGACCGTTAGGAAAAAGCGCTCTACTTGATGTGTTGTGTTATGAATGTTCCCCTCTCTGTATGTTTACTGTGCCAGTGTAACTAGTAAAGAGCAGATGTTCTACTATAGATCAGAACTCCCCCTCCCCCCTCGGGCTCTACAACAGCCATTATCTTCTCTAAATAGCATCAAATTGACTATTAAGATGATCTAATGAAAAATAAACGCCACAATGTCAACGCTAAATAATATTCCTTTACTCAATGAGAATTCTGATGATAGAAATGATAGTTCCCAATTGGGGGTGAGAGTATGACTTATGCATGCTGCCTCTGCACATTGTTCAGTCAATTATTACTTAGAGACACTGCAAGAATGTTTACTTAGAAAGGGAAGGCCTGATACACAATTACACCTTGTCAAAATAGATTTACATGGTTGTCGTACTTTTGGAAAGAAAAGTAGTTTCAATTGGCTGTTAGTGCCAGTGATTGGCTGCTTGACCATTGCGTCATAGATATTTATTGGACATTAATGTGTTGAGTTGTGGTTTTGGACCAGGCTCTGCAATGTAGTCTCAAGGCAATTCGTATTATTCTGTTAATAAATCTGTGACACTCCATTTAGTATGATATTTATGTTACGTTAGGTTACATTATGAAATGAATAGTGGTCGTACAATATCATACGAATTAGAGGACGTATAGTATCATATGTCTTACCAGGGCGTACAATAGCATACAAATTGGATGATGTAAGTTATAATTTTTATTTGATTTATTTAACCTTTATTTAACCATGTTCGTAAGTTATCATACCTCTTGGAGGATGTATGGTTTTGGAGTCTTTCTCTGAGTCCAGGTTGCTTGTAACAACAAAGGTGAATCATGAGGATAATTTATGTGAAAGATTAGGGGAACTAAAATGACAATGTAGCATGTTGGTGATTTGTGGTAGAATAAGGGTTAGGGGGAAGACTTAGCGAAAATGCTACAGTTGTCCCCGACGCAACTCGAACACGTAACCTTTGGATTGTTAGACGGTCGCAGATTACACACACCCATCCTTCCCCAACCTCCCTACTTTCATTTTTGTCTAAAGCAACTAGACCATTGTTAGGTATCATATGTCTTAGAGGTGCTCAGAAATATGTCAATTATGTTTTGTTTGGCTCTGAGGGCCAGGCTGGCAAGCGCAGAGCTAAGGCCATGCCCTCTGACTTGGTCTTTGACTTGAAGAGATAAGGTAGAATGTCAATGCTATCTTCAATTTGTGTTTTTGAGTTTCAAAAACAAGTATCCAAATACCTGGATTTATTTCCAGAGGTATTTTATATTTAGAAACTAGACTTTTAATCTGAAACGTACAAGTTGGTATTGTCACGCTGCGGTCTGTTGACGTTGACTAAACAACACTGTTAAGCAGTCGTTCACAGGTGCGTTGATGTCAGGTGTGAGGTGCAGCTGTTTGAATCTGTCTGCATTGAGAAGAGAGTAGTTATTAATAATTCCACAGGGAAGGAAGGAATATGTGCCCTTCCTGCCTGCTGAATCATTCTCAACAGCCAGCCTGCCACCCTCTTTTCTCTGGATCATGTGCCAGCGTGGATCCCTCCCCCATTGTAAAGTCTTTGAAGTTGTTATTTCTTGTCTTTTATTGTCTTTTTATTGGCTGGGAGAAGAAGACAGAACTATTTTTGGGTAAGGTCTCTATGGTAACAGTGAGCTAGGTTACAATCACAGCGTTGGAGGCTGTCAGTAAGTCTTGTGGAGCGCTAGTGGTTCTGGAACTCTCCCTATTCTTTCTCCCATGGAGTACATGAACACCATTATATACACAATCTGTCACCTGTCATTACCACTCACTTCAGCTCATTTCATTTTATGACAACTATATTTGAAAGATAATTTCCCTTTCTTCTCCAGCTCTCCTGTACGCCACCATCTTTGGAAATGTGACCACCATCTTCCAGCAGATGTACGCCAATACCAACCGCTACCACGAGATGCTGAACAACGTGAGGGACTTCCTCAAGCTCTACCAGGTGCCCAATGGGCTGAGTGAGAGGGTGATGGACTACATTGTCTCTACATGGTCCATGTCCAAGGGCATCGACACTGAGAAGGTGAGCCATGCCCCTGAGCTTGGACCCAGGAGAGATAGGCCTAACAACACCAGGGCTGCCTGTGGTTACAGCACAGGAAGGATGGGATCTAACAACACCAGGGCTGCCTATGGTTGCAGCATAGGAAGGATGGGATCTAACAACACCAGGGCTGGGGTTAGAGCATAGATGCAGTAGTAGTATGGTTATGAGATAACTGCAGAAGTCTTGTAGAACACATTGGATTCTAATGAATGGGACTACACAATACTGCAATGGCTCAGTACAATGGTGAAACCCATACTATGCCACAAGAATTTCGCTACACTCTCACTAACATCTGCTAAACATGTGTATAAGACAATACCATTTTATTTGAAAGTAATACAAACAGCCTGAAAGCCTGATGGACAGGTGTCTGTCTGTCCACTCTCCAGGTGCTGTCTATCTGTCCTAAAGACATGCGGGCAGACATCTGTGTTCACCTGAACCGGAAGGTGTTCAATGAGCACCCTGCGTTCCGCCTGGCAAGTGACGGCTGCCTGCGCTCTCTAGCCGGGGAGTTCCAGACCATCCACTGCGCCCCTGGAGACCTCATCTTCCATGCTGGGGAGAGCGTCGACACACTCTGCTTTGTGGTGTCAGGGTCACTGGAGGTCATCCAGGACGATGAGGTCATCGCTATCCTAGGTGAGCAGCAAAATGCATCATGGCAACTTTATCTAGTTTCCACACCAACTTACTGGTGAGTTCTTGAGTTTGTCTGTGGATTAGTGGTGTGCGGGTCAGCTGTTTGTTCACCCGCAACAGCCTGCAATTGCTAATAACTCATCCGCAACCACCAACTTCAATGTGAAAATCTGAGGCCCGCACCCAAACTTAACCCTTAAATATAGAAAATGCATTATATCTTGGTTGCAAGTCAGCCATATCAGCTATGTTTTTTTTAAATGAGACTGAATGAACTGTTTCACTGCCAGACAAGGCTCCGCTGAAAGCCAAGTGTAGCAGTGGTAAGGTGATGGGACTGCTGTTGGGACAGCTTTATGTAGGCCCTAACAGTTTGCGGACCCCGTTTGTCACCGTTATAGTGCAATTTTGACAGGGTTTGCACGATTTTGTTTTGCCTTATTTAGATATGTTTCTGCTTATAATGTCTATAGTTAGATACATGCAGTGGGGATTTTAGAATGTAAATCTTGGTGGGGCAAACTATAAAAAATGCATGCCAGCAAAGCCACAACACAACAGTAAACAATACATTAATAAAAAATGTGGTTTCTACTGACAATTGAGATGTACAAACTATGGCATAAGGGGATGACGAGCAGATAAGAAGGAATCAGTCATTCCGATTAAGACATCAATGAGCGAGCTAGGATGGACCGTGTCAATATAACTATTTGTTCAGCACTTTTAAAATGTACACCGACAGAATTCAGAACATGGGCCATTCTTACAGTGTTCTCCCTGTACACCAATTCAGAACCGTAGGATAAATAAATGGGGCAAATAAGTAGACAACGAAAGCTCTCTACAATATTCGATGATTACATTTCTCTAAAACAGGCTATAGGCTACATGTGCACCACCAAGTCAGAACAGTAGGTGAAATTAAGAGCAGAAAAGGGACCAAATTATTAGGGCGAGGAACATGGGCTACTAACAGCTTACTACACAACATACTGTACACTTAGTATTACTTTCTTAGCTACAGTATATATATATCTCCCTGTCATATTACAGAATTTATGCAGCAGCATACAATACTTTTTGGACTCACCTTCTTGTGCTGTGCTCACTTAAACAAAAACATGGCACGGCGGTTCCACGTGGGCAAATTTTGTCTGCAAACTTTGTAATCAAAGTCTGACATTTTCTGGATTTATGGTGCTTTGAATAAAACTGGGAACTCTGAAAAAACAAGGTCGAATCATGATAGCGTCAGTGATCTTCAGGTCGGAGCTCTAGAAAGAGGCCCGAGTTCCGGACTTGCAATTCCGAGTTGGATGACCGTTCAAAACGTATTTTCCAAATTTTTCCAAGGTTCCTGATGTCTTGAACTCACTGAAGTCAGATTTCCTAGTTTTGAGTTTCCAGTTGCTTTGAGCGTGGCAGAAGTCATGCTGGATTGACAGCATGGTCAATGTTAAATGGTGATCCATTTAAGCTTGGAAAAGATACCCTTAAAACTAGTCATGGGACCACACACCCACTCCACTCAATAACAGGCTAGTGATTGCTTTGCCGTCATTGACGGCAAAGCAATCATTGAAAATAAGAATGTGTTCTTAACTGACTTGCCTGGTTAAATAAAGGTAAAATAAAATTAAAATCAAAATACTAGAGAACATTAACCAATCACGGCACAACTAGAGAACATTACCATCCTACTCTCCTGTATTTTCTGCTGGCTGCCTCACCACCACATAAATCACTGAGCTAGGCTGAAACACCTGGATTTACTCAATTATTATATATATAGATATTTTTTTAAACATTTTTTGCTCACTGATATTTGACACGTATTAAGGTGTAAAAATAACATGCAAAACAGGCAACCCCAAGGTGTGGCTCAAAACAGGTGGGGCAGTGGTCGACACTTGATACATGTAGCTTCTCTTTTGTCATTATATGTTGCACTATAAGAATAAATAAAAACCTTGCTCAACAGAATATTGTAATAGATCGATAGAATAAATGCTTCAAACCAGGTGACATCGGTAAAGTTTTTTTCTGTCATCTTCCGCGGAGCAAATATGTTTAGGTACCGGGGAGAAAATACAATAAAGCAATAACAAACGGGAAAGATTTTCTGTACAAAGTGTCCAAATGACATCAGTTTGACCGGTTGTACGGAAAAAGAAAGCTGTGAAAATGACCGGATGTGTTCCGATAAGATTTTAATTTGGCTTCGATACATATTTTATATGGTCAGCTTTTATGATGCTTATCTGATGAATACAGCACCTCTACAGATCGTAGAGGAGGAATTTGGAGTTTGCCAAAAAACAGTAGGTTATATTCTAGTTAATCAATGTCCAGATTTCAGTTTCTATTTAACCCATCTAAACAGTAGGCTACAGTGTCCTTGACATGTCATAGGCCTATTTTAAGTCTTGTGACTGTCGATTTGTATAGTTTCTCACATTCATCACACAATAACATAGCCGGCACTGCTATTATATCTTTTTTTACCACTTCACCAAATATTTTCCAAGCATGAATTTTTTTGGCCTTCTCTTCTCTTCATTTTTAACTCTCCTTTCGTGGCTTTTGTCTTATTGAATTTAAGTTCGACAATGTGATTTTTGCCTGATGTTAACTTTTTATGCCAGTTCCCAAAAGTATGCAATTTGGCGCGGGTACAGTTAGAGCCTAAAGTTTAGGCTTATGCACTAATACCAGATAACATGAAAGAAAAAAGTCAATGTAAACTATATAAATTACGCAATAATTATGCATGAATGGATTTTGTTTATGCTATTCTCTTAATTCAACCCGTACGCCCGCCACCCTCCCTTCAGCCATACAATAGTTAATGACACTAAACTCGTCCACTCCGCGATAACCGCAGAGTCTATCACTATTGTGGATGATGTTGTTTCTGGGGTTTGGCTGATGCCTTGTCAACTCAAACAGCAACAAAAAATGCACATATGCAATAGAAAGGAAGAAAGAAGCGAAAGATAAAGACAGAGTTGGAGACCAGCAGAGCAGGCTGTAGTGCCAGCGGGTGTTTTCGGAGGCTATTTTATTGCTTTTCTACTTTAACTTCATTAGGAGCTAGAGCAGGGCTGTAGTTAGAGCTTCATAAAAAGTATATTAGCCACAGATGAATTACCACACAACATGGAGGACATTAATCAGCAGCTCAAATGGACACCGACGTGAGGCGTCTGTCTTGCCACCACAGGTGGTCCCGGGATCACATTACAGACTTCGTAGGGGGCTTGGATGGTTGGGGCGGTGGGGGGGGGGGGGGGGGCATGCCTAGTGCTACTGTGATGATTTAGAGCAGATCGACAATGCAGGAGACCCACGGTGGAGGAGCCGTGGGGGGGCGCAGCACGAGAGGAAGGAGGCACATTAGTGTAACATCCTTCTGAGAGCATTAACTCTCTGCACAATGGTAGTCTGTACGTTTGTTCTATCATGTTTAATATTGTTGATGGTAAGTTATGAGCACTACTCATCTGTCACGCCTCATTTTGTGCCAGATATGTTGCTATTCTCCCTGCTCAATTCCACTTTACTGTAGGTATGTGATTCTACTCATAGACTGGTTGCAAAACTTGACAATACTATGGTGGCAGGGTTAGCTGACTGCTGTATGTCTCTTGGGCAAACAGTGAACACCTCCCTTTAGCCTAGGCCAACTCTGCCTGCCTCCCCCTGGAGGTAAGAGGTGCAAACAGGCAAGAGGAATAGCTAGGGCTCATAGAGAGACCGAGACAGAAAGAGTGACCCCTCTGATTTCCCCTGGTAATCACTAAGCTAACTCTTAGCTGTGGATCCTTTCTCTCTTCTTCATTAGCAGCCCACTAGCAGAGGAGAGGAGCTGCCTGCAACACTCCCACTGTAACAAGCCTATACTTGGGCAACCTGCAGAGTCACACACCTTTAATAATCCATTCCACTGGCCACAGGGCTACAGCAACTTTCCATCAAACAATATTCCATCGGCCTTATCAGTTTATGATTTTCTGCTCTGTCTTGGTTTAGTTGTGTTTCACGAAACGATGATTGGACTAATTTTGCAATCTATTATTCATGCTGCTTTATGAGAAAGGGAATTTTAGTGGGGGAAATTATTCACACAGCAATATGTTCTGGCCCAGTGAACTGATTGGATATGCAGTAAACTGAGGGAGATGAGACTGTATCAGTCTGCGTCAGCACTGTGCCTTAGTCTCAGAAATCTGCCAGCTTACATGGAGCTATAGTTGTCACCATGACCACCATTGATCACACAAACATGAAACACTGAATTCACTCCCATCAACCTCCACAAAGGATGATTGTAGTGTGTGAGTAGTGTTGCATTGATCTCCAACCACAGACAGTAAGACACCTCTTCTCAGGTTGATGCTGACCTCTAACTCCTCTAGAGCCACCAGGCTGATCTCTCTGACATTCCATATCGGCTCCAATAATTGGTGGCGTGCTGTGCCTCTAAGGGGGGGGGGCTTCCAGCACCGAGCATCCAGCACCGCAGGACTCTTTAGTTGAATGGTTCCTCAGACCCAATAGGGAAATGGTACAGGAGAGACAAGATTGACACATCCTGTCTGTGTTGTGGTTCTGATGTTTGGGTTCTCTCTGCTGTATGGTAGACTGGTTGGACTGAGTTTCAATGGTTGTCATTTGGTGATACTAGTGCAATCCCTTCAAGTGAACCATTGATTTGATATTCAACTGACAGTTTATGATCATTTTAGATTGGTTGAAATGAGAATAATGTTTTTATTGGTCTTTACTAGCTGTAGAGTAAATCAGCCTGTAACATTTTACTGTGCACTGAGTAATGAGTATCTTTGGTTGCTAAGGGCTCAGCCAGATAACCTCGTTGCTAAGGAAACCTTTAAACCTCAGATCTCAAAATATCCATAACATCTGTGACTGGTGATTTCACTGAGAAAATACTAAATATTGTACTATTTTGTCTCCCACACAAATCTCTCAATGTATCTTTCCCCTCTCTCAGGTAAAGGAGATGTGTTTGGAGATGTGTTCTGGAAAGAGACCACTCTTGCACACGCGTGTGCTAACGTGCGGGCGCTGACATACTGCGACCTGCACGTCATCAAGAGAGAGGCACTGCTCAAGGTTCTGGAGTTCTACACAGCCTTTGCGAACTCCTTCTCACGCAACCTTATCCTCACCTGCAACCTACGCAAGCGGGTATGAGTTACGCAGTGACACGCACGCACGCACAACACACCACACACACACACACTGACAACCACATGTCAGTCCTCCTCCTTTTTCCTCCCTCTTCTGTATCCTATTTTCTCATCTAAAACATTTGCAGAGCGTTTTTGTTGCCTTTCTCCTTGACTGCAGAAAGTTAGTTCTCGGATCACTAGTGCTGAGCATTAACGGAAATTTCAGTTTTATTTGAATTCCTTTTCTTTCTTTTTCTTTTTCAGTGAACTCAATGTGCACATTGCACAGTTTGTCTAGAGATAAATCATATCAAGGCTGAACTGGGCGATGTCGTAGGGAGTTGTAGTTTCCAACAGACCAATATTCTACATAGGTTAGAGCAAAAAATGTGGTAATTAACTACAATCACCATAATCCATTGTATGCCTACTTGTCCGTCCTGTGAGTTTTTTTATTTACTTCTGCTACTAGGCAGGGTAGCCTAGTGGTTAGAGCATTGGACTAGTAACCGAAAGGTTGCAAGTTCAAATCCCAGAGCTGACAAGGTACAAAATCTGTTGTTCTGCCCCTGAACAGGTAGTTAACCCACTGTTCCTAGGCCGTCATTGAAAATAAGAATTTGTTCTTATTAACTGACTTGCCTAGTAAAATAAGGGTAAAAAATAAAAATAAAAATTAGATTAGTGTAGGACAGACACTGAGCGAGAGAAGAATTCGTGATCAAAAGAGCGATAGCGTGTCTTCTCTTGGTATCGCTACCTGAAAATACATAATCTAAGTGACTGGTAGTTGGTGTTCAGTAGCCATAAAAGTCTCATTTACATTGAAGAATTACTAAAATAAGGGTTTTGTCAGACAGCATAGGCAGCAGCTCCGTAGAGATGAGATGATGACTTGGTAATCAAATAAAACAAATGTAATATACACAACTGAAATATTTTATTAAATAAATGAATATGAATGAATTAATTATGTTTAGTAAGTGATAAGCCGTTATGGGCAGTCACTACCATCATGGGACTTTTATTAATTGTTTTATTCAGTGTTGTTTGGGACTGCTCGTTCAACTCAATGTGTCCCTTGTACTGTAAAATAAATTGAACACCCTCCCCCCTCATAGAATTAACTCAAAACAATGTTTACGGCCACAAATAGCATTAATTGTAGTGACGTGAGTATCTATCTACTTTGCTTTTGTGGCACAATCGATGCCACGCAGTGCTACGGGTCAGAAAGTTGAGGGTTCGCTGACCATCACAGGGGAGCTCACTCTGCCTGTTTCATTACTTCACAATCAGAGCTGGCTGCAGACAATGATCAGCTAGGGGGAAGTTAGATTTTCAGCATTTTGATGCCATCTTTATACTTAAATAAAATGCTGTATATGCAATTCATTTTTCACCATCAGGTTTCTGTGTCAATGTACCACATGACCAATAAAGACAAAAAAAACATACTGGCGTGGTTTGCCCTTTCAACACCACAATAAATAGATGTCAATCTGGACAAACAGAAAACACATCCCTCCTTACCTTGTAGCCGTACCCAGTATCGAAGGCTTGGCTTGACGATCTCTGAATGTCGTTAAACTTTGTTGGTGTTTTTTAACAGATGTCTCTTTTGTTTCATCAATGGCCTCTGCACAGTTTGGATTGATTGATTTGATTTTATTATAAAAATACATACAGTTTATACACAAATCATTTTTAAAAAGTTACCATGATTGCACAATAAAGTTGGGGACGTATTTCCATTGTGGTCCCTACATTTGCTGCAGAATATGCTACAGTAATATAAGGACTGAATGCACATCTAATGTGCACATCTCTGGCTTTTGGGGTCACCTTATTTTTTAACATAGCTACAGTACATCTATGGGCTTTTATGTTTTTCTGTCATGCGTAATGGTAGCCTTTCATAGGCTGTCTATTGGATAACGGCACAATCGTTTTTTTTTGGGGGGGGCTTGGGCTCATAAAATGTCATTAATGCAGGGCTCATAAAATGTATTTAATGTATGGCTTATCAGGCTCAGGTAGCATCAGGCTTGAATTTTCATGCCGACCAAAGCTCTAATCAAATCAAGACATATTAGAATACTTCTGTTTTGGGAGGGAAATACCGGCTTACCTGAGAG
The DNA here is from genome assembly GCF_021184085.1 of Oncorhynchus gorbuscha. Taxonomy (NCBI): domain Eukaryota; kingdom Metazoa; phylum Chordata; class Actinopteri; order Salmoniformes; family Salmonidae; genus Oncorhynchus; species Oncorhynchus gorbuscha. The sequence continues at coordinate 27,361,594 of NC_060189.1, forward strand.
AAAAGTGATTATTCTTGGATGGAACATTTGTAAAATAATGAGAAAATATTCAACCCTAGTCTGGAGCTTATTCTTTAGATGTTTGGGGCGGCTGGGGAACCATGATGTATAGGCATAATCAAAGTGACACTGGACTAGCGCACTTGCCAGAGTCTTTAGGGTGTCTATAAGTTCCCATCCAATTTGGCGACATATTTTAATGCAAATGTTCTGAAATCTGCATAAAAATAATATTCACATTTTGGGGTTTACCCTAGGAAAATTTGGCGCCGCATAGCGTGACCGGGAAGATTTTAATTTACCAGACATTTGAGAAATTTACCAGACATCCATATGCATTCAGATCCAAATTGGCTCAGCCAGCACCATCAATAAACAAAGGATATTGGAGCCACACTTACGTGTCCTTGAAAACAGCCTATAACAAATGACAAAAACACTATTCCTTATCTTTCGATGTATAGTATATGCACAACTTTATAGCCATTTAAAAAATAAATCATTTTTAGGCTACTTTCCTAAAACAATAATTGTCCACCTCACAGTTCAGCTGTCAGAGATTTGAGCACTAAATGCATCATGGCATTGCATGTATAGGCTTAGGGTCCACGGTGTGATATTAATATTTAACAAGAAGCTTAGACCTAGCCCCAGAGCGATCGAGAGAGAGAGAGATAGTCGCTTTGGATAAAAGTGTCTGCTACAGTAAATGGCATATATTATTCTATATTATAGAGATATGCTGGCGGCTTGCTACGGTACCGACATGCATGTCTTTATGTCAGATGGCTTACGAGCAGGCTATTATGCTGCGGCAGACACAGCATTACAGTTGGAAAATTAGGCCAAAGAAAATGGCATAACAGAATGAAGCAAAACACTTGCGAACTGGTTTCAACCTTCACAGGATATATCGCAGCAATGACCAACAAAGGCAAGTGCCTACCATACCCAACAAATGACAGAAATAGGCTGTAATTTATTTTACAACAGACCTACTTATAACCTACAGTATCTTCAAACAAATACGGAGTACACGATTAAAAAGACAGATCAAATTAAATTTGGCCAATGAAAATGTCTCAACAGAATTAAACAAAATAGGTTCAGCATAGTTGCACAACTGGTTTCAATTAATAAATAGCTTTACAATGATATACAATAATAATAATAATAATAATAATGATAAAACAAATGATTATAAATACATTTATGTTCTAATATTGCATCCTAACTCAATAGGGAGTTGCACAGTAACCTACATTCTTCTCATCTAGTCCACTACCATATTAAAACACTCTAAAGCCTGACCCTGCCAAATCCTAGAGCATTGTCCCGTCAGCGTTGTCTTTTCATCAAATTGACTTGCTACAGATAAAAGTCTGTGCCTAAATACATAAAAAATACAAGTTCAATGGATTTCCATTGCTTCTTCAACTCTAGGCATGCTAATGGTTTTGTCACTAAGCATGTTGTGTACAGTAGTTGTAGGGAATGTGCCCACTCTGCTATTGGCACGTGCGCTCTAGCCAACAGCTTGCAGATACAGTGCCTTCGGAAAGTACTCAGACCCCTTGACTTTTTCCACATTGTGTTACGTTACAGCAATTTACACATAATACCCGATAATGACAAAGTGAAAACAGATTTTTTTTAAACATAAAAAACAAAAAAAAAACATACCTTATTTACATAGGTATTCAGGCCTTTTGCTATGAGACTCTAAATTGATCTCAGGTGCAACCTGTTTCCATTGATCATCCTTGAGATGTTTCTACAACTTGATTGGAGTCCACCTGTGTTAAATTCAGTTGACTGGACATGATTTGGAAAGGCAAACACCTGTCTATATAAAAGGTCCCACAGTTGACAGTGCATGTCAGAACAAAAACTAAGTCATGAGGTCGAAGGAATTGTACGTAGAGCTCAGAGACAGGATTATGTCAAGGCACAGATCTGGGGAAGGGTACCAAAAAATGTCTGCTGCATTGAAGGTTCCCAAGAACACAGTGGCCTCCATCATTCTTAAATGGAAGAAGTTTGGAACCACCAAGACTCTTCCTATGGTCCTTCTGTAGCTCAGTTGGTAGAGCATGGCGCTTGTAACGCCAGGGTAGTGGGTTCGATCCCCGGGACCACCCATATTTAGAATGTATGCACACATGACTGTAAGTCGCTTTGGATAAAAGCGTCTGCTAAATGGCATATATTTATTATTATTTTTCCTAGAGCTGGTCGCCCGGCCAAACTGAGCAATCGGGGGAGAAGGGCCTTGGTCAGGGAGGTGACCATAAACATGATGGTCACTCTGACAGAGCTCTAGAGTACCTCTGTAGAGATGGGAGAACCTTCAGGAAGGAACCATCTCTGCAGCACTACACCAATCAGGCCTTTATGGTAGAGTGACCAGACGAAAGTCACTCCTCAGTAAAAGGCACATGACAGCCCACTTGGAGTTTGCCAAAAGCCACCTAGACTCTCAGTCCATGAGAAACAAGATTCTCTGGTCTGATGAAACCGAGATTGAACTCTTTGGCCTGAATGCCATGCATTACTTCTGGAGGAAACCTGGCACCATCCCTACGGTGAAGCATGGTGGTGGCAGCAACATCCTAAGGGGATGTTTTTCAGAGGCAGGGACTCGGAGACTAGTCAGGATCAAGACAAAGATAACCAGAGCAAAATAGAGAGAGATAAAGATCCTTAATGAAAACCTGCTCAGGATCTCAGACTGGGGGCGAAGGTTCACCTTCCAACAGGACAATGCCCCTTAGCACACAGCCAAGACAACGCAAGAGTGGCTTTGGGACAAGTCTCCGAATGTCCGTGAGTGGCCCAGCCAGAGCCCGGACTTTAACCCGATCTAACATCTTTTGAGAGACCTGAAAATAGCTGTGCAGTAACTCTCCCCATCCAACCTGACAGAGCCTGAGAGGATCTGTAGAGCACACCTGTTTTTGGGGAGTTTCAAGAAGACTTGAGGTTGTAATCTCTGCCAAAGAAGCTTCGGCAAAGTACTGAGTGAAGGATCTGAATACTTATGTAAATGTGATATTTAAAAAAATAATTAAAGGAGTCTGAGTTATTTCCGAATGCACTGTATGATTGCTAGTTAGCCTATTACAGATATGGACAAAGGATCCACCTATCACTATTGTCACTATGAATGTGGGATAGAGAGCAGGACAGACCGTTAGACTGATAGACTATACTGACCTGTGGCATAGTAAAAGTTAGCACACGGAAAAGCTTAGGTCACCAGGGAAGTACCAAACCACCTTGATTACAGGGGAGGAGATGAGGAAATTTGGCTATATGGAAGAAATAATAGAGTAAATCCTGCAAAAGAGCGAATTTACTCCATGGAAAAAAAACACACTACCCTCCTCTTTGCCCAATAAAAAACCCCACAGCCCTCCCCAAAGCAACAAAAACTAGTTTGACAACCTTCCCCTATTTTCGACCACCCCTCCCCCAGTAAATTGTGATCTGTCCATTACAGCATTCACCCACATAATGAATAGTGTATTTAATGTTTAAAAAATAACCGCAATTCATTTTTATAAATGGAACCGAAACCGAACCGACCTCAGAAAACACTAATTGTTCAGCACTACCATTCACTCTTGAGGGAACTCTGGAATGTATGTAATTCTCACATTAGTAGGTTATTAATCCTAAAGGTATTTACCATGTTTATTCTCTCTACACCCAATAGGTCTTTTGTCAGAGCCATTTTCGCATAATGAATTATATATTAAATACTAATAGACTCCTTACTTACTGTGGCCTTTTAGCAGTTAACACCCACAGACATGTTGGCGGTCTGCTATCTCCCAGTGAGAAATAGCAGAGGTAGCCTTTATCCTCAGAGCTGATACTCTGTTTGTGTGTGTTGTGTGTGTGTGTGTGTGTGTGTGTGTGTGTGTGTGTGTGTGTGTGTGTGTGTGTGTGTGTGTGTGTGTGTGTGTGTGTGTGTGTGTGTGTGTGTGTGTGTGTGTGTGTGTGTGTGTGTGTGTGTGTGTGTGTGTGTGTGTGTGTGTGTGTGTGTGTGTGTGTGTGTTGAACTGCCGCTATATTAAATAAATAAAAATGCACCAGCCGATGTCACAAAGTGCTATACAGAAACCCAGCCTAAAACTCCAAACAGCAAGCAATGCAGTTGTAGCAGCACGTGGCTAGGAAAAACTCCCTAGAAAGGCAGAAAACTAGGAAGAAACCTATAGAGGAACTAGTCTCTGAGGGGTGGCCAGTCCTCTTCTGGCTGTGCCAGGTGGCGATCATAACAGTACATGGCCAAGATGTTCAAACGTTCATAGATGACCAGCACAGTCAAATAATAATAATCACAGTGGTTGTAGAGGGTGCAACAAGTCAGCACCTCAGGAGTAAATGTCAGTTGGTTTTTCATAGCCAAGAATTCAGAGTTCGAGACAGCAGGTGCGGTAGAGAGAGAGAGAGTCGAAAACCGCAGGTCCAGGACAAGGTAGCACGTCCGGTGAACAGGTCAGGGTTCCATAGCCGCAGGCAGAACAATTGAAACTGGAGCAGCAGCACGATCAGGTGGACTGGGGACAGCAAGGAGTCATGAGGCCAGGTAGTCCTGAGGCATGGTCCCATGGGAGGGAGAGAGAATTAGAGGGAGCATACTTACATTCACACAGGACACCAGATAAGACAGGAGAATTACACCAGATATAACAGACTGACCCTAGCCCCCCGACACAAGCTATTGCAACATAGATACTGGAGGCTGAGAAAGGAGGGGTTGGGAGACACTGTGGCCCAGTCCGACGATACCCCCGGACAGGGCCAACCAGGCAGGATATGACCCCACCCATTTTGCCAAAGCACAGCCCCCACACCACTATAGGGATATCTGCAAACCACCAACTTACTACCCTGAGACAAGGCTGAGTATAGCCCATGAAGATCTCCCCCACGGCACGAACCTAAGGCGGCGCCAACCCGAGCAGGAAGATCACGGCAGTGACTCAACCTACTCAAGTGACACACCCCTCCTAGGACGGCATGGAAGAGCACCAGTAAGCCAGTGACTCAGCCCCCGTAATAGGGTCAGAGGCAGAGAATCCCAGTGGAGAGATGGGAAGCGGCCAGGCAGAGATAGCAAGGCCTGGTCCCTGTTTTGAGTTTGTGAGCTGGTACCAAATCAAATCAAATTTTTGTCACATACACATGGTTAGCAGATGTTAATGCGAGTGTTGCGAAATGCTTGTGCTACATGGCTGGCGCTTGAGAGTGTGTGTAATGAATTGGTCTGATGGAGCACTGATTGAGTTCCATCTCCATGACTCATCATCTTATTAGTCACAATGCAGTGTGAGAGATGTCACACAGCCATCAGGCACATGACGATGGCTAGTATTTGGGTCAGCCCTGGACCAGTACTGAGGCAGGCCTGCTTGCTATTCTGCACCTGGAGTTCGTGACATACTGTATGTCTGTCATTCAGTCCATTAGTGACTATGGCTGGTGGAAATAAGTGTGGAAGGTGTTTTTCTTGCTAGTATTTCAGCATACACAGTGTACTTTCATAACAAACAAAACTTTTCTCTTTCTCAAATAATCTCAGAAATGCATATTTTGTGGGTATGTAGAAACAAATACTCAAACTGTTGATACTTTTGATTATAAAAACATTGAAAACATTCATGAAAACATTAATCGTTTTATACAACACTTGACAAATGATTGAATGCTCATGTTAAAAATGGGGCCCTGTGAATTTTCAACACAAAGCACCTTTTCTCTCTCTTAGTCTGAGCGATTGTTTCCATCTTGGTAAGATGAGCATTAACTTACCTAACCATTTTCTCATTTAAGAAAACACTTTGGGGCTTTTAGACTCCTCTTTACCTGACTAAGGAGAGCTATATTGCTTTAAAAAAACACATGCAAATCTGCTCTTTTTCTTTTGCCTAAAGGGGCCACTGCACATTGTTAAGCAGAATCTATGCTGTACTTCTGCAGCGCTTTACGGTTCTGGTATTAAAAGTATCCGTTTTGAATATTTTCCCAGTGCTGTTGAATACTAGGCTACCAATACTTTTCAGAGAATTCTAGATCTCTGGAGTATTCCTCTTTGTACATTTAGCTTGAAAGCCTAAGAAGCAGACATCCACAGAGTGCACCAAATATTTACAGAATATCTGTGTCGTTAGGGGCTCTTTTATATGGTTTATTTTTGTTAGCTGGAACAGCTTGTGTGCTTGGAGGACAATGGTAAGAGACGCCTGACCCTGCAGACAAGGATACTTTTACCAGCCGACTGATGTATTAGTAATGAGAGTTTCCACAAAAAAACCCAGACCAAAAAAATACCAGGATTTTGGAGATTTTCACAAAATGTAATCGATCCATAGAATAGTCTTCTGGAGGAAGGATTGTTGACATATTTAACATTTGTATCTAAAAGCATACTTGAGAAATAATGAATCAAAGCATAGTTATTACATTTACTTAAAGGAGGCCCTTACCCAGGCCTCCTTTAAGACTCCTTAGTGGTTTATCTGTAGATGCTGTAAAGGAAAAATAGGTGTCATATGAGTAGTATTTTGATTTCAATAAAAACATTTTAAATTATGAATATTGAAGAATATAAACATGAATATTGAACATATTGTCTGAAAAGATGTTTATTGGTTTATGTGTACATTTTCAACACACTGATACAGACTCACTGATAAAACTGCACAGTTTTGATTTGTGATGTTCAAATAGAGCAGTGGTCACCAACCTTTTTTAAAATCAAGAATACTTTCTGAGTCAAAATGCAAGCCGAAATCTACCGCTGTGATTGAAAAAAAACACGACTTAAAAATGTAAGCTTAGGCAACATTAACCTATTAAAAACAGTACTGTGAGGTTTGTGCAGTAGGCTATAGGCCCAATACATTATCACCGCATTTTCTTGAATTGCCCTGCTAATGCATTGGTGTTCGGACCATTTTTAGGTAGGCTATATGATCACACCGGTAAAAGCAGACATTTAAATAATTTGCTTTTAATTTTAATTTTACTGGGCTCATGATCCCTGCATCTGATGGTCAGTCTCAGCGGAAGGAGAGGGCAGCAGACTGAGGTTTCGTCTCTCAACATCCCTCTGCTCTCCCTTTCCTCCGCTGACACTGACCAGCTCAGCTGATTGCGAAACTCGAGTCGCACTGCACTGCTGATAATAATAACAACGCAAGCCTGTTGATACACTTTTCTACTCATTCATTACAGTTGCAGTGCTGGTTGTAGCGTGAGTTGAAGTAGGAAGAACGCATATTTCATGGCTTATAAAAGTTTTGAATAAAAAGTGTTGACAGTGCTGAGTGAGAACTTAAACATGAACTCACTCATAGAAACAGCAGCTCTTTGCTGTATTCGTTGACAGTCTCTCTCTAGTCATGGTTTTAAACATTTTGAAATCTCACAAGATCAACTTTGCTGTAGCTTTCTTTTACGCCTGCTACATTACTCCAAACGCGGTAATCTGAGCCATCCGATTGGCCACAGGTAGGACTATAGTGTACTTGATTTGCTGTCCGGGACCCCGGGGAAGGTAGAGTTTGTACCTTCAGACACATGAAATGGTGCAGAATAAGAACACTTTGCCTAATTCAGCTGGACACCTACAGTCAAAAGCGCGAGATAAAAAAATTGGTACACAAAGCTTTATTATTATTCTTTTATACAGAAACGGTTGGAGATCAACTAGAAATGCCTTAGAGATCGACCAGTTGCTTGAGATCGACTGGTTGGTGACCACTGAAATAGAGTACAGTCTTGACATCACGATATATAGTCTTGCACGTCACGAAATATCGTCAATGTCAAATATATCCCTAGTAAGCAATGTAACTAATCACAGCCTTCCTTATACACATCCTCCAAATCACCAGCAGATGGTGACCATTTAAAAAAACAAAAACATATTCATTTAGTTGGTAATGCTTACAAATAGCACTAAAAGTAACAGAGATCCCACTCCCAAACCTTTCATAGCCCCTTCAAACATTCAGCTTCCAGCTTCGTACCCCCTCCTGCACCAGGGTCAGCGCACTCTCAAATGTTGTTTTTTGCCATCATTGTAAGCCTACTACACACACACACACACAATACGATTTATTTAACATAAGAATGAGTGTGCGATTTTGTCACAACACGGCTCGTGGGAAATGACAAGGACCTGGGCACAAATAATAATTTTAATAATAATCAATAATTTGCTCTTTATTTAGCCATCTTACATATTAAACCTTATTTGTTCATCAGAAATGGTGAATAACTCACCACAGGTTAATGAGAAGGGTGTGGTTGAAAGGATGCATATACAGTGCCTTGCGAAAGTATTCGGCCCCCTTGAACTTTGCGACCTTTTGCCACATTTCAGGCTTCAAACATAAAGATATAAAACTGTATTTTTTGTGAAGAATCAACAACAAGTGGGACACAATCATGAAGTGGAACGACATTTATTGGATATTTCAAACTTTTTTAACAAATCAAAAACTGAAAAATTGGGCGTGCAAAATTATTCAGCCCCTTTACTTTCAGTGCAGCAAACTCTCTCCAGAAGTTCAGTGAGGATCTCTGAATGATCCAATGTTGACCTAAATGACTAATGATGATAAATACAATCCACCTGTGTGTAATCAAGTCTCCGTATAAATGCACCTGCACTGTGATAGTCTCAGAGGTCCGTTAAAGCGCAGAGAGCATCATGAAGAACAAGGAACACACCAGGCAGGTCCGAGATACTGTTGTGAAGAAGTTTAAAGCCGGATTTGGATACAAAAATATTTCCCAAGCTTTAAACATCCCAAGGATCACTGTGCAAGCGATAATATTGAAATGGAAGGAGTATCAGACCACTGCAAATCTACCAAGACCTGGCTGTCCCTCTAAATCTTCAGCTCATACAAGGAGAAGACTGATCAGAGATGCAGCCAAGAGGCCCATGATCACTCTGGATGAACTGCAGAGATCTACAGCTGAGGTGGGAGACTCTGTCCATAGGACAACAATCAGTCGTATATTGCACAAATCTGGCCTTTATGGAAGAGTTGCAAGAAGAAAGCCATTTCTTAAAGATATCCATAAAAAGTGTCCTTTAAAGTTTGCCACAAGCAACCTGGGAGACACACAAAACATGTGGAAGAAGGTGCTCTGGTCAGATGAAACCAAAATGGAACTTTTTGGCAACAATGCAAAACGTTATGTTTGGCGTAAAAGCAACACAGCTCATCACCCTGAACACACCATCCCCACTGTCAAACATGGTGGTGGCAGCATCATGGTTTGGGCCTGCTTTTCTTCAGCAGGTACAGGGAAGATGGTCCAAAATTGATGGGAAGATGGATGGAACCAAAAACAGGACCATTCTGGAAGAAAACCTGATGGAGTCTGCAAAAGACCTGAGACTGGGACGGAGATTTGTCTTCCAACAAGACAATGATCCAAAACATAAAGCAAAATCTACAATGGAATGGTTCAAAAATAAACATATCCAGGTGTTAGAATGGCCAAGTCAAAGTCCAGACCTGAATCCAATCGAGAATCTGTGGAAAGAACTGAAAACTGCTGTTCACAAATGCTCTCCATCCAACCTCACTGAGCTCGAGCTGTTTTGCAAGGAGGAATGGGAAAAAATGTCAGTCTCTCGATGTGCAAAACTGATAGAGACATACCCCAAGACTTACAGCTGTAATCGCAGCAAAAGGTGGCGCTACAAAGTATTAACTTAAGGGAGCTGAATAATTTTGCACGCCCAATTTTTCAGTTTTTGATTTGTTAAAAAAGTTTGAAATATCCGATAAATGTCGTTCCACTTCATGATTGTGTCCCACTTGTTGTTGATTCTTCACAAAAAAATACAGTTTTATATCTTTATGTTTGAAGCCTGAAACGTGGCAAAAGGTTGCAAAGTTCAAGGGGGCCGAATACTTTCGCAAGGCACTGTAACTCTGCACTGTTGGGTTGTATTGTAGAGTGTCTCAGTCTTAAATCATTTTCCACACACAGTTTGTGCCACTACTTAGTTTTCATGCTAGTGAGGGCCGAGAATCCACTCTCACATAGGTACGTGGTTGCAAAGGGCATCAGTGTCTTAACAACGCAATTTACCAAGACATGATACTCTGAGCGCAGCCCTATCCAGAAATCTGGCAGTGGCTTCTGATTAAATAAAATGTTCACAGAAGAGGATGTCAATATTGCAGAAGAGGATATCTTAACCTTAATTAACCCCCATAAACGTAATGGACATATACCAGGAGCTGTGCCAGGCCCGCCACGTCTGACCTGTGGTTTTCGACTCATCCAGCTGTAACGCCTAGGAATTACTGGCTTGTATGCGAAGCAGCAATTGTTTCAAAACATTTCCTGCCATGTCACTGATGCGTTGTGAAACAGTGTTTGATGAAGGCATTGTCTGTCTAATTTTTTGGCCTTTTCCCCCAGCATTGTCCCAGCCATATCCGCGGCAGCAGGAGGAATTAAGTCCTCCACAATAATATGGGGCTTGCTTGTCCTAGCCACTCGGTAGCTCACAATATAAGATGCTTCAAGCCCCTTTTATTAATGGTATCTGTTGCTTCTATACATGTCTTACTACTCGAAAGACGTCTTAATTCTCACTCAAAAAACTCCTTATTTTTCAAATTGGCATGTTTCGTTTCTAAATGTCTGTGCAAAAGTGAAGGTTTCATTGAGTTGTGAGATAGTACTTTTGCACATATAACACACTGTGGCTGAGGAAAGGCACTACTCCCAATGTAGTTCTCATCATATTTGTGCCTCTTCGATAGTCCAACGTGCCTGTCTGTTGTTCGGTGCTTTCCAGGGTAAGGGGGCAGTAGCTCTTCACCTGGATCGGATTCACAAATCAAATCAAAGTTTATTTGTCACGTGCGCCGAATCCAACAGGTGTAGAACTTACAGTGAAATGCTTACTTACCGGCTCTAACCTACAGTACAAAAAAGGTATTAGGTGAACAAAGTAAAGAAATAAAAACAACAGTAAAAAAGACAGTGAAAAATAACAGTAGCGAGGCTTTATACAGTAGCAAGGCTATTACAGTAGTGAGGCTATATATAGTAGAAAGGCTATTACAGTAGCGAGACTATATACAGTAGCGAGGCTATATACAGTAGAAAGGCTAAAACAGTAGCGAGGCTATATATAGTAGCGAGGCTATATACAGTAGAAAGGCTGTTACAGTAGCGAGACTATATACTGTAGCGAGGCTATATACAGTAGAAAGGCTATTACAGTAGCGAGGCTATATACAGTAGCGAGGCTATATACAGTAGAAAGGCTAAAAAAGTAGCGAGGCTATATATAGTAGAAAGGCTAAAACAGTAGCGAGGCTATATACAGTAGAAAGGCTAAAACAGTAGTGAGGCTATATATAGTAGAAAGGCTAAAACAGTAGTGAGGCTATATACAGGCACTGGTTAGTTGGGCTGATTGAGGTATTATGCACATGTAGATTTGGTTAAAGTGACTATGCATATATGATAAACAGAGAGCAGCAGTAGCGTAAAAGAGGGGTTGGGGGGGAGGGCACAATGCAAATAGTCCGGGTAGCCATTTGATTACCTGTACAGGAGTCTTATGGCTTGGGGGTAAAAACTGTTGAGAAGCCTTTTTGTCCAAGACTTGGCACTCCGGTACCTCTTGCCATGCGGTAGTAGAGAGAACAGTCTATGACTGGGATCTTTGACCATTTTTAGGGCCTTCCTCTGACACCGCCTGGTGTAGAGGTCCAGGATGGAAGGCAGCTTTGCCCCAGTGATGTACTGGGCCGTACACACAACCTTCTGTCGTGCCATGCCGTCGGATGACGAGCAATTTCCGTACCAGGCAGTGATGCAACCAGTCAGGATGCTCTTGATGTTTCAGCTGTAGGACCTTTTGAGGATCTGAGGACCCATGCCAAATCTTTTTAGTTTCCTGAGGGGGAATAAACTTTGTCGTGCCCTCTTCACAACTGTCTTGGTGTGTTTGGACAATTCTAGTTTGTTGGTGATGTGGACAACAAGGAATTTGAAGCTCTCAACCTGCTCCACTACAGCCCCGTAGATGAGAATGGGGGCATGCTCGGCCCTCCTTTTCCTATAGTCCACAATAATCTCCTTAGTCTTGGTTACGTTGAGGGATAGGTTGTTATGCTGGCACCACCCGGCCAAGTCTCTGACCTCCTCCCGATAGGCTGTCTCGTCGTTGTCGGTGATCAGGCCTACCACTGTTGTGTCTGCAAACTTAATGATGGTGTTGGAGTCGTCCCTGGCCCTGCAGTTGTGGGTGAACAGGGAGTACAGGAGGGGACTGAGCATGCACCCCTGAGGGGCTCCAGTGTTGAGGATCAGCGTGGCAGATGTGTTGCTACCTACCCTCACCACCTGGGGGCAGCCTGTCAGGAAATCTAGGACCCAGTTGCAGAGGGAGGTGTTTAGTCCCATCATCCTTAACTTAGTGATGAGTTTTGAGGGTACTATGATGTTGAACGCTGAGCTGTAGTCAATGAATAGCATTCTCACGTAGGTGTTCCTTTTGTCCAGATGGGAAAGGGCAGTGTGGAGTGCAATAGAGTTTGCATTATCTGTGGATCTGTTTGGGCTTTATGCGAAGTGGAGTGGGTCTAGGGTTTCTGGGATAATGGTGTTGATGTGAGCCATTACCAGCCTTTCAAAGCACTTCGCTATGGCCAGGTCTGTAGACATTTAGGCAGGTTACCTTCGTGTTCTTGGGCACCGGGCCTATTTTGGCCTGTTTAAGACTGTCCTGAAAATTCACCTGCCAGTTTGGCTATGGAGAGCGTGATTTTTGCCAGGTCCATTCAGTCGTGATCACACAGTCGTCCGGAACAGCTGATGCTCTCATGCATGCCTTAGTGTTGCTTGCCTCGAAGCGAGCATAGAAGTGATTTTAGATCATCTGGTAGGCTCATGTCACTGGGCAGCTCGCGGCTTTGCTTCCCTTTGTAGTCTGTAATAGTTTGCAAGCCCTGTCACATAAGACGAGCGTCGAAACCGGTGTAGTATGATTCAATCTTAGCCCTGTATTGATGCTTTGCGTGTTTGATGGTTTGTCGCAGGGCATAGCAGGATTTCTTATAAACTTCCGGGTTAGAGTCCAGCACCTTGAAAGCGGCAGCTCTACCCTTTAGCTCAGTGCGAACGTTGCCTGTAATCCATGGCTTCTGGTTGGGGTATGTACGTACAGTCACTGTGAGGACGACGTCCTCGATGCACTTATTAAAAAAGCCAGTGACTTATGTGGTGTACTCCTCAATGACATCGGAAGAATCCCGGAAAATGTTCCAGTCTGTGCTAGCAAAACAGTCCTGTAGTTTAGCATCTGCTTCACCTGGCCACTTTTTTATAGACTGAGTCACTGTTGCTTCCTGCTTTAGTTTTTGCTTGGGAGCAGGAATCAGGAGGATATAATTGTGGTCGGATTTACCAAATGGAGGGCAAGGGAGAGCTTTGTACACGTCTCTGTGTATGGTGTACAGGTGATCTAGATTTTTGTCTCCTCTGGTTGCACATTTAACATGTTGATAGAAATTAGGTTTAAGTTTGATTTAAGTTTCCCTGCATTAAAGTCTCCGGCCACGAGGAGTGCCGACTCTGGGTGAGCGGTTTCCTGTTTGCTTATTTCAGTGTCCGTGCTAGCTGTGCTAGCAACAAATGTAGAATTACTGATGCTAGCATTGGATGTGGTCTTGGAAGCAGAACAACTTGTGTCGTCAACAGGTGCAGGTGTAGTACTGCTGGTAGTAGCACTACTACCAGTAGAGCTGGTATGTGTCTCTATGGAGTCCTCTTCTGGCTGTGCCGGGTAGAGATTATAACGGACCTTACCTTTTTAACAATTTATCAATTTTCGAGCAAACGGAATGAGCAGCAGCTACGTTTAAGGCAGAACAGGCTATGGCCAGGTGGACTGGGGACCGTCCTCATTTGTCCTGGAATTCCCACTGGGAGAGGTGGTAACAGTTAATGTGATTGGATGTTCATTATTTGACTAGGCTACCTGTATTTGACATTGTGTGGATATTTTGCCAAAGCACAGCCCCCACACCACTAGAGGGAAATCTACAACCACCAACTTACCATCCTGAACACTATAGCCCACAAAGATGGTTTATTTTTGGCAGTGCAACGAGGAATCCCAGTGGAAAAAGGGGAACCGGCCAGGCAGAGACAGCAAGGGCGGTTCGTTTAACCCTTAACCCTAGCCCTAACTCTAACATTAACAAAGGGTTGTGAGACATCACCCAAATGTATAGCCCCGTTGGAAAATCGAAATGGACTGTTTGAAAATGTGAATCACATAGATTTTTATTTTTTGACGAGGTACCTCTAACATTAACGGCATTACCCCTGTTTGAAAATGTGAATCACATTTTTATTTGACGTACCTCCAACGGCATTACCCCAGTTAGGGAATAGCCGAAATATAATATATTTTGTTCAACAATATATTGAAAAATTGGTCACACTTTATTTGGATAGTCCATCTGCAGATGCACTACAGATGGTCATGCTATCAACAATTATCTGTTGATAAGCAACTGACTATCTGTTGATAAGCAGCTGCTTGCTAGGTTTACGGTAAGGGCTAGAATAAGTATTAGGGTAAGGGTTAAGTTTAGGGGTTAGGATAAGGGTTAAGGTTAGGGGTTAGGATAAGGGTTAAGGTTAGGGGTTAGGATAAGGGTTAAGGTTAGGGGTTAGGATAAGGGTTAAGGTTAGGATAAGGGTTAAGGTTAGGGTTAGGAGATCGCTTGTTGAAATGTTACAGATAGTACACCTGTAGATGCTCTACAGACTAACCAAATAAAGTGTGACCGAAAAATGTGCCAAATCATAAATGGTATATTTTCAATATTCATGTTTATATTTGTCAATATTCATAAATGAATATAAAAAAATACTACACATATTACAGAGCAAGCGTTAAAGCTTCATATGACACCAAAGTTCTACCAAAGCTCTATAGCACCTACACAGATGAAACACTATGGAGTCTTAAAGGAGCCCTTGGTCATGCCAAAAGGTCATTAATATGCCTAATGTTTTCTCAATTATGCTTTTAGATATAAATGTTAAATATACTGCATGTCAAAAATCCTTCCGCCAAAGAACTATTCTATGGATGACATTTTGTGAAAATCCCTAAAATCATGGTATTTTTTTGTATCACTGTCACTATGGAGAAGTGTGTGTGTGTGTGTGTGTGTGTGTGTGTGTGTGTGTGTGTGTGTGTGTGTGTGTGTGTGTGTGTGTGTGTGTGTGTGTGTGTGTGTGTGTGTGTGTGTGTGTGTGTGTGTGTGTGTGTGTGTGTGTGTGTGTGTGTGTGTGTGTGAGAGAGAGAGAGGATATGGTGGGGTAGGGAGTTTAATACAGAATAGTGAAGTCCAGGCTGAAGTCCAGAATGGTGATTTGTTGTAAGTGTTTTCATGATTTCAGCAAGAGAACAGCAGGTCTATGTGTGTGTGGAAGGCAGTGCAGTGATCAGGTGAGATGGAGAGAGCTGAGCAGCAGGAGGAGGAGGGGAGATGAGGAAGTCACCCATGCAGAGAGTTTCATTTTCTCTGTTCTGTCTGATAAATAATGAATTGCTGAACTTAAGAAGAAAATTGACCCACTTTTTTATGTGGAGAAGAAGAAGCCAGAGCTAGAGAGCCACACTAAGAGAGACAGGGTAGATTATCTCTGCAGTCTCTGCATCAGAACAGAAAAACATAGACACTTTGAAATGTTCAAGCGGCCATGGACACTCCATGTACTGCTCTCTAATCCACTCTGTGCTTTTTAAGATGCTTCTTCACCACACACGTCTAGATTGAGCTCCTATTGCAATATCTCCTAGCCTCCGTTATGACTCTCCTTAAGGCCTGTGTGTGTGTGTAGGTACTGTATGTGTGTGTGCACACGTGCGTGTGTCTCCGTGCATGTGCGTACATGTGCTTTCCAGTGTGTGTGTGTGCTTCCTCGTATACATGTGTGCTTGTATGTGGCCCTTCCCCCTCCCCTGGCATGTATATTTGGGACCGGAGTGGGAGGAGGATGACAGGCTGGATCACCTAGGAAGCAGTGATGTGTCATCCATTCGCCTACAGAGATGCTTCCCAGAGGGGGAGTACAAGTCCCTTTCTCTCCTGCCCCCACTCCCAGGGCCTGTGTGATGGGGCTGCCCAGAGACAGAGAGAAGGTGGGTATGGAGAAATGGACAAGCATCTCTCCTCATATTCCAGGAAAACGTGACAGAATGACAGAGTTTGGTCTGGAGTTCTGACTGTGCCTCCACAGCTCTGCATCATCTATCCCTCTTCAATATCTGAATGTGGGATTTCAGCCTCACATCCAAGTCAGGCAATACATTTTGATTATGAGTTTGAACCGAAGGGTTGGCATGCGGTGCGGGAGTCCGGGGTACAGTTTGGATCCTGTATTCATTCTGATTCGGGGATTGTGCGAGTATTGTTAGAGAGCCAACAGAGTATCTATCACATACCCCATACTCCAGGAACCTCCACTCTCTAGCTTACTGGGATAAATATAACTCTGTAATATAACTCTAAATCTAATCAAGAGGAGAGATGAGACCACCTACACACTCCCAGACCATCCAGCTACCAGGATTAGCTTCCCTGACCAATATCTCCACCCAGGAATTACACAATTACAGTACCTCCCACTCCCTGGCCCTGCATTCTCCTGCAGGCTTGGGACGTTTTTGAAATAGGGGGGGTACTTGGAAAAGTGTTTCAATGCAGTTATATCATGTTTTATTACTCTGAGTGCTTTGCATAATTTATATTAGTAGAAGGTCTGCATGCTGGCAGCTGTATATTTAAGTGCTTGGACCTTTTTCAGTCAGTGTGCTGACTAGGCTTGGCTCTGCCACTGGAGCACTGCTGATTAGATACATTTTTACCCCAGCACCTGCAAGTGGAGAAATTAACTAGGCTTTTGATTATCATCTCTGTCATAATGAGTCGGGGGAGAGGAGTGACTTGTGACATAGCACAGCAGCACGCATCTCAGCCATCTCAGTAATTGGCAGCACAACCTACAGTGTTTTCCTACAATACTGCATGGAGGCAGGTTTTGACAGTGTTGTGGTGGCATCGTGTGACCTATGAAGTCAGTGGTACACTACCTTTCTAACAGGCTTGTTTGTCATTGGCACAGTGCTGCACACTGTAGCCTATCAGGTTAATCAGGCTTACCAAGACCACAACCGCAACAATGAATGAGCCTGACTGGACAATTCCCAGTGCACTATCATTAATAAATGAAGATGTCATGTTGATAGGGATGTCAGGAGAGGGGGAGAGATACAGAAAGAGAGAGGGATACATGCAGAGAGAGAGAGGGAGAGCGAGAGGGAGGGCGAGAGAAAGCGAGGATAGGAGAAAAGAGACATCAAGTGTGAGAAAGTAGAAAGGGGGTGGTGTGTTGGAATTGAGAGGGAGATAGATAGAAAGAGAGAGAGGCAGGGTTAATCATGGCCCTCAGTACAAGGCAACCAATTCCTCATGGGCCCTATTTGATATTGAGTTTTGGAGATAAGACCACAATCGTTGTTTCTCGATTTCTTTCTGTCTCTGTCCCCTCCCCTCTCCCTATCCCTCTCCCTCTCCTTCTCCCCACTCTGTTTCTAACACTCTCTCCATCACTTCTTTCTCTTGAGCCAGAGGTCGATTGTTACAACGGAGCCTCAGAGAAGAAAAGAGTTCAAAGGCAGACCAAACACACCCTTGTCGTGAGCGGTTCATAAGGACCTTGAACCCTTTCTCCCCCTCTGGCCCAAATATTACTTCATCCACTGTGTAAACATAGGATTGTTGTACTATTTGTATTTCTACTTTGAACCAGGGTAGGATTTTATTGATTTGAGGTTCATTGTATTTCTGTTTTTTCAACGAGCTTTGAAGTCTGCTCCAAAATAGAGCCTACGCAATGCTGCTTGGAATAATTATTCCCTCCGTCTGCCGAACTGAACTGTCTGCAAGAAAAGTGCTTGTTGATATACGTATACTGTATAGAATATTCTAGAATAGGCTGCAAGGGGCTGTGTATTTCTACGTTATTCTTTCTTTCTTGACATATTTTAGAGATTTCAGTGGCAGCCGTTCTTCTAGTTGAAAAAATACAACTTCTAATGGGGTTAGAAAGGTTGGATTTGTATTAACAACAAACTTATTACAGTTGAGAGAATCAGGTCATGTGGGTGTGTTTTGTATTTTCTCCATCTTGGTCAGGTTGTTATTGTAACTACTTACCTAGTTAAATAAAGGCAAAATAAATCAAATATGTTTGTGGAAGTTAGTTTTATTTTGCTGCGATAAGACTCTGTAGGGTAGAACAGGTGTAGCCGGTCTGTTTTCAGGCTTCTATTATCAACTTACCCTTACTGCCCCTCTCAAAAAATGTTTTTAAAGTACTCCAGGCCCTCTTTCCATCTGAATAATTAATCTGTCTGTTTCTGTCTGTGTCCGTGTTTCTTGTTGTTTTATGTTTGATGGCTATTTTATGTTCTGTACCGTCTTGTGGGGTGAGTTCATAGCTGCTCCCCTTCCGTGCAATACTGCTAATTCTCCTCTCCATTACCATACACATTAAGACATCTGCATACTGTCCTGGCTCTCTAGGAGCTCAACGCTCCTCTCTCAGACGAAGGCAGGATGAACGAGGAGGGGACGATGCCTAAATGTACATCCATTTTGTCTCCCATCCATGTTTTGACAAATAATGCTGGTGTATTCCTGACATCATTAAGTTATCGTTCCCTTAATTGATATCCCCGATTTTATGTTTGAATGATATGACTTGAGTAACCCACATAGGTGGAAAGCTGCTTTATCTGAGAATAACTCTGGCAGAACGACTGTAATGTGGTCAGATATTGTGAGGAGTACTCCTCGGTAAACCGTAATGAATAGGCCATTCATCCCTGTTGATAGCAATGGTTTGTAATTTGTCCTGCTCTACCGTATGGATGTAAAATAAAGTCAAAAGTTCCATAACAGACAGATGGAGAGAATAATTGGGTCAGTGAAATTAGTTTGAATAATTAAAATAAGTCAAGCCACTTGTCTGAGAGCCGTGTGGTCAAAGTATGTGTCTTGAGTTTTAGCTTCCCAAGGATGCCAACCATACTACCATGACAACCTTGTTTCTTTTCCAAGCCTAATTGCCTCTCACTCAAGAGGTCCATGCAAAGCGGTATGGCACTTAACCTGTCAATCAAAGTTGAGACCTTTTTCCCCCCTTAATTTTATTCAAATCTACCCACCTACTCAAGCTGCCCAAGTCATGGTCTCTAGAGAATCTCTGTTTGACAGAGAGAAAAGCTAACCTGTTATGCTGTAATTAAAAGAAGTGGGAAACACTATTGTCTTGTGTAGAAAAATCGACACAATTTTGCTGTCCCTGCACTGGATGAACCAAGACAGTGACTCATCACATAAATGTAGACTACATTTCAGCAAAAGCTTTAGTTGTGTTGTAATGAATAGTCACTGCCTCCCAACTAAGCCTACAGTGCATACTATCTGCAGGGGATGTGATTGACAAGTCCTTTCTTTCCCCTTCCTTGTCCCTACACTAGCCCACTGACCCAGCAGGGGGCTTGATACAATGACATTAAGTGACATTACGCAGCCACTTCCAACAGAGTTGCCGGGTACAGCGAGGAGGGGACATTTCCTGACAAGGCTGAGAGAAAGAATGTGAGGGAATAATATAATAATATATTCCGGCCATGCTGAAGAGCCACATGCCTGGACTGTCAGCTGCAGAGGGACCATTATTATTTTAACCAAGAATAATACTCCAGTCTACTGGCTGGCTGAGGTCCCTGTCATTCCCAATTTAATTAGTATCTAGGCGCCAGGAGAGGAGAGCAGATTGGCAAAGCAGGTTGAATAATAGACTGAGGCACAGTCAGGAGTGCAGATGGATATTTTCATAGAGATCCCTTCTAAAGCCAGACTTGACTGCACTGCGCTGTCAATGGGACACGTGATGAATGGATAGCCCGATAGGCAGACAGACAGGTGCTCTTTATCAGTTTGCATATAAATCTCTCTGGTCCCTTTGTTGTTTTCAGAGTCATATTCAGTGCATTCGTAAAGTACTCAGACTCTGACTTTTTCCATATTTTCTTATATTACAGACATGTTCTAAAATTGATTAAATAGATTTTTCCCCTCATCAAGCTACACACATTACCCAATAATAACAAAGCAAAAACAGGTTTAGACATTTTCATAAATGTATAAAAAAACAACTGAAATATCAAATTTACATAAGTATTCAGACACTTTACTCAGTACTTTGTTGAAGCACCTTTGGCAGCGATTTAAGCCTCGAGTCTTCTTGGGTATTTTTTAAATTTTATTTAACCTTTATTTAACTAGGGAAGTCAGTTAAGAACAAATTCTTATTTACAATGATGGCCTACACCGGCCAAACCCTAACCCGGACGACGCTGGGTCAATTGTGCACTGCCCTATGGGACTGTCTGACGTCCTGAGTGCTCTGGAGCAGGTTTTCATCAAGAATCTCTCTGTACTTTGCTCCGTTCATCTTTCCCTCGATCCTGACTAGTTTGGCCGGGCGGCCAGCTCTAGGAATAGTCTTGGTGGTTCCAAACTTCTTCCATTTAAGAATGAAGGAGACCAGAATTGTTTTGGTACCCCTCCCCAGATCTGTGCCTTGACACAATTCTGTCTCGACAGGTGTGTGCCTTTCCAAATCATGTCCAATCAATTGAATTTACCACAGGTTGATTTCAAATAACCTGTTTTCGCTTTGTCATTATGGGGTATTGTGTGTAGATTGATGAGGAAAACAATTTATTTAATCAATTTTAGAATAAGGCTGTAACGTAACAAAATGTGGAAAAAATCAAGGGGTCTGAATACTTTCCGAATGCTCTGTATACAGAATAATGAATAATGTATTACTTTTCATTCATAAATAATGTATACAAATGAGATTACTCTTCCATTTTCTGTACTCTGCAGGTAATTTTTCGTAAGATCAGTGACGTGAAGAAGGAGGAGGAGGAGCGCCAGCGTCAGAAGAACGAGGTTCAGCTGACCATCCCCCAGGACCATCCGGTCAGGAAGCTCTTCCAGAAGTTCAAGCAGCAGAAGGAGCTGCAGAGGAATCAGGGCGCGTCCTCCCAGCTGGACCTGGAGAAGAACCAGCTCCAAGTGGAGCACCACCTTCACCCCATCCCCCACAGCCTGCAGCTATCCCACTCCAGCCTGCAGCACTCCCTGCCCCTCAACATCCAGCGGCCCGGACCCCACTCCTCCCTGCAAGGGCTCCAGAACGGGGCTCCCCCTACGGGCTGCAGTAGCAGTGTGCTCACCGTGTCCCAGGTCACGCCCATGCAGTCTAGTCCTGCCATGGGGGAGCCGCCTCCAGTCCGACTCAAGGTGAGCAGCAGCCCTGCTCTGGTAAAGCCTCCTGCTGCCAGGGGCTGGGGGCGCCTCAAAAACGTGGCTGCCCCACCTCCCGTGGTCAGGAAGGAGGGACTGAACAATGTAGCTAAAGCTGTTTCTGTGGAGATGCTATCTCAGCAGGGCAGGGGTCAGGAGGCGGGGCTCAGAGGAGGAGAGGGAGAGGACAACCGCCTCCATAAGACAGACTCCTGCGATAGCGGCATCACTAAGAGTGAGCTGCGTATAGACAGGGCCGGGGAGGCCCCCCTGCCACACCCCTTCGGCCCCATCCCAGAGCAGGCCCTGCAGGCTGCGCTGCAGGAGACCCGGCTGGAGCTCCGGGGGGACCTCCAGACTCTGGGGGGCCGGCTGGGGGCCCTGGAGAAACAGGTGGCTCAGATCTTCAAACTGCTAACCTCTACAGAGAAGAGGAGGCCGTCTCTACCTCTGGCCACCACCCCCAAAACCAAAACCAAACGTCAGGACATCTTCACTGTCTCCAGACCCGTTTCTCCTGATTTAGTGGACGATGACGGGCACATCTGAAGAGGACAAAACACCACTGTTCGCCGTACCTTAACATTTGCACACAAACTTTTAACTCATGTCCATCATGAGACCTTTCTTGATTGTAAATATTTCTCTATGCATGTCCAGCTGGTTTCTGGCTTGCCAAAGAAACAAAAAGTCTATTCAGGGGCGCAACTTTGGTTTTAGAAGTGGGGGGCATCTAAAGCTCATTTCCTGCATTTCTACTAGGTCTGTTCCCGACAACAAACAAATATTGGTTGATCAAGAGTAGTCTTTTATTTCGACCAATCAATTGGTTGAAATTTTTAAACACATATTTTTACGCATATAGACTCACCCTATGTGTTCTAATAAAATCAACTAGGCAATAAGTAATAAAATTGTCTGATACTTTGAGCACGCTGTTTGATTAAATAATTACGACACACAAATAACTCAACAGGGAGCCAGAGATCAAGATAGCCTAACCAGAAGAAAAAATAATTTTCCAGAGCCTCTTCTCGCTGCTGCTGGCCTTCGCAGATTCTGCCTTTATGCTGCTTAAGTTGCTGGTAATAGGCTACACCAGCGGTCTGCAACCTTTTCCATTTAAAGTGCAAGCTTATGATATCATTTCTACCATACTGCGTGACTGTTATGATTTTTATATGCACATTTTCGTGGAACAGTTTCATTGAATTTATTATAGGCTTTGCAACTCAAAATATTTGTCTGTGGTTAATCTACAGTCTATCTAAATATAAATGAAAATGATACAAATCTAAAAGTAACTTTTATTGCCATTGCCAACTATGTAAAAATAGCCTATTTAAAGCCAACACATAAAAACATTGAAGCTTGCAGGTAGAAAATATCCTGATTAAAAATAAATATCCTATAAATCACATTGGTACGCATGGCCTGTCTATCAACTGGGTCGCCCGAAACTCGTACTCGCAAACATGAAACATTGTGTAAAATATTCTGGGCCCCCAGATATTCCAGTGCCAGTGAGCTCGGGACAGACACAGCTGTAGGCTAATTGTGCAAGGGATGTTTCCACTGGACCAGAGCATTACATTTTTACTTTTCATGCTGAGTGGTTATCGAAAGGAAAGGGAGAGAGCTGTAAATATTTTTTCAAATACTTAAGAGGAACTATTGTCATTATCAGTTGATTCTAAAAACAGACTTTGTTTACTTGCTGTTTGAGGTGAAGAAAAATTACTTTGAGAATCTCCACAGCTCATTAGTGGTGGTGAATTAAGACAATCAGAAATACTATCAGCCATCCCCAAGTGGGCGCATTTATAGGCCTACATTTGCAGGCCAGGTGGGTCAGAAGTTTACATACACTCAATTAGTACTTGGTAGCATTGCCTTAAAATTGTTTAACTTGGGGCAAACGTTTCGGTTAGCCTTTCATAAGCTTCCCACAATAAGTTGCCTGAATTTTGGTCCATTCCTCCTGACAGAGCTGGTGTAACTGAGTCAGGTTTGTAGGCCTCCTTGCTTGCACCTGCTTTTTCAGTTCTGCCCACAAATTGTCTATAGGATTGAGGTCAGAGCTTTGTGATGGCCACTCCAACACCTTGACTTTGTTGTCCTTAAGCCATTTTGCCACAACTTTGGAAGAATGCTTGGGGTCATTGTCCATTTGGAAGACCCATTTGCGACCAAGCTTTAACTTCCTGACTGATGTCCTGAGACGTTGCTTCAATATATCAACGTAATTTTCCCTCCTCGTGATGCCATCTATTTTGTGCACCAAAATAGATGGCAAGTGCACCAGTCCCTCCTGCAGCAAAGCGCCCCCACAACATGATGCTGCCACCCTCGTGCTTTACAGTTGGGATGGTGGTCTTTGGCTTGCAAGCCTCCCCCTTTTTCCTCCAAACATAGCGATGGTCATTATTGCCAAACAGTTCATCAGACCAGAGGACACAGAAAGTACGATCAATGTCCCCATGTGCAGTTGCAAACCGTAGTCTGGCTTTTTTATGGCGGTTTTGGAGCAGTGGCTTCTTCCTTGCTGAGCGGCCTTTCAGGTTATGTCGATATAGGACTTGTTTTACTGTGGATTTACATACTTTTGTACCTGTTTCCTCCAGCATCTTCACAGGGTCCTTTGCTGTTGTTCTGGGATTGCTTTGCACTTTCTCACCAACGTACGTTCATCTCTAGGAGACAGAATGCATCTCCTTCCTGAGCGGTATGACGGCTGTGTGGTTTCATGGTGTTTATACTTGCATACTATTGTTTGTACAGATGAACGTGGTACCATCAGGCGTTTGGAAATTGCTCCCAAGGATGAACCAGACTTGTGGTCTACCATTTTTCTTCCTGAGGTCTTGGCTGATTTCTTTAGATTTTCCCATGATGTCAAGCAAAGAGGCACTGAGGTGGGCCTTGAAATACATCCACAGGTACACCTGCAATTGATTCAAATGATGTCAATTAGCCTATCCGAAGCTTCTAAAGCCATGACATAATTTTCTGGAATTTTCCAAGCTGTTTAAAGGCCCAGTCAACTTAGTGTATGTAAACTTCTGACCCACTGGGATTGTGATACAGTGAATTATAAGTGAAATAATTTGTCTGTAAACAATTGTTGGAACAATTACTTGTGTCATACACAAAGTAGATGTCCTAACCGACTAGCCAAAACTATAGTTTGTTAACAAGACATTTGTGGAGTGGTTGAAAAACGGGTTTTTAATGACTCCAACCTAAGTGTATGTAAACTTCTGACTTCAAATGTATTATGGGGAATTGAGAGACACAGCAAACAATGCACACAAAGTTATGAAACATTGAATACCCACAAAAGGGCGGGAGAGAATGCCTTCTGGAGAAAGACGTGCCTTGTGCATCTGAGCCACAATCCCCATATTGTTGGACCGTGTAATCCCTGCCGCCTCCTCAATGGATTAGTCCACTGAGACAGGCGCAAATCAGACACGTGTCTCGTGTGCCATAATCTATTTGCTACTGCTGGACTAAAGAAAATCTCATGTTTTCAATACAGACAACTTTTATCATACAGAAATCAAATATAGTGATGCATAACTTGACATTTCTGCCATCCATTGTGACATTGTGGGAGGATAACTAACCTTCCAATTAATAGCATAGCATTTCTTAGCTGCTATAAATGCTGAGTTTCACAGTTTCTTCTGATAACATTCTCCAATATCAACATTTCCAAGCAAATAAAAACAGGGAGACGGGTGAATCTGTAGACATGCTGAGATAAAATCACATTCTCTGACAGAATTCAGCCTGCCTTCACAAGATCATAACATAACAAATATGTTCCCTTTGGTGTTTTACACATCCAGCAGAAAAATTATAGTTCTGAGTGCTTGATATTCAGTTTCACTGGCATATAGTGTGTTCTATGGATGGTCATAAACTGCAGTTTATGTCTGCGATGATATGAACATGACAGGTTATTCAAACATATCTGTATCCATTCATCATCATCAGTAGTGTTTCCCAGGTCTCCCTCACATTTTTGTTTTGTGTCATCAGGAAAAGCCTCTAACAAACTTTGATACAGTTTGGAAACAAACTTGAAGTTTGTCAGACTGCCTTAAAATAGTTGAAATCTTTGAAGCTTCTGGATTGTCCAGTGGTTTGCTGCACAGAGAGAATAAAGTGTTGTATCTGCAAAAGTTCACATGAGCGCCGTCACAGACTGCACTTCCCTGGTTGCCTGACCCAGCTGAGACCCCTGTCATCATCTGATCCTGCTAGGATGAGGCATGGCAAAGAATTACCTTGGTGTACATTTATACATTATATTATCCAAGAATAGAATCAATGGTTCAATCATTGAAATGAGCGTTATTCCCAGATCCCAGACTGTAGTCGACCCATCAAATCAAGATGGAACTTTGTATCCATTCACTGAGCTCCGTAGACTGGTCTTCCCTGGCTGTCTGATCCTGCTAAAACATGATGAGCATAGTATTGTGTACTGACTGCACCATGCCAGTGTAGCCTGTGGTGCTGTTTATACCATGTCAGTGTGAAAAGTAGGGAATTAGCTTGGAAAACTGACAGATCAATAATGTTACATCGCTATACTGTGTCTAATAAAAACTCACATCGCGCTGTCAAAGAAAATCTGAATATCAGTTTTCGGTCGCTTGGCCGCTGGTTTCATCATTTGATTTAGGTCTGGTGTGATTGAGGCATAAGTAATAGCTAAAGTTAGTGAGCTATCCAGCTAACGTTAGCCAACGTTAGAAGGAAACTAGCAAAGTTAGATACAGCAACCTGACACATAGCTAGAGACTAGAGCGTAACTGGCTGTGGTAGCAACTAGCTAGCTGGTTCATTCTCTTCACACAGAACTTAAGTCGAGAAGGGATTAAATATTACTGTAGCTAACGTTACAGGTCCGTGCCACTACTAGCTCAGCACTGGTAATATAAGTCAAACAGCAGTTACAGGTACCTTGCCAGCTACATCAGTCAAATAAAAAGTAGCCAGTTTCTCCTCTGCTTGCTTTTACGACTTGGAGAAAAATTGCAACACACACAGAGACAGCAGCTGCAGACAGCAGCACCGTGCCTTTCAGAAGCTTTGCCGTCCGCATGGTCTTTGTTGTCCACATGCGCGTAAATCCAGCCCAATGAACCCGCCAAACAGCCTACCCGACCGCTCTGAGGCGTCCGCATGGTCCTAAAGCACGCCGATGGCGCTTTTAGTATCACAGTGCAATGGTAAAACTGAGGGGGGGGGGGGGGGGCAATAATGCCATTTCAGAATGTGGGGGGTCGTGTCACCAGTGAAAGTTGCGCCCCTGACTCTATTTACTTCTTGCCTGTATATTATGCAGTTGACTGCATGCAAATGTGTTGAAAGAGAACCAAGATTCTATTGATCTACTCTCTATATAAATATTTTTTAATTATTGACAATTTCCAATGTTGACATTCAGGGTATGTATAGAGGTAGCACTATTAACCATGACTTACCAATGGTTTCTGAAACACTGCATTGATACTTGGTGAATGGGGAAATCAATAAGGTTAATGCTTTTCCCACAGAAAGAAAGTCCAGTAGCTGTAGGCTAAACTTATCTGGTCGTTCTGGATTATATGAGTGCCAATGCAAGTGATAAACTGATATTGATGATTGAGTGTCAATTATTGAGCACCGTCATGATTTTTCTCTTTCAAGCCTTGGTCTGTTCCAGTAAGTTGTCGCTACATACTGTACATTGATTTATATTTCCGATGATTGACATAGACAATCCTGCTTAAAAGTATGTGAACCCTTTGTGCAATGACAGATTTTTAAAGTTTTGACCATGAAATCTTAATTTAATCAGAACCAGCCTTTTGATCTGACATAACAGGTTTATATTTACCAATACCTTCTGTTGGTGTAGAGGAAATCATGCATGTAGTAGAAAAACAAAATTAAAAAGTAATTAGTGCAGGTGCAAAAATAATTGAACCCCAAGTTGCATTGGTTAAATCAAGTAGGTAAGTAGAATCAGGTGGGTAAATAATTGGGTACCGAATGAACCAATCAAAGGAAAGATCATTTGGAAAGAGTTTGGGCGGGACTCTGATAAATAGACATAAGAAACCTGGTAAGTTTAGTGTTACCCATTCAGGTGAATGCAAAGCACACCATGCCGAGAGGAAAGGAGCTCTCAGAGGACATCGGGACGAGGGTAGTGAGAGCACATCAGTCTGGGGAAGGGTATAAAATTATTGGTGGGAATGTCAAGATCTGGGGCTGCTTTTCCTCTGGACCTGGGCGACTCCACATCATTAAGGGAACCATGAATTCTGAGGTATACCAGGAGATTCTTGAACGTCAGTCCATCAGTCAAGGAGCTAAAGCTGGGCCAAAAATGGGTCTTACAGCAAGACAACGACCCAAAGCATTCAAGCAAAATCTACCAAAGAATGGCTCAGGAGAAAGAAGATTTGTGTTTTGGATTGGCCAAGTCAAAATCCTGACCTAAATCCAATCGAGATGCTGTGGCAGGACCTGAAGTGGGCAGTTCATGCCAGACACCCCTCAAACCTCACTACAATTGGCTGAGTTCTGTAATCAGAGACTGATTACTGGCTATAGGAGAAGTTTACTCCAGTTTATCGCTGCTAATGGAGGTTCCACAAGCTATTGACTGAAGGGGTTCTCATATTTTTACACACATCAAATCTGAGTTTCTGTTAAATAAACCACTTTTGTTAAAAAAAAACAGTGAAAATATATATGTTTTTGTTTCTGTCATTTACTTGGAATGTCTATTACAAAATTGTTATATTTTATAACAAAATAATGACTAGCCCTATAGGGTTCACATACGTTCAAGCAGCACTGTACAGCATATCCCCGATCACTGTCTGATTTCCTGTAGAGAGAGATTTTTTTCAGAAGTATTTTAGCATTAATAGCATAACAGTTTCTTCTCGTGTCTATGCATCATTTAGGGACATGTTATGCACCGACCGTATGTTGCCATGATGTGTAAATAAGGCTTTTTAAGTTCACCCTGCTGCATGAACTAGATGTGCAGACTGACTGCAAATGTGGTAAATAAAGTAGGGACGTCTGAGACAGACTGACAGCATGGCTTCTGGCACATAAAGTTTAATGCACACGAAGGTCCACTCCATCCAGTGACACACAGTTCCACGATCCCTACACATGGCACGAGACAGCCTCCACACAGTGACACAGTGTGTCACAAAGCATGAACCGAGTTCTATTATTGAAGATGAGTTTGTTGAGCGCACCGTCACCACTAAAGGCTCATCTCAATAAAAATATGAAATACATTTATGAAAATGCATTTGTAAATCTGCAGCCTGAGGAGCAGTGTTCTGACCCAGGGTACTGTGATTGCTGTATACACGTGCAACACTTGAGCTCTTGATCTGGATCTGATTTCCCAAGATGGTGTCTCCACAGAGGCAGATCAGTTTCCCTGGCTGCCAGAACATCAAGCAGACAGAGCATGGGAGGCTTTAGTTCTTCTGTGGTGGGTGCCTGCCTGCCTCTCAAGCCTCTCCTCAACTCAACTGCACTGCAGCACTGGGCTGGGCTGGCTTCTGTTTAAAACTCACCTCTTCTCAGCTAGCCTAGCCTGCTGCAACGTGGCTCCCTCTGGGACAAAACTATTCCAACAGAGATACCTACCTGAGGTGTCTAGTACCAATGGGGATGTCTTCTGTCCATTTTACCATGGTTATGAAGACGCATTGAATATCGCAAACTGTGATTTTCTGGGGATTGAGAACGGATTATTTCACAATGGCACTCGTAAACTCACAGCAGAGTCTTATATAAAGTATGTATGTGTATGGTTCTTGCTCTAAGTCCACTGATGAATGCCTGTCTGCTACATAGGAATCTAGTCCTAGTACTACGTAATAGTACAGAGATAATTAGGATTCAGTCGAGGGATTTGTGCATATAAGTCATTCATACTGTAACACTTGTATACACCACATGCCATTTGAAAGTTGCTCTCAAATGACTTAAACGGACTTGATTTTCATGAAGGGACACAGGGAGGAGGAGCAGTGGGAAGGAGAGAGTTTCTTCTGGTTCTTCCTTTGGTCTTGATTTGACTAGTGACTGGGAAAAAAAGAGCCTGGCCAGTCTTCCCTTCATCACAGGGAGAGAACACATCACGTCTCAGTCTCGGACGCCTGAATGTATAGCTGCACCCCCCCATCCCTCTCTCAGCTGACACTGCTCTCTCCTCTCTTCCTTCTCACCCCGCACACTGGTCGCTCGCTTTCTCTCGATCCCTATCCCTTTCTCCTTCGCTCTCTCTGTCCCCCTCTCTCTTCTTTCTCTCTGCTCTCTCTGAAGAACTTCAAGCGAAACTCAGTGATTGTGTCTTGAGCATGCTAATATCTAGCCTCTCTCTCTCTCTCTCTGTTTATGTTGACTGGATACCTCTCCATATGGCGACAGGACTGGTGTGACTGGGAAGCATCTGGTCACACCTGGACTATCATTTCCAATTCATTTCTACTGGAATGTTACTGTTGTCTACCATTTGTTAAAGCAATGGCACTAATAAGTAGCACTGATGATTCCCACTATGGCTCATGTATTTTTTTTTTTTTTTTTACAGTTGCACACCTTAACTGTAGCGTCAGCTAAATAAAGTACTGTCTGGGGATTTCTAGTCTATTTGTCAACTTTACATTGTGCTTCTCTACAGGGAAGGACATGTATTATTACTGGGAAATCTACAGAATGTCAGAATCACTCGTTCAATGTATTCCCTCTTTATACTTTCAGATGGCTAAGCAGACAAAGATTTATCCACTGATTTATGTATACACTAGATGAGATGGCTAAACAGACAAATATTTACCCACTGATTTATGTATACACTAGATGAGGATTAGAGGGTGCTGTGTTGAGGCCAATGTGTCTCCATCTTGACACTCCCCCGCCATTGTAAAAAATATTTTGGAATAGAAATGTATGCCACATTTATTATATTACAGACACCTTATTAATGCATACTTTTAAATTATATTATGTGAGCTAAACATAAAAAACTAAATGTACAGTATTTAAAAACATTTTCCTTAAAGTATAATGTTTTGAGATTACTAATGTTACTAATGTCCCTACTATAACAACAAAAAATACTTAAATACAGTACATGACCTTTTGTCCTTGAAACATTTAATTGAAATACTGTAGAATTCCATTAATTCCTATAAAGGACTGTTCCAATATGTGTGCTGTGCTAATATGGCTGAACAGTGGTTTCAAAGCCTCTCAATGGCCAATACATAGCGTCAGCAATCCAGGGTTTATATACATCATTGGTTTTACTGCAAAGTCCAATCTGTGATACCATATAGTAGTCAAATCTGAACTCCCAGAAATTAGATTTGCCAAGCTGATACTTTCTGCGTGTTATTAGTTATTTCTGTGTTGCGTGTGTGATTTGAATACTACTGGTCGGATACAGGGTTCTGATTCTAAGAGGAATCTGTGTAATCTGATGCAATCTTCTAGACCGAAACAGTACAATTTAACCCATTTAAATTAATTAACATAAATTGTATTGAGGTACCTCAAACCTTTTTTGTTTTTAGGTTTTTTAGAAAGCGTTTTGAGATACTTTGTCAGGTTTGATTTGGCAAAAGGTCTGCATTCCAATAATCTGTCCAATCAACTCCTGTGTTGTGATAAATCGTGTTGACTCTTGTAAGCTCATTAACGCTGGAGCTACAGTCCTTGTTCAGGCACAGGTAGGGTGCAATGAAGGGTTCTAATCGGAACTGCCAATTAAAACTGAGCAGGTTGACAGGAATTATCGTGGCTAATTTACCACCATTTGTGTGTATTGACACCAAGCCGAAGAGAAACAGTCCAAGAGAAATGAGCTTCTCAAGAGCTACTAAAAATAAAGCTGCAATTGATGACTCCTGTGGGAGTGTGAAAAGTAAGATGTAATGACTACTTTCTGTAATAGTTTTTGGTCACAGAGTCTGAACCCATTACCCTTGGTTAAGTGCCCTTCCTCTGAAACTGACATTCATCAATATACTGTAGGAGCATCATGCCATTGAATTCTCTTGAAATATTATTGATTGTGGCTAAATTTACTAATTTAAAGCATTTTAGGTGTACCTTCTCTTTGGTGTACTCTAAGTAAAGGCATTGATTATCAGACCTAAGATCGACAAAGAAAAAGACCAAGCTCCCTTTCCACTCAGTACGGACCACTATAGATCATCCATTAAAACCACCAAATACAGTATGTGGTAATTATTTTACAGCGGTCAGTTAGAGATTTGTGTGGATTTGGGTTCAGCATGGCCTTTGCGAAGGCTATCAATGTTCATGTTTTTGTTAAGATTTTCACTCAAAAGGGACATTGTATCACAGAATCTCAGCAGAGGATCTTCACCATCATAATCAACATCATCACCTTCATCCTTATCATCGTCATAATCATCATCTGTTCCTTCCTCTTAGATCCTGCCTCCTCTTTTTCCATTAGGACGTTGCAGTGTGGTGTGTTGCACCAGTGTCCCCCAACCCCCCCACACCTCCCCCTTCAGTCCTCCTGCCAGGAGCTGTTACAGGTCCCCCTTCCACCCTCCTCCCCTCTCCCCCTCCCTCCCCCAGCCAGAGGAGGAAGCGACGGTAATGTCAGAAACGATTAGAAAGACAGGGGCCGTTACAGCAGCTCTCAACAGGGCCACAGAACTGTGCTGTCTTGAGACACACAGCCAGGTCTTCTAATCTCGCCTATTTATGCTGTGTTTGACAGTGCTGTAGATTGTCAGTGAGTTTGATTAGGAGACCCAGGAGACATGGCCAGCTGACACAGAGACACAGGTCTGTTCACTGTTCCAAGTTAGGTGTACTGGGTCAAACATGTTGGCACTATGTCTTTTTTTTTAACCTTGTCCAGATTTACAGATGTGACATGGAGTCAAACAAGGATTAAAGATGGTAGAACTGTTGTTGGCTTTTCCATGGTAATTTGTAACAGAGATCTCTTCATTTCCTCTCAATGATATTTTCCATTCTAAGATGGTGGAACTCTGTTGATCCTTTAATGTGGCCTTTTGGATGATCCTGGTGCCACAACATGAAAAGCCCAAAAGCAATAATCACAGAGAGACTGTACTATTAATATTAATATCTGGGGGAAGAGGGTGATAATGTCTGTGTTTATGTTTCGAGTCTTGAAAATTTTGTGATGAACCCAAGAGGCACTCTAAATGAGTCTGACACCCCTGACACCATAGGGTGTGTGTGTGTGTGTGTGTGTATTTTTGTTGTTGTATTTTTTAAAATTCGGATCCCCATTGGCTGTTGCCAAAGCAGCAGCTACTCGTCTTTGGGTCTTTCTTCGTGAGTGTGAGTGTGTGACACTGTGAGCGAGGGCGTGTGTGACGCTGTGAGTGTGTTTGACTGTCTAGGGAGTGCTCCACAGCCTCCGAAACCCCACCCACACAGTGAAGATGCTCCAAGCATGAGAGCTCAAACACAGCCCTGAAGCACCTTAGTGACACCGGTTATATAATGCTCCTTCTCATGCATATTCATGACGCTTAGAAAAACAAGTTTATATCCTCTATGAATGATTTCAAGTTCATTATCAACCACTATGCTTTGAATTTCTTGACTCTTTTGATTCTTCTCGTCTTCTTTTTCCAGTAAAGAGAGCTGAGTGAGCTATATCTTACTGAAATGAACTATTCAGAGTCAGATTACATAACGTGTTAACATGTTTCAAGTTTTTCCAAGTTGCATAATGACTTGGAAAAAGAAATAGAAAGGCGATTTATTCTATGGAGAGAATGGAAATGTCCAGCGCTGCTCTCCATGTCCAGTACTAGTGATGGCAGCAGATAGACATAGGTGATACACTCAGTGGTGCTGGTCAGACACACACCACAGCGGTGGTGTAAAGTACTTAAGTAAAAAATATTTAAAGTACTGCTTAAGTCGTTTTGGGGGGGGTATCTGTACTTTACTATTTATATTTTTGACTACTTTTACTGCACTACATTGCTAAAGAAAATAATGTACTTTTTTCTCCATACATTTTTCCTGACACCCAAAAGTACTTGTTACGTTTTGAATGCTTAGCAGAACAGGAAAATGGAACAGGAAAATATTCACACACTGATCAAGAGAACATCCCTGGTCATCCCTACTGCCTCTGATCTGGTGGAATCACTAAACACATATGCTTCGTTTGTGAATTATTTCTGAGTGCTGGAGTATGCCCCTGGCTATCCATACATTTAAAATACAAGAAAATTGTGCGGTCAGGTTTGCATAATATAAGGACTTTGAAATGATTTATACATTTACCTTTTGATACTTAAGTATATTTTAGCAATTACGTTTACTTTTGATACTTAAGTATATTTCAAAACAAATACTTTTAGACTTTCACTCAAGTAGTAGTTTTCTGGGTGACTTTCACTTTTACTTGAGTCATTTTCTTTTAAGGTGTCTTTACTTTTACTCAAGTATGACAATTAGGTACTTTTTCCACAACTGCTCCACAGTCACACCTCAGGGCTACAGGGTAGGTGTACATGGGGTCCATGTTGGCTGAGCAGGTAGGCAGCTGCACCGTCATCATCTTGTTGTAGGTACACACACGATGGTAGGACTCTATGTAGGGAGTGTCCAGGACAGGCTTCTGAAGAGACACACACAGAGACCAGGTTAATTTTGATTAACATGTTTGTTCATTCAACAAGCTCCACAATTAAGTTACTCCATTGGAAGTACAGTTTATGAGAAATTAGTTTAGAATATATTTGTTTATTACTTGCTTTATTTTGTCACTGGTCGATTTAGCCTTTAGCCGGGATACAGTGATGCATTGTTCTACAATAATCATCATACTGTAGTTTAGTACTCATAATTAAATAGTTTACAGAGTTTGCTGACATCTACTGATTTGTAACCGTTATCTGCAGTCAGACTGCATAGGACTCTCTCCTGCTCTCCGTCCTCACCTCCCAGGTCTCACAGCGCCCCCAGCAGGTGTCCGTGGTGATGTGCAGCCCACCACTGCCTGGTTTCCTGGCCCGGAAAGTAAACTCCGGACAGCACAGCCAATGAAGCGGGCAGGTTGACGGATGAAGCCTGGATTAGTGTAATGCCATGATCACAGCACTGTACAGCACAGCAGCACAGAACGCAACCTGCACAGACACCACAGGGTTATCTCTATTGCCTAACATTACACTCTCTATATATCTCTATATCTTTTATCAAAGTCTTCAAATAGTCTGTGTATAGCAAGTTAATGTAGTGAGTATTTTTGTACTTTACTCTTGGTATTTTAATGAAAAAATGTAAATAACTATTAAGCAAAATCTTAAAAAATGAAATATTCCAGAGATCTCTGATTGCTGACCCAAACTCCATAAAGAGTAAGTGTGACTGATCTAACTATAGTGGTATAACTCACCACTTGAGTACCTCTACTCTGGGTCATCTGGGCTCACAACTGGTCTCACTGCAGTAGATCTCCACTGAAGAGGACTACCACTGAACCTCTGAATCAGGAGCTGCAGTAACTCCGGTAGCTGTGATGTCTCTGACAGCACCTGCTAATGGATCCCAGGGAGGAACTTCCAGCCATTTATCCCAGCATGTCACGTCAACCAGGAGCCAGTCAGGGAATTAGTAACCTGACTGGCTCTTGCCAGAGAGTCAGGCTCCTGTCTGATCCCCCTTAGGCCTTTCTACCTCATCAGCCCAGTCACCTGTGAACTACAGGCCATTAGCCTGATTAGGGACTGTGGCTGCTTCTTTGTTCATAGTGATCCACATAGAAGAGGGGGGAAACACAATCATACCTGTACACCCAGGCTAATTTAGCTGATGGACCTCAGGAGCTGTTCTTACACGTCAGATCCTTTCCCTGGACCTGCTAATTAACTTGTGTGTTCTTATCCATTTCAGTACAAGTCTGTAAATGTAATTACATTTTGTAAATATTAATGTATATTTTCACAGAGCACTTACTGTAGCTCTAATTTGGATGTTTAGTGTGTGGAGCCCATGGAGACAGGAGTATTTTACGGTCTGGTCTGATATGTGTCAGCCACAGTAACGGAGATGAATGAGTGAGTGAGTGAGTGAGTGAGTGAGTGAGTGAGTGGTGGTGGTGGTGGTGGTGGTGGTGGTGAGTGGTGAGTGGTGAGTGAGTGAGTGAGTGAGTGAGTGAGTGAGTGGTGGTGAGTGAGTGAGTGAGTGAGTGAGTGAGTGAGTGAGTGAGTGAGTGAGTGAGTGAGTGAGAGACGAGAAGACCTGACCTGACCTGACGGTTTATTTGGATGAGTAAATACTTCGCTCATCATGAAATGACCGTCTCCCTCAGGATAATGGGGATTGGAGCAGAAGAACTCAAGTACTTTACGAAATGAACCTCAACCTCCACCCAGTTATGGTTAGATTAGAGTAGTGGGGAGGGAGGATGAGTCAGGGATGACTCCACCTGATCTCAGTCATCTAAGCCCCCTCCTCACGTCCTGGATATCACATATTACCTGGCATTTTCTAAAGAGTTCTAAAGTTCAAGCCATGTTTTAAAGCTCAAATCAGTTCTCTGGCTCTGGTTAAGATGATAATACAGTGACCGCTTGTTCCTGCTGGCAGGACTGACTATTCCCATAAATCAAAGGACCTCATTCAACCATGGACGTTTAGTTAATGATACTGTATGAGTTGTGGGGTGGGGGAAAAAACATTGCAATTCTCAAAAACCATACAATGATAATGGACTGGCTGCCTTTGCTGTTGTCAATAACTGTACAAAAGGCCAGGTGTATATTATGTTTATTTATTTTCTCAATTAAATCTGCAATAAATACTCATTTCATTACATGGCCCCAGCAGACAGCAGATCTTAAACTGGTGAGACAGTTTAACTTTTCACTCTGTTCCAGGCATACAGCAATTGATATGTAACACTGACACTCTAGTCTCTAGTCAGCTATAGAGACCTACTGGAGGAGGAGTGGAGTGTTTATTTGCTAGTGTGACATTATTGCGATTCCATCAAATCCGCTAGTCTGGCAATAGTGTTGCTAAAGAACATGTCAGATTTAAAAAGGACACTCTAAACCTACCTATCCATAAGATCTGCGTTTGGTGAAGTGGATGGGTTTTTATATCAATATAATACATGAATTCTGAGATGTGATTTGAAGAAGAAGTTGTTCTTGCAGTGACTATCAGTGTTCATGTTGTTGTTCCACTGGTTACAATGTGCTACACTTTTGTAGGCTATAGCCCCCAACCCCTACAGGTGTGACAAAATGGGGAGTATGTCCGACGTGACTGGTTGATATATTTAGCTGTCCGGACTCGGTCTGAAACCCACTCCTCGATCAGTAGAGGCTCGCTTTACTCTCGGAGTTGTGTAGACATCTCCACATTTGCGCGCGGTGGGAGGGGTGTAACTGTGCTGGTGCTTCACAACTTGTACTGTACAGCGCACTCTGTTTTCCCTATTCCAATCAATGAGTATTGTTATTGTTGGACTTGTATCTGATTGCCAGACAACTGAAACACGTCTATTCAACTTTGTTACATGTAAGTAGACACCTTTTGGCGAATGAATGATAGTGGCTTTCAGTTTGGAAAGCGCAATATTACTTTACTTACTCTGAATAAGCTTTTAATGTTTGATTTTAGGCCTATTGTTAGAATATTTGACCCTCTATTCACCCCTCGACTTGTGTTCAGATGATCATATTAGCCAATATAGCATTTAATTATCATATTTGAGTTTTGTTCCCCCTCTTCATAAATCGTGTAGCCTATGATGAGTTTCTCATTAGGCAACTTCACCATATTTTTACAGAACTATAGGACGAGCTGCACGTCGACAGTTTAGCCTTCATTATTAAAATTATTCTGGTCCATACTTGTCTGCCCTCAAGGACTCTTGACATTACAAAACTTGGGTTTGAAGCGCACTAGAGCGGCACTGAACACGTGCCCACTGGTGCTCTATTTTAGGCAGTGACAAGTTCACGAAGTCGACACGTCTGTCGTGCTATCTAGCATTTCGCTAGTCAAAGTGCACGACATTTATTCTTAACTCGACCTATGTGAGGAATATTTTAAACTCTAATGGAAAAAACTATCCTCCCACTGGGCACGGACTTAATTTCAAAGTCTAGTTTGATTGACGTGAATTCAACGTGAAACCAACAACAAATGTCACCATGTCATTGGATTTAGGTTAAACGTTGGGTGAAAAAAAATACAACATTCCCTTATATTGATGACTTTTTGATAATCCAATCAGTTTCACTGCATTTTGTTGTTTAAATTAGTGGAACATTTGATTGACCAGTTTTTGCCTAAAAACAAGCTTGTTTGAGTATGTTTAACTGTTCTCTCAACAGTGTATGACTGCCATTTTTATGGGACACATTAAGTTTCATTCATGCAGCCAATTTGCAAGACAAGACCCTCTGATAGTTTCTTTATGAATGGAAATAATGCTACAAGTTATTTTTAGCTGTAAAAACATTATACAACTACTTGAATTAGCATGGACTCTTTTTCAATGTCTATGAAGTTCTTGCATTACTTACAATTGATCAAAGTTACTGCTTTGTTGCTGTTCTATTTGAAATCTTTGCATTTTACTTTTAAGTTGTTGATTCTTTAAAAAAATGGTTTTTAAAAAATGGTTTCCTCATAGGCGAACCCTTTTTGGTTCCAGCCAGGTAAAACCATTTTTTGTTCCAGGTAGAACGCTTTTGGGTTCCGTGTTGAACCCTGTGGAAAGAGTTCTACATGGAACCCAAAATGGATAGACTCGGAACCAAGAAGGGTTCTTCAAAGGGTTCCCCTATGGGGACAGCCAAATAACCCTTCTAGTTTCTAGATGGCAGTTTCTTTTCTAAGAGTGGACACTGGTTCTCCTGAGCACATACCATAACATTAGGTCAGGGAAATGATAGTCGTGATTGATGTTGGATTGACTTGAGTTAGACCCAGAAAGTAGATGCTGTGAAAAGTCAGATGTCTGGCAAAGTTTACAATGACTTTACTTGTATTAAACTTTGCCTTGAAACGATCAGAGAGACCAAATATTTCAGATGGAATAAATTCACAGAGATAGCCTAATCTGTCAGTTTGTTTTTACAAGGTGGAAGTTGATTTGTAAAACTTTTTCTCAGTATAATTTCCCTCGTGTTAACGTCCTCATGTCCATTTTGTCAACCACAGAATCTGCTTGAACCTGAATGCTCATTAAATGATTATCTGACATGTAAAATCATGCTTCCTGTTTTATGGAACCGATGAATGAAAGCTACAACTAGAGGGAGATATACAGCACAAGCCCAGTCAAGTAATTGGTCTCTTTTGTCAATAACAATGTCTCTGCAAAGCATATTGGATGTTAAATACTAACAACGAAAGCCAGAACGGATCAGAGCAGTATGACTTAGTCATTATGAGTGGGAGTCATGTCCTTGACCCTATTTGCCAATCTGTTCCCGTGAGACCTGGGCTAGACTGGCTGAGTGGTTCTGATATGGGGAGGCCTGTCTGTCTGTCCTCTGCCTCCTCTGAGTCGGCAGATTAAAGAAAACAATGCCCTCTCTCTGTTGAACACTCTTGTCTCTCCACAGGCTCACACAGGATACTGCATATGCCCCAAACTGCCCTTCCCAGTGTCCCTTTCTTTAAATGAAACAGGAGACTATTTTTCCTCACCCTCATCTCTCCCCATTTGTGTCACGTGTGTGTCAGAATGCTTGGCTGGATGGGTGGAACTAGCCCAACACACTACTGATTTATTACCCCTGTTTAAACATGACAAAAGGTCTGTGTGCCCTCAAGTCTTGACAGCATTAAAGCCACACTGTAGTTTTTCGTTGCCAATTACATACACAGGCTGAAACCAAACAAATGCGCCAGCAAAACAAATATTGTTCAATTTATGCAAAAGAGGACACCAGCACCTCTTTGATATATCCCTTGCATAGGCCCTCCCCCTCAGGTCTCCAAAAACAAAACAAAGATGTGTTAGGCCTATACTGTTGACGGAAATAGAAGGTATGGTGCGTAACCCTCCACCTCGTTGTCCAGCCATGGAGTCGTTAGGTGAACGGACTGGACATGTGTTCCAGTGGACAAACAGACGGTGCTATCTGTCTATGTCATATGTCTGAAGCCTGTGTTGTGTTATTGCCTCCCCCCCTGGTCTTTTTCCAGTGCATTGTTACAGTATGTGTTTTTGACCCCCACTGTATCCACAATTAGAGCAACCCTGTATGACTTTGTCTCAGGGACACACAATCTCTGTCCCCCTCTCTCTCTCCAGCTGACATGAACCTTTGGATAGCACAGATGCCACACTGAGGATAGCGACAACACAGTTTAGGACTATGATTGAATTGAGTTGCTTCTCAGTCCTGACACTACGGTCTTTCCACGAAATGAGTGCCTTTTGCGTCCCTTTGTAGTTTAAATAAATATTACATATGATATTAACTCAATCCTGTTATATTAAATAAAGTACCCTTTAATACAGACCCCGTGTAGAATTCAATCAAATGATTTTTATTGTGAATAAAAACTTACTTATGTGCCAAAAAAACAAACAATTACTTGTCCCTCTGTGCACCTTCTGTAACTTCTAGGACCATTTAACCACAAAATATCTTCCAAGTTCTCTCCATCATTCTAAAGCCCTAGTTATTTTGTTGCTTTGTCATTTCTGAAGATTATTTATTTACAATTTTTCATTTTTCAAGGTCAACCCTGTTATTTGAACTTAGCTCTTGTTTTAATATATATGCAGAATGTTTTTTAATAACTTATATTTTAATAGTCAAATCATTGTGTAAAATCAGGTCGAGCATAGTATACATTTTTAACCTCTTGAGTTGGGGAAACAGTTTTTTATTAAGTTTAACATGTGCTCTTTATGACAGAATGTCAAAATGAGGT
The DNA here is from genome assembly GCF_021184085.1 of Oncorhynchus gorbuscha. NCBI lineage: Eukaryota > Metazoa > Chordata > Actinopteri > Salmoniformes > Salmonidae > Oncorhynchus > Oncorhynchus gorbuscha. Next base: position 27,402,072 of record NC_060189.1, read on the forward strand.
CAAATCAACTGTTATTTTTTTGGGACCAAGTTACACTTCTCATAAGGGACCAAATTGGCGAAATTACCCATTAGCAGTGGTGGATAAGGCCTCGCCTCGTGTTTATCCATTTTAAAGTTCACCCTGTGTTTATTGCCATTATTCTCTGTATAAGTTATATAGGGAGAGGTGAAGAGCTGTAGGTTAAGACTCTTATTGTGTATTGAGTATTTTGACCACAGTCACCTGTTGCCTTTTCATAGATGTCAGTCAAGTTTGATAATTGAGAGAGAGCAAAGAGAGTGGAGCGAGCAGAGAAATTAAGCAGACGTCTTTAAAGGTCACACATATTTCCTATCACTTATTTGCATCCTTGAGCTACATGAAACAAGACAAAACAGAACTTCCCCGACCCCCACCAGAGACAGAACTTAAACTGATAAGAAGCAATCATGGCTTGAGACTCAGGTTAGGACAAATTGTGAAGAATTATTCAATATTAAAGCATTCGATCTCTCACTAAAGGCTTCAGTCATACAAAAGTTATACTTAAAGCTGAACTGGTGTCAATGGTGTATTGGAGGTGAAGTCAGGTGCAGGAGAGCAGAGTATAATGACCAGGCGCACTTATATTATAGTTCCAAAAACCAGAGCACGACATAAATCAAACACGCTAAAAAACGGACCATAAAAGTAAAGCGCGTAAACTAACACCACATAACATGAAACAATTACGCACAAAACATGATGGGAACCAGAGGGTTAAATACAAGTAGATTGATTGGGGAAATTAATACCAGGTGTGTATGGAAACAAGACAAGACAAATGGACATATGAAAACAGGAGCGGCGATGGCTAGAAAGCCGGTGACGTCGATCGCCGAACGCCGCCCGAAGTCGTGTCAACTGGTTCTCTAGCAGATTAGTAAGAATTTCTCACCCCATGTTCAAGAATGGCCTTTTTCTGTTTATTTAGATTACAACCTCTCACGTTCGGTTATTTGAAAGTGAAATCAGAATATTAAATTCACACAGGACACCGAATAAGGCAGGAGAAATACTCCAGATGTAACAGACTGACCCCAGCCCCACGACACATAAACTATTGCAGCATAACCAACTAATTGCAGCATTACCTCAAAAATGGAAGAGGCAAGTGGAAGAGGGATAAAGTAAGGAACTTGCCTGACAGCCCTGCATTAAGAAAATTGCGATAAAAAAAAAATTCTACCAGTTTCATTTAAGGACCCGAAAAATGACAGCTGTGTCATAGATTGCTAAAATAATGTAGTGTGAAGATATTTTGATGTACTGATTCCATAAACATGGTAAACTGAAAGAAGCAATAAAATGACACCTGATTCAATTATGTCATATTATTAAAGTTGATGTCAGTGTTATGTCCGTTAAAAAAATCAAACAAAAATACATGTTTGGCAAAATGTTGGATTATGCAGTCTGCTGGTGTTCTCCATGTTGTGATTCCTGTCTTCACCCTGGTGAGTGGTCAGTGTTATAACAGTTATGTCAAGATATAACTGGTTAACCAGTGTTATAAGTGGGAACACAGTGTTACAGTGATTTGTCAGGCTTTATGTCAGTGTGAATACATGGATCGGTATGCTATTGCTACTACTGAGTGAATTTCAGTATGTGTGCATCTCATTGACTGTTCTTGTGTAAAGGGTATTGCATTAAATTGAAGGTGTCACTCATAAACAATAAACTGAACAGAAGCAATAAATATTCTCTACACTCCTTATGTCAGCATTATGTCAGCATTATGTCAGCGTTATGTCAGTGTTATGTCAGCGTTATATCAGTGTTAAGCCAGTGTTATGTCAGTGTTAAGCCAGTGTTATGTCAGTGTTAAGCCAGTGTTATGTCAGTGTTATGTCAGTGTTATGTCAGTGTTATGTCAGTGTTATGTCAGTGTTATATCAGTGTTATGTCAGTGTTAAGCTAGTGTTAAGCCAGTGTTATATCAGTGTTATATCAGTGTTATATCAGTGTTATGTCAGTGTTATATCAGTGTTATGTCAGTGTTATGTCAGTGTTAAGCCAGTGTTATGTCAGTGTTAAGCCAGTGTTATGTCAGTGTTATATCAGTGTTATGTCAGTGTTATATCAGTGTTATGTCAGTGGTATATCAGTGTTATGTCAGTGTTATATCAGTGTTATGTCAGTGCTATATCAGTGTTATGTCAGTGTTATATCAGTGTTATGTCAGTGCTATATCAGTGTTATGTCAGTGTTATATCAGTGTTAAGCCAGTGTTATGTCAGTATTATGTCAGTGTTATGTCAGTGTTAAGCCAGTGTTATGTCAGTGTTAAGCCAGTGTTATGTCAGTGTTATATCAGTGTTATGTCAGTGTTATATCAGTGTTATGTCAGTGGTATATCAGTGTTATGTCAGTGTTATATCAGTGTTATGTCAGTGCTATATCAGTGTTATGTCAGTGTTATATCAGTGTTATGTCAGTGCTATATCAGTGTTATGTCAGTGTTATATCAGTGTTAAGCCAGTGTTATGTCAGTATTATGTCAGTGTTATGTCAGTGTTAAGCCAGTGTTATGTCAGTGTTAAGCCAGTGTTATGTCAGTGTTATATCAGTGTTATGTCAGTGTTATATCAGTGTTATGTCAGTGGTATATCAGTGTTATGTCAGTGTTATATCAGTGTTATGTCAGTGCTATATCAGTGTTATGTCAGTGTTATATCAGTGTTAAGCCAGTGTTATGTCAGTATTAAGCCAGTGTTATGTCAGTGTTAAGCCAGTGTTATGTCAGTGTTATATCAGTGTTATGTCAGTGTTATATCAGTGTTATGTCAGTGTTATGTCAGTGTTAAGCCAGTGTTATGTCAGTGTTATATCAGTGTTATGTCAGTGTTATATCAGTGTTATGTCAGTGTTATATCAGTGTTATGTCAGTGTTATGTCAGTGTTATGTCAGTGTAATATCAGTGTTATATCAGTGTTATGTCAGTGTTATGTCAGTGTTAAGCCAGTGTTATGTCAGTGTAATTCAGTGTTATGTCAGTGTTATATCAGTGTTATGTCAGTGTTATATCAGTGTTAAGCCAGTGTTATGTCAGTATTAAGCCAGTGTTATGTCAGTGTTAAGCCAGTGTTATGTCAGTGTTATATCAGTGTTATGTCAGTGTTATATCAGTGTTATGTCAGTGTTATGTCAGTGTTAAGCCAGTGTTATGTCAGTGTTATATCAGTGTTATGTCAGTGTTATATCAGTGTTATGTCAGTGTTATATCAGTGTTATGTCAGTGTTATGTCAGTGTTATGTCAGTGTAATATCAGTGTTATATCAGTGTTATGTCAGTGTTAAGCCAGTGTTATGTCAGTGTAATTCAGTGTTATGTCAGTGTTATATCAGTGTTATGTCAGTGTTATATCAGTGTTATGTCAGTGTTATGTCAGTGTTAAGCCAGTGTTATGTCAGTGTTAAGCCAGTGTTATGTCAGTGTTATATCAGTGTTATGTCAGTGTTATATCAGTGTTATGTCAGTGTTATATCAGTGTTATGTCAGTGTTATATCAGTGTTAAGCCAGTGTTACGTCAGTGTTAAGCCAGTGTTATGTCAGTGTTATATCAGTGTTACGTCAGTGTTAAGCCAGTGTTATGTCAGTGTTATATCAGTGTTATGTCAGTGTTATATCAGTGTTATGTCAGTGTTATATCAGTGTTATGTCAGTGTTATAGCAGTGTTAAGCCAGTGTTATGTCAGTGTTAAGCCAGTGTTATGTCAGTGTTATATCAGTGTTATGTCAGTGTTATGTCAGTGTTATGTCAGTGTTAAGCCAGTGTTATGTCAGTGTTATATCAGTGTTATGTCAGTGTTATGTCAGTGTTAAGCCAGTGTTATGTCAGTGTTATGTCAGTGTTATGTCAGTGTTAAGCCAGTGTTATGTCAGTGTAATTCAGTGTTATGTCAGTGTTATATCAGTGTTATGTCAGTGTTAAGCCAGTGTTATGTCAGTGTAATTCAGTGTTATGTCAGTGTTAAGCCAGTGTTATGTCAGTGTAATTCAGTGTTATGTCAGTGTTATGTCAGTGTTATGTCAGTGTTATGTCAGTGTTATGTCAGTGTTAAGCCAGTGTTATATCAGTGTAATTCAGTGTTATGTCAGTGTAATTCAGTGTTATGTCAGTGTTAAGCCAGTGTTATGTCAGTGTAATTCAGTGTTATGTCAGTGTAATTGTGCCAAATGTAACATGTAAATATGATCCTATACCGCACGTGTTTCAAACAGGAGATTGACGTATATGTGTGTCATGTTTGTGTCTGTTAATCTCCAGAAAGGTGCCATGCTGTTGGGGGTCCGTGGATGAGCCCCCCTTTCAGGAAGCATGACGTCGCCAGGAGACAGAGGTGCACTGGTGGAGAGGGGATACATCCCCCTGGACATTGACAATGTCCACATGCTTCTGCAGGGTCAGTGACTCTCTGTGTGCCTTCCTCTTTCTCTCTTTCTCCCTGATTCTCTTTCTCTCTTTCTCCCTGATCCTCTTTCTCTCTTCCTCCCTGATTCTCTGTCCCTCTTTTTGCTTTTCTACTCTACTCCCCCTTGACTCTGTGTTCCTTTTGTTGTTTAAACAATAAAGTTGATGTAGTGTTGGAAAGCAGCTCTGTGGACATATTGTACATGAGGAGAAAACAATCTAGTTATTCATGTCTTAACATTTGAGTTAACGTGTTTTAGTTTCTGAGGCAACCTAATATTCATCATAATAATAAGGATTTTCTCACACCCAGGGGAAATTTCACAATCGTATTAACTTCTCTCACTCCAACCTGTGCCTGTTCGGTCCTGTTTTGGCTCAAAGTAGTCACTTTGGGATGTGTTGTGTTTACTGTTGAAATGTAAACCCAATGAGATATGAGTCATATGTCAAACAGTCATCCAAATGGGATGGAATTCAGTAGTGGGTCGTGAAATGTCATGTTGCATGCCTATGAAGCCACTGTCTCCAAAGGCATCTCACAGTTTTACATACAATAGCAGAGACTATTCACTTTGTGGTTTGAATTACTATATATGACCTGTGCTTTTGTTTTCTCATCTTTTCCTGTAAGGGTTTTTCTCTTATTTGGTTGCTAGTATAGAACATTTGTTGATTAACTATCAGTTTTCATTGGCAGAGGAGAGGGTAATCGAGAGGTTGATTTGGTCTCCTCTGTTGACCTTGGGCATGGCACAGAGACTTCTCGTCTTGTATGTTGGCACTGTATACAGGTATTCTTCCTAGGGGGATAAATATGACACTGCCTCTCTGACTATCTGCCTTGTCCCTGTCCTTATGCCCCTTTTCTCTCTCTCTCTCTCTCTCTCTCTCTCTCTCTCTCTCTCTCTCTCTCTCTCTCTCTCTCTCTCTCTCTCTCTCTCTCTCTCTCTCTCTCTCTCTCTCTCTCTCTCTCTCTCTCTCTCTCTCTCTCTCTCTCTCTCTCTCTCTCTCTCTCTCTCTCTCTCTCTCTTTCTCTCTCTCTCTCTCTCTCTCTCTCTCTCCTCTCTCTCTCTCTCTCTCTCTCTCTCTCTCTCTCTCTCTCTCTCTCTCTCTCTCTCTCTCTCTCTCTCTCTCTCTCTCTCTCTCTCTCTCTCTCTCTCTCTCTCTCTCTCTCTCTCTCTCTCTCTCTCTCTCTCTCTCTCTCTCTCTCTCTCTCTCTCTCTCTCTCTCTCTCTCTCTCTCTCTCTCTCTCTCTCTCTCTCTCTCTCTCTCTCTTTCTCCACTTTCTTTCTCCTTTTACTTGTGTGTTGAGTGCCATTATAGAGAGGCCATCAGCAGTACTATTTCAGACCCACGACTGTTGCTCTGTTAACCTTATTTAGAAACAACTGTTTCTGGATCTGTTTTTCACAGCTATGCAATTACCAGCTTGTAAAATAATGGTCTGAACGTCTGTTTTTCTTTGCATATTTGGAGTCGTAGCGATACAAGAATGCAGCTAAATATAGTTCACATGTTCACAACTCACTGATATTCTCACACATTTCTCGTTAGGCCGTGGTCAATTCCTAGACTTAGATTAGCAAGAACAGGATTACACAGGACATTTCCTAGAAAGTAATAGAAATCCAAGCTGGGAAAAATATGCAGACTATAATGTTTTCCGTTTCCCCTCCCCGTGGAACTTTGAGGGACAAGGAGAGTCCTGATGGATGAACACTATTTACATACGGCTGCAGTGTGATGGGATCTTACTCATAAATCTCTTCACGTTTTGTTATACATACATCTACTGTATGTACAGTGGCAGTAGAACGGGAAGCACTTCCCCTCCTTTGAATGTGAGCGACGAGTTGAGTTAGAAGAGGTTCTCCACTGTTTGCTTAGCTCTCCCACTCTCAGACTGTAGGCAACAACAGCTTTCATCACAGACTGTCCCATGTCCAGGGATATCTAGAGATACACATAATGGACGTTGTATCATCAGATAGATAAAATCATTAATGATCTAAAGCAGGTAATGCAGCACCCCTCTTTGATGTACTCTTCTCTTTTGTGATGGCACTTGGAGGACGACTTGAGAAGCAGGTTTTGTTTGGGCAGGCGGGACCAAATCCATCACGCCTTAACTTTTTGGATGGGTGGAGCTGAGGTGATACCATTCACCTGCCTCCCCAGGAGGCGCAGCACAGCAGGCTGGCAGGGTGATTGGTGGTTATACAGAATCCACTCACCAACGAACTTCGCATTCCATTGATACATTTCCCATTGGATCCCATAGCTGCTTGTCGTTGCTCTTGTAGAATAACTCACATCCCAGACAAAGGATGGTATCTTGTGTATGCAAACCATGCTTATACAGCAGCAGAAAGAAGAGATTTAGCTTCTTTGTTCAATTTTCTATTTTTTTCTTGTCTGATGCAGCACTGATGTTCACATCATGAGTGAGTACATTGACATTAGTTTGTATGGCTGTTACATTTCTGAAATCTGTGATTTCTGGGGGTTGAACTGTTCTCGAGCAAAGAGCAAATAATGTATTGGAAAACAGAATATATTAGTCTACTTGTTACAACTGTCATACTTCAACATAATGCTTTGTCAGCTGTTCATTTGACCAAATACCTGACCTTGTCAGATGAGACTGGTTCTCAGGCCAGATCAGGTCTCTTTTTGTTGTGATTGTGTGTCAGATATCAATTCCTTTATGACCGCCCAATTACAGTTTAAAATGAAATTTTCTTCAGAACATTTACATTTACATTTACATTTAAGTCATTTAGCAGACGCTCTTATCCAGAGCGACTTACAAATTGGTGCATTCACCTTATGACATCCAGTGGAACAACCACTTTACAATAGTGCATCTAAATATTTTAAGGGGGGAGGGGGTGAGAAGGATTACTTTATCCTATCCTAGGTATTCCTTAAAGAGGTGGGGTTTCAGGTGTCTCCGGAAGGTGGTGATTGACTCCGCTGTCCTGGCGTCGTGAGGGAGTTTGTTCCACCATTGGGGAGCCAGAGCAGCGAACAGTTTTGACTGAGCTGAGCGGGAACTGTACTTCCTCAGTGGTAGGGAGGCGAGCAGGCCAGAGGTGGATGAACGCAGTGCCCTTATTTGGGTGTAGGGCCTGATCAGAGTCTGGAGGTACTGAGGTGCCGTTCCCCTCACAGCTCCGTAGGCAAGCACCATGGTCTTGTAGCGGATGCGAGCTTCAACTGGAAGCCAGTGGAGAGAGCGGAGGAGCGGGGTGACGTGAGAGAACTTGGGAAGGTTGAACACTAGACGGGCTGCGGCGTTCTGGATGAGTTGTAGGGGTTTAATGGCACAGGCAGGGAGCCCAGCCAACAGCGAGTTGCAGTAATCCAGACGGGAGATGACAAGTGCCTGGATTAGGACCTGCGCCGCTTCCTGTGTGAGGCAGGGTCGTACTCTGCGGATGTTGTAGAGCATGAACCTACAGGAACGGGCCACCGCCTTGATGTTAGTTGAGAACGACAGTTTGTTGTCCAGGATCACGCCAAGGTTCTTAGCGCTCTGGGAGGAGGACACAATGGAGTTGTCAACCGTGATGGCGAGATCATGGAACGGGCAGTCCTTCCCCGGGAGGAAGAGCAGCTCCGTCTTGCCGAAGTTCAGCTTGAGGTGGTGATCCGTCATCCACACTGATATGTCTGCCAGACATGCAGAGATGCGATTCGCCACCTGGTCATCAGAAGGGGGAAAGGAGAAGATTAATTGTGTGTCGTCTGCATAGCAATGATAGGAGAGACCATGTGAGGTTATGACAGAGCCAAGTGACTTGGTGTATAGCGAGAATAGGAGAGGGCCTAGAACAGAGCCCTGGGGGACACCAGTGGTGAGAGCGCGTGGTGAGGAGACAGATTCTCGCCACGCCACCTGGTAGGAGCGACCTGTCAGGTAGGACGCAATCCAAGCGTGGGCCGCGCCGGAGATGCCCAACTCGGAGAGGGTGGAGAGGAGGATCTGATGGTTCACAGTATCGAAGGCAGCCGATAGGTCTAGAAGGATGAGAGCAGAGGAGAGAGAGTTAGCTTTAGCGGTGCGAAGCGCCTCCGTGATACAGAGAAGAGCAGTCTCAGTTGAATGACTAGTCTTGAAACCTGACTGATTTGGATCAAGAAGGTCATTCTGAGAGAGATAGCGGGAGAGCTGACCAAGGACGGCACGTTCAAGAGTTTTGGAGAGAAAAGAAAGAAGGGATACTGGTCTGTAGTTGTTGACATCGGAGGGATCGAGTGTAGGTTTTTTCAGAAGGGGTGCAACTCTCGCTCTCTTGAAGACGGAAGGGACGTAGCCAGCGGTCAGGGATAAGTTGATGAGCGAGGTGAGGTAAGGGAGAAGGTCTCCGGAAATGGTCTGGAGAAGAGAGGAGGGGATAGGGTCGAGCGGGCAGGTTGTTGGGCGGCCGGCCGTCACAAGACGCGAGATTTCATCTGGAGAGAGAGGGGAGAAAGAGGTCAGAGCACAGGGTAGGGAAGTGTGAGCAGAACCAGCGGTGTTGTTTGACTTAGCAAACGAGGATCGGATGTCGTCGATCTTCTTTTCAAAATGGTTGACGAAGTCATCTGCAGAGAGGGAGGGGGGGGGGGAGGAGGATTCAGGAGGGAGGAGAATGTGGCAAAGAGCTTCCTAGGGTTAGAGGCAGATGCTTGGAATTTAGAGTGGTAGAAAGTGGCTTTAGCAGCAGAGACAGAGGAGGAAAATGTAGAGAGGAGGGAGTGAAAGGATGCCAGGTCCGCAGGGAGGCGAGTTTTCCTCCATTTCCGCTCGGCCTTCCGGAGCCCTGTTCTGTGAGCTCGCATTGAGTCGTCAAGCCACGGAGCGGGAGGGGAGGACCGAGCCGGCCTGGAAGATAGGGGACATAGAGAGTCAAAGGATGCAGAAAGGGAGGAGAGGAGGGTTGAGGAGGCAGAATCAGGAGATAGGTTGGAGAAGGTTTGAGCAGAGGGAAGAGATGATAGGATGGAAGAGGAGAGAGTAGCGGGGGAGAGAGAGCGAAGGTTGGGACGGCGCGATACCATCCGAGTAGGGGCAGTGTGGGAAGTGTTGGATGAGAGCGAGAGGGAAAAGGATACAAGGTAGTGGTCGGAGACTTGGAGGGGAGTTGCAATGAGGTTAGTGGAAGAACAGCATCTAGTAAAGATGAGGTCGAGCGTATTGCCTGCCTTGTGAGTAGGGGGAAGGTGAGAGGGTGAGGTCAAAAGAGGAGAGGAGTGGAAAGAAGGAGGCAGAGAGGAATGAGTCAAAGGTAGACGTGGGGAGGTTAAAGTCGCCCAGAACTGTGAGAGGTGAGCCGTCCTCAGGAAAGGAGCTTATCAAGGCATCAAGCTCATTGATGAACTCTCCGAGGGGACCTGGAGGGCGATAAATGATAAGGATGTTAAGCTTGAAAGGGCTGGTAACTGTGACAGCATGAAATTCAAAGGAGGCGATAGACAGATGGGTAAGGGGAGAAAGAGAGAATGACCACATGGGAGAGATAAGGATCCCTATGCCACCACCCCGCTGACCAGAAGCTCTCGGGGTGTGCGAGAACACGTGGGCGGACGAAGAGAGAGCAGTAGGAGTAGCAGTGTTATCTGTGGTGATCCATGTTTCTGTCAGTGCCAAGAAGTCGAGGGACTGGAGGGAGGCATAGGCTGAGATGAACTCTGCCTTGTTGGCTGCAGATCGGCAGTTCCAGAGGCTACCGGAGACCTGGAACTCCACGTGGGTCGTGCACGCTGGGACCACCAGATTAGGGTAGCAGCGGCCACGCGGTGTGGAGCGTTTGTATGGTCTGTGCAGAGAGGAGAGAACAGGGATAGACAGACACATAGTTGACAGGCTACAGAAGAGGCTACGCTAATGCAAGGAGATTGGAATGACAAGTGGACTACACGTCTCGAATGTTCAGAAAGTTAAGCTTACGTAGCAAGAATCTTATTGACTAAAATTATTAAAAATGATACAGTACTGCTGAAGTAGGCTAGCTGGCAGTGGCTGCGTTGTTGACTTTGTAGGCTAGCTGACAGTGGCTGCGTTGTTGACACTACACTAATCAAGTCGTTCCGTTGAGTGTAGTAGTTTCTACAGTGCTGCTATTCGGGGGCTAGCTGGCTAGCTAGCAGTGTTGATTACGTTACGTTGCGTTAAAAGAACGACAATAGCTGGCTAGCTAACCTAGAAAATCGCTCTAGACTACACAATTATCTTTGATACACAGACGGCTATGTAGCTAGCTATGTAGCTAGCTACGATCAAACAAATCAAACCGTTGTGCTGTAATGAAATGAAATGAAAAATGTGATACTACCTGTGGAGCGAAGCGGAATGCGACCGGGTTGTTGAGTGCGGAAGTTCTATTCAGTAGACGTTGGCTAGCTGTTGGCTAGCTAGCAGTGTCTAGCTAGCTAACCTCGGTAAATTAAGATAATCACTCTAAGACTACACGCTCTAAACTACACAATTATCTTGGATACGAAGACAGCAAAGACAACTATGTAGCTAGCTAACACTACACTAATCAAGTCGTTCAGTTGAGTGTAATAGTTTCTACAGTGCTGCTATTCGGTAGACGGTGGACGTTTGCTAGCTGGCTAGCTGCTGGGCAGATAGCAGTGTAGACTACGTTAGGACGACGAAATACGAAGTTGCAATAGAAGTGCTGACTGTTTCACTTTGTTGTCCTCTTTCTTTTCCTTTAACTTCTGTCCTTCTTTTGTCCTTATTTTGTCTTCCTTTCTTCTGTTAACTAGATATTTTTTGTTGTTATTCTTTGTAAGCTAGCTAGCTTCTTCCAGAACATACACTACCATGCAAAAGTTTGGGTTGACTTAGAAATGTCCTTGTTTTGAAAGAACAGCACATTTTTTGTCCATTAAAATACCATCAAAGTGATCAGGAATACAGTGTAGACATTGTTAATGTTGTAAATGACCATTGTTGCTGGAAACAGGTGACTTTTTTATGGAATATCTACATAGCTGTACAGTGGCCCATTATCAGCAACCATCACTCCTGTGTTCCAATGGCACGTTGTGTTAGCTAATCCAAGTTTATAATTTTAAAAGGCTAATTGATCATTAGAAAACCCTTTTGCAATTATGTTAGCATAGCTGAAAACGATGTTCTGATCAAAGAATCAATAAAACTGGCCATATTTAGACTAGTTGAGTATCTGGAGCATCAGTATTTGTGGGTTCAATTACAGGCTCAAAATGGCCAGAAACAAAGAACTGTCTTCTGAAACTCGTCAGTCTATTCTTGTTCTGAGAAATGAAGGCTATTCCATGTGAGAAATTGCAAATAAATTTAAGATCTTGTACAACGCTGTGTACTACTCCCTTCACAGAACAGCGCAAACTGGCTCTAACCAGAATTTAAAGAGGAGTGGGAGGCCACGGGGCGCAACTGAACAAGAGGACAAGTGCATTAGAGTGTCTAGTTTGAGAAACAGACGCCTCACAAGTCCTCAACTGGCAGCTTCAATAAATAGTACACGCAAAACACCAGTCTCAACGTCAACAGTGAAGACTCCGGGATGCTGGCCTTCTAGGCAGAGTTGCAAAGAAAAAGGCATATTGCAGACTGGCCAATAAAAATAAAAGATTAAGATGGGTAAAAGAACACAGACACTGGACAGAGAAACTCTGCCTGGTTCCATTTTCTCTGTTTGTTTCTGTTTGGTTACGAGAGTAAATGGTAAACAGTTTCTGTTGCAAAACGTTTCGCAACGGTATGCAGTTAACCTCTTGCTCCTACCTGACACGCAGGCGTCCCATCTAGACATCTGGAAATTCAAATGCGCTACGCTAAATGCTAATAGTACTAGTTAAAACTCAAACGTTCATTAAAATACACATGCAGGGTATTGAATTAAAGCTACACTCGTTGTGAATCCAGGCAACAAGTCAGATTTTTAAAATGCTTTTCGGCGAAAGCATGAGAAGCTATTATCTGATAGCATGTAACACCCCAAAAGACCCGCAGGGGACGTAAACAAAATAATTAGCATAGTCGTACGCTACACAACCCGCACAAATAAAATATAAAACATTCATTACCTTTGACCATCTTCTTTGTTGGCACTCCTAGATGTCCCATAATCACTATTGTTCTTTTATTTTTTATTAAATCGGTCCATATATAGCCTAGATATCGATCTATGAAGACTGTGTGATAAACGAAAAAAATAGCGTCTTATAACGTAACGTTATTTTTAAAATGAAGAAAGTCGACGATAAACTTTCACAAAACACTTCGAAATACTTTTGTAATGCAACTTTAGGTATTAGTAAACGTTAATAAGCGATCAAATTGATCACGAGGTGAAGTATATTCTTTAGCTTTCTGTCTGGAAATAATGTCCGGGTAAATTTCAACCAAAATATCCGGTCGGAGACTTGAACAAATGGCTTGTCTCTTCTTTGTTTGACCAAGAAACAAAGCCTAGGCAAATGACAAGACTGTTGACATCGCGTGGAAGCTGTAGGTATTGCAACCTCAGCCCCATTTATTGTGGTTCGTCTTTATCAATGGGTTGAAGTGGCGGATGGATATATATTTCCATTTTCAGTGATCAGATTTTCCTGGGCTTTTCGATGAAACGCACGTTCTGTTATAGTCACAGCCGTGATTTAACCAGTTTTATAAACGTCTGAGGGTTTTCTATCCACACATACTAATCATATGCATATACTATATTCCTGGCATGAGCAGCAGGGCGCTGAAATGTTGCGCGATTTTTAACAGAATGTTCGAAAAAGTAGGGGGTAGGAGTAACAGGTTAATGAATACAGCCCAGCTACTGTACCTTAATTGTGTGTCTATGTAGAGCAGGTTGAAAACAACATTGCTCAAAAAGGCTGTGGCTTCAGTCATTTGGAAAGTTGTTTTTTAAAACTGATTGGCAAACCAGCAAGTGTGTGCCAACTCTCGGGTTTCTTCTTCTTGACACGCCAATTGTTGAACTTCTCAGCAGTTATCATGAAAGATTTGTTTCACAGATGTTTGTTGAATGCTCATATGGAAGGCATCCACCTATATTTGCAACTGTTAGAATATGTTTGAAAGTTTAAAATCGACCATTTCTATTTTTCTAATAATAATAATATATTTATTTGTTATAGTGCTTTTTATACAGAATGTAAAGTCGCTTTAAAAACACAAAAATTAATTCAGGGTGCTGGCAATTGATGGGAGATGGTCTTCCACAGCAGGTAGCCTAGCAGTTAATAGCTGTGGGCCAGTAACCGAAAGGTCGCTGGTTCGAATCCCTGAGCCAACTTGGTGGGGGAAAAAATCTGCCAATGTGCCCTTGGGCAAGGCACTTAACCCTAATTTCTCATGTAAGTCACTCTGAATAATAGCATCTGCTAAGTAACTAAAATGTCAAATGTAAATAATGATCAAGTCAAATCAAACTTTATTTGTCACATGCGCCGAATACAACAAGTGTAGACTTTACCATGAAATGCTTATTTACAAGCCCTTAACCAACAGTTCAGTTCAAGAAGAAGAAAATATTTACCAAGTAGACTAAAATAAAAAGTTATAATAAAAAGTAACACAATAAGAATAACAAGGCTCTATACAGGGGGCACCGGTACCGAGTCAGTGTGCAGGGGTACAGGCTAGTTGAGGTAATCTGTACATGTAGGTGGGGGCGAAGTGACTATGCATAGGTAACAAACAAACAGCGAGTAGCAGCAGTGTACGGGGAGTGAGGGTGTGTTAATGTAAATTGTCTGGTGGTGATTTTTATGAATTGTTCAGTGGTCTAATGGCTTGGGGTTAGAAGCTGTTGAGGAGCCTTTTGGTCCTAGACTTGGAACACTTGAACGCTGAGCTGTAGTCAATGAACAGCATTCTCACATAGGTGTTGCTTTTGTCGAGGTGAGAAAGGACGGTGTGGAGTGCGATTCCGTCATCTGTGGATCTGTTGGGGAGCCATGTGAATTGTAGTGGGTCTAGGGTGTCCGGGAGGATGCTGTTGATGTGAGCCATGACCAGCTTTTCAAAGCACTTTATGGCTACCGAAATGAGTGCCACAAGGCGGTAATCATTTTGGCAGGTTCCCTTCGCTTCCTTGGGCACAGGGACTATGGTGGTCTGATTGAAACATGTAGGTATCACAGACTCAGTCAGGGAGAGGTTGAAAATGTCAGTGAAGACACTTGACAGTTGGTCCACGCATGCTTTAAGTACACGTCCTGGTAATCCGTCTGGCCCAGAGGCTTTGTGAATGTTGACCTGTTTAAAGGTTTTGTTCACATCGGCTACCGAGAGCGTTATCACACAGTCATCCAGAACAGCTGGTGCTCTCGTGCATGCTTCAGTATCGCTTGCCTCGAAGCGAGCATAAAAGGCATTTAGCTCGTCTGGTAGGCTCGCGTCACTGGGCAGCTCGAGTCCGGGTTTCCCTTTGTAGTCCATAATTGTTTTCAAGCCCAGCCACATCCGACGAGCGTCAGAGCCGGTATAGTAGGATTCAGTCTTAATCCTGTATTGACGATTTGCTTGTTTGATGGTTCGTCTGAGGGCATAGCCGGATTTCTTACAAGCATCTGGATTAGTCTCCCGCTCCTTGAAAGCGGCAGGTCTAGCCTTTAGCTCGATGCGGATGTTGCAATTCAGAAAATGAATAGTTTGAGTGGAAGTGACTTCGATGGTACGGCCAGGGAGGGAGAAACATCAGTCAGACAGGCAGGCCCGGAGCTTTTCATCAGGGACCTGTCTATGAAGTTCACAGCTAGGCTTACTCATCCTCTGTAGGTAGGCTGGAAAATCCACCACCGAATGTGTAGCACCCACCTGGGTGCTGCTTTGGCAGCTATAAGCACCTGAGAGACCACCACACCTCGGCAGTAATCAGTAACAGTCTCCAACGAGGCGAGCCTCTGTCATCCCCTCACACCACAGTCCACATCCTTCCAGAAACAGGAATAGACCTGAGTCACACACTTGGAGCAGGTCCTTATAATTAACATTAGACACCGACTGGAGCCAAGACTGGCCTTCTGTAAAACAGCTTAATGGGTCTATCAGTCTCTGTACTTTTATCACAGAGCTCAGTAGAAAAGACTGGGATGACTTGGATAGGGGCTTACCATGGAGTAGTTAGTGGTGCGCTATAGTACAGGGGGCCTACATCAAGTGGGCTAGAAAGTGCAAGTATCAGATGAACACATCAACATTCTGATATCAAGGACCTATTTTGAAGACAGTTGAAGGTATAGAAGATCTGTCACAGAGGAAGTGGAATATACTATGTTTGAGGTGTTTGTGAGAAGCTTGGGGATAGTTGGCTAATGTTGGGATGCTTCACTCAGTCATGGACCTGATGGACTTTGTAGAGATATATAATGGTGAGTGGGCCTCTGCCAGTAAAGCTGGAAGTCTATATTTTTGAACTTTATTTAACTCGGCAAGTCAGTTAGGAACAAATGATTATTTTCAATGACGGCCTAGGAACAGTGGGTGAACTGCCTTGTTCAGGGGCAGAACAACAGATTGTTTACCTTGTCAGCTTGGGGATTTGATCTTGCAACCATTTGGGTTACTAGTCCGACGCTCTAATCACTAGGCTACCTGGCCGATGTAACTGTAAATGGGTAAGAGGGAAGTTATTGGATGTGTTCAGCAGCATGTTAGACACGTGACCATGATTGTGGCGTATTTAAAAAGCTAGGAACCCTCTGGCAGCACCTTGAGCCTTACTGAAGGCTTGTATATTAAAGAAAACGTATTGCTGCTATATTTCAGGATTTGTATGCATCACATATGTACTCTTGGGTGTTTATTTATGTAAAATATGATACAATATTGTCATATTTCTTTTGCCTCTCCCTTTCATAGTGGAGCAAGAGCAAATTCAGAAGAGAACCTTCACCAACTGGATCAATGCTCAGCTCTCAAAGGTAACACTGTCTGCAATACTGTATGTCTTCCACTAGCACGCCTCACTCACTCACTCACTCACTCACTCACTCACTCACTCACTCACTCACTCACTCACTCACTCACTCACTCACTCTCACTCACTCACTCACTCACTCATTCTCACTCACTCACTCACTCACTCACTCACTCACTCACTCACTCACTCACTCACTCACTCACTCACTCACTCACTCACTCACTCACTCACTCACTCACTCACTCACTCACTCACTCACTCACTCATCCACCTGGAGAGAAGGGTTGTGTTGATCTCCTGCTCATGGTAGAGGTCAGTTGTGCATGCGTCAGGGGAGGGGCAGGGTGGAATCATGTAAATATAGCCCCTTGGAGCGTGGTTTAGAGAGCACACACAGACAGACAGCAACAGAAGTCCCCCCTAGCCCTCCCACCCCGTGGAGTCTGGCCAGCACTCAAAATCAAATCAAATGTATTTATATAGCTCTTCGTACATTAGCTGATATCTCAAAGTGCTGTACAGAAACCCAGCCTAAAACCTCAAACAGCAAGCAATGCAGGTGTTGAAGCACGTTGGCTAGGAAAAACTCCCTAGAAAGGCCAAAACCTAGGAAGAAATCTAGAGAGGAACCAGGCTATGAGGGGTGGGTCCTCTTCTTGCTGTGCTGGGTGGAGATTATAACAGAACATGGTCAAGATTTTCAAATGTTCATAAATGACCAGCATGGTCAAATAATAGGTCTGGGACAGGTAGCACTCCGGTGAACAGGTCAGGATTCTATAGCCGCAGGCAGAACAGTTGAAACTGGAGCAGCAGCACGGCCAGGTGGACTGGGGACAGCAAGGAGTCATCATGCCAGGTAGTCCTGAGGCATGGTCCTAGGGCTCAGGTCCTCCGAGAGAGAGAAAGAAAGAGAGAATACTTAAATTCACACAGGACACCGGATAAGAAGGAGAAGTACTCCAGATATAACAAACTGACCCTAGCCTCCCGACACATAAACTACTGCAGTATAAATACTGGAGGCTGAGACAGGAGGGGTCAGGAGACACTGTGGCCCCATCCGATGATACCCCCGGACAGGGCCAAACAGGAAGGATATAACCCCACCCACTTTGCCAAAGCACAGCCCCCACACCACTAGAGGGATATCTTCAATCACCAACTTACCATCCTGAGACAAGGCCGCGTATAGCCCACAAAGATCTCTGCCACGGCACAACCTAAGGGGGGGGGGCAACAGACAGGAAGATCACATCAGTGACTCAACCCACTCCAGTGATGCACCCCTACTAGGGACAGCATGAAAGAGCACCAGTAATCCAGTGACTCAGCCCCTGTAATAGAGGTAGAGAATCCCAGTGGAAAGAGGGGAACCGGCCAGGCAGAGACAGCAAGGGCGGTTCGTTGCTCCAGAGCCTTTCCGTTCACCTTCACACTCCTGGGCCAGACTACACTCAATCATATGACCTATTGAAGAGATGAGTCTTCAGTAAAGACTTAAAGGTTGAGACTGAGCCTGCGTCTCTCACATGGATAGGCAGACCATTCCATAAAAATGGAGCTCTATAGGAGAAAGCCCTGCCTCCAGCTGTTTGCTTAGAAATTCTAGGGACAATTAGGAGGCCTGCGTCTTGTGACCGTAGCGTACGTGTAGGTATGTACGGCAGGACCAAATCAGAGAGATAGGTAGGAGCAAGCCCATGTAATGCTTTGTAGGTTAGCAGTAAAACCTTGAAATCAGCCCTTACCTTGACAGGAAGCCAGTGTAGGGAGGCTAGCACTGGAGTAATATGATATATTTTTTTGGTTCTAGTCAGGATTCTAGCAGCCGTATTTAGCACTAACTGAAGTTTATTTAGTGCTTTATCTGGGTAGCCGGAAAGTAGAGCATTGCAGTAGTCTAACCTAGAAGTAACAAAAGCATGGATTCATTTTTCTGCATAATTTTTGGACAGAAAGTTTCAGATTTTTGCAATGTTACCGAGATGGAAAAAATCTGTCCTTGAAACAGTCTTGATATGTTCGTCAAAAGAGAGGTCAGGGTCAGAGTAACGCCGAGGTCCTTCACAGTTTTATTTGAGACGACTGTACAACCATTAAGATTAATTGTCAGATTCAACAGAAGATCTCTTTGTTTCTTGGGACCTATAACAAACACTGGGCTGAGTCAGAGTTGTGGAACCTAAGCTGTGGGTTGACATGGACCCACATACCGCTATGGATTGACATGGACCCACATACCGCTATGGGTTGACATGGATCCACATACCGCTGTGGGTTGACATACCGCTGTGGGTTGACATGGACCCACATACCGCTGTGGGTTGACATGGACCCACATACCGCTGTGGGTTGACATGGACCCACATACCGCTGTGGGTTGACATGGACCCACATACCGCTGTGGGTTGACATGGACCCACATACCGCTGTGGGTTGACATGGACCCAAAAACCGCTGTGGGTTGACATGGATCCACATACCGCTGTGGGTTGACATGGACCCACATACCGCTATGGGTTGACATGGACCCACATACCGCTATGGGTTGACATGGATCCACATACCGCTATGGGTTGACATGGATCCACATACCGCTATGGGTTGACATGGACCCACATACCGCTGTGGGTTGACATGGATCCACATACCGCTGTGGGTTGACATGGACCCACATACCGCTGTGGGTTGACATGGATCCACATACCGCTGTGGGTTGTTTAGTATTAGTCACGATGCCTTATGAAAGAGACTAACAACGGCTGTTCTGTGGTCTTGTCTCAGAGGATTCCCCCGTGCATGGTGTTGGACCTGTTCAATGATTTCCGGGACGGGTCTAAGCTGCTGGACCTGCTGGAGGTGATGAGTGGCCAGCGGATGGTAAGTCTCTATCTCTGTCACAGATTAACTCTTAACACACTCTACCGTAGATACATTACAAGTTCATTTCAAGTGAACTCTTAGAAGGCTAGTCCTAAATAGACAAGGAGCACCTGCTGTAGTGTCTCCCCCTCTTTTTCTGGGACTGTATTTCTCCTTTTCTCTTAACCCCGTACATCAGCATCAACCCTTTCCTCACAATAACTTATTTTCTATTTTTCCTCTCCTCTCCCTCATTTCATTGTAGGTATCTATGGCCCTCTGTCATCTCTTGTGCCCTTTGCCTTTATCTATGGTTCTGATGTCTGTTGTTGTCTATTGTAGAGTCGGGAGAGAGGCAGAGGCATCTTTCAGCACAGGAGCAACATTGAAACAGCCCTGTCCTTCTTGAAGAAGAAATCGGTAAGAGTCCGTTTTCGTGCTTTGGTTCCAAGCTCATGTGAGTTGCAAAGCCATTTGTGTTTAACCGCTGATAATGTTAAGCTGTCCTCCTCACACAGATCAAACTGGTCAACATTAACATTCCCGACATCATCGACGGCAAACCATCCATCATCCTAGGCTTGATCTGGACAATCATTATGCAGTATCATGTGAGTCTCAGTCAGAATCAGCTGTAATCACTCTTAGGTACTTGCTTTTATGAGAAAATGTATGCGGGAGCTACATGTCCACGGTAATACATTGTAGTTTTTGTCTATTGTTCCCGGCTGGGCTACTTTACTAAACTTCTCTCCCTGCAGATTGAGGAGCTGGCCAGCAGCCTGTCGTTCAGCTCCCGTCAGTCCTCTCTGGAGTCACTGGCCAGCCTGGACTCTCGCTCCACCCTGTCGGCCCGCTCTACTAGCAACAGCCCCGTGCCCCCCAGGGGCTCCCCCCTACACCAGCGTTTCCGCGTCTCTGCCAAGAAAGCTCTGCTGCTCTGGGTCAGGGAACAGTGCCACAAGTGAGCCCCCTTCCCTGTTTAGGCCCTCTGTTTAGGCCCTTCCTTGTTTAAGCCCTCACACCTCTCATATTCCCTGTCCAAATGAATCTCAAGATGTTATTGTTTTGGTTCCTGATGAGACCTAATGCCTCTACACAATATCGCACACATTGACATCCACTGGTGAAAGGGTGTTCTGTCTGTTGCCATTATTGCCATTATAATATAATGTGGCATCCTCCATAGGGCTGGCTGTACTCTGAATGTGAAGGACTTCAAGGCCAGTTGGCGGAGCGGTGTGCTCTTCTTGTCCATCCTGTATGCCCTGAGACCTGACCTGGTGGACCTGTCCAAGGCCAGAACCAGAACTAACCGGCAGAACCTGGAGGAGGCCTTCCGCACTGCCGAGCGCGAGCTGCGCATCCCCAGACTACTGGAGCCCGATGGTGTGTGGGTGGTGTTCACATAACCTGGGGGAGGGGTGACATCTGATGTCTAGCTCAGTTCCCTGGTTGAATCAGATATGTACTCTGTTGTTGTGCTTTTTAAGCCTCATTTACACTACCTTGCTAACATGTGAGTTTCATGTTTCATGTATCAAGGTTTGTCAAGTCTACACATTGTATTGAAATGTGTCTCTTATACGTCCACTGTGTCCACATTGTGATCAGATTAGCTGGTGCCTCCCTGTATGCACCAGGTATAAACAAGGCTTTGGAAAGCCACTTTATACTGTTTGTCTCAGCTGCTTTGGCCAAAAGTGTGAATTTCTCAAGGAACTTTTCTTGGTGTAGATGTCGATGTGAGAGACCCAGATGAGAAGTCCATCATGACCTACGTGTCCCAGTTCCTCCAGTACTCCAGGGACATGCCTGTGACAGAGGATGACATGCAGGTTTGTACCACACTGTCATCTACTCACTCTCTTTTAATGGCCTTTTATTTGAAATTATTTTCGGTCACACTGCTCCTAGCTAATCAAATCAAATGTATTTATAAAGCCCTTTTTACATCAGCAGATGTCACAAAGTACAGAAACACAGCCTAAAACCCCAAACAGCAAGCAATGCAGATGTAGAAGCACGTCCTATCTGCTCCACTTTTGTTTAGGCTTTCCTCAGGTTCACTGTGTACTGTGGCTCCTTGTTGTGACTCTTCAGCATAATCTAAATTCTTCCCACTTGAATTCTGTTTCTTTCTACCTCACCTTTTCTATTCTTCACTCTCTGTTGTATCTATTCAGATGTACTATATGACTCCTCCTAAAAGCCTCTCCCCTGTCAACCTGCCCACTCACTTCACTCCTGCCATCGCTGCCTCCCCTCTGCGCCAGGTAGCCTATCCCTCACTTTGCCTACAGCACCGTTTATTTCACCTCTCAGACTTCTGAGAAACATGCTACATCATGTGAGACATCTGAAACTAATTCCCAATCAGCACCTCTCCCACTGCTACGGAGTTCTACTTTGGTTTGAAGTTGAAAAATGACTTAAAAAACAGTTTTCTCAGTAACTAGTATGTTTTCAAACAGAAGTCATTTGTAAGTCGCTCTGGATAAGAGCGTCTGCTAAATGACTTAAATGTAAATGTAAAAATGTAAGTAATGTCTCTTGTACTACATTTTTGTGATGTCAGCGGCCTCAGGTTTGTAGTACCTCAGGGACAACTGTACACCTATACTTTACCACCAACAACGGATACCCTATACATTACTCAATATAAAATATCAATCAAACACAATGCTATCCACAATGGCAACATACCTGCAGTACAAACAAACACATGACACCTATTCCAGGCATACTAACAGAGCTGTATAGAATACTGTCTTCCTTTTGAAAACAATTTAATCACTCAAAGCCAAGATTACCTCGAAATGTCAGAGTGATTAAAGTCAGAGGGGAAAATTAGGTTGTTTTACAACCAGTTCACCCTGTTTTCCCTGTTCTGTTGCTGCCAGCCCTGAGCTACAGGAGGGTGTGTTGCTGTTCCCCACCTTAAAAATCAGAGTGGCAGTAATTATTTCCACTGAGACCAGGGTATCTCATTTCATGTCTCAGGGGACTCATGCCAGATCAGGCCCACTGTTCAGCTCATGTTTCCTGCTGTGTTTCAGGACGGCCTGAGGTTGGAGGTTCAGCATAGTTCTAGTGATCTGGATGTATAGGATAGTTCAGAAGTCATCTGAGAGACCGTGTGGTGAACTTTCAAGATCCCTTGAAGCCCAATTCCCCATGATGTGCCTTATTTATTTTTATAGGGGTTTGTTTTGAGGGATCCTTTTCTGAGATATAAGAGGATTGGAAGAGAGAGCATTCGAGTTTGTCATGTTATCTAGAATCTTCCCTGAAGCCTGAAGTACCTAGCCCCCATTCACTGTCTATCTGTCAATTCTCTGGTCAGGCTCGCCTGCTCCAACCCCTACTTATGAGATCAGCTCCTTGTCAAGAACCGGAACCCTCCAGAGCTGCTGCTGCTGCGGTAAACCCTGTTCATCTCCTCTCCTCTGCCTGGTCCCAAGGCTTCCCTCAAGGCTTCCCTCAAGGCTTCCCTCTCCCATAACTGTCTAAACAACGATCGAAAATCAGCTGTTTCATTTCACCCCTGCCTGTTTCACAGAATGCTGTTTATTTGGACACATCTTAAAAGGAAGATACATCTTAAAATCATCAACTCATGCGAGAGGGAGAGAACTTTACATACTAGAGTTGAGCTCCACCTTACTCCACCTTACCCACTAATACTTCACTTCCCATGTGAAGAGGTTCTTTGAAATGTAATCTTCAGGCTACATAGAGTGGAAAGGGCGTTTTGAAAGTTTAACGTTAGGTTATGGGTAGGGTTAGTGCTTTATTTTGGTTCATAATTTGTCTGATAACTCATTCGTCTTTTTGCTGTGACTCAAGACCACAACCAATCAGAAGACCCAGGAAGTGACCTGCTGGCTGTTGCAGGCCTATCAGGAGTTACTGGAAGGCTGGGACTCCACAGAAGGCGAGAGCTATGCAGAGAGATACCATGTATGTAGTACTGTACAGTATGTGGAGGCTGCTAGTTGGATTAAAAATGGAGTCAAGGACTGTCTATCTTTTATATAGTTTAGGGTGATACATTTGCATTCTATTCAAGTCTGATACTTAAATAGTATTAACCTCACAGCACTATCTGAGAGCTTTTCCTGTTTGCGTGCATGTGTCTGTGTGTGTGTGTCTGTGTTTGTGTGTCTCCCAGGTGTTCCAAACCTTTGTGGTGTCCTTTAACGAGCAGCGTCGCCCCGTGATGCCTCTCCTGACAGCCATGAAGCGCACCCCCCAGCTGAGTGAGGAACAGAGGAACCTCAGGGGGGCTTGGGACGCCCTCGCCGAGAAGGTCTGCTCACTCCTCACACTGGTTATCTTACACGCTAAGTCAAATCACATGATGTCCTGCAATATACTATGTAAACTATAATTATCTTGGTGTACTGATAAAGCATGATATTCCGTGTTGATGTGGTTTCGCAGTAATCATCTATTTATGCTTTTACAGTGTACACAAATATATTGTTTTTTGTGTGTGTGTGTGTGTCTGAGTATGTTTTTTTCATCTGTTTGCTTGGTTACATTTCTATGTGATTGTTCCCGATCAGCTGCGTGAGTATAAGACAGAGCTGGACCTTAGTCTGCCTGCTTCCCTGGAAATGGTGGGCCGCTGGCTGCTTAGGGCTGAGGGGGCGCTGGCTGAGGAGGAGGGGGACCCTCAGGACCACGCCCGCGCCGCCGAGGAGGCCAGGGAGAAACTGGATCTGCTCAAGGTAATATCTCACAATCTGTCAATCAACATGCATCACTAAAAAAAGTGAATTGCCTCTTAACCAACCTGTGACATTAGTCCTCTCAATCAAAATGTATATTTTTTATAGACATCCCTGGACGAGATGCCCCAACAACTTAAGAACTTTCAGAAGTTCCAGAATATGGATGAATATGGAGCCATCCTGGTGCCTACTGACAAACTGGAAGAGATGAAGAGAAGGTGTGCACTTGTCTACCTGTTTTTCCCATAACTGTAGCGTGAATGTCAGAGAGAGCCTCCAACAACCCACCTCTCTCTACCTCCTCCTCAGGTTCACCAGTGTAAGAGTCACTGCCAAGTACCATGGGATCAAACTGGAGTACCAGGAGCACCGGCACACAGTGCTGGACCTGCTGGGCCAGATCAGCAGCAAGCTCCGTGTCTGGAAGAGACCCTACATATCCCAGGAGGCTGTGCGTGTGCTGCTGCAGGACTGGCATGTGAGTAATCCAGTTTAATGACAGAGTTTGACGACTTTCTGTAGACAAGAGGCAAACTGGATTCACAATAGTATGAGTTATAGCCGGCCTATATGAAGTCATTGACTAATCTCTACATTTGTTTCCTCACAGGAGTTAGTGGTTAAACAGGACCTACCATCCTTGCTGGAGGGGGCTCTCCTTAAATTGAAGCTTGTTGCAAGCAAATATACTAGCAAATCTGCCCTAGGTAAGAAGACTGCGTGTGTGTGTGGTAATGTGTTCTGATTCAATACGTTCTGGTCCAAAATACATCGCCAAAGAAAGAACTGTGTGTACCAGTCTTTCTAATGTTCTTCGCAAATTGATTTATTGATGGTTAATTGATTGATTGATCTAAGAGAGGTTTTCCTGGCTGTTCCCCCAGCTGCAGACTCCAAATACATAATGTGCCAAGTGAAGGAGTTGGAGGAGGAGGGTGCTGTGGCTCTGGAGGGAGTGTCTACGGTGAAGAGCACTATGGGCCGTGTGCTGTCTGCCTGGGACTCCTACTGTGACTGTTACAGCTCCCTGCAGGCTTGGCTGGAGCAGGCCTCAGCCTCCCACACGCTCGCACAGAGGCCAGAGGTACAGACAGAAACCCTCCATTAATCTGCAACCTTGTCCACAATGCAGGGGTATACCATGCCTGCTCTTAACAAACCTATTGCCATTACTTCCCCACATGTGTTCCTAAAGAACAAAGTGTTCAAAATTATTATTTTGCAATAATGATGATGAGGTGTTTGTATGTTGCTTAGGTAACATCTGAGAGTATGTCAGAGTGGAGTTCCCGCCAGGCCCATCTGAATGAGGTAGGGAACTTCCTGGTCCAGCTGACTGACCCCATGACCAGCCGAGCTCTGGCAGATGACCTCTGCAAGCTCAACCTGCATTGGGCGGACTTTATCAAGATAACACAATTTGTAAGTCAGAGATAACACTTCCATTACAAAGTGAGAATGCAATGTTGTTATGCTCTCTTGTTCAATTTCGGTGAAAATTATGTTCAGTTCAAAAAAAGCTGTTATTTTGCCCCAAGGCTGTTGTAGCTGTGCCCAGCGGAGCTGCAGCCAGACCCCAAGACCTCCAGGCCCTCTTCAGAGAGGCCACCCAGATCCTGAAGGAACCTGTAGAGGCCATGTCTGGGCCCCTGAGGACCTACACGAAGAAACTACAGGTACACTGTTATTACAACATTATTACAATCCTTTGGTATACATTTTCTTCCACAACACAATGCATTTTAATGGTGCTGTCTCTTTTTACCTTGTTCAGTTCATGATGAGGAAGATAAAGGAAGTGGATATGGATGCCCTCTCCCCCTCCACAGAATGCTCAGCTGAGACTCTACAGAAACTGAAGCTGGCTTTACCTGAGGTGAGGATGATGACTTCCTTCGTATATTTACTTTAATTAAATATGAAAATAACCTTTTTTTAATGCCTACGGTCCTGTTTCTGGTCTGTGGGTTCTTAATATCGCGTGGAAAGACTACATAAACACAATCGAGCATCTGAGCAAATTACGTGAGATTTTTGTTTGCGGTAATGAATGTGTATGCTGTTTGTTTCTGTGTGTGTGTGTGTGTCTGTAGGTGATGCAGACGCTGGTTGAGGCTGAGCAGGTGTGTGTGGAGCTGCAGCACAGTGTGTCTGGTCTGGACTGCCGCCTGGCAGAGCTCCTGCACTGGGAGACAGAGGCCCGGGACCTCTACCAGATCCTGAAGGCAGGAGAACGCAGGGCTTCACGGTGCCAGGACCCCCGCGCCAGGGTAAGACTTAGACAGGGGCCAATAGTAACATACTAGACTAAGGAAAACATCATATAAGTGCCAAAGGAATAAGGTAAACAGCAGTAGCTTTACTCGAATAGTTAGCTAGCCTGGTTAGGAATGTAGAAGCAAGGTAAGTAAGCATGTTCAACACAGGGGCTAGACAAGCATTGATAGTTATGTGCTGGGTGAAGATCAGAGTATTACCTTGTTTATGAATATTGCCATTTACTTTTGTAATTTACAAGTGCTCATAGTGTTTGCTGTTCTCTCCAGGCGCTGATCTCTCGTGGGCTGCAGCTGGAGGGTCAGGTGGTGACTGAGGAGCAGGATCTGCAGGTGATGGTGATGACAGGACAGAAGAACTCTCCCCTCCAGTACCTCCTTGTCTCCGCCATGCAGGACAGAGTCAGAGCTGCCGTGGCTCAGTCACAGGCCAGTATTCCCTCTCTCTCATCTCTTATCACTTTCCTTTTTCCTTTATTGACCTTGAGAGAAATTGTGATTGACAAAGCTATCTTTGATTTAATTACAGGAGGCAGTTGGGATGCTGAGCTCTCTGGGAGCCAGAAGAGACAGAAGCCAAAGCCCCACAGAAGACCAGAACCCACCCAAGATCTTCATCCAGCCTGAAGAGGGGACTCAACCCAAACAGCCTCAATCACTCTCTCTTGCCAGGCATGCAACTCAGGCCGTTGCTCAATTAGCATCTCAGCCTGATGTGAAACCACAGCCCCAGTCCCAGCCTTCCCCTACTAAACCACAAGCTCAGGCCCAACACCCACCAATACCACAGATTATAGTCCAGGAATACACAGAGAAGAAGGCAAGTCCCAGTCCTCCACTCCTGTATTCCTATGCACAAGCTGTTACTCAGTCAAAGGGCCGAGCACAGTCACCTCCAGAGCCACAGCCACAGGTAACCCAGAAACAACCACTAGTGCAGCAACAGCCACCATCTCAACAACAGCGTCCAACTCAGCAACAAGTACTCTCTCAGCAACAAGTACTCTCTCAGCAAGTACTATTTCAACAAAAGGTTCTACCTCAACAACAAATATCTGCTCAGCAGCAGGTTCAAAGCCAGAAACAGGCCCAACAATCAGCACAAGCCCAGAAACAGACTCCATCTCAGCAACCGGAAAAGACACAGAAGCAGCCTCTAACCAAGGAAGAGATGCTGAACTGGAAGAAGCAACCTCAGGCAATGAAGAACCGACCCTGGCTCCAGAAGAAGGTCAAGGATCAGGATCAGGCTCCAGCCCAGGCTCCATCCCAAGCTCCTGCCCAGGCTCCATCCCAAGCTCCTGCCCAGGCTCCATCCCAAGCTCCTGCCCAGGCTCCATCCCAAGCTCCAGCCCAGGCTCCATCCCAAGCTCCTGCCCAGGCTCCATCCCAAGCTCCAGCCCAGGCTCCATCCCAAGCTCCAGCCCAGGCTCCATCCCAAGCTCCAGCCCAGGCTCCATCCCAAGCTCCAGCCCAGGCTCCATCCCAAGCTCCTGCCCAGGCTTCTAATCAAACACAGGCTCAACAACAGCCAGAGAAACCAATCATGTCTCAAGTCCCTGTCCAGGTAGTTCCACAGCCTGCAGGAACACCCAGGCCCCAGCCTCAGGCACAATCCAGGACTATGTTTCCTTCTCAATCACAGGCCATGGCTAGTGCTCAAGCTCTACCCCAAGCAGGGCCACAGCAAGTCCCCCAGGCATATCTTTATGGCCAGCCTCCTGCCCAATCTCTGACCCAACCCCAAGCAAAGACCAAGAGCCACACTCAACCTAAACCAACGTCCCAAGCCAAACAGCAACCCAAGACTATTATCCATGCTCCATCCCAAACCATGACTCACACTGAACCCCAGCCCATAACTCAATCTCAACCTGTGACCTACTCACAATCACAACCTGTGACCTACTCACAATCACAGATGCAGGCCATTTCTCAATCCCGGATGACTCAAGAGAAACCCCAGCCACAGGTCCAGAAACCTCAGCCACAGGTCCAGAAACCACAGCCACAGGTTCATCAACTGATGCATCCACAGTCTCAAGCTCAGGCCCAACCACATCCCCAAGCATGGGCCCCAGTCAGGCTGCCACAAACACTCACTGAGACGCACCAGCTTGGCCTGCATCCACAGGCCCAGTCTCACCCCCAGGCTCACCCACAACTCCAGGCCCAGCCTCACCCTCAAGTTCAGCCTCACCCTCAAGTTCAGCCTCAACTCCAGTCCCAGCCTCACCCTCAAGTTCAGCCTCACCCTCAAGTTCAGCCTCAACCCCGGGCCCATTCTCAACCTCATGTCCAGCCTCACCCCCAGGCACAGCCTCACCCTCATGTCCAGCCTCACCCCCCAGCTCAGCCTTATCCTCAAGTCCAGCCTGAGGCCCAGCCTCATCCTCAAGTCCAGTCGCATCCCCAGGCTCAGCCTCACCTTCAAGTTCATCCTCATCCCCAGGCCCAGCCTCAATCTCATGTCCAGACTCAACCTCAGGCCCAGCTTCACCTACAGGCCCAGCTTCACCCCCAGGCCCAGCCTTACCCTCAAGCTCAGTCTCACCCCCAGGTCCAACTTCATCCTCATCCTTATTCCTCTGCTCAGGCTCAACCCCAACAATGGGCCCCAGTCAGACCCTTCAGCCCAATTTACCCTCAGCCAAAGAGTCATCCCCAGGTAACCCCAGTCAGACCTGAACCACGGCCACAAGCCTATCCTCAGCCCATCATGGTCCAACGTCACCCTCTTCCTCAGGCTTGCCCACTAGGTCAAGCTCCACCGCAGCAATGGGCCCCAATCAGGCCAGAGCAAGCCCCCCAGGCATATCTTTATGGCCAGCCTTATGGCCAACCTCAAGCCCAAATACAGCCCCAAAGCCATGTTCAACAGCAGCCTCAGGTAAGAGCTTACAACCTTACCAATGTTAAGGCCCAGCAAGGCCAGTTCCAACAGCAGCTATGGGCCCAGCCCCATCCCCATCCTCAAATTCAACCCCAGCCATATTTCCAGCCTCAGCCACCTCCCCAGACCCAAATTCAACCAACAACCCATTTGCAGCCTCAGCCCCTCTCTCAGACTCATTCTCAGTCCCAGATCCAGACCCAGCTCAAACTTCAGCCTCAGCCCCACTCTCAACCTCATTCTCAGCCCCAGATCCAGCCCAAGTTTCAGCCTCAACCTCCCCCTCAACCACAGCCTGAGCCCCAGATCCAGATGGAGCCCAAGCCCCAGACCCATATCCAGCCTCAACCCCACTCACAGCCCCAGACCAAGCCTCAGACTCAGCCCCAGCCCATGATCCAGCCCATGCCCCAGCCCCAACCAGAGCCACCACCCCAGCCCAGTATCCAGCCCCAGACCAAACACCAGCCACCTCCCCAGCCCAATATCCAGCCTCTTCCCCAGGTCAAGCTTCAGCTCCAGCTCCAGCCTAAGACCCAGCCCCAGGTCCTTTTCGAGCCTCATCTCCTTCCCCAGTCACCACCAGATTCCCCAGAGCTCCAGATGAAACCCCCAGCTCTGGCCCAGGCCCCACCCCAGGCTTACACCGAGGCCTATGCCAAAGCTCAGGCCCTGGCCAGGAACCAGTTTGAGGAGGCCAAGCACTGCCTGCAGGAGCACATCCTGGCTGCCATTAATGTCTTCAAAGACAAACACATATCTATCGAACAAGTTTCAGTTAAGGAGGTAAGGAATTTGAATACTTTATTTTGGTTTATAGTTGTTCTAAAGCTCCGTTATTACCCAGTCTAATTGTGTTTGTGTTCCCTCAACCAGGAGACCCTGAGGACCCTGGACCCTGAGCTGTTGAAAGTGTTCCTGAGGGCAGCAGAGGGTATGGAGGCCTTCTGCACCATGCCTCAGCTCAGAGATATGGAGTTCTTCACACAGTCTGTCAGGACCCAATGGGAGGTAGGGTGTGTGTGTGTGTGTGTGTGTGTGTGTGTGTGTGTGTGTGTGTGTGTGTGTGTGTGTGTGTGTGTGTGTGTGTGTGTGTGTGTGTGTGTGTGTGTGTGTGTGTGTGTGTGTGTGTGTGTGTGTCTGTCTGTCTGTCTGTCTGTCTGTCTGTCTGTCTGTCTGTCTGTCTGTCTGTCTGTCTGTCTGTCTGTCTGTCTGTCTGTCTGTCTGTCTGTCTGTCTGTCTGTCTGTCTGTCTGTCTGTCTGTCTGTCTGTCTGTCTGTCTGTCTGTCTGTCTGTCTGTCTGTCTGTCTGTCTGTCTGTGTATTTTAGGATGTAGAGACTGTATGAATTTGTTTTGCAGATAGAAAAAGCATATCATTCTGTGTGTATGACCACCTTGTCCCTAATTATATTGAATTCATTCTACACTGCATGTCTGTGTGATATTCACTTGGATGAAAATCTGTTCTGAATCTTTTTGAATTTACTCCACTCTGTTTTGTTATTCGTATGAGCAATGAAATTCCTAACAAGTATTCTGCTGTATGTCATCAGATTAAGTTTGTGTATGCTTTTGGTTTTTGTCATCTAGGCTGTGAGAGCTGAGACAGCGGCGTTTTTGCAGCATTTACGATTTGAAATTAAGAGAAAATACTTTAACACAGCTGCCTTGCAGTGTGAGATGCACTTTAACTCAAAATTAGCATCCAAAGCGAAGGTAAAATAACTCTAACCTCACACTAACCCCATTGCATGCTCTGGTGGACAGGTGCATGAAAGAACTGGTGTCAAAACTGCATGCACATTTTTGGGGGGCCTTCTGCTCTCTATTCATCTATTGAAGTTCTATAAATGGTAACTAAGCAATATCTGCTTCCTGATGCTAGATCAGAGCATTTCATATAACTAATGGGTTGATTTGACATTTTGAAGGCGCTGACTTTTAACCCGATTTGACTGAATTACATCTTTCTGGTTCCACAAGTAGCTCTCCTCTCCCCTTTGTTGAGTTAGGATTCTGGTCCCGGGAGATGCAAGAGACAGTTATGTAGTAGGCAATAACTTCCAAAATGATACTCATCTGGGAGTTGTGGGTTGTTTACAAACACCTGTGGGTTGTTGACACCTGTTGGGTCGCCAGTGGCCGTACATCAGACACCTGTAGACTGATGACTCTCTTGCTCTCCAGGCATGTTTCTCTGCAGAGGGCAGCCTAGCCCAGGCTGGGCAGCACCTGGAGGCCCTGAAGGAGCTGTGTGACACCCTGAGCCCCGAGGATGCCCACCGTCTGGCCCAGGCTCAGCTCAGGGAGTGTGAGAAAAGACTGGCCGCCATCCAGCGTCAGTTCAGTGGGGACAGGGATACACCGCCCCCCGACACACCTGGGTGAGACACAGAGGAGAGAGACAGGATTAGGCCCATTAGACAGGATTAGGCAGCCGCCTGGGGCGGCAGATTGATGAAGGCAGCATTTTTATAGCTAAATTGACCAAGACGCACCTCCAACAACACATAACACCTAACATAATCCTGCCCAAAAACAATGACAATTTCTCTCACCCAGTGACATATGGGCTATTTAGTTGAGCACTGATGCTACCCTGTGATAAGCAGTGCCCACTCTGTCAACGGCGATGGGTGGAAAATATTTAGCTTGTCCAAGCCCCATACTCCTCTGCAGGGTGTTGTTGGAGAGACGCACTGCTGTGGCACTCAAGCAACGTTCCGTCAAAAACAGAAATAATGTAGCTTATAGACTATGGTAGAAAGAGTTTGTGGCGTTGTCTGTAGCCTACAGGCTGGAGAACACATTTATGACAATGTCACACTTTTCACATCATGGCCATTTCTACGATCAAATAACCTAACCTAGCGCCCAATCAAAAAGAAAAAGCTTTTTCGATTTGAAGATGTTAACAAACAATATATCCTAAAACAGGACAGGTTAAAATAAAATGGACAATAGAGGATAGACAATCATACTACTCGCAAATACTGTCCATTCGGGCCACACAGTGTAGGCTACACTATTCTAGTTTTGCAGGGGAGGAAGGCGGCAATTTGTTTTGTCTGCCTAGGGTGGCAGAACGACCAGGGCCGGGTCTGTGAACAAGACATTAGCTTCAAAATGTATGACTGACAATTGCAATTGTAATACATGACTGGATTGTTTTTTCAAAAAATGTCCAATAGAATTCCTCTTGACCTGGGGAAAGATCTGACCCCACAGAGGGAATCTACAGTGCAGAGTGACAAACCTCCAGGCCCAACTGAGGTAGGACCTGGTACCTATAGTACCTATGATAAAGACACATGCACTGATTTAAGAAATAATGTATCTGATCATTTCTCTTTTGTAGGTTTCACAAGTTGTTGTGAAGACAGTGGTTGTTGAGAAGAGGGTGATTGACGAGAAGGAGATTGACGAGAAGGAGATTGACAAGCAGGCAGTCAGAGACGAGGATCCTGCCAAAAAGGAGGCATTAGAAAGGTAGGCTTGCGGCTTGGTGAGTGTAAGGCTGGGTGCAAGTCTATTGTTGCCTTAATTAACTCTGTTGTTGTTGAATTACCAAACAAGGCAATGATCATTTCTTTTTTAATTCCAAAACAGTCTGGAATGTTGATGGCACTAACCAGCACTGGAAATATCACAATAAACCTCAATTGATCAGTTTCTTCATCATGCTGACTAATTTCTCCCTCAGATATGACATTACTAAGAAGTCTGTTCAGGCTCAACTCGCCAAGATCGAGCAGAATTCCCAGAGAGACCTGGCCGCTGACTCAGTCTCTCTCAAAGACCTGCACACACGTCTACAGGAGATACAGGTACACTGCATATTACTTGACCTCTTAGTTCCACGGGCCTTTTAGTTTGAAGGTTTTTGTCTTTATCTAGGAGTGATTATATTTCTTTCATCCAGACATTGTGCCAGGACACAGAGTCTCTGTGGCCTGAGTTTGGCCACCAGTGTTCTCAGAGCTCCCAGTACAGTGGGGAGAGGGGTGATGGTGGTGTGAGTGTGGAGCACGACCAAGCTGAGCTGATGAAGCAGTGGAGAGGCCAGCAGTCAGCTCTGCGTAGGAGAGGCAGCTCTCTGGGGGCAGCTCTGAGACAGGTAGACTCCACAGAGCACCACGTTGTTGACTTCTCCGAACGCCTCGACTGCTTCATCAGAGAGCCCAAGGACATCAACGCATTTACACTGGCCAACACCAACATCCTGACGGACATCAAGGTACACAATACGGCTTACCTTTAAGGGAAGAAATACCCAGTTAATATTAGGATTTTAGTTGAGTGATTGGTGTAATTTAAAGATAATAACTGGATCCTTATTAAATAAATTGTAATGTAATGTATACTATATCCCAATGATAATCACAAACTCCAACTTTCAGTACATTATCTTTATAGTCTCTCTCTCTTTTCTCAACAGGACCTGGATGAGAGCATTCAGAGAGAGCTGGACCAGCTGTCTAGTTTTGACTCTGATTCCAGTGAGATGGATCCCAGTGATCGCTCTCCTTTGACCCGTGTGGTCAAGACCCACAGAACCAGTCTAGACAAGCTGAGACAGCAAGTCCGTAAGAGCGAGGCGGCCGCCAGGGCCCTGGACCGCTTCCTCATGTCCCTGCGCACCGTAGAGCAGGACATCTCTGGAGTACAGGGTGCCCCCTGCAGTGATGCGTGGGTATTGCAGGACTGCCGCTCCAAGCTGGCCCTGATCAGGCAGAGTGTGGACAGTCTGGGGGACAAGGCCCCCCAGCTAGACTTGCTACTCCAGGGGGCCAGGCTGTCTGTGACTCGGGACGGTGCCCCAGCCTCCTGCCTGGACATGGTGTCTGCCTTGGTGTTGCGGCTTGAGGAGGCTGACTGCGGTCTGGTCAGCCAGCAGCACAGTGTCCAGAGGGAGCAGGAGATGAAGGGCCTGGGCCTGAGGAGGAGGACTCTGCTGGCGGAGCTGAGGAAGGTGCAGGAGGCAGCAGAGAGGCACGGACTAAAGGAGCCAACCATGCCTGCTGTGCAGCAGAGGTTTGTATTTGTGTTTGTGAGATGGTGGACCTTTGAGTGGTCATTATTACTTTTTTAAAGTCAGAGACTTATTCCATATTTTCTCTTTATTTAATATTTTCAGGCTGCGTGTCCTGTCTGACCTGGAGGGCCAACTGAACTCCCAGCGCTCTGAGCTCCAGAGACTCCAGGAGGCCCACTCTCAGGGCCAGGAGGGAGAAGGCAACCCCCTGGAGGAGCTGAAGACCCAGTGGGAGGACACCCAGAGAGCTGTGGCTGACAGGTGGGCAGGAAGAATAGAGGGATAAATATGTGTCTACTATCAGAGGGATAGAGTATACAGATCTGTGAATAAAGCAAACTGACAATCATACATGTTCAATAATATTGACATATATCCCAATTTTTGCTCCCTTTGCAGACAGGAACAGTGCAACATCCTGTTGGAACTACTAAAGATGTTCCAGAGCTGTCGCAGTTACTTGAGCACCACCATGCAGAAGGCGGAGCAGACCATCAGTGAGCAGGCCTCCTACATGGGCAAGGAGAACCTGCAGAGGCTTATAGCTAAGGTAACACTACTTACTGTACATACACGTCTGTCAGAGAGAAGTTGCCCCTGTATATACAGTACATAGCACTAGATGGCAGCCCACTACCTTAGATTCATTTTCAGCCTTAACAGTCTGTTATATTATAATATGTGTTTCCCCAGGTCCATGGTATAAAGCAGGATCTGAGTGGCTTGGGGACAGGCATGGAGGATATCAGGGGGGTGTGCAGACAGCTGCAGTCCCATCTGAAGAAGATCCCTGACTGTAATGAGACTCCATTTGAGGCCGAGGCTGATGGACTGGTGGACCAGTGGCTGGATGTAAGAGTAAAAAACAATACATTATATTACACTGAACTACACCACACCAAACAATGCACGCATGCCCACACACTTCACAGATTGACACGGTGTGTTTTTGGGTGACCCAGGTGACAGAGAAGACAGACTCATGCTTAGATAACCTGCGCATGGGGCTGGAGCTGTGGGACAAGCAGCTGATGTTAGGGGGAGAGGTGGACGGCTGGGCGGGGGCCAAACTTGCCCTGTTTGCAGAGAGCCACCCCTTCCAGAACGAACAGGAGATCCTGACCATAAGGGTAAGACACAAGACAATCCCTATCACAAACAACCATCCTATATCATCACCATTTAAATACTTGTCTGGTTCAGTAATGCTTGTTTGAAGTCATTAGTCTTCTACAGCAGTCTATCTGTTTTAGTGACATTGTGCCGTTTTCCTCAGGATGAGATCCATGCCCATGAGGAGAACATTGAGCGTTTCCACAAGAAGTCCATTGAGATCCAGGAGCTTCTTCAAACCCAAGAGGCCCCATTGGAGCTACAGGTGAGTTAACTAGCATAACTATTTCCAGAATACAGGTAGCTCTATTTCACAGTATTTACTGTAAACACGATACATGTTATTTTCAAAGGGTGAAATTTAGCATTGACATCTAGAATGGCAATCATTTTCAACTTAACTGACCCACCCTCCCCAACACACCCCATGTCATGTGACCCCCCCCCCACCCCCTTTTCACCTCAGGTGATGGAGACCCAGCTGAGGAAGAAGATGGATCAGGTGGACGAGCTATTCTCCGACAGCACTGATGTCTTCCAGGAGCTGATCGCTGTAAAGAGACACCTGGCAGAGAAGATGACAGAGTGCCAGTCTGCCCTGCACAACATCCAGTCCTCTCTGGGCACGCTCAGTATGCCAGGAGACCAGGCCCAGATGCAGGTACTGTACACCCTCCTCGTACTGTACAACGTCCATTAACCTAAACTCATCTGACAACTAAATGACAAAACTCACCTGTATCATTCATATGAATAGTTCAGATGACCATTTTGAATGACACAAACAAACTCCTATCCAGACAAAACATATCTACCCACATAGACCAGAATATAACCCGACTGGTCCCCGTGTTGATATTGAACATTGATTTCTGTCACGGTGTAGGATCTGTGTGAGCAGCTACAGGCCCAGGAGGAGCAGGCAGGGTCAGTGCTGAAGGAGGTGGGTCTCATGTCCAGTGTGGCCAGCCCCCAGGTGCTACAGACCCTGTCTGTAGACGGCACCAGGCTCAGAGAGAACATCTCACACACCAAATACATGATCCACCAGAAACGGGAGGAGGGAGAACAGGGCCTCATCAAGGTCATCAAAAGTAAGGATTTATTGTTAATTGGTTGTTGCTTTCATTTAAACTTAATTTAAGACCGGGGTTCTCAAACTTCTTTGGGGCCGGGGACCCCTTTTGTGATAGTTTCACTATGACTTCTGCAGTGCATAAGTCTCGAGCCCGGGGAAAGGACATTAAAAAGGGCCGCCTCTTGGCATCTGAGAAGTTTTGCAGTTTTCAAACCAATTTCCTGCCATTCTACACATTGTGTCATGGGGGCAGAGAGGTTTTGGTTGTTGTTGCAGATTTAAAGCTAATATCTTCTAATTCTACACATTTTTCCATGAGACAAATACAAAATGGTGTGTTTTCAAGCGTACATTTAGGAATAGTATTGAGTTAAAAAATATATATAATTGGTAGAGTACTGTGTATACCAATATCCCTGTGAGCCTCCCAGACCCATGTTGCCCAGGGTTAAGAATATCAATTGTCGATTAATAATATTATATTGTATTACACATTAATGGATCCCTTGGCCAAAAGTCCTTTAATATGTTTTTAGTAATATTTATAAACAAAACTAGTTTCATTCAGTGGTTACTTGGTTTAGTCAGGTATCAGTTCCCCCTATTTTTTTTCAATACTTCTTTTGTCATTTTCCCTTCTTCAGATGAGAGCCATTTGTTTGAAGAGTGGTTCCAGGACCTGCAGTTGTCTGTGAACGAGTGCTTTGAGAACCCAGTGTGTAAACAGGACGTGGAGGCCTCCATGAAAAGACTGGCTGTGAGTAGCAGGCTGGATATCACATCCTACAGAATCATCTGACTATGTAAATGGACATAAGGGGAGGATGAGTTCTGGTCTTGATCACATCTTTTGATCTGTAATCACATGGGTGAACACAGTGTTGGTCGGGATTGACTGAATTCTCTCTATTGAACATCTATTTCACTTAGAATATCCCAGTACTTTCTTGACATGACTGATACATTGCTTGAAACCCCAGCATCAGCTCTGTCTGAGTTACAATGTCTCTTTATTTTTCCTCCAGTGTTTCCTGGCGTCTAAGGATGGTGAGAAGCGTCTGGGTCAGGTGAGAGAGCACCTGGAGAGAGGCAGAGAGCAGGTTCCGCCAGAGCAGCTGGCCCACCTGAAAAGCTGGCTGGGGGAGCAGGAGAAGGAGCTGGCCACATTCAGAACCCACTGTCAGGGCAGACAGAGCCAGCTGGACACTATCCTCAGAACCCTCAACAGGTAATCACTATTACCACTAAATACTATACACTCCTATTCCTAACAGTGTTACTATACATCATTACTACTATACACTGCTGTAAGCACTGTTATTACTAGGTGGCGCCACAATGATCCTGAAGGGAGGATGTAAGCAATCGGTCATTTGACGATGGGTCATTGTCAGTCGCATGCGTCATTTTAGTCAACATGGGGTCTTTCTTGTGTTCTTCAGTCTACAGCAGGAACATGAGCGTTTCCATGACTGGCTTCAGGCCTGTGAACACAAGTCAGTGGAAGGAGAACAAGTCAACAACTTTCTCAAAGACCTCCACACAGAAAGGTGAACTGAGTTATTGCAGACTTGCTCGAGGGTTAATGTAGAGCAGTGATGTAGTGGTGTGGTGGTGTGATGTAGTGAGTAGTGGTGATACATTGTCTTCTCTGTGATCCAGTGAGAGAGTGGAGGCCCTCAGTGAGCTGTGTTCATCGGTGCGGAGGCAGGGTCTGAGAGGGGACAGCCTGCTGACTGACACTGACGACCTCCTGCGGCGCCACCGGTGCCTGGAGGCCAGACTGCAGCAGCAGGCCGAGACCCAGAGAGTCCTGGAGGAGACCAGTAGGAGGTTTGATACCCAGACTGACAGCACCAGGACCTGGGTTAGAGACCAGCAACAACGACAGCATCACCAGATCCAGAAAGAGGAGAGAATACACACAGCACAGGTATGTCAATAGGAGATGATGGAAAACTTAATTAAAAATGATTAAGAGGACTCCCTTAAGATGTTCATGTGTTTTACTCTCCAGGCCATTCTCAGTTCGAGACCTGAGGGAGACTCGAAGCTGCAGGACTTGAGGAGACGAGGTCAAAGTCTGTGTGAACATCAGGACCTGGAGGAGAGCAGGAGACGAGAGGTTCAGCAGACAGTCAGAGACATGGAGGAGGAGTGGAGGAGAGTCCTGCAGACTGCTGAGGAGACTCTTACCAAAGCTGAGATGCAGAGTGCTATCGAAGGCCAGCTGAGAGTGTTTGACTCCCAGACAGAAAGTACCAGGACCTGGGTCAGAGACCAGCAGCAGCAACTCCACTCTCTGGGCAACCAGGCCAAGACTGAGGACCAAAGACACACAGCACAGGTCAGTCTCCAGCTGCTACAGACACGTATGGTACACTGTCTGGGTGACTAACAGTGGCAGTTAGTTTAGGGTTAATGTAAGAGTCATGGCATGGGCCCTGGTTTGGGATACAGTTTTGGATATGCCTTTGGCCAGTAGTCAATTAGACATGCTTAATGTACTTATTAAAAAAATGTGTTTCTTTTCAGACCATCCTGAGCTGCAGACCTGAGGGAGACTCTAAGCTGCAGGACTTGAAGAGACGAGGTCAAAGTCTGTGTGAACATCAGGACCTGGAGGAGAGCAGGAGACGAGAGGTTCAGCAGACAGTCAGAGACATGGAGGAGGAGTGGAGGAGAGTCCTGCAGACTGCTGAGGAGACTCTTACCAAAGCTGAGATGCAGAGTGCTATCGAAGGCCAGCTGAGAGACTTGGAAACCCAGAAGGAGAACTCCAGGGTCTGGATCAAAGGCCAACATCAACGCTTACTTTCTTTGGGCAGCCAGGCCAAGACAGAGAACAGAATACAAACTGCACAGGTCAGTCTACAGTTAATGGTAGACATGGTTAGTGTTTGGGTCTGGGCTACAACAGGGCAAAGCCTAGGACTTGAGCTTAGGCTCAGTTTTGGACTGAGGTTGTTATGAATGTTTATTTTCGTGTCAAATAGCCAATTGACAACCCATCCCTTCTGGGATTAATTGCCACATTAACAAGCATTACAATAATTCACTGTGGTAATTCAATGATAATTCGTCTTCCGGTGTTCTCTGCTTAGCTCATTGAATAAAGAGTGAAAAAAATGTTAAAAGTAAAAATCGATACAAAATAGTAAATAAGGTTATCCAAACTGTAATTATACATACATATACACATTCATATATACACACACTACCATTCAAAAGTTTGGGGTCACTTAGAAATGTCCTTGTTTATGTAAGAAAAGCACATTTTTTGTCTATTAAAATAACATTAAATTGATCAGAAATACAGTGGAGACATTGTTAATGTTGTAAATGGTTATTGTTGCTGGAAACGGCAGATTTTTTATGTAACTCTGCCTAGAAGGCCAGCATCCCGGAGTAGCCTCTTCATTGTTGACGTTGAGGCTGGTGTTTTGCGGGTACTATTTAATGAAGCTGCCAGTTGAGGATGTGAGGCATCTGTTTCTCAAACTAGACACTCTAATGTACTTGTCCTCTTGCTCAGTTGTGCACCGGGGCCTCCCACTCCTTTTTCTATTCTGGTTAGGGCCAGTTTGCGCTATTCTTTGAAAGGAGTAGTAGTACCAGATCTTCAGTTTCTTGGCAAGTTCTCGCATAGAATAGTATTAATTTCTCAGAACAAGAATAGACTGACGAGTCCGGGTGGCGCAGTGGTTAAGGGCGCTGTACTGCAGCGCCAGCTGTGCCATCAGAGTCCCTGGGTTCGCGCCCAGGCTCTGTCGTAACCGGCCGCGACCGGGATGTCCGTGGGGCGACGCACAATTGGCCTAGCGTCGCCCGGGTTAGGGAGGGCTTGGTCGGTAGGGTTGTCCTTGTCTCATTGCGCACCAGCGACTCCTGTGGCGGGCTGGGCGCAGTGTGCGCTAGCCAAGGTGGCCAGGTGCACTGTGTTTCCTCCGGCGCATTGGTGTGGCTGGCTTCCGGGTTGGATGCGGACTGTGTTAAGAAGCAGTGCGGCTTGGTTGGGTTGTGTATCGGAGGACGCATGACTTTCAACCTTCGTCTCTCCCGAGCCCGTACGGGAGTTGTAGCGATGAGACAAGATAGTAGCTACTACAACAATTGGATACCACGAAAAAGGGGTCAAATTAAAAAAAGAAATAAAGAAAAGGGCTTTGTTTCTGGCCGTTTTGAGCCAGAAACAAAGAGTATATCTGGTGTATCTGGTGTGCTTTCTGGAATAAATGCAAGCATATATCTTGGTAGCAAGGGCAATAGAGGACACAATGAGTGTCAGTCTCTATTTCTTCGAGGTCACAATAGCGGAATAGTCTTTCCTCTTCCATTTCACCACAATACCGACCTGTTTCAATTACGTAGAGCCAATATCCCTGATCTTATCTGTTTCAATACGCAGAACCAATATCCCTGATCTTACCTGTTTCAATACGCAGAGCCAATATCCCTGATCTTACCTGTTTCAATACGCAGAGCCAATATCCCTGATCTTATCTGTTTCAATACGCAGAGCCAATATCCCTGATCTTACCTGTTTCAATACGCAGAGACAATATCCCTGATCTTACCTGTTTCAATACGCAAAGACAATATCTCTGATCTTACCTGTTTCAATACGCAGACAATATCCCTGATCTTACCTGTTTCAATACGCAGAGACAATATCCCTGATCTTACCTGTTTCAATACGCAGAGACAATATCCCTGATCTTACCTGTTTCAATACGCAGAGACAATATCCCTGATCTTACCTGTTTCAATACGCAGAGGCAATATCCCTGATCTTACCTGTTTCAATACGCAGAGGAAACATCCCTGATCTTACCTGTTTCAATACGCAGAGGAAACATCCCTGATCTTACCTGTTTCAATACGCAGAGGAAACATCCCTGATCTTACCTGTTTCAATACGCATAGACAATATCCCTGATCTTACCTGTTTCAATACGCAGAGCCAATATCCCTGATCTTACCTGTTTCAATACGCAGAGACAATATCCCTGATCTTACCTGTTTCAATACGCAGAGGAAACATCCCTGATCTGTGTACATATCGATCTCTTGCTTTTAGGGAGGTTATATATCATATATCTTTCACACAGATTCACCCTTAATCAAACTAAATGTTCTCATTTTGGATTCATGATTAATCGTCTCCACCCATTTTTTTTCATATTGCTTCAACAGTTATTTTTTTGTAATTTATAAGTCTCCCTTATTTTGGGTTTCATACAGATATTCACAGTCAGACTGTTGAAAACGGTCAGACATTTCCATTGCCCAGGCTAGGCTCCCCCTTTGGATAGTATTTTTTGTGCTAAGTCTCTCAATATGAAAAATATTTTTTGTGCTAAGTCTCCCACTATGGATAGTATTTTTTGTGCTAAGTCTGAGTCCATAATGCTTACTATACTACCTTAGTCTTAAGCTAGTGTTTGTGTCTGTTACCAGGCCGTCCTGAGTTCCAGACCTGAAGGAGACTCTAAGCTGCAGGACTTGAGGAGACGAGGTCAAAGCCTGTGTGAACATCAGGACCTGGAGGAGAGCAGGAGACGAGAGGTTCAGCAGACAGTCAGAGACATGGAGGAGGAGTGGAGGAGAGTCCTGCAGACTGCTGAGGAGACTCTTACCAAAGCTGAGATGCAGAGTGCTATTGAAGGCCAGCTGAGAGTGTTTGACTCCCAGACAGAAAGTACCAGGACCTGGGTCAGAGACCAGCAGCAGCAACTCCACTCTCTGGGC
The DNA here is from genome assembly GCF_021184085.1 of Oncorhynchus gorbuscha. NCBI lineage: Eukaryota > Metazoa > Chordata > Actinopteri > Salmoniformes > Salmonidae > Oncorhynchus > Oncorhynchus gorbuscha. Next base: position 27,444,191 of record NC_060189.1, read on the forward strand.
AACCAGGCCAAGACTGAGGACCAAAGACACACAGCACAGGTCAGTCTCCAGCTGCTACAGACACGTATGTTACACTGTCTGGGTGACAAACAGTGGCAGTTAGTTTAGGGTTAATGTAAGAGTCATGGCATGGGCCCTGGTTTGGGATATAGCTTTGGATATGCCTTTGCCCAGTAGTCAATTAGACATGCTTAATGTACTTATTAAAAAAATATGTGTTTCTTTTCAGACCATCCTGAGTTGCAGACCTGAGGGAGACTCTAAGCTGCAGGACTTGAAGAGACGAGGTCAAAGTCTGTGTGAACATCAGGACCTGGAGGAGAGCAGGAGACGAGAGGTTCAGCAGACAGTCAGAGACATGGAGGAGGAGTGGAGGAGAGTCCTGCAGACTGCTGAGGAGACGCTTACCAAAGCTGAGATGCAGAGTGCTATCGAAGGCCAGCTGAGAGACTTGGAAACCCAGAAGGAGAACTCCAGGGCCTGGATCAAAGGCCAACATCAACACTTACTTTCTTTGGGCAGCCAGGCCAAGACAGAGAACAGAATACAAACTGCACAGGTCAGTCTACAGTTAATGGTAGACATGGTTAGTGTTTGGGTCTGGGCTACAGCAGGGCAAAGACTAGGACTTGAGCTTAGGCTCAGTTTTGGACTGAGGTTGTTATGAATGAATGAATAAATGACATTTTACTTTCGTGTCAAATCGCTAATTGACAACCCATCCCTTCTGGGATTAATTGACACTAACAAGCATTACAATAATTCACTGTGGTAATTCAATGATAATTCTTCTTCCGGTGTTCTCTGCTTAGCTCATCGAATAAACAGTGAAAAAAATGTTAAAAGTAAAAATCAATACAAAATAGTAAATAGGGTTATCCAAACAATAATTATACATACACATACATACATACATACATACATACATACATACATACATACATACATACATACATACATACATACATACATACATACATACATACATACATACATACATACATACATACATACATACATACATACATACATACATACATACATACATACATACATACATACATACATACATACATACATACATACATACATACATACATACATACATACATACATACATACATACATACATACATACAATACATACATACATACATACAGATAAATAAATACAGGAAAATGAAACAGAAGATATTTGAACCCAGTCTGGGACAAAGAGAAGATTCATATGGGAGACAAACCTATACACAATCTATACACACATACCATTTACCACATAGAAACTAAATAATTTTCCAATTAATTATAGGTAGCCCTTTTTCTTTTATTCCAGGCTTCATCTAAATATTCCGCAAATGGAAATACACAATGGACAAAAAAACATTTCAGTTTGTCCTCATCGCTATGCCACATAATGCCAGGGTATATCTGGTGTGCTTTCTGGAATAAAAGCAAGTGTATATCTTGGTAGCAAGGGCAATAGAGGATACAATGAGTTTCAGTCTCTATTTCTTCGAGGTCACAATAGTGGAATAGTCTTTCCTCTTCCATTTCACCACAATACCGACCTGTTTCAATACGCAGAGACAATATCCCTGATCTTACCTGTTTCAATACGCTGAGGCAATATCCCTGATCTTACCTGTTTCAATACGCAGAGACAATATCCCTGATCTTACCTGTTTCAATAAGCAGAGCCAATATCCCTGATCTTACCTGTTTCAATACGCCGAGGCAATATCCCTGATCTTATCTGTTTCAATAAGCAGAGCCAATATCCCTGATCTTACCTGTTTCAATAAGGTGAGGCAATATCCCTGATCTTATCTGTTTCAATAAGCAGAGCCAATATCCCTGATCTTACCTGTTTCAATACGCTGAGGCAATATCCCTGATCTTACCTGTTTCAATACGCTGAGGCAATATCCCTGATCTTATCTGTTTCAATAAGCAGAGCCAATATCCCTGATCTTACCTGTTTCAATAAGGTGAGGCAATATCCCTGATCTTACCTGTTTCAATAAGCAGAGCCAATATCCCTGATCTGTGTACATATCGATCTCTTGCTTTTAGGTAGGTTATATGTAATATATCTCTCACACAGATTCACCCTTAATCAAACAAAGGGTTCTCAATTTGGGTTCATGATTAATCTTCTACACACATTTTTTTCCATTCCATATGGCATCGAAAGTTGTTTTTTAATCATTTATTTGTCTCCCTTAGTTTGGGTTTCATACAGATGTTCACAGTCAGACTGTTGAAAAAGGTCAGACATTTCAATTGTCCAGGCTCCCCCTATGGATAGTATTTTTTGTGCTAAGTCTCCCCCTATGGATAGTATTTTTTTATGCTAAGTCTCCCCCAATGGATAGTATTTTTTGGTGCTAAGTCTCCCCCTATGGATAGTATTTTTTTGTGCTAAGTCTCCCCATATGGATAGTATTTTTTGTGCTAATTCTCTCCCTATGGATAGTATTTTTGTGCGAATTCTTCCCCTATGGATAGTATTTTTTTGTGCTAAGTCTCCCCCTATGGATAGTATTTTTTGTGCTAAGTCTCTCAATATGGATAGTATTTTTTGTGCTAATTCTCTCCCTATGGATAGTATTTTTTGTGCTAATTCTCTCCCTATGGATAGTATTTTTTGTGCTAATTCTTCCCCTATGGATAGTATTTTTTGTGCTAATTCTCTCCCTATGGATAGTATTTTTTGTGCTAATTCTTCCCCTATGGATAGTATTTTTTGTGCTAAGTCTCTCAATATGGATAGTATTTTTTTTGTGCTAAGTCTCCCCCTATGGATAGTATTTTTTTTGCTAATTCTCTCCCTATGGATAGTATTTTTTGTGCTAAGTCTCTCAATATGGATAGTATTTTTTTTGTGCTAAGTCTCCCCCTATGGATAGTATTTTTTGTGCTAAGTCTCCCCCTATGGATATTATTTTTTGTGCTAATTCTCTCCCTATGGATAGTATTTTTTGTGCTAATTCTTCCCCTATGGATAGTATTTTTTGTGCTAATTCTCTCCCTATGGATAGTATTTTTTGTGCTAATTCTTCCCCTATGGATAGTATTTTTTGTGCTAAGTCTCTCAATATGGATCGTATTTTTTGTGCTAAGTCTCCCCCTATGGATAGTATTTTTTTTGCTAATTCTCTCCCTATGGATAGTATTTTTTGTGCTAAGTCTCTCAATATGGATAGTATTTTTTTTGTGCTAAGTCTCCCCCTATGGATAGTATTTTTTGTGCTAAGTCTCCCCCTATGGATATTATTTTTTGTGCTAATTCTCTCCCTATGGATAGTATTTTTTGTGCTAAGTCTCCCTCTATGGATCGTATTTTTTGTGCTAAGTCTCCCCCTATGGATAGTATTTTTTTTGCTAATTCTCTCCCTATGGATAGTATTTTTTGTGCCAAGTCTGCCTCTATGGATAGTATTTTTTGTGCTAAGTCTCCCCTATGGATAGTATTTTTTGTGCTAAGTCTCTCAATATGGATAGTATTTTTTTGTGCCAAGTCTCCCCCTATGGATAGTATTTTTTGTGTGCTAAGTCTCCCCTATGGATAGTATTTTTTGTGCTAAGTCTCCCCTATGGATAGTATTTTTTGTGCTAAGTCTCCCCCTATGGATAGTATTTTTTTGTGCTAAGTCTCCCCTATTGATAGTATTTTTTTGTGCTAAGTCTCTCAATATGGATAGTATTTTTTGTGCTAAGTCTCCCCCTGAGTATAGTATTTTTTGTGCTTAGTCTCCCCCTATGGATAGTATTTTTTGCGCTAATATTATTATTTTATGTGCTGAGTCTAAGTCCATAATGCTTACTATACTACCTTAGTCTTTACCTAGTGTTTGTGTTTGTTACCAGGCTGTCCTGAGGTCCAGACCTGAGGGAGACTCTAAGCTGCAGGACTTGAGGAGACGAGGTCAAAGTCTGTGTGAACATCAGGGCCTGGAGGAGAGCAGGAGACGAGAGGTTCAGCAGACAGTCAGAGACATGGAAGAGGAGTGGAGGAGAGTCCTACAGGCTGCAAAAGAGGCGCTGGATCGGGCTGAGGTACAAGAAAAAGAGCTGAGAGCTTTTGAAACCTGGAAGGAAGGCACTTGGGTCTGGGTGAAAGACCAGAAACAACAGCTACACTCTCAGAGCAGCCAGACCAAGACTGAGGAGAGACTACATACCGCACAGGTCTGTGTACAGCTAGAAGTGCTTATAAATCATCTAAAGATACGGACTTATTGTTGTTGTCAGCATTCGATCTGAATTTACAATTCATCGCTCTTCCACTCAGTTTTGACTGAGTACCTTTGTCTTTGTCTTCAGGCTGTCCTGAGTTCCAGATCTGAGGGAGACTCTAAGCTGCAGGACTTGAGGAGACAAGGTCAAAGTTTGTGTGAACATCAGGACCTGGAGGAGAGCAGGAGACGAGAGGTTCAGCAGACAGTCAGAGACATGGAGGAGGAGTGGAGGAGAGTCCTGCAGACTGCTGAGGAGACTCTTACCAAAGCTGAGATGCAGAGTGCTATCGAAGGCCAGCTGAGAGACATGGAAACCCAGAAGGAGAACTCCAGGGCCTGGATCAAAGGCCAAAATCAACGCTTACTTTCTTTGGGCAGCCAGGCCAAGACAGAGAACAGAATACAAACTGCACAGGTCAGTCTACAGTTAATGGTAGACATGGTTAGTGTTTGGGTCTGGGCTACAGCAGGGCAAAGCCTAGGACTTGAGCTTAGGCTCAGTTTTGGACTGAGGTTGTTTGAGTATTTTTTGTGCTAAGTCTAGGTCCATAATGCTTACTATACTACCTTAGTCTTAAGCTAGTGTTTGTGTTTGTTACCAGGCTGTCCTGAGTTCCAGACCTGAGGGAGACTCTAAGCTGCAGGACTTGAGGAGACGAGGTCAAAGTCTGTGTGAACATCAGGGCCTGGAGGAGAGCAGGAGACGAGAGGTTCAGCAGACAGTCAGAGACATGGAAGAGGAGTGGGGAGAAGTTCTTAAGGCTGCAAAGGAGGTGGTGGATAAGGCCGAGGCTCAGAGTGTCATAGAGAGGGAAATGATTGAATATGTTACCCAGAAGGGAAGCATTCAGGCCTGGGTCAGAGACCACAAACAACGCCTACACTCTCTGGGCAGCCAGAGCCAGACTGATGACAGAATAAACATAGCACAGGTAAGTCTATAGCTACTTGTGCCTAAAAAAAACATCAGATATCAAGTCAGTAACACATAGTCAAGTCAGCAACACTTACAACAAGGTCCGATCTAGCTGAGGCCCTAAGGCACTACTCTTTTTCTGTCTCTCTATCCACAGGCTGCCCTGAGTTCCAGACCTGAGGGAGACTCTAAGCTGCAGGACTTGAGGAGACGAGGTCAAAGTCTGTGTGAACATCAGGACCTGGAGGAGAGCAGGAGACGAGAGGTTCAGCAGACAGTCAGAGACATGGAGGAGGAGTGGAGGAGAGTCCTGCAGACTGCTGAGGAGGCTCTGCGTCAGGCCCAGGTGTGGTATTCTCTCTCCAGGCAGCTAGAGGCCTTCCAGGCCCTGGAGGAGAGCAGCAGAGCCTGGTTCCAACTGCAGCAGCAGAACACACACTCCCTGGGAACAGGCACCCGGGGCAGCAAGGAAGAAATCCAGGACAGGCTGCAGAGAGCAACGGTGCGTGCTACACTACACCACATGATCTTTGTATTGTCACAATTGATTGGCTGATTAAAAATAGGAAAATGTTATGTTAAGATTGCAAAGCCAAATCTTCAAGCAGTTTATACTATTGACTGTAGTCAGACCATTCCTTGTATATTCTGTTGCATTAAAGTCCCAGTGCAGTCAACATTCTGTTTTTCCTGTGTTTTGCATCATTTACAACAGCCGATAAAACTATCACTATAAAAGTGTGAAAACATTTGATCTGTGTTATTTCCTGATATTTGCTGGTTGAAAATACAATATACACAGGACCTTCTAATCAACAGGTTTTTCAATGGGGGAGTTTTGGCTTGCTTGTTGGTATCACCAGGTGGTAAATTAGTTAATAGACCAATAACAAAGAGAGTTGCAAACCTCTCTGCCAATAACAGCTAGTTTTCAGTTTTTCCCTCCCCACTCAGACAGTCCTACCAAATGTATTGCTTGAAAAATGTTTGTGTATTTTGGAGAGTTTTAATGGAAAACTATTACAGTAAGTTACTTAATTGTTACCCAGAAATGATTTGACATTGATATAAAACAGCTTCTTTGGGCCTTTAACTCAAATGTCCTCTTCAGGCTGTCCTGAGTTCCAGATCTGAGGGAGACTCTAAGCTGCAGGACTTGAGGAGACAAGGTCAGAGTCTGTGTGAAAGCCAGGACCTGGAGGAGAGCAGGAGACTAAAGGTTCAACAGACAGTCAGAGACTTGGAGGAGGAGTGGGGAGAAGTTGTACACAATGCTGAGGTGGTGCACAGGTACAGTGACATTTTATTGCATTTAAAGATGTGTAATGAATAAAAAAAACGACCATGTGAAACAGATGTTTCCCTGGTGTGTCAGACTGTTGCAAGGTGTGGTGGAACGCCTGGTGACCTGTCAGTACCAGAAGTGTCAAGCCCAGTCCTGTCTGGCTGAGGTCCAGCACCAGGCAGCAGAGCTGCCCCGTCACTTCCCCTGGCCTGGGCTGGGAGACCGGGGGCAGGCTGTGGAGATGGCCAGGACCCTGCTGGATAAAACCAGGAACCTGGCCCCAGCCCTGTCTGTCCTCCACACCCAGGGCAAGGAAATGTTCCAGCTTACCCAGGACCCCAGCTGGACAGACCTCTTCTGGGCCACCATGGAGAAATGCATCCCTGACCTTCTCCAAGAACTGACGGTGGGTGTTAGATCTCCCCACTCATACTGATCAGTGATACACTCATCTAGTATTCGGTGCATTCTGAAAGTATTTAGACCCCTTGACCTTTTCCAATTTGTTTTACTATACAGCCGTATTCTAAAATGGATTTGATTTGTTTTTTTCCCTCATCACTAATCTACACACAATTCCTCATAATGCAAAAGTATAAAAAATTAAAAACTGAAATATCACATTACATTATGTATTCAGACCTTTGACTCAGTACATTGTGTGAAAGGCCGTACCTATTCACTGATGATATCCTAGGCGGGACAGCACGAAATGAGAATCAGAGATGTGACTTCAACAAAACGAAGGAAACTGTATTGGGAGTTCTTCTTTCAACTCTCCCCGGGACCGTACAAACAAAGGCCACGGTAATGGCTATCCAAACAAACCCCCCCCCCCCCCAAAAAAAAATAACAGCTGGTACCCAACGCCACTCCAACAGCTTGAGCCAAACCTATAACAGGGGATCCTACTGTCCCGGAATTCGGCATAGTCTCCGGCTCATAATCACTCTCCCTCTCTGCCCCTTCAGTCAGGTCCTTAAGAGAGCACAAACAACAATCAGTCAATTGGCCTCAGGTGAGCTCGTCAGTAGTGCAGTCGGACCACTTGATCCGGCTGATCCCTCACATTTGTTTAAGCACCTTTGGCAGCGATTACAGCCTTGCGTCTTCTTGAGTATTTCTTGAGTATGACGCTACAAGCTTGGCACATCTGTGTTTGGGGAGTTTCTCCCATTCTTCTCTTCAGGCCCTCTCAAGCTCTGTCCGGTTGGATTGGGAATGTCGCTGCACAGCTATTTTCAGGTATCTCCAGAGATGTTCGATTGGGTTCAAGTCCGGACTCTGGCTGGGCAATTCAAGGACATCCAGAGACTTGTCCCGAAGCCACTCCTGCGTTGTCTTGGCTGTGTGCTTAGGGTTTTTTCCTGTTGGAAGATGAACCTTCGCCCCAGTCTCAGGTCCTGAGTGCTCTGGAGCAGGTTTTCATCAAGAATCTCGCTGTCCCTTGCTCTGTTCATCTTTTGTTTGATTCTAACTAATCTTCCAGTCACTGCTGCTGAAAACATCCCTACAGCATGAGGCTACCACCACCATGCTTCACCTTAGGGATAGTGCCAGGTTTCCTCCAGACGTGACACTTGGCATTGAGGCTAAAGAGTTCAATCTTGGTTTCATCAGACCAGAGAATCTTGTTTCTCATGGTCAGAGTCCTTAGGTTCCTTTTGGCAAACTCCAAGCATTCTGTCATGTGACTTTTACTGAGGAGTGGTTCCCGTCTGGTCACTCTACCATAAAGACCTGATTGGTAGAGTGCTGCAGAGATGGTTGCCCTTCTTGAAAGTTCTCCCATCTCCACAGAGAAACACTGGAGCTCTGTCAGAGTGACCATCGGGTTCTTGGTCACCTCCCTGATGTGTAGATTGATGAGGAAAAAAATGTCTTTAATTCATTTTAGAATAAGGCTGTAACGTAACAAAATGTGGAAAAAGGTAAGGGGTCTGAACACTTTCCGAATGCACTGTATATTGTATGGAAATTGTTATAATTATAATTGTCCTCTTTGAATCAGTGCCCATTGAAAGACATGTTGGTAATTATAATGTGTGTGTTTGTATGTGTGTTCCAGGAGGCCTGTGTGAGGATGGAGGAGGGCATCCACATGGAGAGGCACTGTGCCCAGCTAGTGGAACAGCATGGGGCAGCCCAGGACTGGCTGAGGGAGCATGTGAAGGGTCTGGGCCCCCAGCCCACAGACAGACAGGCTCTACACAGCTATGCCAACACCCTGAAGGTTAGTTACAGGAGCATGGAAAAGAACATGAAAGAACAACATTGTATTGCAATGAAACCTGCCATTTTCTATTAGCTTATTTGTGCATCGCAAAATATCAAATCAAATGTATTTATATAGCCCTTCTTACATCAGCTGATATCTCAAAGTGCTGTATAGAAACTAAGCCTAAAACCCCAAACAGCAAGCAATGCAGGTGTAGAAGCACGGTAGCTAGGAAAAACTCCCTAGAAAGGCCAAAACCTAGGAAGAAACCTAGAGAAGAACCAGGCTATGAGGGGTGGCCACATGGCCAAAATGTTCAAATGTTCATAAATGACCAGCATGGTCAAATAATAATAATCACAGTAGTTGTTGAGGTTGCAACAAGTCAGTACCTCAGGAGTAAATGTCAGTTGGCTTTTCATAGCCGATCATTAAGAGTATCTCTACCGCTCCTGCTGTCTCTAGAGAGTTGAAAACAGCAGGTCTGGGACAGGTAGCACGTCCGGTGAACAGGTCAGGGTTCCATAGCCGCAGGCAGAACAGTTGGAACTGGAGCAGCAGCACGGACAGGTGGACTGGGGACAGCAAGGAGTCATCATGCCAGGTAGTCCTGAGCCATGGTCCTAGGGCTCAGGTCCTCCGAGAGAGAGAAAGAAAGAGAGAATACTTAAATTCACACAGGTCACCGGATAAGACAGGAGAAGTACTCCAGATATAACAAACTGACCCTAGCCCCCCGACACATAAACTACTGCAGTATAAATACTGGAGGCTGAGACAGGAGGGGTCAGGAGACACTGTGGCCCCATCCGATGATACCCCCGGACAGGACCAAACAGGAAGGATATAACCCCACCCACTTTGCCAAAGCACAGCCCCCACACCACTAGAGGGATATCTTCAACCACCAACTTACCATCCTGAGACCAGGCTGAGTATAGCCCACAAAGATCTCCGCCACGGCACAACCTAAGCGGGGGGGCGCCAACCCAGACAGGAAGATCACGTCAGTGACTCAACCCACTGAAGTGACACACCCCTCCTAGGGACAGCATGGAAGAGCACCAGTAAGCCAGTGACTTAGCCCCTGTAATAGGGTTAGAGGCAGAGAATCCCAGTGGAGAGAGGGGAACCGGCCAGGCAGAGACTGCAAGGGCGGTTCGTTGCTCCAGAGCCTTTCCATTCACCTTCACACTCCTGGGCCAGACTACACTCAATCATATGACCTATTGAAGAGATGAGTCTTCAGTAAAGACTTAAAGGTTGAGACCGAGTCTGCGTCTCTCACATGGATAGGCAGACCATTCCATAAAAATGGAGCTCTAAAGGAGAAACCCCTGCCTCCAGCTGTTTGCTTAGAAATTCTAGGGACAATTAGGAGGCCTGCGTCTTGTGACCGCAGCGTACGTGTAGGTATGTACGGCAGGACCAAATCGGAAAGATAGGTAGGAGCAAGCCCATGTAATGCTTTGTAGGTTAGCAGTAAAACCTTGAAATCAGCCCTTGCCTTAACAGGAAGCCAGTGTAGAGAGGCTAGCACTGGAGTAATATGATCACATGTTTTGGTTCTAGTCAGGATTCTAGCAGCCGTATTTAGCACTAACTGAAGTTTATTTTGTGATTTATAGTAGAGAATTGTAGTATTCTAACCTAGAAGTAACAAAATTGGATTAATGGATTAATTTTTCTGCATCATTTTTGGACAGAAAGTTTCTGATTTTTGCAATGCAATTTTTACGTAGATGGAAAAAAGCTGTTCTTGAAACAGTCTTGATATGTTCGTCAAAAGAGAGATCAGGTTCCAGAGTACCACCGAGGACTCCTGCTTATTATGAAGAAAAAATACATCTGATTAACTTGTGTAAACTAAAGGAGTGTGTTTTGAATTATTTTTGTTGTATTAATGCTATTTAATCTCTCCTCAGACTAATATTATTCCTGTGGGTACCTTTGCCACTGTTCCACCCCCTGTCACGGTGTATTTATTTGTGCATTGCAAAATATGTCATACTATTGTTTTACTGTATGTGTTTCAGGACAGCTTGTTAAGACCATATTGTCCATATTGCTTGTCTGAGGGTTTTAAATACTGTATGTGCCCTCCTCCCCCAGGCCCTGCTCCAGACTGTCGACAGGGAGGAGAGGGAGATGAGGGAGCTGGACGCAATCCGAGACACCCTGCTGAGCCACTGCACCCCTGCTGGTCGTGACACCCTGACCCTGGAGGTCAGCCACCTCCACGACCTCCTCACTTCTTCTGAGAGGGAGATGACGGAAAGGCTGGCAGGCTGCGAGGCCCAGCTGAAGGAGCTGGATGTGAAGATGGCCAAGAAGGCCCAGGGCCTGAGGGAGAGGGCCAAAGCCCTGCAGTGGGAGCTCCGTTCTCTGGACCAGGCCCTGAGCTACAGCGAGCCACACCCCAACATAGCCCAGCTCCAGCAGCACTGGCACAGCCTCAAGGTACCTCCGCTGCTCCGAATGACTCTGCTCTGTTTGGCACTGTACTAGTTCCCATATTACGCTATTTCTTTTTCAACAACTTAAAAGAATCAATGTACACAGTCTGTGGGACAATTGCAACAAAGTAAATACAAATCGATTATAGTTCTATATTGCCCCGAGACTCTAACCTGAGTTTTACACTTGTGATTTCTGCAACCTTTAGAACTGCGAGAGGTCATTGGAGGGGTTAGGGCTTAAAGTTCATGACATGCGTCAGGCTGCCAGACCTGCATCCACAGAGGAGGACCTTCCCGCTGAAGTCATCTCCATAATGGAGTTACTGAGCCAGCAGCACGACAGGTACTAGACTTGGCATCCCAAACATTCAGCTCATTATCAAACTGTGCAGTGCACAGAACCTCTTCCTGTTGCTCTCCAAGTTTAAACTCAGCTGGCTCTCTTCCATTTCAATTTCAGTTTTAATTGTTATTACTCCTTTATATCATAGATAACGGAACATGCTGATCTTTCTTTGTAGTTTGAGGCGTTGCAAGTTGCAAAAGATAGAGACATGGAATTCTTATATACATGAGTAGCTGGGATGTTTAGTATAGTAGCTATTAACTAATCTAAGAGATTGTATCAGCTTGTACATATGAATATCCTGTCAGTGTGCTCATGCTATCCTCTCACTCTCTCTCACTCTCTCTCTCTCTGTGTGAGTGTAGTCTGAAGACCAGGTTGGGTGAGAGGCAGAGCTGCTGCACTGAGAACACAGCTCACTGCCTCACAGCCTCTGTTCAGCTTCTGCAGCAGTGGAACCACTCCTCACCCACACGGACAGCCCCCTCCATCCAGGTTATAGCACAGGCCTCTCAATCAAACAGAATGAATGTTGTTATGAGGAAGTTTAACGTCTTCAATATATCCAAATCGATATGTAATTCGGTTTGTGTCAGCTTTTGTACTTTCATTGCACAATCTAGTTTTATGAGCATCACATACAATACAATTGAACGTTTCCCAGTAATGTTGGCTACCTGGGTATGGGAGCAAATTATTGGAACTGTAGAGGGAACACAATATTCCTGTATGCCATGCTGAAGTAATTGCCAGGGTGCATAAGTGTGTAGATGTTTTGAATTTGGTCATTATTTCCAATTATTACAGGAACATTATCAAGGACTTTGTTTAGTGCCTATGGGTACATCCTCTAATACATGACGTAGGTCCACTCACTGTGGTCCATTTGCTAGATTGTTGAAACAACATGAATCAGAGCTAGTGAGGTCAGGGATATAGACTATTCCAAGAACTCAGAGTTGTTTGAGAAAACATGGAAACACTCATCACTCACTGATGGTAGAACATGTGACAGTGGTTCTTCCTGTTTCAGGCTGCATTAGAGGAGGGTGTGCAGTTCCAAAAGGCCCTGAAGGAGGTGCTGTCTCACAGACAGTTCCTGGTGGACTGCCTGAAGCCTGACCAAGCAGACAGACTGGAGAAAGACACCACTGCAACACTCAGGGATGCAGACACACACATCACCTTTCTCACCGAGACTCTGAAAGTGAGAACTTTACTGATCCCCAACCAGTCCATTGTTAAACTGTGTAATGCAACAACATTTTGTATTCATATTTTCTCTCCTTTTCCCTCCCAGGATGTAGCTGAGAAGAATAAACAGAAAATAGATGTGACTCAGCCCGTTGCTGTCACTTCAGTCCAGACAGAAGACAAACCAGCCGCACCACCTAGGAGGACAGCCAAGACCAAGCAGACTCCCACCCAGGAGAGTCAGCAAGCTACACCACAGTTGCTTCTCCATATCACAGAGAAAATCATACCACAGCCACTCCCCCCTGTCACAGAGAAAATCAAACCACAACCACTCCCCCCTGTCACAGAGAAAATGATACCACAGCCACTCCCCCCTGTCACAGAGAAAGTCATACCACAGCCACTCCCCCCTGTCACAGAGAAAATCATACCACAGCCACTCCCCCCTGTCACAGAGAAAATCATACCACAGCCACTCCCCCCTGTCACAGAGAAAATCATACCACAGCCACTCCCCCCTGTCACAGAGAAAATCATACCACAGCCACTCCCCCCTGTCACAGAGAAAATCATACCAGTCAAACAAGAGACTTCAGCTGTCACTACCATGGTGCATACTGAAGCCCCAAGTTCAGGGTCTGTCATGACACAAGAACTGGCAAAGGAGAATAAAACTGCTGTCACACAGGTGCCAAAAGCTGCAGTAGAGCCTAAACAGAGCACGATAGTGACCACTCGATCGGTTGAAACCGACATAACTTCCACCACCATCCAAATACAAGATACCAAGAGTCGATCGTCTGAGACCCTGATGACAGAGAGAACTGCAGTCAAGGAGCATGGTGCTACTCATGTTACAAGAGTAGAGACTACAACTGTGAAGACGGTTAGTCAGGCAACTGACCAGATAGACCAGGGCCTTGATCAGGAGACATCTTTGACAGATGCCCTACGCTCACAGCATGCTTACATTGACTCTGAAAAACAACGTAGTCATGACGACACACAAGTAAAACAATCTCAGGTAAAACAAGCTCACGTCCCTGACACAAAAAGCCAAGTGTGTTATGATGTCGACACACCGCAGTCACTAGAGAAGAAATTGTCCTCTGTCATTCTGGACACTGACACTGTGTATGTGCAGACACCAGAGATGTGGCCACTGATGAGCAGTGACACTGCACTGAACATATCCTCCGGAGCAGTAGTGCTTGATACTGACAAAATGGACTCGGACACTCAGTCCACCAGTCACAGTCCACAGCAGACAGAATCACAGGACTCCACGGTAAGGCCCAGTGAACACCCTGAGAATAGGCTTCCTCAGTCCCAGCCGGACAGAGCTGTGGAGAACAAGGTCAAGTATGACACTGAGGAGTTATGGAAGGACAGCAAGACTGAGACTGAACAACCAGACCTTATACTGGACTTGCCTGATGTGGCTCAGCCCACTGCTGTTGCCTCTTTCCAGGCTGTAGTCAAAGCACCACCCCCGTCCACACCACCTCGTAACAAGAGAAAAGCCAAGAGCCAGCAGGCCCAGCCCTCTAACACACAGCCTGCTGTGGAGAACAGGGTCAAGTATAACACTGAGGAGTTATGGAAGGACAGCAAGACTGACACTGAACAACGGTACATTGTACTGGACCTGCCCACAGTGAGCGATGTGGCTGTACCTCCTGCTGTCACCTCAACCCAGACAGAGGACAAAGCAAAGGCACCATCCACACCACCTCGTAACAAGAGAAAAGCCAAGAGCCAGCAGGCCCAGCCCTCTGACACACAGCCCAACACAGCTGTGGAGGACAGTGTCAAGTATAACACTGAGGAATTATGGAAGGACAGTGAGACTGAACAGCGATACATTGTACTGGACCTGCCCACAGTGAGCGATGTCCAGAAAGAGCATGTTGATACTGCTGTCACTTCAATCCAGACAGAAGACAAAGCTAAAGCACCATCCACATCGCCTCGTACCAAGGAGACAGCCAAGAGCCAGCAGGCCCAGCCCTCTACCACACAGCCTGCTGTGGAGAACAAGTCAAGTATAACACTGAGGAGTTATGGAAGGACAGCAAGGATGACACTGAACAACGGTACATTGTACTGGACCTGCCCACAGTGAGCGATGTGGCTGTACCTCCTGCTGTCACCTCAACCCAGACAGAGGACAAAGCAAAGGCACCATCCACACCACCTCGCACTAAGAAGACAGCCAAGAGCCAGCAGGCTACAACCCAGGCCCTTCTACCCCAGGCCTCTAACATACAGCCCGACACAGCTGTGGAGAACAGGGTCAAGTATAACACTGAGGAATTATGGAAGGACAGTAAAACTGAGACTGAACAACGGTACATTGTACCGGACCTGCCCACAGTGAGTGATGTCCAGAAAGAACCTGTTGGGAAAGAGGACAAACCAAAAGCACCAACTCCACCAGCACCTTCCGCATCACCCCTGACCTCTGAGATAAGTAAACAGAAGGCTGATGTGGCTGTACCTCTTGCTGTCACCTTATCCAGACACAAGTCGAACCAAAAGCACCAGTACCATCCACACTGCCCCGGACCAAGAAGACAGCCAAGAGCCAACAGTCTCCCACCCAGGACAGTCAGCAAGCTAAGCCACTGTCACACACCCCTGTCAAAGAGAAAACCATACCAGTCAAACAAGAAGCTGCACCTGTGACTAAACCGGAGAGCAAGGTAATCGGTTCTGATCAACCCAGTCAAACAAAGACACACGTCACTAAGACAGTGCAGTCAGAGAAAGCAGAGACAGTGTGGACTGAAATTGACATATCTCTGGCAGAGGTTAGCGAAGCATGTCTACCACAGACTCAACCAGAACCCTCCAAAGCAACGAGTGACAGAGCTATTGAGGTTGAGGACAAAGGGACCTGGGAAGAGCATGCTAAAGAGTGGAGAAGTGAACATGACCAATGTGAGGTGCAAGAAAGGCTGACCGAACCAAAGGTGAAGTTGGAGGCTACTGCCCAAACAGACAGAAAACAGTCAGCTAAATTCGAAAGTGAGAGTCAGCCAGTGAGTGAAAAACAGCCAAAGAGAGATGCTGCCCAACCAATCAAACAACATGGAGCTACAGCTGCAACTGAGAGCACCAGAAAAGAAGACAGGGAGAGCAGCACTAAAGGCCAGCCAGAGGTAAGTGTGGCCAAATTAGACAAACAACAGACAGAGGAGCGAAAGAGGAAGGAGCTCAAGGAGGGACCAGGGCCCAGATTCATAAAACCTTCTGACATTTTTTCCTTAACTATAAAATTCAGCAAAGTTGCTATTCCTCAAAGGTTCTTGAACATTTTCTTGCGCTATTTCCTATGTTTCTCCTTAAGCCAAAAGTTAAGAAGAAATTAGATTATTGAAAATAATGTTATTGGAAATGTTGTTAATTCCAAGATGGCTCAACCCTTGCACTCAGGCCAGTGAGAGAAAAAGCTCAGGAAAGCAATTGAACATATTTAATTTACTCACAAACTTCATCTGAAAGTTTCAGTATTGATTATTTAAAACCCAAAAACATGTTTTAGAACAGTAATCTCAGTAAGAAATATGCTAACATGATTGCCACTGCTAGCTAGATAGCTAGCTAAAACGGTTGCCGAGCAACAAACATCTTAAGAAGATTTGTAAGAAGATATTTGAAAAGTTTGTAAGAAAATCATTCAACCTTAATAAATTGTTGAGGAATTGCATTTACAAACTATCCTATGAACTTATTATTATTTTTCTTAAGAAGCTTCTTAAGTTTTTGTATAAGAAGTGTTTTGGGGATCTGCGCCCAGGCCATGTTGCTATGGCAACAGAGAGCACAGTGAGGGCAAAGCCAGATGGCAGTGACTTGCCACAGGTTAGTCCATTGCTCGCTCACTCATCACTCAAAGCTGTAAAATACCCCCATGTTTGTTTTGAGAAAGTGTGGGTTTCTATCTCCGGGCTCTGTAATATGAGCTGTATAAGTGAGACAGGCATGATTCTAGTCTGATTTATCTCTGGGGTTCTGTGGCACATTGTTCTAAAGGACAGAATATTTTGAATGCCCCTGTACCTCAGAGCAGCTAGGAGGGTTAGAGGTCTTACCTAGAGAGACAAAGAGAGGACAGAGTGAAATAAATAGTTGGAAAGATGAGAGAGAAGTTGCTTCAGGGAAGTAATGTTATTGCCAAAATTGTATTAAAACCACCAGGTTTGCATGGCTCTAGGTGGAAAAAACACATGTTCTTTTGTGTGTGTTGTAGCTTGGGTCTACAAAGAATGCTTAGTCTTTTGTTAATGACATTGATAGCTGTTGATAACTTTTGATAATGTTAATATTTACTCCCTTGTAATGTTCTCACTCATAATGCAGCAAAGGACAACTACCCAAGGTACTTTTAGATGTTTAAAGAATACAATGTAGTCTGAACAAAGAACAAAGGGCCTGTGCCCTCTTGACCATAGACTGTATATACAGTGGGGCAAAAAAGTATTTAGTCAGCCACCAATTGTGCAAGTTCTCCCACTTAAAAAGATGAGAGGCCTGTAATTTTCATCATAGGTACACTTCAACTATGACAGACAAAATGAGAAAAAAAATCCAGAATATCACATTGTAGGATTTTTTATGAATTTATTGGCAAATTATGGTGGAAAATAAGTATTTGGTCACCTACAAACAAGCAAGATTTCTGGCTCTCACAGACCTGTAACTTCTTGTTTAAGAGGCTGCTCTGTCCTCTACTCATTACCTGTATTAATGTCACCTGTTTGAACTTGTTATCAGTATTAAAGACACCTGTCCATAACCTCAAACAGTCACACTCCAAACTCCACTATGGCCAAGACCAAAGAGCTGTCAAAGGACACCAGAAACAAAATTGTAGACCTGCACAGGGCTGGGAAGACTGAATCTGCAACAGGTAAGCAGCTTGGTTTGAAGAAATCAACTGTGGGAGCAATTATTAGGAAATGGAAGACATACAAGACCACTGATCTCCCTCGATCTGGGGCTCCACGCAAGATCTCATCCCGTGGGGTCAAAATGATCACAAGAACGGTGAGCAAAAATCCCAGAACCACACGGGGGGACCTAGTGAATGACCTGCAGAGAGCTGGGACCAAAGTAACAAAGCCTACCATCAGCAAGGGCATTGAAGATGAAACGTGGCTGGGTCTTTCAGCATGACAATGATCCCAAATACACCGCCCGGGCAAGGAAGGAGTGGCTTCGTAAGAAGCATTTTAAGGTCCTGGAGTGGCCTAGCCAGTCTCCGGATCTCAACCCCATAGAAAATCGTTGGAGGGAGTTGAAAGTCTGTGTTGCCCAGCAACAGCCCCAAAACATCACTGCTCTAGTGGAGATCTGCATGAAGGAATGGGCAAAGAGTATTTAACAAAGTATTGAGATAAACTTTTGTTATTGACCAAATACTTATTTTCCACCATAATTTGCAAATAAATTCATTAAAAATCCTACAATGTGATTTTCTGGATTTTTTTCTCTTCTCATTTTGTCTGTCATAGTTGAAGTGTACCTATGATGAAAATTACAGACCTCTTCTCATCTTTTTAAGTGGGAGAACTTGAACAATTGGTGGCTGACTAAATACTTTTTTGCCCCACTGTATATATATATATATATATATATATATATATATATATATATATATATAAAAGGAAGGTCTTTACCTGTGTTTGCACGGAACACACGGCTCCTGGACAGGAATGTGAGCTGCCCGCCTCTCTCATGATATTATTATTATTATTATTATTATGTCACTCTCTATAATGTCATAGGCAGAAAGACTAAACACTGATCCTGCCCACTTTAGTGTTCACTTCACTGTAGTGAGTGTTGTTGTGGGGAGTATTATTTTTCTGCTTCCAACCGTGATTTTTGACACCACAGGTTTGATGTAGACTTTGGTGAATGCCTGGAAGCCCGCTATTCATTCACAGGTTAATTGTTATTTTGGTTTTCATAGCAGCAACAGGTGTGCAACACAGAGAAGCCAGAAGCTCCTGTTGAGGCAGAAGTCCCCGTTGTAAAGAAGGAGACTCTAACCCCAGACCCTTTTGTGAAAAAAGAGACCCCAGCTGTACCAGAAGGACCCACCATGCAGGACATCTTCACTGACATCCAGCGCCTGTCACAAACTGGACCAACGAGCATTCTCATTGAGGTACGCTCAAAGGTTACTGTGCAGAGTTGCACATGCACATTTTTCAGTTTGTGATAGTAATGCTTTGTATTAGTGTTTGAAATGTGTCTGATATTTGAACGTTTGTGCGAGCAGTTCAGAAAGAATTGCCCTGGCAAGCAAAAAACGTATTACAATAGCTTGAATTATTAGTATCTCAATCTTTGTCGAAGCGCACCACACTGTTCACTGTCCACATGGTCATACTGTCTCTTTGTGTGTAACCACAGATTAAACCTTGTGAGGACCCCATGAGGATTCTGAACACGTCTCTGGCTGACCTGCAGGCTCGTCTGAGCAGGCTGGTGGTCAGGGTACTGGGCTGCAGAAACCGCCCTGCAGACCTCAGCCCCGCAGCCATGGCTTTGCAGGTGGAGGAGGCCGAGGTGAGAGCCAGACCAAAATAAACCGCAACCCAATAGCAACACACAACACACCAGAGAACCACAACAGCAACGCACAATAGAAACCCACAACATCATCCACAGTACAGTTCACAATAGTAACCCATTTAAATGTCAACATAGAGGTTGATATTTAAGTTATAAGCTTTTCAAGTCTGTCCTATTGAGTCAGTTGATCATTATTCCTAGAGTGAACATGCTGTGTTTTGTATTTTGTGGTTCCAGGAATGCAGACAGGCTGCTCAGACCCAGGTGTCTGTGTTCTCCCAGCCCAGAGAGGCTCAGACTGCAGACCGGGAGGCCTTTGAGCATATGGAGAGCCAGTGGGGCGCAGCAGTATGGGATGCCTCGGAAGCTGTCCACTGTAAGGAGGCCCAGCTGCAGCTGGTCACTGAGGCGGACAGGCAGACACAGACAGTCAAGGCCACTCTGGAGAAACTGTCTGCAGAGCTGGAGGCCCTCACAACGTGAGTGTTGTCACTGCAGTCTCCGATGGATAGATTTACTTTAGTTTTTATCAGTAAGAATATTAGGCATTTTCTAATTTTACAATACAATTTGATGGTCACACTGCCTAGTGAATAGTGGAGAATATGTCTATAATGCTCCGTTTTTAAAAATAATGCCCCTCTCCAATGCTGTGTGCAGATCCCCAGTGGAGAGCAGCTCAGCAGAAGCTGAGGAGCTACGTTCCTTTCTGCGGGGTATGGAGGAGGACAGGACCGTCATGGGGGAGCTGACCCTCACTCTCACCAAGCTGTCCCCCCACCTGAACCAGGCAAAGCGAGCTGCTGCACAGATCCAGCAGATAGGCCTGCAGGAAGAGTGGAGGTCACTGGAGAGAGCTTCAGAGAAGACCCTGTACTGTGTCAATGGCTATGCCAGGGAAACCAGCAGCCTTCTCGCAGAGATCTCCTCTCTTCAGGAGCAACTGGAGGTCATAGGAAAGGCTACAGGCTCACCCCATTCCACTACAATCCAGTGGGACAGCAAGAGGGCCCAGGAGCTGATGATGGTGAATGCTGAGCTGACTGCAGCTCAGCAGAAATGCCTCTACCTGCAGCAGGGCTCAGAGGCTCTGGCCCACAGCTCCCTATATGAGAAGGAGACGAGGCAGATAGAACAGGGGCTCCAACAGGTCAAGGAGCAGCTGGATCGTGTTGGGGAGCAGGTGTCCTCTCAGACCCCCAGCAGTGACAACCCTATCATGAATAAGATCCACAAGGTAATGATGGACGCCTTTGCCTGGGCCAAGCAGATGGAGAGCGACATTGAGGGCCGGAGGAGGAAGGTGGCCCTGCTCCCTGAGGGGGTCCATCGGCAGATCAAAGACCTGAAGAAGCTGCAGTGGGAGATGGCGGCCAAGCAGGCCCAGCTGGAGGCCCTGGTGGAGGAGGTGGAGGAGCTGCTCCCAGAGCTGGACCAGGCTGATGAGGTCCCCATGGTGCACTCCTCCCTGGTCAGCCTGGAGAGTCTGTCCAGGTCCACCACAGAGAAGCTAGCCAAGGCTGTGAAGGAGATGGAGTCAGGCTTGCAGACTAGAGAGAATATGTCAGAGCAGATAGCAGACCTGGACTCCTGGGTGGTGGGTCACCTCCATAGAGAAGCCTCCAGGAGGGGAGAGGGGGAGGGCCAGAGTTCTAAAGACCTGGATCGCCGAGTCAGACAGATTCAGGAGACCCTGGTAGAGGCGGAGAAACAGGCTGCTGTGTCCGAGGCTCTTCTCATGAGGAGCAGAGACATTGCCTCTGAGCTCAGCATCACAGAGAACTGCCTCCTCAATGAGAAACTCACAAACCTCCAGGAGGACATCAAGAGCATCATCAGCTATGAGAAAGCTAACCAGCAGGAGCTGGAGGAACTCCTTCAGACTCAAGACGCATCTAGGCAGAAGGTGACCACGGTGGAGAAGAGCCTGAGACAGATGCTGGTGGACCTAAACAGACACAGGTTCCCGGTCACCAGGGAGACTCTAAGCACCATTGAGCCGTTTAAACACATGATCATGGAGCACAAGTGCCAGGTGGACAAGCTGCAGCCCTTCATCCCTGAGGAGAAGAAACAAGAGCTGCTGTGTGTCATTTCCCAGTTGCACTGCAAAATGAGCACGCTGAATATGAAGGCCAAAGAACACGAGAGGTACCTCACCTTCAGGCAGTGTGTGGAGGAACTGCGGGAAAATGTGGAGGAGCAGGTCCTCCAGACCAAGGAGGAGAACAGGGGGAAGGAGGAGAGGTACACGACCGGTCAGGTCATCCTCATTCAGCTCCCTCTGATAAAGAGACTGTGTGAGGAGGCTGCCGATGAGCTACAGAGCATCTCCCAGGATCTCTATCCCTCACAGCTGTCTGCAGAGCGTGGGCGGCTTAAGCAGAACCTGGAGAGCTTCCAAACCTGGGAGATGACTGTGATCAACAACATCCAGATCCTGGAATGGGGCCTGCTGAAGGAGGTGCACCTCCAGTCGGAGCAGAGAGCTGTGCTGGCCTTCCTAAGGGACATCCAGCGGGAGCTGCAGCAACCATGCCAAGTGGAGCCCACCGAGGAAGCCGTCGACAAGGAGCACTGGAGGATTGTGACCCTGCGGATGACCGTGGAGTGCAGACTGAAGGTGTTGAAGATTCTAGAGCGCAAGAAAGGAACTAGGCAGCAAGATGGATCCCTGGAATATAGTGACATGATGGACCTGAAGAATGCAATCCTGAATGAATGTGACTTACGAATGGCAAGTTGTTTTGTTTTTGGTTGATTGAGTTTCAAAACCATATTAAATGCATGTTCTACTAATTTAAAAGATAATTGACTATTCATGTAAAAAATTGTGATGATTTTTCAGGAGAGCGTTTCCCAGGCACGGAATTCTTTGAGAGACTACACTGGAGCTGTGAGTGGTGCTGTCAGGTTCCTCCAGGAGGCTGAGGCCCTGCTCCATCCCTCATTAGCCCCAGTAGGAGGTTGCCTTGAGAGGCTGAGAGACATCCAGCAGGCCCTGGCCTCCATGGAGGAGCAGCTCCATTCCCATATAAGCCAGATCCAGACCCTGGCCCTCCAGCATGACTACCTGAGCCCCCAGATGGTGGAGCGTCTACAGAGGGAGGTGCTGAGCCAGCTCCTGGTGCGGATGTCCACCCTCCAGGCCCAGGCCCAGCTCAAACTGGAGGCCCTGCAGAGGTAGACACGGTCTCTTAAGAGTCAAAGGACCTTAGATATAGTCATGATAGTGAAATGATTGTAAAACTCAACTGCCAGGTCAAGCCAATCTTCTAATGCTTAATGCCATTTGTAGTAGTCTTATTGATGTGACGCCTGATTGAGATGTGGCTTGTGTTTGGTAGGTGTGCTGAGTATCACAGAAGGTATAGGAAGTGCCATGAGGAGATCTGCCAGTGTGTAAAGAGCGCAGAGACCCATCTCTCCTACTGTCGCTCTCACAAAGTCAGCTCTCTCACAGACTGCACCGACCAGCAAGCTAAGCTAAAGGTATGGGGAAAGAATGCTAAACACATTTTTCGTAGCGTTAACATTTTTAAATTTTAAATATCTATTTCTTTACCCACTACTTTCTCTCTCCTTTACAGGCTCTGTCTGAGGAGGTGGACTCTGTAACAGGGCTTCTAAAGTGTTTGGGGGAGTGGTGCCCGGAGCAGGGTTGCCGTTGCAGCAGGGAGGGGGCGGTGAGCGCGCTCTGGAGGCAGGTGGCAAGACTGCAGCGTTGCACCCGCAATCTGAAGACTCACTCAAATCAGAGGGCAGACGAATGGAGTGATATTACAAAGAGCGTGAGTTACATGATAGATACTGGACACCTCTTCCTCAATCTTAAAAATAGCTTTGAAATTAAGTTGAAATTAAATTGTTTTCAACCCTGCGATATAAAATCTACTAAACTCTTTCAGCCAATGATTGACACAATATAGAGAGAGACCCCACTCTTCCCAGCACAGAAAGTCAGGATGGAAGCAGCCATTTTACAGACTGACTCATTAACTCCAATTCTTGTTATCCTTTCAGGTGGAGCGAGCATCCATCATGCTGGAGCAGGTGGAGGCTGAGCTGCCAAATGACTCCAGGGAGAAGGTGTGTGGGGAAGAGCTGCAGGTGCTGCTGTTGTACTGGGACCAGTACCAGGACAGGCTAGACTGTGAGCACCGAGCTCTCTCAGCTCTCGAGCTCCGCATCGCCAGACTGCTGGGCGTCCCCGCCCACCTGGAGCAGGCCCCGCCCAACCCGCTGTGTCAACAGTTGCAGGTCATGCAGGACCGCTATGACAGGTGAGAGGTCAACCACCATACAACAGACAGGACAGGAAACACATTGATTGGTATTGTTGTTTCAGGAGCTGAGTCCGTGGTGCCGCAAATATTTCACTTAATTGCCACTTCTCAAAGACACAAATCCCCATATGCCAGCATATGCCCATATGGCATGAATGAACAACTATAGGCTTTAAGACAAGTGTTAAAAGCCAAACGTGCATTGATGGTCATACCAATCAGTGTTTCTGTGGTAGTGCAGGGCATAGGTACTCAAACTCCCAATGGCTCCACACATTCACACTTGGATGAGCATTCTGGGAAAAGTGGGTCGGGAAAGGGTTGCTGTGCCTCTCCACTCAGGACAACAAGCGCAGAAAGATGCACACTCATACCTACTCAGTCATCCACAGCATACACGCACATGCTTACTGTGTAGATAGACAATCACAGACGCAGAGGTTGTGAAATACTTAAATACCTGAATTGAGATGATGCTCTGCATCCTGATTTTGGTGTCAGCTTTCGTTCCCAAAGGAAACTCTTTTCCTTATGAAGTCAAGGTAAGAGACTAGAGTTTTTAAAATCTCCTTTTTAAACGGACTATGTGTTATATTGATTATGTACCATGCTAGCTGTTTTTTGATTCACAGTGATGTACAGAGCCTTCGAAAGGTTTTCAGATCCCTTGACTTTTTCGAAAATGTATTACGTTACAGCCTTATTCTAAAATTGATTAAATTGTTTTTTTTCCTCATCAAACTACACACAATACCCCATGACAAAGCAAAAACAGTTTTTTTAGAAATGTTTGCTAATTTATAAATAATAAGAAAAATTAAATATGACATTTACATTTACTCCGTACTTTGTTGAAGCACCTTTGGCATTGATTACAGCACTTCTTGGCACACCTCCACTTAGGGAGTTTCTCCCATTCTTCTCTGCAGATCCTCTCAAGCTCTGTCAGGATGGATGGGGAGCATCGCTGCACAGCTATTTTCAGGTCTCTCCAGAGATGTTTGATCTGGTTCAAGTTCAGGCTCTGCCTGGGCCACTCAAGGACATTCAGAGACTTGTCCCGAAGCCACTCCTGCGTCATCTTGGCTGTGTGCTTAGGGTTGTTGTCCTGTTGGAAGGTGAATGTTCGGCCAAGCCTGAAGTCCTGAGCACTCTGGAGCTGGTCTTCATCAAGGATCTCTCTGTATCTCTCTGTTCATCTTTGCCTCGATCCTGACTAGACTCCCAGTCCCTGCCGCTGAAAAATATCCCCACAGCATGATGCTGCCACCACCATGCTTCACCGTAGGGATGGTGCCAGGTTTCTTCCAGACGTGATGCTTGGCATTCAGGCCAAATATTTTAATCTTGGTTTCATCATTTCAGAGAATCTTGTTTTAGATACCTTTTGGGAAACTCCAAGCAGGCTGTCATTTGCCTTTTACTGAGGAGTGGCTTCCGTCTGGCCACTCTACCGTAAAGGCCTGATTGGTGGAGTACTGCAGGGATGGTTGTCCTTCTGGAAGGTTCTCCCTTCTCCACAGAGGAACTCTAGATCTCTGTCAGAGAGACCATCGGGTTCTTGGTCACCTTCCTGACCAAGGCCCTTCTCCCCCGATTGCTCAGTTTGGCCGGGCGACCAGCTCTAGGAAGAGTCTTGGTGGTTCCAAACTTCTTCCATTTAAGAATGATGAAGGCCACTCTGTTCTTGGGGACCTTCAATGCTGCAGACATCTCTTGGTACCCTTCCCCAGATCTGTGCCTTGACACAATCCTGTCTCGGAGCTCTAAGGACAATTCCTTCAACCTCATGGCTTGGCTTTTGCTCTGACACGCACTGTCAACTGTGGGACCTTATATAGACAGGTGTGTGCCTTTCCAAATCATGTCCAATCAATTGAATTTACCACAGGTGGACTCCAGTCATGTTGTAGAAGTATCTCAAGGATGATCAATGGAAACAGGATGCACCTGAGCTCAATTTCGAGTCTCCTAGCAAAGGGTTTGAATACTTATGTAAATAAGGTATTTCCGTTTTTTATTTTTAATACATTTTCAAAAATGTCTATAAACCTGTTTTCACTTTGTCATTATGGGGTACTGTGTGTAGACTGCTGAGGAGTTTTTAAAATCAATTTAAGAATAAGGCTGTACCATAACAAAAATGTCTAGGAAGTCAAGGGGTCTGAATACTTTCCGAAGGCACTGTAACTAAGACTTTAGCCAGCTGTTTGGTGCACTATAGACCTGCCTGTCTGTTTGTGTCTACAGTCTGAAGGAGAAGAGCATGCTGGGGCGGTGTGTGGTGCGGACGGAGGTGGAGGAGAGGGACAAGGTGAGGGAGGAGCTGAGTGGGGTGAAGGCGTGGCTGGTGACTGCAGAAGACCTCCTGTCACAGCTGGAGCAGTGTCCCAACACACATAAGCTACATGTGGGTAACCCTCTGTCTCACAACACCTTAACATCACACAGTGTGGACAACACAATGCAGCATGCAGGAGTTAAGAGTGCCAGATTGAAAGGTTCCACAGTTGACGCATGGCATTTTGAGTCTTTGCTTTTATCATCCTCCTATGGAAGCATATGGTAGACTACAATTAGTGGAATTCATGACAAAATACTGTTTACTTGTCATTTTCAGTAATTTACTGTATTTTATGGAATTGTCCATATATTTTTTTTATATTTAGTGTGATGCTTATTAAGGTGGTTTTGGTTGTTTCAGTGTTCTTGACAAATGATAGCATAGCCTACTTTGAATGCTAATATATTTCATAGGGATAAGTGCATAGTGGAGATTTAAACAACCCCCTCCCCTCTGTACAGTGATGCATGCGTAACGGGCTTCTAATGAGTAGGTATTTCCCATCCCTGTACCCACAACACAATGCTGTGTCTGTGCTCTGCAAACAAACATGATCAACTCAGAGGAAACGTTTACAAAGACAATATCTCTTCCAAATTGCACGGTTCACATTTGTATCTAATTTGAAATTCATAGAGTTAATGATTTGAAGCTCAAGTTGAATTAAGTGTAAAGTCTCGTTGTGACTGTACTATATATTTCCCGATTCTATCATTCCACCATGAACTGTATGTGGCGGTTGGTTTTGAGTTTCACTGCTGAAAGGTTGTTGTAATGAAGGTCTTCAGTGAGACTGTTAGCTCAGTGAAAGAGTTCCCCAACAAAGTGCCACATTTGAATTTAACCGTTGGCTGGGCCCTCATCCCTTTAGCTAGCTTAGTTTTATCAACCTTCCCCGGAGCTTTGTCTTGGTACTCAGTGGATGAGAGGGGACCAGTGTTAGTGTTGTCTAAAGACCTGAGTCTTGTCCAACATTTTCTCTATGTCTCCCCACCCCCCTCTACTCAGAGAGGGTCTATGAAAGGGCTCTAAAGCCCCCCCATACCTGCCTCTTTTTGTTCCACCTTGTAAGTGGATCCTCTTGGTGCATCTGTCCCAGTCTCAGACCAGCACTGATGTCACCTCCCTGACACACACACACACACACACACACACACACACACACACACACACACACACACACACACACACACACACACACACACACACACACACACACACACACACACACACACACACACACACACACACACACACACACACACACACACACACACACACACACACACGCAGCTTCCTATGTGGCGTTGCCCTGGTCCCTGTCTCAGAGCCAGGTTGTGCTGTATTTCATCTGCATCACTGGTCGTGTTTTTCCTATCGTCGTTTGATTTTCATGTTCAGTCTGTGGACTAGGACTGTGAATAGCCTCTCATTAGCTGTGTGCTGCTAGGTGGGAGGTGAAGAGGGCTCATGCTGAGTAGCTTCAGGAATGAAAGACTTAATAAGGAAGCCTTTCTGAGCTAGTTAAACCAGCCCAGGAGAGAGAGGTGCGACATACTCGGCTGTACATTCTGTCTGGTAAGAGCTGGACCCTATGCAGGATGTGAATGAATCTATGAATGTGTATTAGCGTGTTTGTGACCTTGGAGACATAATGATGGCAGAGAGAGGGTATAGGCTGTAGAACAGTGGAGGCTGTTGAGGGGAGGACGGCTCATAATAATGGCTGGAACGCAGCGAATGGAATGGCATCAAACACATGGAAAGCCGTGTGTTTGGTGTATTTGATTCCATTCCACCTATTCTACACCAGCCATTACCACGAGCCGGTTCCTCCCCAATTAAGGTGCCACCAACCTCCTGTGCTGTAGAATGAGGCTCGCTGAACTTTGTTTTTCTCTCTCTCTCTCTCTCTCTCAATCTCTTGCTTTCTCTCTCTCTTATTCTCTCTCCATCTTTCTCTCTCTTTCCCTCCCTCTCTGTCTCTCCTCAGGAGGTTCACACCCAGCTGTGTACCCAGAAGGCAGTGCTGCAGCGCATCATGGACGGTCTGAGGATGAAGTACTCGGACATGTACACCCTGGTTCCCGTGGAGATAGAGGGACCGCTACAGGACGTGACACACTCACTGCAGGAAGTAGAGGAGAAGGTACAGTAGCTGAAACCTTTACCTGTGCTTGTAGCATTGTAATGTGGTCTATTTGTAAGGACCTCATTTGTAGATATTTTCTATGAATGTCAAGAACAAGTTACATTTATTTCCACTACTTGTGTCTGACTGTCTTACTGCCCCCCAGGTAGGGGATGTAATGGAGAAGAGCGGTCCCCTGCACAGACTGGGAGCCAAGGTGTCTGAGATCAAGGCTGGTCTGGGATCAGTGCAGGACAAACTGCAGCAGAGAAGCACCTCTCTTTCGGAGGCAGAAAGCACACAGAAGGTGAGTGATAAGATAGCAGATATGAGAACTGATCTAGGATCAGAGTTTACCAGGCTGATGTACATAGCAGAAAGAGACTGTGTTATCACGTGTGTGTGTGTGTGTGTGTGTGTGTGTGTGTGTGTGTGTGTGTGTGTGTGTGTGTGTGTGTGTGTGTGTGTGTGTGTGTGTGTGTGTGTGTGTGTGTGTGTGTGTGTGTGTGTGTGTGTGTGTGTGTGTGTAGCGTGTGTGGGACGAGCTGGACATGTGGCACTCCCGTGTGGCAGCGTTGGAGGTGGAGGTGCAGGATCTGGAACAGGCTGAGGAGGCCCAGGTCCTCACAGAGAGCCTGACGGAGGCCCAGCTGCTCCACTCACACATGGCCAAGCAGGCAGAGCAGAGGACCGCCTTCCTCAGCAAGGTGAGGAACTACAATTCCCTAAACCCCCCTGGTTACTCTGACACATGTTCAGTTAACCCCTTGGGTAGTGTTAGCCCCTGTGTTTGTGGACTAGGACTGTGAATAGTCCTAGTACAGTGTGTGATAGATCATATTTTTTTGATGACGTCAGAGTTGACTTTTATTTGTGGATGATGATATCATAGCATGTCTGATGTTATGATTTTTCTATATGATTTTATAGCTGATTTAATACTGACTATGTGTTTGTGTTGGTTGCAGATCAGCACATGGTTACAGGAGCATGATGAGATGATCAACAGCTCCAACAGTTGGCTAACTGAGGCTCAGTCTTGGCTCACTGCTCCCTGTACCTACACTACAGCCAAAGATTTGGCCAGCTACGTCCACGCACTACAGGTCAGTACAGCGCAACTCTTACCCAAAACTTTCCCTACACTCACCCAAGTCAAATGTACTACAATGAAGTGCACAACACAATTTGATTCATCACCGCATAACAAATGTTTAGGTTAGCCTATATTATCAGAATAATCATATGGTCTCCTGTAGATGTTACTGATCTCTATCCTTCTGTGTTATAGATGGTGCTGGATGACTCTCAGCAGATCCGCATCACTCTGCAGGGCTTTGTGTCCGTGCTGAAGGAGATCTCCCTGGTGTGTGACATCACAGCGCAGCAGGAGCAGCTGGCCGAGGCTGACCGCCTTGTGGCCACTGTGCAGCAGGGCTTTGTGGCTCCACTCTCCCAGCTAGACCATGCCGCCGCCGTGAGTCCACCTCTCTTTCTCCACTTCTCCTAATTTCTCTCTCTCTCTCTCTCTCTCTCTCTCTCTCTCTCTCTCTCTCTCTCTCTCTCTCTCTCTCTCTCAATTTAATTTAAAGGCTTTATTGGCATGGAAAACGTATGTTAACATTGCCAAAGCAAGTGAAGTAGATAATAAACAAAAGTGAAATAAACAATAAAAATGAACAGTGAACATTACACTCACAAAATTTCCAAAAGTATAAAGACATTTCAAATGTCATATTATGTGCAAATAGTTATAGTACAAAAAGGAGCAAAAATGAAATTAACATACATATTAATACATAAATATAGGTTGTATTTACAATGGTGTTTGTTCTTCACTGGTTGCCATTTTCTTGTGGCAATAGGTCACAAATATTTCTGCTGTGATGGCACACTGTGGTATTTCACCCAATAGATATGGGAGTTTATCAAAATTGGGTTTGTTTTCAAATTCTTTGTGGGTCTGTGTAATCTGAGGGAAATATGTGTCTCTAATATGGTCATACATTTGGCATGAGGTAAAAAGTGCAGCTCAGTTTCCACCACATTTTGTGGGCAGTGTGCACATAGCCTGTCTTCTCTTGAGAGCCAGGTCTGTCTACGGCGGCCTTTCTCAATAGCAAGGCTATGCTCACTGAGTCTGTACACAGTCAAAGCTTTCCTTAAGTTTGGGTCAGTCACAGTGGTCAGGTATTCTGCCACTGTGTACTCTCTGTTTAGGGCCAAATAATATTCTAGTTTGTTGTTTTTTTGTTAATTCTTTCCAATGTGTCAAGTAATGATTTGGTCTAATTGTGTTGCTGTCCTGGGTCTCTGTGAGGTCTGTTTGTGTTTGTGAACAGAGCCCCAGGACCAGCTTCCTTAGGGAACTCTTCTCCAAGTTTGTCTCTCTCTATAGGTGATGGGTTTGTTATGGAAGGTTTGGGAATCGCTTCCATTTAGGTGGTTGTAGAATTTAACAGCTCTTTTCTGGATTTTGATAATTAGCGGGTATTGGCCTAATTCTGCTTTGCATGCATTATTCTGTGTTTTACATTGTACACAGAGGATATTTTTGCAGAATTCTGCATTTTGTGAATTCTTGGTTGGTGAGCGGACCCCAGACCTCACAACCATAAAGGCCAATGGGTTCTATAACTGATTCAAGTATTTTTAGCCAGATCATTATTGGTATGTTGAATTTTATGTTCCTCTTAATGGCATAGAAGGCCCTTCTTGCCAAGAAGGCCCTTCTTGCCTTGTCTCTCAGATCGTTCACAGCTTTGTGGAAGTTGTGGTGCTGATGTTTAGGCCAAGGGATGTATAGTTTTTTGTGTGCTCTAGGGCAACGGTGTCTAGCTGGAATTTGTATTTGTGGTCCTGGCAACTGGACCTTTTTTGGAACACTGTTATTTTTCTCTTACTGAGATTTACTGTCAGGCCCCAGGTCTGACAGAATCTGTGCAGAAGATCTAGGTGCTGCTGTAGGCCCTCCTTGGTTGGGGACAGAACCGCCAGATCATCAGTAAACAGTAGACGTTTGACTTCAGATTCAAGTAGGGTGAGGCCGGGTGCTGCAGACTGATCTAGTGCCCTCGCCAATTCGTTGATATATATGTTGAAGAGGTTGGGGCTTAAGCTGCATCCCTGTCTTAAACCACTTCCCTGTGGAAAGAAATGTGTGTGTTTTTTTTGTGCCAATTATAACCTCATACTTAGCTCTGGCATCTTCTACATGGATTTTAGAATGTTGTATGTTTTTCCCCAACCCCACTTTCCTTCAATTTGTATAGCAGACTCTCATGCCAAATTGAGTCAAAAGCTTTTTTGAAATCAACAAGGCATGAGAATACTTTGCCTTTGTTTTGGTTTGTTTGTTTGTTAATTAGGGTGTGCAGGATAAATACGTGGTCTGTCGTATGGTAATTTGGTAAAAAATACAATTTGGCATTTGCTCAGTACATTGTTTTTATTGAGGAAATGTACAAGTCTGCTGTTATTGATAATGCACAAGATTTTCCAAAGTTTGCTGTAGACTCATATCCCAAGGTAGTTATTGGGGCCAAATTTGTCTGCACTTTTGTGGATTGGGGTGATCAGTCCTTGGTACCAAATATTGGGAAAGATGCCAGAGCTGTTCTTTGGTATAGGGCCAAAAATATTGAACAAGTGGTTTACCCATAAATCTCAGTTTTGGATAGATAACTCTTCATGTTGTTTGTTTATTAGTGTTTTACAATTTTCCCAGAAGTGGTTAGAGTCTATGGATTCTTCAATTACATTGATCTGATTTCTGACGTGCTGTTCTTTCTTTTTCTGTAGTGTTTTTCTGTATTGTTTTAGTGATTCACCATATTGATGGCGTAGGCTCAGGTTTTTTGGGTCTCTAAGTTTTTGGTTGGACAGGTTTCTTAATTTATTTCTTAGGTTTTTACATTCTTCATCAAACCATTTGTCATTGTTGTTAATCTTCTTTGGTTTTCTGTTTTAATTTTTTTTGATTTGATAGGGAAGCTGAGAGGTCAAATATACTGTTTAGGTTTTCTACTGCCAAGTTTACACCTTCACGAAGTTGTTTAAAAGGGATTGAATTTGTTGTTGCCTCATTTTTTGGGGGGTAGGTTTCCACACTATTTCCTTCCATCTATAGCATTTCTTAATATTATTCAGTTCCTTTGGTTTTGATGCCTCATGATTGAGTATATCTCTGTTCAAGTAAACTGTGATTTTGCTGTGATCTGATAGGGGTGTGGGCTGACTGTGAATGCTCTGAGAGACTCTTTCGGTCTCACTTTCTCTCTGTGCATTGCTCAATGTTCTTTTCTGATTGTGTAGGAGGTGGAAGCTATAGAGACGGAGGTGAAGATGATGGAGAAGGACGTCACTGAGATCAGGACGTTGTTATCGTCCCCTGACACTCTTCCCAGCCCCAGAGAGGAGAGCCTGAAGGTGAGCTGGGTGAAAGGAGTGTCTGGCATGTTTAGCCCTGGGACAGAGAGTGAGTGCTGATCTAGGATTAGTTTTGCCTTTCAGATCATAATGAATAACAAATGGGAAACCAGATTCTAGATCGTCAATCTTACTCTGAGACGCTTTATGAATACAGACCTTGGTCTCCCTCCTGTAACCCAGAGTGAGTCACTGTGTGTATATCCTTATACAGGTGTGTGTGGACAGGATCCAGTCTTTGGGTACGACCATAGCAGAGATCCAGAGCTGTAAGCCAGGCCTGTGTCTGCCAGAGAAGGCTGAGGAGACCCTCACTGTCTTTCAGAGAGTGGACCAGCTCCAACAGAAGCTAGAAGAGCTGGAGAAGGTGGCTCGGCAAATAAATGACTCCTCACTACACACAAACACACTTTCTCAAATGTACACTCAGGATGAATGTTTTCCTTTATTTCCCTTCATTTTCAGATGGTTCCAGGGGAGTTCATAGTGAAGAAACAGACACTCACTTTACCGCCAGTGAAGGTCCCTGCTCCTAGCCCAACTGTACCCACCTCTTCCACAGAGAATGTTTCTGTGCCCAGCTCAACATTACCAGCCACTGAGGAAGCAGACGTGAGATCCTTCCCTACAGCCACACCACTGCATGGGTCACCTCCACACTATAATGATCCTCAGGTTTTAGGCTGGGTTTCTGTATAAGCACTTTGTAATATGTAAAAATGGCTTTATAAATAAATGTGATTGATTGAACCTGACCAGGATATTCTGTTTTTGCAGGAGAATGGAGTGGAGCAGGGACAGATCCAGATAGTCCATGTAGAGGAAGACGTGCTGAAGTCTTCTCCTGAACAGAGACTCAGCTGGGGAACGGAGAAGAGTCGGGTAAAAACCAAGTCACCCATATGTAGACAGTCTGACATGTTGTTAGCATGTGTCTACCTGGTAGTATCTTGTACCTGTCTGTGCTGTCTATTATAGTTTAGAAGCCTTTGAAGTCTTACTCCCACTCAGCTGTCTCACCCCCACTCAGCTGTCTCACCCCCACTCAGCTGTCTCACCCCCACTCAGCTGTCTCCCCTTCACTCAGCTGTCTCCTCTTCACTCAGCTGTCTCCCCTTCACTCAGCTGTCTCCCCTTCAATCAGCTGTCTCCCCTTCACTCAGCTGTCTCCCCTTCAATCAGCTGTCTCCCCTTCACTCAGCTGTCTCCCCCTCACTCAGCTGTCTCCCCTTCACTCAGCTGTCTCCCCCTCACTCAGCTGTCTCCCCCTCACTCAGCTGTCTCCCCCTCACTCAGCTGTCTCACCCTCACTCAGCTGTCTCACCCTCATTCATCTGCCACCCGTCTTACCTCTAACCTGTCTCACCTCACTACTTTGTGTCAGCCGTAATCTGATTTATATTCTAAAAATGAGATGTGAGAGTAGATGACTTGTTCTAACATTACAGACACTGGTCAGGGGTAGGCAGGTCATGCTCCGTATGTCATGTGGCTTTTAATGGTACATTTGTAATGACTTAGTGCTTAGTTAGTTTGTAGTGCTTAATAAAGCAGGACATCAGTCTTCTAGTAGCATTGCATGCTTTTCATAACTCTTTGTTTTTCTACTATTCTTTCTTTTTAGAAGATGACCTCACTATTACATAGGGGGAGGGACATACCATATTCAAAGACAAAACGAACACCTAAGAAATTATGAATCATTTATTATAATATATAATGTATATAACATTAGTAGGGGATAGGGGTTGGGGGGATATATGTTTATAACATAGGGGATATAGGTTTATCAAAAGGAGAAAAGGTTTCAAAATAGGAGACAGACATGAAGCATCAAACCCATCATTAAAGGGCCTAATGTCAACATACAGTATATACAGTTGGAAGTTTACATACACTACTTGTTTTTCAACCACTCCACAAATTGCTTGCTAACAAAGTATAGTTTTGGCAAGTCGGTTAGGACATCTACTTTGTGCATGACAAGTAATTTTTCCAACAATTGTTTACAGACAGTGAAATAATCTGTCACAATTCCAGTGGGTGAGAAGTTTACATTCACAAAGTTGACTGTGCCTTTAAACAGCTTGGAAAATTCCAGAAAAGGATGTAATGGCTTTAGAAGCTTCTGATAGGCTAATTGACATCATTTGACTCAATTGGAGGTATACCTGTGGTTCTATTTCAAGGCCTACCTTCAAACTCAGTGCCTCTTTGCTTGACATCATGGAAAAATCTAAAGAAATCAGCCAAGACCTCAGAAAAATAATTGTAGACCTCCACAAGTCTGGTTCATCCTTGGAACCAATTTCCAAATGCCTGAAGGTAGCAAGTTAATCTGTACAAACCATTGTACGCAAGTATGAACACCATGGGACCACGCAGCCGTCATACCGCTCAGGAAGGAGACGCGTTCTGTCTCCTAGAGATGAACGTACTTTGATGCGAAAAGTGCAAATCAATACCAGAACAACAGCAAAATACCTTGTGAAGATACTGGAGGAAACAGGTACAAAAGTATCTATATACACAGTAAAACGAGTCCTATATATCGCCATAACCTGAAAGGCCGCTCAGCAAGGAAGAAGCCACGGCTCCAAATCCGCCATAAAAAAAGCCAGACTACGGTTTGCAAATGCACATGGGGACAAAGATCATACTTTTTGGAGAAATGTCCTCTGGTCTGATGACACAAAAATAGAACTGTTTGGCCAACATGACGATTGTTATGTTTGGAGGAAAAAAGGGGGTCTTGCAAGCCAAAGACCACCATCCCAACCGTGAAGCTCGGGGTGGCAGCATCATGTTATGGGGGTGCTTTGCTGCAGGAGAGTCTGGTGCACTTCACAAAATAGATGGCATCATGAAGGAAAATTGTGGATATATTGAAGCAACATCTCAAGGAAGTTAAAGCTTGGTCGCAAATGGGTCTTCAAAATGGACAATGACCCCAAGCATACTTCCAAAGTTGTGGCAAAATGGCTTAAGGACAGCAAAGTAATGGTTGGCATGGCCACCACAAAGCCCTGACCTCAATCTATAGAACATTTGTGGGCAGAACTGATAAAGCGTTTGCAAGCAAGGAGTCCTACAAACCTGACTCAGTTACACCACCTCTGTCAGGAGGAATGGGCCAAAATTCACCCAACTTATTGTGGGAAGCTTGTGGAACGCTCCCCAAAATGTTTGACCCAAGTTAAACAATTTAAAGACAATGCTACCAAATTCTAATTGAGTGTATGTAAACTTATGACCCACTGGGAATGTGATGAAATAAATCATTCTCTCTACTATTATTCTGACATTTCATATTCTTAACATAAAGTGGTGATCCTAACTGACCTAAGTCAGGGACTTTTTACAAGGATTAAATGTCAGGAATTGGGAAAAACTGAGTTTAAATGTATTTGGCTAAGGTGTATGTCAACTTCCTTCTTCAACTGTATGTATATATTGCCATGCATTCAGTTTACTGACATTAGCTAAATATTATAAAAGTGGGTGAACCTATAACCTGTGAAAGCAGTGGGACATCAATTTAAAGTGATCTGAGATATAGTCATATAACAACAAGATACAGTAAACTCCAAAAAGTTATAGAGATGAGGATATCCTAGATTCCAGGGAAGTTACTTAATATTCAGAGAGGGTGGATAGGAGTTTCTGAATAGATTGTGTATAAGAGCGAGACATAGAGACCCCCCCCCCTGCCTATGACACATGAGTCCCGTCCAGCCCACCACACATGACCCCTGACCTGCAATAAGGCGACCAATGTGAGTACAGTGAGTAAGTCTCAAAGACAGTGTCCATTCCTACAGTTTCTAGTATGGGTTTACGGTTCTGTAAAACTCAGCAGCCAACGATTCATGACATTGTTCCATGTGCCTTAATGCAACACACAACACTGACGCATGACTAACCCAATTATATTTAAATGTCTACCAAATAAGAGCATTGCTCTTTCTAATTCTCAATCTATCTTTGTCATACCCTCCTTTAAGAGTGCGCTTCTATTCCGGGACGTGCATGTGTTCCCATCATTCAGCTTGTTTGTATGTCTGTGCATGTGTCCTTGACTTGGCGTGGCAGGAGTCCAGGGGCGTGTCATGTCCTGTGGAGGAGGAAGAGGAAGGGTAGGAAAAAGAGGAGGGGAGAGGAGGCTCACTGTGGTGGCTGTCTGGGGCAGAGCTCCAGTGTCCTACTGGACCCTCTGACATCACTGCCCCTGGCCTTCCTGTGACATGCCCGTGGGTCACTCTGCCCCCTGTTTCACTGCAGCACTGGGAGGCACTATATCCAACCCTGCTTCCCTATAATCTTGTTCCCATGTTTCCTCTTCCTCCTCCTCTTCCTCCTTGCTGGTCTCACACACACTCTGGAAATGTGCTTGTCTGTGTTCAGTTTCTTTCCACATATTTTTACTTTGACAATAAAATCAGTATCTTCTCTATTAAATTTTTCCCAATTCTCTATGTTGCTATTTTGTTTTCAGGTGGGTCGTTGTTATTTAATGCCGTCCCCTCAAGTCTTCCTCTTTACTTTTCAGAATGTTGAGGGTACTGCCGCCGATGTGATTGATTACCTCTAGGGGGCGATGTGGTGCAATCTTTGCCAATGACCTTTTACCAAAACATCTATGAGAAGTTTTTAAAACGTTTTTTTGTTTTTACTCATATATCTGCACCTTATTTTAGAACCAGGGTGTTTCATAGTTTTGATGTTTTTTTGTTGTTGCCTATTATTTCATTGAAATGTTTGTGATTTGTTATTGACTGTCTCCACCGTGTTACTGTTCTGGTCAGGACCCTGAGGCTGCATCAGAAGGGAACCATGCTGCAGCTGAGGAAGAAGGGGGAAGCACAGCCATGGATCAGAGTCAGGACCCAACTGAACAGGTACCAGACACCTCCATCTATGGGAGTCAGACAATGGCACCTAACGGCACTGTATGATGTAACACGCATAACAACCCTCGTATGAAAGAACATGTAGAACATAACATTTACATATAACAGGACTGTTTTAGTGCCTTAATGAATGACTGTGTATGGTTTTCTCATGGATGATAACATAATAATGACTGATGCTGTATCTGAGTAGTGTCCACATTGTAACACTGCTCATGTCTCTTCAGGACCTCTCTGTAGTGGGTCTCTCGGTCGCCTCAGGAACAAGTGTGTCCGAAGCTTTATCAAAACCCGTGGGCACAGTCAGAACACAGTCTCTGTCTGAAAGCATGGTAAACACACCCCCCTCCATTCAACTCTCAAAATCCTCCAAGTCCCAATGTATTGTGTCCTAGACCTAGTCTGCAGTAGAACTCATTGTTTAGACTCCCTCTCTATCTCGATCTACGTTCGGTGCATTTACATGGCGGAAGAATCCCAGATGTTCTATCATACTGCAGTTTGATTCTCACAGGTTGCAGTATGAGTCTGAACATTCTGTTAACACATTGTCAGGAATTCGAATTCCGATTTTTATAGTTTTATATGTTTACGTGATAAATGACAACTAAGCATGCTATCCAGTGAACTGTCAGGGAGTAGGCTCATGTGAATCTGGTTCATCCCCGGTTACTGGTAGCTGGCAGACCACCTCTTTTACAACAAAGACAATTCCTCTAACTGGAAGGGAAAGAAAGGAGTTGATGATGTGGGGTGCGTTTTTAAAAAGGATACTATATTGTACTGCATGGGTCCTTTTTTGTTGTTTGATGATCAAAAAACGTACTTGATATTGATACGTTGATAATTATTTGGACTTTCCATAAAATCGTATACTGGTAACCACATTTGTGAATCCTGTTTTATAATGTATAATATACATTTATTAGACATTGTTGACCCTTAAGACTCTGAGTATAATTGCACATGCCTCGAAGCAATATGCATATCTGTTTAGTTTATTACTCTATGTGCTTGCTTACACACATATGCATTGTATTTCAATGAGTTATGATCGTTTTGCATAATATGCTGTTTACACACTATTCCACCACTGCCTGGAAGCAGGACGGCATGGAAAACTATATTCTTGGAATTAGTATTTTCCCATTTATACTTTAGATACAGTCCCAAGCAAGTACGTTTATAGTAAAGTACACACTACCAAGATGACTGTTGGCCATGAAAATGCACTGATTGAACTTAATTGATATTAATAGAGTACTTAGTCTTAATACTTCTGCATGTACTGTACTGTAGGATGTTCTTTTTCATTTTTCCTTTGTGAACAAATACAGCTGCTTCTTCTTATGTGGCAAAACTAAAGAAAAGAGAAATAAATCCAGCCAAATGATCTACTCCCCCCGTCTCTCTCTTTCTGTGTCAGGAGCTCATGGGACAGAGGGGGCTTGCATGGAGGGGGGATGACAGCCACCCAGAGGGGCTGAAGACACACATCAGAGACACACACACACACCCAGGGGGCTCACCTGCTGCACATATACTCACAGAGGATGTACAGACACTCACTGAGGTCACAGTGGACACAAGTGTCCCCAAAGACATCCAGACAGTAACTCCAGTCATTTTACCAACGATGAGACTGTCAAAGGTGGATAGTAGGCTGGTGTTATCTGAGGCAGGGCAGGCCTGTCTGGTTCAGCCACCCTCTGAGAAGGCTCTGGTTGTTCCAGAGCAGAGGCCCACAGTGCCCCAGCCAATGCCCAGAAAGAAAAAAAGCGCACCTCAGACAGGGTTGCTCACGGCACCATCCCAGCCTATAGAAATGGCACTCAATGTATCCACTGGACAGACACACACAGCCTCTGATCTCACACACCAGACACCTGTGCAAGTTGAGGCATCTACCCCTCTAGCAGCACCTGAGGAGACACCCACCACCACCACCCTGGGCGTGGTCAGCACACACACTGTCCCCCAGACCACACTCAAACCAACCGAAGAGGACATGGAGGGTGTGCATCCAGCAGCAACCCTGGTAAGCACTGAAACGTCCCAGTACAATACAGGCCCAACAGTCCTAACCCCTGCTAACCATGCAACCACAGTGGTCTACGAGTGCACACACGAGTGGGTCTTAAACGATGTTTCACAAAGACCTGGGTTCAAATACTTTTTGAAATCGTTTCAAGCACCTTTACCTGTGCTTGATTGAACTTGTCTGCTTAATGGAACCAATAGAATGGTCCCAAAACTGCAAAACCACACCCATCTGTCACTACAGGCAGAATAAAGCAAACCTTCAAAGTATTTGAAGTATTTCAAAGAGTATTTGAACCCAGGTCTGTTCACAACTGTAGTGTCACATTAATGGAATGGGTTTACACAGTAATGATGCTGATAATTATAATGATGCACATTTGTGAATGATTTCAATAATCCCTGTTGAGTGATCTGTGTGATGTAAAGTTAAGACTGTAATGTACAGCAGTGTAGAGGGCTTCAGTGACTCATGGTGCTAACCATGGTGTTACATCTTATTCTCACACTCTCACACTGTCTGTGCCTCAAACATCTATATGTGCATATGTGCTGACAGGAGAGAAACGGGAGAACAAATTTAAAAGAACTGGCATAACAGATGAAAGAGGAAACAACAGCAGATAGTACATCAGAGAGAAAGATAAAAGATTGAAGGAGCGAATAAGGAGGTTTGCCGATTCAGCTGACTGGTCTGCCAGTAGATCCTTCTCTTCTGTCTCAGCCCCGCCCCCGTGGCCTGGGGCCTCTAACTGGGTGTGTGATAATGAGTCCCTGTCACCGGAGCTCCCTCTGAGCCTACCTGCCACTGCTTTCAGGAAGTGGCTTTGGCCACAGATGGGTGGGGCACCATGGGTGAAAGAAAGAGAGAACTAGAGGCAGAGTCAGTCTGGGAGAGAGAGAGAGAGAGAGAGAGAAACAGACAGAGAAAGAGACGACAGATCGAGAAAAGAAAGAGAAAGAGAGAGAGACCCGACAGACAGAAAAAGAAAGAGTGAGAGAGACAGACAGACAGATAGACATAGAAAAAGAAAGAGACGGAGAAATAGTGAGACAAAAGAGAGAAAAAGAAAGAGAATGGGGTGGTGTGAGAAGTAGATTTTTAAGTGCCGAAATCCCCAGGCAGTCAGCTGTAGCCTGAGTACTCACCGGCCAGTGCCTGTCATTTACTGTCAGTGTATACTAGTATTAGTTAAGAATGTCATCCACTCCCTCTCCTCCTATCTGCTGTCCCTACTAGCCGATTGTGAGGGGGAGGTGATTGGTACAGGCAGAATCTCAGTGGCTGTGTGTCTGTGTCCCAGGCCCTAGGGGTGTTCCCAGCCCCAGCCTTGACTGGGCCCTGCCCCACTCTGGAGGTGCTTAATGCCTACAGTGAGCAGGCCACCCAGCTAGAGGTTTGGCTGGAGAGAGCCCAGCACACCCTTGGAGTGCTGGAGCGGTCCTCCACTGCCAGCATGCAGGACAGTGTGGAGCAGCAGCTCCTCACGTGCCAGGTAAGAACTGCAGACAGGTGTCAGAGTTCAGCTCTGTGGAGGGCCTGCCGAGTGGGGCTTTATCCAGGAACTTCCCCAGGCATGGTAGTTAATAGCAAGGATATAAGAGACGCCTCAGTATCATAAACTTGTGTGTATTCGTCTTATCGGTTTGCTCATGCTTTTCTTTAGCACATGAGAGGGATTCGGTATCTACTTACAACCACAAATAGCGGCGTCATATTAATGATGTACATCACTGTCAGTCGTTCTGATGTCATGCCAATCATCTGCTTTGACTATTAGGTTTATTTCCTCAACAACCTCTAATTTATTGACCTGCCTTGTCCATAGTTGAAAGTCTTTCTAAATCCCCAGTGATCAAGGTTCATCAACAGTCATTTTCCTGCTTTTGGCTGCTTTGCCTACTGCTGCAGGTGGGAGTTTTTTTTTCTTCCATTCAGTCTTAGTAAACACCACCGGTTGTTGGATAGAAAGTGCTGCTGTCTCGCAGGCAGATAGGTTAGTGTTTGAAATGAGGCAAGGTTGAACAAACAGTGAAGTCCAGCTAATGTGTTGCTGGTATTTGTCTTCAGGGTGCAGTGTATTTTCTAAAGGTGCAGGCCACATGGCCACGATCAGTTGTACTAGATAGGCTTTTGTCAAGTGCACTAACTGTTCGGATTTGCAGGGAATTACTCCAAATGGCTATTTGTAAATGGAATTAGCTAATAGTTTTACAGTCTCATTTCCTTGCATGACCTTAGACATGCTAAACAAAGACATGCAGCAATGAAGCATTAGTTATGATTGCTGTGGTGATGTGGGCAAATCATTGCAAAATCACTTGTAGGACCAGCCAGTTCTGGAATATAGACTATTATGTTCTTACTTTTTTACATCAACAGTGTTCACAATATATTCTTAGCTATCACTATTTCAATCTAGAATAAACCTGGTACTATCCAGCCTGGATTCTCTGGGCGTGTAATCTGATCCCAGCATTAAAGTTTCAGAGGGTAAACACATTCCTATAGCACGGCAGATTTGAATGAAGGCTTTGTAGGCAAACAAAAACACAGCATCTCATAGGATCTAGCCTCATATTTAAATTGATCAACATCTTTAGAGAACCCTGTACACCCTTTTTCCAGGAACCACCCTTTTCACAACCTCAATCCCAAATGGACTCTAACCCAAGCAGGTTGCCTTTCACATGGAGCCTTATGACTCCTAGCACCTGCTGCAGGTGCTGTAGGTCAGTCAAACCTGGTACACTCTGGCATGTGATGTGGGTCAGTCAAACCTGGTACACTCTGGCATGTGATGTGGGTCAGTCAAACCTGGTACACTCTGGCAGGTGATGTGGGTCAACCTATTAAAAGTAACACATTAAAGGAGCATCAGCAATTCTTGGAGGACAGTGGGAGTTGATTAAAAAAACACGATTTATTGATAAAACCGACATGTTTAATTCCTTAGCCTTCATCAGTGTTTTGCATGCACCCTGGTTGGAGAGCGAGCTCGCTGCAGGAAAATATACTGTATTCATAGTATGAGTCTGTACTGTATAGTGTATACCCAGTGTAGTGTACACCCTATTCCCTAGATATAGCTGATCCATGGAGAGAGTCTGTGTGCTCAGGTTCACACCTTTAGGGGATTAACCAGTGTGAATGGGATTGTGCTCTACTTACTCTCCCAGGACACTGTGTTCTGATGACATTAGCACTCACGCTGCTGCAGTTGTCTCGGTCCACTTCCTTTTATTGTTCTTCGTGAGAATTAGGTACTAAAATGAGGCAATGTTGTGTGTGTGTGTGTGTGTGTAGGAGATGTTCCTGGAGATAGAGCAGAAGGTAGCCAGTCTGTCTGTCCTGGAGCAGCAGGAGGGCTCAGCAGGGTCCCACCAGGAGGCTGAGGCCCTCTCCTCCAAACTGGAGCTGCTCAAGACCAGCCTGGTCACCTTCCAGCTGTTGTTGCAGGAGAGACAGAGCCATGAGCAGATGCACACCAGCACACATACAGAGGCGCAGGTACATCCAAACAGAGAGCCACGTGCACGGATGTGCACACATTAACACACATGCGTGCACACACACATACACGCACACACACTCACTGAACTTCTGCAAAAGAGCTGTCTGCTGATGACACTGACAGTGGAGTAGGTGTTTTGTCTATTTGGTAATCTCTCCATGACAATGTTACCAAGCTTCCAGATAAACAAACAGCTATTGTTAAAGTAAAATGTCAGGGCCTCCCGAGTGGTGCAGTAGGGCACTGCATCACAGCGTCAGCTGTGCCACCAGAGACTCTGGGTACCGCACCCAGTCTCTGTCGCAGCCTGCGACGCACAATTGGCCTAGCACTGTCCGGGTTAGGGAGGGTTGGCCGGTAGGGATATCCTTGCCTCATCGCGCACCAGCGACTCCTGTGGCGGGCCGGGCGCAGTGTGTGCTAACCAAGGTAGCCAGGTGCACGGTGTTTCCTCCGACACATTGGTGCGAATGGCTTCCGGGTTGGATGCGCGCTTGTGTTAAGAAGCAGTTGGTTGGGTTGTGTTTCGGAGGACGCATGGCTTTCGACCTTCGTCTCTCCCGAGCCTGTACGGGAGTTGTTGCGATGAGACAAGATAGTAATTACTAGCAATTGGATACCACGAAATTGGGGAGAAAATTGGATTTAATTTTTTTTTAAAGTGAAATGTCAAAGAGAGATCATTATCACTTCCTAATGCTTTAGTTCCTGTGGCAAGTTTTTATTTCAACAAGGGGTGTAAAACCCGCTTGTTGACGAAAACACAGAAACAAGCCTTGTAATGTTAATGAGTAATACATCCTGAGACTGGGCATTATGTTCCAAGTCACGACTGTGAATATTGTACTCAAACAACAGAAATGTCTCTCTCTCTCTCTCTCTCTTGTCTTCCTTGTTCTTTCCATCCTCTGAAGGTGCCGTCACCGTCACCGTCATCACCCAGAAAGCTTCCTCTAGAGGGCAGACTGCAGCGTAGCGGCAGTGTCCAGGAGATTCTCTCTTCCTCCAAGAGCAAACTCTTTAGACAGACCAGCTTTCAACAGCAGAAGGTAAACTGTCCAAAACATGTCTGAACGGTGTGGCTGGCTATTTATTGGACTTTAATTGTATTGACAAATTCACATATGATGATGCCCAGTGAAGAATTATAAGTACAG
Organism: Oncorhynchus gorbuscha; assembly: GCF_021184085.1. NCBI lineage: Eukaryota > Metazoa > Chordata > Actinopteri > Salmoniformes > Salmonidae > Oncorhynchus > Oncorhynchus gorbuscha. Next base: position 27,488,252 of record NC_060189.1, read on the forward strand.
TGTTTGCTAGTCGTGGCTGTTATTTTTGTCCCCATGCAGGAATTGGAGCAGGAGCTGAGTGAGCAGAGAGGCCTGACCAAGGCTATCGCCCAGCAGGGGAGTAGAGGTCGTCTCCACAGCCAGGCCCAAAAGGATCAACCTGAGCCATCCACACGGTACTGATTCCCTTAGAGTGCTCCAGTCTGTAGGCTTTGGAGCTAGAATAAATCATGAACGATCCTATACACCATTTTTAGACAATCATCTTTTGATGGTGTTTTTTCCTTCGCTCGGGAGAAGGGGGATGAGTAGTTGTGGTTGTCCACATTCTCTACAAATGTATACTCTTATGCTTTTGTTCCATAATCATGTTCTTGAAATAGACTCAGCTCTTTCCCCAAATAATCATTTTACAATGTGATCTTTGCCATTGTCAGAGGAAAAAAATACAGCATGGCACAGAGAGTTAGAAGTAATTACTTTGTTTGTCTATTACATTTTCATTTCTCTGTGCTACTCTTCAGTGAGAGTGGGAGAGATTCATTTAGATGGACCTTCATTTCTTCTCAGAGACTAAAAATGTCAGCTATATAAAAATGATTATGATTGTGTTCTCAGTGGAGTTCTCCAAGGCTGTGTGTGGTTCTGACAACCATCTAACTGCACAACTTGGTATCAAAGCATTTCGTATTATTATGTACGTCAATCTCAAACACTCCATTTAGCATGATATGTTATGTTTTGTATGGTATGTATTCATTTGTGGATGTCCATCATCCATTTCATATGATATGTTTTGAATTACAATTCATATGTTATGTTACAAAATTTGTAATATGTCAACAAATTTGCAAAATGTACAATATGTTATGAATTTAAAAAATGTATGATATGTTACGTATTCCAATTCTACGTTGGCTAGGGGTTAAGGTTAGGAGTTAGAATAAAGGCATAAGGTTAGGGGAAGGTTTAGCTAAAAGTATTAAGGTTAGGGTTAGGGGAAGGGATAGCTAACATGATAAGTAGTTGCAAAGTAGCTAAAAAGTAGTAAGTAGCATCCGCCCATCCATCCACCCTGACCAACCAACCACCCGCCTTGCTTTTTTTTGTAACCATACCAAATGTAACATATCATACTCATGATCGGATTCCAGTCTATGAGACCAGGCTGAACTGCAACTCATTCCTTAGAGTTCCTGTTGAACCTGAAGGAGGGGGGGAGGCAGGGGTCCAAAGGAAGTGGACACACCTTCACAACCAGCTTCTGGCCTTGGAGCAGACTGCACAGCAAGGTCCTTCTGATGTAAGCAGCTCCCACTCTTAAATGACACACATTTTCAAGTGTGTAGTGTTCCACAGTGGGCATGTGTGTTTGTGTAAATGTGGAGTACAAATGGGGTCATACTGTATGTGAGTTCTTTCTTTCACTCTAAAGGGGACAGACTCATCTGTCAGTCAGAGCAATGGATCAGCCAGTAGTCTCATTGACTCCCACAGCATTCAGGACATACAGACACACATATGTCGGCTGCGGGAGCTGGGCCAGACTGCCAGTGAGGTGGTGACTCAGGTGAGGGAACTGATCTGTGGGTGTAGAATTCAAGTCAGTCTCAGGACATCATGGCTCATTAACATATCACCGTTTTCATGGAATTGGGAAAAGGGTGTCACCGGAGAAGAGATTCAATTCCATGTGAGAAAAATAGTCCGACAAAGTATTCTTTAAAATCAGTTTTCTTTTAAGGTTGTCACTTTCTCCATGTTGGTTTTAATGATCACTCTCTATATTTGATGTTTCTATGGCTTGTCTTTCCAGTCTGTGCCGGATGAGGAGGTTCATCAGAGGCTGGATGAGGGTCTGTTTGAGGTGCTATGTGGGGTGGGCCTATCTCTGTCCACACTGACCCGGCTCCTGCAGTCCCCCTCAGGGAAGTCACACGAGGACACACAGCTCCAGCTGATGCAACTCGAGGTAGGGTCAACACTAAAGCACTCTCAATACCCACCAAAGTACTTCAAACCATATGGTTTGGTTTTCATAACTATGCTTTATTTGATTCCAAATTTGATGCGTGTTCAGTGCAGAGTTCAGTCAGTTGAATGAGACTATTGACTCTGTGTGTATGTGTTTGATCTTTATTCGCAGACTCTGGCAGCAGAGCTGGTGACCCTGGGTGGTGAGCTGACCTCCCAGGGGTCAGAGGTAATTGGTGTTTTGGGGTCAGGTGGAGGTCATCTATGTGTGGATCACCTAGGTAAACTCCTGCCTGTGGTCCAGAGCGGTCTGGCTGCCAGAGAGAAGCAGCTGCAGGCCCAGCTGGAGAAGACAGGCCATCACCAGGTCAGAACCACCACTGCACTCCCTGTAGTTTATTTAAGGAATTAAGGGGGTGTGGTATATGGCCAATATACCACGGCTAAGGGCTGTTCTTATGCATGATGTAATGTGGAGTGCCTGGATACAGCCCTTAGCCATGGTATATTGGCCATATGCCACAAACCCCCGAGGTGCCTTATTGTTATGATAAACTGGTTTCCAACATAATTAGAAGAGTAAACATAAGTGTTTTGACATACCCGTGGTATACCATCTGATATACCACAGCTTTCAGCCAATGAGCATTCAAGGTACAGTGCACATCAGTATGTTGTATTACTATATGGTGGATTTTAGTCTGTCTTGTTAGATGTTTAGATTGTGTTTACTTGGTGGATAGGGATTTGAAATGATGTCTTAACTTAACATTGCCTTGTCTCACTTAAAACTGTACAGTTTAATGTTTTGACTTACCGTAAGGATATGATATGTAACACAGCATCAAATATTGATTTGTTGTGCTATGCAGTAATTGTTTTGGTATACTGTACTTTGTGTTGGTCTAACTCAACAGACACTCTTAAAAGAGTTGCATGCAGCCCTTCTTGCTAATAAGTTGGCCGTACAACAAATGACTAACGAAGCTGTCCCTCAAGACACTTGCAAGCAGCTACAGGTACTGTAAACTCATTCATATGTAGTCATAAGTAAATCTATCCATGTTAAATAGTTCTAGTTGGGTCTACTATAAATCCTTCTATGTGGACAGATTACAGCTAAGTCATGAATTCATGTCCAATTTAAAGATGTTCTCATCTGGATGAACCATCCACAAACTGTCATTTAAATGACCATGATATTTAGTGATCACCTTCGAAGGGGCAATATCCATGACAAAAAAAAACAACAAAGCGGTCACCCCTCCACTGATTTGGTAAACATCTGATGGGTCTGAGGGATCGGCTGAGGGTGTGGGCTGTTTGACCTGTGTATTTGTATTGTGTGTGTTTAGGCTGTGGTGCAGGTCCAGGGAGAGCTGCAGCTTCAGTCCAGCCAGGTGTCCTCCCTGCAGGAGAGGGCAGAGAGACAGGGTCTGCCCTCCACACTCATAGAGGAGGCCTACAAGCTGGAGGTACAGTGTAGTCCTGTATAACACCTACACCTGAACACATATGTACTGAACTACATGGACCTGAGACTCCATGATATGACATTAGTCTATTATTGTTACCCAATGAAATAAGTCACCTCAGTTAAATTATTTGGAATAGAGCTGACCTTACTTTCAACCTCTCCCTCTTTGATGTATTTTGATTTGACTCAGAATGACTGCTGTCCGACTTATCTTTGGAACTACATTAAAACAAGGCCTTGCTCAATGGAATCGGAGTAATGAACTCGTTCAGTGGGAGTGACCATACATTTGAATGCTGAAACCGTGACCCCGTACATAACGATGAAGATACTAGTTCTGAGCGTGTGGTTACGTATGGCCATGTGTGTTATCATGTAAACTTACTGCATGTGGATATCACTGTTTATAATGTGTATTTAGGTCGTGCTGGAAAGTGTGTTGGGCTCTGTGGGCGCCAGACGTGAGGAGCTGAGGGCCAGTGTGGATCTCCAGCAGCAGTTTGAGAGGCTGCTACATGGCCTGGAAGTGCTGGTCACCCTGGGCTCAGAGCGTCTCTCACAGAGGCCTGGTCTGGAGCTCCACACCAGGACTGAGCTACAGGACTGCCTTAGCACACATTCGGTGAGCGCACACCATTCAGATCCTCCATTGTGTACTGATCCAATCAAGTGCGATTAGATAGCTACCTTGGATTCAGTTTTCATTCAGCCACCATAGAAACCAAGATATGGCTTCTTGTGTAATCATTGGTATTGAAACAGCATGCATTGGTGCTATTGTTCCTTCTTCACGCTATGGTTCTTATGGATTTGACAGAAGTTCTTCCAGTTCCTGGGGATCCACCTGGGGACCCTGCAGCACCTATCCACGAGAGTCGCAGAGAGCACCCTCCAGAGGTGGGAGGGAGGGATGAGGGGCCTCCAGGAGAGGGTGACCCAACTGCAGCAGCAGGCCCTGGAGAGAGGCACCAGGATGCAGTGGATCTTACAGGTAGGCACCATAGAATTAGGAATTAGAATACTAGAATGGACATGAGCCTTCTTATGATGGGATAAAGGTCAGCCATTTTGGTCAGGGAGTGGGTTTGCCTGTGCTATGATAAGATATTGTGTAAAATAATGAATTTGAAGAATTTATCTGTACTGTATTTTTGTTCGCTAGCTAGCCAGACAGTTTTAGAGGAATGATTCCATAAATGTTTAAAATGAACTGCCATTCAAACAATGCAGTCAATTCACAGCCATACACTGGCTGAAATCAGTTGATTTTATGACTTAGAAAAGTTGTAAATGCAACAAGTACTGATATTGTATCATATAATAGCATTCAGACTTTCAAAACAATTAATAATTTAGACATGACATTTCATGCTCTGTTTACATATATTTCAGAGGCTATTTATAGAGATAATTGCTATAAAACCCCATATAAACTGTATTGATAAATGATATGACAATATTTTAGATTGACAATAATTCTAACACTATTTGTTATATAACACATGCCTTACTTTTATTTTCCTGCACAAGTAAAATCCGGACCATTCATTCCAATTAGACTGGTTTGGATTTCTCCCTGACCGATATGGCTGCCATTTTCACCCCATTCTGGAACTTTGAAGGTTCATGACATAGTCCCTCTAGTAAATTGAGTAAGATTTCTATGGTAGACACAGCACAGGAAACATTGGCTTTGTTTAAACTAGATATGGACTCATATTGAGGTGTGCTGGTGTGACTGTTTGAGATGGTGTATAGAAAAATGTGTGTTGTGTTATGTGCAGTTGTGTTAAATTGCTGTTGTTGGTTTGGTTGTAGATATGGACACAGTGGGAGGAGGAAAGTACCAGTCTGGACACCCTGCTTAGGGATATGGACGCTGGCCTGTCCAAGATGCACCTGGAGGAGGACTCAGTGGCACAGATTTGCGAGAAACTCTCTGTCTATCAGGTAGCACTCCATGTGCTTTAACATCTTATTAATAGAAAATAAAACATAAAAGATGTGTTATTTATCAAAAGAATGAACGCTGATCACAGTTCAGTGGATTCTCTGTCCACTCTTTGAAAAAAAATTGCTGTTTGGAACCTTTAAGGGTTCTTCGTCTGACCCTTTGATTAACCCTTTTTGGTTACAAGTAGAACCCTTTTGGGTTCCATGTAGAACCCTTTCTACAGAGGGTTCTACATGGAACCTAAAAGGGTTATATCTGGAACCAAAAAGGTTTCTCCTATGGGGACAGCCGAAGAACCCTTTTTGTACATAACTTGTGCACAACCAACACAAAGTTTTTTCCACTCATTTGGAACCCATAGGACATTCTATGTACTCGTGCCCGCTGCACTCTACCTCCAATTACGTTAAATACAGAGCTGGCATTAATGGAAGCACTGGATGTTCTCTACCTTTGATGTCTTATCAGTCTATGTTCTTTTATTTTATTTGACAACATTTTTATGTGCTTTGTCTCCATCCAACCCCCCCCCCCACCCCCATGTTTTCCACCCCGCCTAGCAACACAGGTTGGTTGTCAGTCCCCACCACCCCATATCTCTATCTTAGATCTATGGTCCATTCTTTTTACTGGCTAGCTCGAAATATAAGCTTTACAAAAGTTGTTTATATATTTTTTTTATTTATTTAACCAGGCAAGTCAGTTAAGAACAAATTCTTATTTTCAATGACGGCCTACACCGGCCAAACCCGGACGACACTGGGCCAATTGTGCGCCACCCTATGGAACTCCCAATCAGAGCCAGTTGTGATACAGACTAGAATCAAACTAGGGTGTCTGTAGTGACGCCTCAAGCACTGAGATGCAGTGCCTTAGACCGCTGCGCCACTCGGGAGCCCGAGATACTGTATTTATTAGTGCTGAGCAGTTAGTGCTTTTTGAGGTCGGTTCGGTTTCGGTTCGAGTATTTTAAGAATAATGTTTATTATTTCGGTTGAAACCTGTAACAAAACAGAATAAAACAATTAATACAAGTCTGATGATGGTAGTGACGGCCCATTACTGCTTATCACTTATTAACCATTATTTATTCACATTACTTTACTTGTTGTGTATATTCCATTTGTATTATATGATGACTTTATCATTTCCTTCCATGTCATCATCTCATCTCTATAGAGCTGCTGCCAATGCTGCCTGACACCATCACTATTTTGTATTTCTTCAAAGTAAATAAGGAATACTTTTATGACTGATGAATACCAACTACTGTATCAATCATTTTGACCATGTCTTTTCAGGTAGAGATACCTCGTGAAGCAACAGCTGCTCTCTATATCCCCTCATGATATTCCCTCACGCACATTGAGCTCACAGGAAAAAAAAACGGAACGAAATGGAATTCAAATAATTGCACCGACGTTTGTGAATCAGCTGTTTAAATACCCCAAAATAACAGCGATTTCGGGTTAAGAGCTCAGCACTATTATTTATCAATCTATCATTGGATGGTTCGGTAGTTGTGCTTCCCCGGGGAGTTGCCTGGAATGTGTATGTGTCTTTCTAATCTTGGAACCATTACTGTCCATGATATCGGCAAGGTTACGGATTCCACATTTGGACAATTGGGGGGATGCAAAATGCTGCCCTCCAGATCACAAGGCATTATTGTGAAATATTGGAAGTATTTGCATGCCATTTTGATTCCCACTTACATTGTTTTCAGTTTTGCACCAAATAGAAATTGTCTGAGCAATAATAGGACCAAAGCGTAGTTTGCATTGTTTAAGGGATCTATCAGTAAATGCCACCTCTTCCAGTCCAGTAGGAGACACCATATTTCACTCTAAACTCAGCCAGGAGACGGAAGAATCATGTCTAAACCAATTTAGGATGGGATGTGCCTGGAAATAAAATGTGGTGTGTGTTGGGTGCTTCTCCAAGAAGTCTTGAGCCTTCCTGGCAGTGGAAAACGTGTGTATTGTGTTGTGGAAGATCCAAATTAATTGTTGCTAGGTGGATGAAGCCGCGTCTCTGGTTTTGCCTAAGTAGCTGGGATCTCACCTCGTTGTAGGTTTCACTCTGTTTAAGCAGTTCGGCACTCAGGTCAGGGTATATGCTGATCATCTTCCCTGCATAGGTCAGACACCCAGATTCTGCTTGTAAAGGCATATAATTAGCCGCTTGACTTGACCCGAACAGTTTATAGAAAAGATTGTTCATGAAAGAAGCTCCATACCAGTTTCACGTCTTCTGACCCGCACATGGAATTTACAGGAATGATTTTTGAGTGATTTATTTTTTAGGAGTTTGATTATCCCTTCCAACTTAGCATGCGCTGTTTCCAGGTCAAGGAGCCGCACCTCTGTCGCATCGGCTGTCTTCTCCAGACCTTCCACTTTGGTTGAATAGGTATCCACTTTAGCAGTGAGCACTGCGCCAATGATTAATTTACCAGTTTGAATTGTAAGTCCAGGGCAGAAGAAATCTCTTCACAAACAATCCCTCGTATAGTAGCATCCAACTCTTTCTGCTGGCTATTGTTGAGAGCCTCCATGTTCCCACAGTTGAATTGTGGACAGACAAATTCTAGATGCTGGAGCCGAATAAACCTGCACGTTATTTCTTATCACACAATGAATGTCCCACACCTTAACATGATGTTTGGTATTGACAGGTTTGAGAAAATAAGTCTGTTAATTCATAGTAATTTGCAAAAGAAGTAGATGGATTTTCAGCTCAGAGTACAGTTGAAGTCAGAAATGTACATACACCTTAGTCAAATACATTTAAACTCAGTTTTTCACAAATCCAGATTTTAATCCTAGTAAAAAGTTTACAGAAGTTTACATAAACTCAATTAGTATTTGGTAGCATTGCCTTTAAATTATTTAACATGGGTCAAACGTTTCGGGTAGCCTTCCACAAGCTTCCCACAATAAGTGGGGTTAATTTTGACCCATTTCTCCTGACAGGGCTGGTGTAACTGAGACAGGTTTGTATGCCTCCTTGCTCGCACACACTTTTTCAGTTCTGCCCACAAATGTTCTATAGGATTGAGGTCAGGGTTTGTGATGGCCACTCCAATGCCTTGACTTTGTTGTCCTTAAGCCATTTTGCCACAACTTTGGAAGTATGCTTGGGGTCATTGTCCATTTGGAAGACCCATTTGCGACCAAGTTTTAACTTCCTGACTGATGTCTTGAGATGTTGCTTCAATATATCCACATAATTTTCCTCCCTCATGATGCCATCTATTTTGTGAAGTGCACCAGTCCCTCCTGCAGCAAAGCACCCCCACAACATGAAGCTGCCACCTCCGTGCTTCACAGTTGGGATGGTGTTCTTCGGCTTGCAAGCGTCACCCTTTTTCCTCCAAACATAACAATGGTCATAATGGCCAAACAGTTCTATTTTTGTTTCATCAGACCAGAGGACATTTCTCCAAAAAGCACGATATTTGTCCCCATGTGCAGTTTCAACCGTGGTCTGGCTTTTTTATTGCGGTTTTGGAGCAGTGGCTTCTTCCTTGCTGAGCGGCCTTTCAGGTTATGTCGATATAGTACTCATTTTACTGTGGATATAGATACTTTTGTACCTGTTTCCTCCAGCATCTTTACAAGGTCCTTTGTTGTTGTTCTGAGTTTGATTAGCACTGTTCCCATAAAAGTACATTCATTTCTTGGAGACAGAACGCATCTCCTTCCTGAGCGGTATGACTGCTGCATGTTCCCATGGTGTTTATACTTGCGTACTATTGTTTGTACAGATGAACGTGGTACCTTCAGCCGTTTGGAAATTGCTCCCAAGGATGAACCAGACTTGTGGAGGTCTACAATTTGTTTTCTGAGGTCTTGGCTGATTTCTTTAGATTTTTCCATGATGTCAAGCAAAGAGGCACTGAGTTTGAAGGTAGGCCTTGAAATACATCCACAGGTGCACCTCCAATTGACTCAAATGATGTCAATTAGCCTATCAGAAGCTTCTAAAGCCATGACATAATTTTCTGGAATTTTCCAAGCTGATTAAAGGCACAGTCAACTTAGTGTATGTAAACTTCTGACCCACTGGAATTGTGATACAGTGAATTATTTAAATAATCTGTCTGTAAACAATTGTTGGAAAAATTACTTGTGTCATGCACAAAGTAGATGTCCTAACCGACTTGCCAAAACTATAGTTTGTTAACAAGAAATTTGTGGAATGATTGAAAAACAAGTTTTAATGACTCCAACCTTAATTTATTTAAACTTCCAACTCCAACTGTATATTCTAAGCCTAGGAGTCATTTTCTATTATTTCTCCCCCAGCCAGCTCCATGGCTATATCTGGTTCTGCTACTTTTTCTTCTCAATCATCAGAGTGGTGCACCTCGTCCAGAAGCCCTTCTTGTGATGTTCTATTAGAACTATAAGTGTTTTCCTCATTCACAGCCTGGTTCTGAGGAGTTGGGGCTGGGGCCATGTGTGAGAGATGGGGTTTTATAGTGTGTTACAGTAGAGATGGGATGTGGGATATGATGGGGCGTATAGGCTTATGTTGAAGAGACTGATGATTAGGTTCTCTCTCTTGGGCAGAAAATGAGAGCAGTCCTGGATGAGAGTGGGGCAAAGTTCAGCCGGATGCAGGAGCAGGGGAGGTGGCTGAAGGAGGCGGGTTGCCAAGGGGTGGGTGTGTTTGGGTGTGGCCTGGAGGCTCGCTGGACCACCTTTCACTTCAGGCTGGAGCAACAACGAGTCAGCACAGATAGGAACAGGAAACTGTGGAGCAGGTGAGGACTTTGATACAGTGCTTAGAGATGAGATATGAAACTTCATAATTGCATTTGGCAAGTTTTCAGCTTTGACATTTTGCAACCACTTGGGATAGTGGTGTTGCATTTACTTGTTAAATGCCAATGCAATCAAAAATGGGATTTTCCTGTGTTTCATACTGTATTTCCACACTATGAGGTTGGAATAATATGTGAATTTGTGAAAATGATGATAATGCCCTTTTAGTGTAAGAGCAGTTTTCACCTACCCACTCAGACCACTCCCAGGCAGTCCTAGCAAAATTATTGCTTGAGAAATTGCTCTTGGCTAAGAAGCTATATATATAAATATATGTCTTACCATTTTAATATCAAACAATCACAGTAAGGTACCTAATTGTTACCCAGAAATGTTATATTGAGATGAAATCGTCAGAATTTAACCTTTAAACCAAAATCAGAAGTTGAGAAGAATGACCCTAATCTCACCACTGCAGGTTTTCCCGTGACTTTGTGGCACTGAGCAAGTGGATTGGTGGGGCCAGAGAACACATCAACAGTTGGATCATTTTCACTCTCACAGCCAATCAGGAGCGAGAGCTGAAACCCATTCACTCCCACCTTAACCAGTATATGGTAAAACCAGAATCTTATATGGACAGTTTGTTTTCCAGTCAAGTCAACGCCTGTGAGAACATGTTGGGGTGAATGACCCTCTGGTGAATATGACCATGTATGTTTCATGTTTGTAGGACTTCACCAAAGAGCTGGAGGTTAGGTCGGCTCTGAAGGCCTCAGTGATCACCACTGGAACACAGCTACTGCAGCTGAGAGAGGCAGAGACGGCGCCAGAGCCCCAGTCTGTTGCGCCAGAGCATTGCTCTGTACAGACCCAGCTCAGACAGATAGAGCAGGACTGGGCTGGCATTCTGTCTGATATACCTGCTGTGCAGCAGACTCTGCATCAGGTGAGTGGGTCATACACTGAGTGGACAAAACATTAGGAACACCTGCTCTTTCCATGACATAGACTGACCAGGTGAATCCAGGTGAAAGCAATTATCCCTTATTGATGTCACTTGTTAAATTCATTTCAATCAATGTAGATAAAGGTTAAAGAATAATTTTTAAGCCTTGGGACAATTGAGACATGGTTTGTGTATGTGTGCCAATCAGAGGGTGAATATTTAAGTGCCATTGAACAGTGTATGGTTGTAGGTGCCATGCACACCGGTTTGAGTCTGTCAAGAACTGCAATGCTGCTGACTGTCTCCTCTCCCTTCTCTTCTTCTGTCTGTCAGTTGTTGATGGAGAGGCTGTCCCCACAGGGGGCCTTGACAGAGCTGCTAGCCTGGGTTGGAGAGACTGAGGCCAGGCTGGAAGAGCAGTGGGATAGGGTCCACCAAACCACCTCCACCAACGCGAACCTCAACCTAGTCCTTCAGAGCTTCAAGGTAGCAACTGCCAGATTCAGTTTGTCCTCTCTTATTCAATACCTGGTCATGTGAAAGTATTTATATTTGCATAAACAAATTGTTCGATCCCGACGTCTCTCTCTCTCCTACAGGTGTGTAAGGCTGAGATAGCAGTCCGCCAGCTCACAGTGGACTATGTCAACCAGTCGGAGTTGCAGACGAGCAGAGGGAGATATGAACACCCAGATTATGCTGATGAGCTGGGCGGTCTTAACCACCGCTGGCTCAGTCTACAGGGCACCCTCAACAACCAGGTGAGAACTCAATTGGGGAAAGAGAAAATAGCTTACAGAACCGCAACCTATGGATAGTCTTTTATATAAAATATCAACGTGATGCTCAACCCCTTCGATTTTTAAAGCCGTTTCGGTAACAAATCCTAGGCTATTTTAAGAGCATCAATCCGTACTATTGATGATTTGATCCCATAGCTATTGGTCATTTTTAGTGACACCTCCTGTTTTATAGAACCAATCATTCCGACTGATTATGATTTGATCCCATATCTATTGAATCTATTTGACCCCATATCTATTGACTTTCCCTCTGCAGATCCAGGATGTTGAACAGGAGCTGAGGATGTGCACAGAGAGAGAGGTCAGACTGCAGCACCACCACACCTGGCTCACCAGTCAGAGAGAGTGGATGGGCTCAGCCCAGAGGCCCGTCAGTCACTCTGAGGTGGAGAAGAGCTTAAAAACCTGTGAGGTGAGTTGAAAAACTGGGACTGCAGATGGAAATGAGATATTAGCTAAATCTTACTTATGAGACATATATTTTGTTGTACGTTGTCCCTGTTTCAAATAAACATAATAAATAAATCAAATACATTGGGGATTGGACCTACAGTTGAACATGCATGTGTCACTGTGTTTTCTTACTGCTACTCCTGTCTGTCAGGGTCTGGAGGAGAAACTCTGGCTAAATTATACAGCTCTTCAAGAGTTGAGAGAGAAACACCACACAGGAAAAGAGGATGGCACCTGTGCCTTCATCACTCAGACAGATGATGTCATTAAGGCCTGTACAGCCCTTAGTCAAGAGGTAAGCTCAGGGGAATGAGGGCAGTTGCTTAACAAATACATGTATTCACTGCATGGACACTAGTTGTAAAAACATTCAAATTGTAGGGTGCAGTGGCTCCTATTTTGACTCATTGTTTCCCCCTCCAGAACCCAGCTGTGCGACAGAGACTGAAACAGGTTTTGGAGCTGTGGGCTGGGTTTGAGAAAGGACTGAATGATGCAACACTGGACACAGTGAAGACCTGCCAGGCTATGAAATACAGCTGCTTCCCTCAGCTTTCTCTCCAGGCCCTGCAAGGACTCCATGAAAAGCTCCAGGTAGGTACTACAGTATAGCCATCAAGTTTGATTTCCAGTGGCGATTTTAGCATTTAAATCTTAGTGGGGCATGCCAGCAAAGTCACTACACAAACACAGCACAGCACAACACTAAACAATACATTATAATATAGAGCGGGAACTGTACTTCCTCAGTGGTAGGGAGGCGAGCAGGCCAGAGGTGGATGAACGCAGTGCCCTTGTTTGGGTGTAGGGCCTGATCAGAGCCTGGAGGCGCTGAGGTGCCGTTCCCCTCACAGCTCCGTAGGCAAGCACCATGGTCTTGTAGCGGATGCGAGCTTCAACTGGAAGCCAGTGGAGAGAGCGGAGGAGCGGGGTGACGTGAGAGAACTTGGGAAGGTTGAACACCAGACGGGCTGCGGCGTTCTGGATGAGTTGTAGGGGTTTAATGGCACAGGCAGGGAGCCCAGCCAACAGCGAGTTGCAGTAATCCAGACGGGAGATGACAAGTGCCTGGATTAGGACCTGCGCCGCTTCCTGTGTGAGGCAGGGTCGTACTCTGCGGATGTTGTAGAGCATGAACCTACAGGAACGGGCCACCGCCTTGATGTTAGTTGAGAACGACAGGGTGTTGTCCAGGATCACGCCAAGGTTCTTAGCGCTCTGGGAGGAGGACACAATGGAGTTGTCAACCGTGATGGCGAGATCATGGAACGGGCAGTCCTTCCCCGGGAGGAAGAGCAGCTCCGTCTTGCCGGGGTTCAGCTTGAGGTGGTGATCCGTCATCCACACTGATATGTCTGCCAGACATGCAGAGATGCGATTCGCCACCTGGTCATCAGAAGGGGGAAAGGAGAAGATTAATTGTGTGTCGTCTGCATAGCAATGATAGGAGAGACCATGTGAGGTTATGACAGAGCCAAGTGACTTGGTGTATAGCGAGAATAGGAGAGGGCCTAGAACAGAGCCCTGGGGGACACCAGTGGTGAGAGCGCGTGGTGAGGAGACAGATTCTCGCCACGCCACCTGGTAGGAGCGACCTGTCAGGTAGGACGCAATCCAAGCGTGGGCCGCGCCGGAGATGCCCAACTCGGAGAGGGTGGAGAGGAGGATCTGATGGTTCACAGTATCGAAGGCAGCCGATAGGTCTAGAAGGATGAGAGCAGAGGAGAGAGAGTTAGCTTTAGCAGTGCGGAGCGCCTCCGTGATACAGAGAAGAGCAGTCTCAGTTGAATGACTAGTCTTGAAACCTGACTGATTTGGATCAAGAAGGTCATTCAGAGAGAGATAGCGGGAGAGCTGGCCAAGGACGGCACGTTCAAGAGTTTTGGAGAGAAAAGAAAGAAGGGATACTGGTCTGTAGTTGTTGACATCGGAGGGATCGAGTGTAGGTTTTTTCAGAAGGGGTGCAACTCTCGCTCTCTTGAAGACGGAAGGGACGTAGCCAGCGGTCAGGGATGAGTTGATGAGCGAGGTGAGGTAAGGGAGAAGGTCTCCGGAAATGGTCTGGAGAAGAGAGGAGGGGATAGGGTCAAGCGGGCAGGTTGTTGGGCGGCCGGCCGTCACAAGACGCAAGATTTCATCTGGAGAGAGAGGGGAGAAAGAGGTCAGAGCACAGGGTAGGGCAGTGTGAGCAGAACCAGCGGTGCCGTTTGACTTAGCAAACGAGGATCGGATGTCGTCGACCTTCTTTTCAAAATGGTTGACGAAGTCATCTGCAGAGAGGGAGGAGGGGGGAGGAAGGAGGATTCAGGAGGGAGGAGAAGGTGGCAAAGAGCTTCCTAGGGTTAGAGGCAGATGCTTGGAATTTAGAGTGGTAGAAAATGGCTTTAGCAGCAGAGACAGAGGAGGAAAATGTAGAGAGGAGGGAGTGAAAGGATGCCAGGTCCGCAGGGAGGCGAGTTTTCCTCCATTTCCGCTCGGCTGCCCGGAGCCCTGTTCTGTGAGCTCGCAATGAGTTGTCGAGCCACGGGGCGGGAGGGGAGGACCGAGCCGGCCTGGAGGATAGGGGACATAGAGAGTCAAAGGATGCAGAAAGGGAGGAGAGGAGGGTTGAGGAGGCAGAATCAGGAGATAGGTTGGAGAAGGTTTGAGCAGAGGGAAGAGATGATAGGATGGAAGAGGAGAGAGTAGCGGGGGAGAGAGCGCGAAGGTTGGGACGGCACGATACCATCCGAGTAGGGGCAGTGTGGGAGGTGTTGGATGAGAGCGAGTGGGAAAAGGATACAAGGTAGTGGTCGGAGACTTGGAGGGGAGTTGCAATGAGGTTAGTGGAAGAACAGCATCTAGTAAAGATGAGGTCGAGCGTATTGCCTGCCTTGTGAGTAGGGGGGGAAGGTGAGAGGGTGAGGTCAAAAGAGGAGAGGAGTGGAAAGAAGGAGGCAGAGAGGAATGAGTCAAAGGTAGACGTGGGGAGGTTAAAGTCGCCCAGCACTGTGAAAGGTGAGCCGTCCTCAGGAAAGGAGCTTATCAAGGCATCAAGCTCATTGATGAACTCTCCGAGGGAACCTGGAGGGCGATAAATGATAAGGATGTTAAGCTTGAAAGGGCTGGTAACTGTGACAGCATGGAATTCAAAGGAGGCGATAGACAGATGGGTAAGGGGAGAAAGAGAGAATGACCACTTGGGAGAGATGAGGATCCCGGTGCCACCACCCCGCTGACCAGAAGCTCTCGGGGTGTGCGAGAACACATGGGCGGACGAAGAGAGAGCAGTAGGAGTAGCAGTGTTGTCTGTGGTGATCCATGTTTCCGTCAGTGCCAAGAAGTCGAGGGACTGGAGGGAGGCATAGGCTGAGATGAACTCTGCCTTGTTGGCCGCAGATCGGCAGTTCCAGAGGCTACCGGAGAGCTGGAACTCCACGTGGGTCGTGCGCGCTGGGACCACCAGATTAGGGTGGCCGCGGCCACGCGGTGTGGAGCGTTTGTATGGTCTGTGCAGAGAGGAGAGAACAGGGATAGACAGACACATAGTTGACAGGCTACAGAAGAGGCTACGCTAATGCAAAGGAGATTGGAATGACAAGTGGACTACACGTCTCGAATGTTCAGGAAGTTAAGCTTACGTAGCAAGAGTCTTATTGACTAAAATGATTAAAATGATACAGTACTGCTGAAGTAGGCTAGCTGGCAGTGGCTGCGTTGTTGACACTACACTAATCAAGTCGTTCCGTTGAGTGTAATAGTTTCTGCAGTGCTGCTATTCGGGGGCTAGCTGGCTAGCTAGCAGTGTTGTTTACGTTACGTTGCGTTAAAAGAACGACAATAGCTGGCTAGCTAACCTAGAAAATCGCTCTAGACTACACAATTATCTTTGATACAAAGATGGCTATGTAGCTAGCTATGTAGCTAGCTACGATCAAACAAATCAAACCGTTGTACTGTAATGAAATGAAATGAAAATGTGATACTACCTGTGAATGCGACCGGGTTGTTGAGTCTATTCGGTAGACGTTGGCTAGCTGTTGGCTAGCTGTCGGCTAGCTGTCGGCTAGCTGTTGGCTAGCTAGCAGAGTCTCCTACGTTAAGGACGACAAATAGCTGGCTAGCTAACCTCGGTAAATTAAGATAATCACTCTAAGACTACACACTCTAAACTACACAATTATCTTGGATACGAAGACAGCAAAGACAGCTATGTAGCTAGCTAACACTACACTAATCAAGTCGTTCCGTTGAGTGTAATAGTTACTACAGTGCTGCTAATCGGTGGGCGTTTGCTTTGCTAGCTGGCTAGCTGCTGGGCAAATAGCAGTGAAGGCTACGTTAGGACGACGAAATACGATAATTATGCAATTATCTTTTCTAATTTCTCTTAATTATTTATCTTCATATGACAAAGATTAAAAAGAATTTGACAGTAGATTATCGCCTTGATTCATAATGATGACTGCTAGCTAAGATTTTGAAAGTATGATGTTGACAAGATCAGTCCAATCAAAGCTACTGTAGATGTAACGTGATTTGACATCATTTTATATGTGGCCACTGACCTTGAGCCTTCTTGGATCAGCTAACCATGTGTATGTGACCAATAAAATGTGATTTGATTTGATTTATTAATGTCAAAATAACATGTAAAACAGGCAACCCCCCCACTTCTTTGCAAAAAAAGGTGGGGCCCTGAATGGCGGGTCGCCACTGTTGATTTGTAACTGGGTATATGACCTCTGTCTTTCAACCTGTCATTGCACTGTTCCTGTTATAATACAGTTTATGAGCAGGCAATCACACTGTTGTGTATGTGTTCCTGTATCTAGCTTCTAAGGAAGGAGACTGAGGGGTGTGACTCAGAATGGGACGGTCTGATCCACACTCTCTCCATCCTCAGGGACATGATCAGTCCTACGGCCACCTTCCTCATGTCAGAGCAACTGGATAGAGAGAGAACCAGGTCAGTGTAAACTACAATACAAACAAACACGCATATACACATGCACACGCACTTATACACAGACTGAGTGGTCTTTTGTGGTCTTTCAAGGTGGAATAAGGTGAATCGTGAGCTGGAGAATCACCTGAATAGAACTCAGACACTGCTCCAGATCTGGGGGGCTTATGCCCGTCTCTCTGTACCTTTCTCCCAACGTCTGCAAACACTGAGGGGTGATGTCACAGCTCTGATGAACCAGCCACCTGGTCAGGACAACACTACACCACTGGTTGTAGCCCAGATACAGGCCGTCCATGTAAGTGGGATATTGTGAAATCTACATGGTAGAGGGAATATGCACATAGTTAATGAGTCGTATGAGAGTATAGATCAGACTGATCCTGAATCAGTTCTTGTGAGAACTCTGTCATTCTCGCTGCTGTATTTCTTCCATTGCCCCTGTCCCAGAGCCTGCAGGAGAGAACAGACCGTTTACAGACCGACCTGGAGGGGGTGCTAGAGGCCTCTAAGGAACTCAGTGGACGAGTGGAACCCTCGTCTGCCGTCTTCATCCAATCAGAGAGCCGTATGCTAACCCGTGGTGTCCTACATCTGAGCCAGTCACTGGCCGATAAACTTGGGCATCTCCAGGTACTGTGTGGTGATATTTGCCTTATTGTTTTATAGTTACTTGTGTGACATTACATTCTTGTTTAATTATGTTATGTATGCCTTTATGCCTGATCCCTGACAATGTTATTAATGTGTTTATCTGTGTGCAGGAAGAGCATGTGCAGCTCCAGGAGTTTGAGAGTGTCTTGGCATCCCTTGAGAAACACCTTGAGGACTGGGAGGGGAGACTGAAAAGTGTAACCGTGCCTCCACAAATGTATATATCCAAGGTAGGCCAACACAAAACAGACCTCACGCTAAAGTAAAACCTCTGTATTGAATACTGTATATCCAGAGACTGACTTTGGATCCATGTGTTCCAGATGGGTCTGCTGGAGCTGAGTGGTTTCTCTGCTGACCTTGATATACTGAATGAGCTGAGCTACAGGCTGACCCTCAGTAACCCTGCCACCCACAGACTACAGAGCCTCAACTGGAGCTGGGCTCAGGCCTCGGCCCGTGCTGTGGAGACCTACAGGTCAGTACAGTAGAAGTGATTTACTGTCAGCGTGGTAATGTGAGAGACACTAACAGACAGAGTCTACCACAAATTAGTCAATAAAAAAACGAAATTCTGGCTATTCCCTACTATTACACTAGAAAACAGTATGGCATGTTTAAAGTGTGTCTTGTTTGTGTGTCAGTGAGTTGCAGACAGAGTCACTGAGGCAACAGAGTTTTCAGGAGAAGTGTGAGAACTGGATGGACTTCCTACAGACGATGGAGGACAGCCTAGCAGTAGACCTGGCCAGTACCTACAGCGGCCTGAGAGAGCAGCTACGCACACACCAGGTGACAAACACACATACGCTCGCACGCTTACATCACACACACACACACACACACACACACACACACACACACACACACACACACACACACACACACACACACACACACACACACACACACACACACACACACACACACACACACACACACACACACACACACACACACACACACACACACACACACACACATAAAAATACAGCCACTATCAGTATCTATTCAGTAACACTAACTAGGCCAGTGAATATGACAGTAATATTGTGATTCTGGTGTCTCAGAGGTTCCAGTTAGAGATGTCTATCGGTCATCAGATCCTGCACTCTGTCATCAATGATTCTCTACGTCTGCTGCAGAGGGGAGACGTGGATGATAGGTGAGGACAGGACAGAGATGATCTGCTCACATGATCAATGTTAGAGTCTTTGTAAGAACTGTTGCACCATTGATGTTTATCCACCTCTATTAACGGGCGTCGTGGTCCTTTGACCATCAGCTGGTGATTAGTTACACGTTTTTGATCATTATCAATCATCGTCATTGATTTTAGCTTTCAGAGTTACTCTTATAGTTGTATTCATTTGTATGCTGTTACCGTTCTCTGTCCCCCAGGAGCGACTTTATCCTGAAGCTGGCCCAGCTGAGGGAGCACTGGCAGGGGGCTGTGCAGAGGGCAGCTCAGAGGAGCTCCCTGGTGGAGGGGCTAGTCAAACACTGGCACCTCTACAGCCGCAGCCTCAGCAAGCTCCAGAGGTTCGTAGCAGATGCCCAGGCCCTCCTGCCCCCCACAGGGCCAGCCCACTGCAGCCTGCAGCAGCTCCGAAGCTCCCTCTACGACATGAAGGTAATAGGTTAGAGATTGATACAGCCAAGGGGAAGGGCAAGGGTTCATAAATGACAGTGCATTCCTCCTGTCGTCTGTGGACTGTAGCACACGGAGCTGCTTTTCCAGAGGTACCAGTGCAGCTACATCCACACTCTGGAGCTAGGCCGTCAGCTCTTCTCCATGGGGGACGAACAGACTCAGGCACAGCTGCAGACCGAGCTGGCTACCCTGCAGGAGGACTGGGAGAACCTGCAAGGACTGCTGGAAAAGAGAACGGACATAACAAACGCTATCATTCAGGTGCTCCTCTTGCCCCTCAGTCAGTGGGAAACAGCAGCTTGGGGAAGAGACTACTCAATCAGCTGACCTATAGGAAGATCATTATCTGTGGATCACGGTTTAGTGGAATAACATGTTTTAAGTGTATTTGATTATAAAATGATTGATACAAATGATAGGTCAGAGTTAAGAGGATACCTTTGAATCAATAGAATTTAGTAAAGTTCTGTCAGTCACAGGTTTACAATATAAAGAAAGATCTTAGCTTAGCCTTGAAATGTCTGATGTGAAAGGCATTCTCTACAGTCAGAGGTCTACTTTTAGAAATGCCTTATTATATTTGACCCCCTACCCCCCTACTGTGGTTATATTTCACCTTAAATGCCCATTCTACCCCTACTGTTACATGCAGCACATTTCCTCCCTCATTGGGCTCAAAGCAGTAAAGTCAAATTTAGCAGTTTTGTGCCTGAAACACACAGATCAGCCCACTGACCTACAGTACATTCCTGGATCTTCTCTATAACAACTATCCACTCATCCAGTAGTCTGGCTTAGTCTAGCACTGATCTGGGTTTCTGGCAGTGTGGGATACTGACCGATTGACTGAGTTGATTACTGAACCTTTTGTCAGAGGGAGTGCCTTAGTCAGCTATCAGACTTGATAAATCATTCAGTCATGAGAAGGCTCTTTGACCCACAGCACTCAGTAGTTTTAAGGCTCTTTATGACAGCTTGTGGTTCATGGAGGAAATATTTTCCCATTGAGTAGGCCTGTAAAAGGGATTTGTCCCTTATCAGAGTGAGTGATCCTAGAAACAGATCCCCATATACACTACCGGTCCAAGGTTTTAGAACACCTACTCATTCAAGGGTTTCTCTTTATTTTTGACTATTTTCTACATTGTAGAATAATAGTGAAGACATCAAAACTATGAAATAACACATCATGTAGTAACCACAGTGAGGGAGGAGGCAAGCAGGGACTAGGCAGGCAGGTAGGGACGAGGCAGGCAGGGATGAGGCAGACAGGGACGAGGCAGGCAGGGACGAGGCAGGCGGGTCTGGAGGAGGCAAGCATGCAGGCAGGGAGGAGGCAAGCATGCAGGCAGGGAGGAGGCAAGCATGCAGGCAGGGATGAGGCAGGCAGGCCGGGAGGCAGCTTAGTGTAAGCCTGTCTGGGTATTAGAGCACTTGAACTCCTCCGGTCCCTGAGCTGTCAGGAGCACTAAGGTGGACATGGAGACCAGAGCCTCTCCAACTGGGTAAACCTGCTTGTTTTTGGCCCTGCTGTTCCTTGGGCATTACCTAGAGATACTCTACGAAGGGCTGAGGCATGAGATATGTTGATGTTCACTGACCTGAATTGACACCTGGCCTCTCCTTCTTTGGGAGGTCTCGTGTCTGTTCTTGGAAACTTAACCCGCTCTCCCCTTTCGTCTGCTTTTTGGCCAAGTCTTTCTTTGCTTTTCATCCACCCTGACAATGGAGGCACTAAAAATAAATTTCAATGCTAAAAACAGAAATGCTCCTCTTAACTTCAGCTAACCTTCTCAACTACTCCTTCACCTAGAGTATATCTATTTACATGACTACCTTTCTACTCTCAGAACTGGGAGCGCTGCGAGGCCAGACTATCCTATAGCATGCAGCAGCTGGACACCATGCAGACCGGACTGAAGCAGTCGATCCCAGAACATGACAATGAGCTCCAAGTTACAGAGAAACTCACTAAGGTAAGTAGTAAACACAGTTGTTTCCAAATGTCTCGACCCTTTCACCCAGTGTGTGAATACAAAGGGCAGAATGGGGTGGGACAAAAGTTAGGAACAAAAGAGTCCTTTTGGTGTTCATGTGGTAATTTGTTTTGTTTTATCAAAGTTTATTGTGTGCACTGTGCAATAGAAGCTGATGAGACTTCAGTCCTTAGACTGGGAAGTCGTTAGTTGGCCCACTAAAGCACATCTAAAACAGATAAAGTATCAGTCAGAACACAAGAGCAGAGCCAAGTTAGTAACATGTTTGGCTTTTCAATCTCTTGTGGCCCATCAGGGGTTTATCCCCTCCCCCCTCCTTCTGTCCTGGTCTGCTGCGGCCCTTAATCCTCTCCTGGGGCGGGGAGAAATAGAGAGAGAGAGAAGCAGAGCAAAGAGAAGGGGCAGGACAGAGAGAGAGAGAGAGAGAGAGAGAGAGAGAGAGGGCTCGTGGCATGGACTGGAGTGGAGGGGGCCTGACGGGACAGTTTGTTGGTGCTGTGTTATGGTATGCAGGAGGCTGAGAACTCACTGGATGACTGGGCTGAGAGCCTGACTGAACTTGCCACCATGAAGACGGACCTGTCCCAGTACATCATTGCTGACGACGTGCTGCTACTCCAGGAACAGGTGGAGCACCTCCACTGTCAATGGGAGGAACTCTGCCTCAAGGTAGGGGACATGGCTGGCTAGGGCTGGGGCTGGGGAGACGGCTGGGCTCTGGGCTAGACAGCCTGGAGGCTCAAGGTTCACTAGGCTGAGTGTGTTTTGTGTGAATACAGTAGCCAAACAGTCCGTGTGTGTGTGTGTGTGTGTGTGTGTGTGTGTGTGTGTGTGTGTGTGTGTGTGTGTGTGTGTGTGTGTGTGTGTGTGTGTGTGTGTGTGTGTGTGTGTGTGTGTGTGTGTGTGTGTGTGTGTGTGTGTGTGTGTGTGTGTGTGTGTGTGTGTGTGTTGGGACAGCAGCTGCCGTGGTGACATATACAGAAAAGGTGGTTGGCATGAATGTCCAGATAACTAAATGCAGAAACTCAATTTCTTAATCCAATCAGTAGTTGTTTTGCAAGGGAAACAAGCCTGTCATCTGACTCTGATTTGATTACTCTTTTGATTAGTTTTATATAAATATAACCCAGTTGGTAGTGGTACACTTCAAGAACTTTAAAAATGTTACATTTTCTGAAATATTATTGTATAATTGTTTTATGATGGTATGGTCAACCATAGAATGAAAACCAAGTTTGGTGGATATGTGCTGGAGCCTGAGCTTTTGGGTTAGTTTCTGGGGTAGAGACATACAGGTTTGGGGGAGATGGTTGTGTGGGAATGGGGGGCCAGATGGTGTTGGAGAAATTAGTTTAGGCTTCAGGAAGCAGGCCCTTTGTATTGGAAATCAGCCTGTCGTCAGGCTAGGGCCGTTGCTATGGCTATTCTAAGGCTTTCACTGCAACCGGGTGAGTAAAAAAAACTGATTCAATGTTTTCAGGCTTAAATGGCAAAATTAGTACAGTTTTGACAACTTTACTGATGGAATTTGCGATTTGATTTCAAGGGGAGTGTTGACTCCTGTGCCTGGTGCTCCTCCCAAAATCTGTCACATGGGAACACGATGCAGCAGTCAGCTGAAGGGTGTTGCTTACACCTCTCCTAATGTTCCTCCACACCATCCACCATGTCTATCTCTCAGAGTTGTGTACCCATCACACTGACTCCATTAGACTCACACTCAGTCTGGCGAGTGGCGGAAAATTAACATGAAGTCTTTGGGAAGGTGTTTTTATTAGTGGAAGTGAATGTAGATCAAGAGAGAACTGATTTATTGCATGTGTTTTTGATAAATGGTGAATAAGTACATGATGTTCATAGCAGATGGAGTCCATCTTACCTTTTACTTTATTGGCCTGACTTTGGGTTAACTCTCTCTGTGCTGCTGTGGCAACTCTGCCTGAGTACAAGATACACTATATATACAAAGGTATGTGGACACACCTTCAAATTGGTGGATTCGGCTATTTCAGCTACACGCGTTTTTGACAGGTTTATAAAATCAAGCACATGCTCCATAGACAAACATTGGCAGTAGAATGGCTTTACTGAAGAGCTCAAGAGCTCATGTTTGTCACATTTCTGCCCTGCTAGATCAACTGTAAGTTCTGTTATTGTAAAGTGGAAATGTCTAGGAGCAACAACTGCTCAGCCGCGAAGTGGTAGGCCACACGAGCCCAGAATGGGACCGCAGAGTGCTAAAGCAAAGCGCGCAGCCTGTAAAAAACATCTGTCCTCGGTTACAACACTCACTACCGAGTTCCAAACTGCCTCTGGAAGCAACGTCAGCACAATTACTGTTCGACGGGAGCTTCTTGAAATGGCCGAGCACAGAAGCCTAAGATCACCATGCTCAATGTCAAGCGTTGGCTAGAGTGGTGTAAAGCTCGCCGCCATTGGACTCGCATTCTCTGGAGGGATGAATCACGCTTCACCATCTGGAAGTCCGGCAGACTAATCTTGGTTTGGCAGATGCCAGGAGAATGCTATCTACCTCAATGCATAGTGACAACTGTAAAGTTTGGTGGAGGAGGAATAATGGTCTGGGGCTTTGAAGGGAAATCTTAACAATGACATTCTAGACGATTATGTGCTTCCAACTTTGTGGCAACGGTTTGGGAAAGGCCCTTTCCTGTTTCAACATGACAATGTCCACATGCACGAAGCGACGTCCATACAGAAATGGTTTGTCAAGATCGGTATGGAAGAACTTGACTAGCTTTCACAGAGCTCTGACCTCAACCCCATAGAACACCTTTGGGATGAATTGGAACGCCGACTGCGAGCCAGGCCTAATCGCCCAATATCAGTCCCTGACCTCACTAATGCTATTGTGGCTGAATGGAAGCATGTCCCCGCAGCAATGTTCCAACATCTAGTGGACAGCCTTCCCAGAAGAGTGGAGGCTGTTACAGCAGCAAGGGGGGACCAACTCCATATAAATGCCCATGATTTTGGAATGAGATGTTTGACAAGCAGGTGTCCGCATACTTTTGGCCATGTAGTGTAGATGATATTGGTTTCTTTTATCTGTGAGCATAGGACTACACCTGCCTGTTATTTGGGTGGTGAAGTGAAGTGGCATCGTCTTGAAGTACTCATAATCACGGCAGCCATTAATAGAGTGAACCTGTTTCTCACGCGCCACAACAAATCCTTCTCTCTCGTGTCACACAGAGTAGTACGAACAGACTTCATTTTGCCATGCAATGAAGTACAGTTATACTCAACTCCTGGTTGAAGAGAAATCATACCTGTCTGTGTGAATGCTCCACATCTTTGTGTCATCATTATTTATCATTACATCATTACTAACTTGAAGGAAACTTTGGTGAAGCAATTGAACTGGTTTCCCTGACATTCCCTTGGCAATCTTACTGTCACTGTTATTTAGTCTGGAGAAACCCTTGCAGAATCCATGCCCACCTAACTCACTATTTAACCATATAGTAGATATGATAACAGTTATCTATGGTACATTGACCATCTATCATTGCCCTTTAAGCATATATTGTCCATATTCTGTGTTTCCTTTAAGGTCTCCCTACGCAAACAGGAGATAGCAGACCGTCTCAACGCATGGATCATCTTTAATGAGAAAAACAAGGAGCTTTGTGAATGGCTGACGCAGATGGAAAACAAAGTAGCACACAATGCCGACATCAGCATCGAGGAGATGGTGGAGAAGCTGAAGAAGGTAGGGGGGCTGTACCATGCTGCTTGGCCCACAAGGGGGGTCCTGAGTCTCTGTGATTTAAAATATAATCAAAACAGTTTGAACAGTTTCACTCCCGTTGGTGTATAGCTTAGTCAGAGTTATCTAAATCAAGTTTAGATCAAAATGATAAAAACTTTCAAGTTGAATTGGATTATTAGAACAATAAACCGGCCTGGCACTGTGGAGCGTAAACAGTGATTCATTTATCTATTGTCATTTAGATTCGATCTATCCAACAGCCACAGTTCAACGGTTAGACTTTTAAACATATCCAGACTGGTTTTTATCACTCCACTGATTGGCTCCCCCTCAACAGCCGATCAAAGTCCACCGTATGAAAGTAGGGAAATAAACAGAGATAGTAGCTCTCTACAGACAGAAGATAGAGTGGTGGGGAATGTTCTGAAGGAGGAGACCGAGAAAAGGAGGGAGGGATACAAAGTTTTCAATGTGCTGTGAATTATCCTGCCAGTGAATGGAACGACAGCTGTTTTAATCTCAGCAGCAGGGCCGCTTGGAGGGAGGTGGATGTCACACTTTGTTGACTGGACAATATTGGACTTTTTAAAACATTGATACCATAATACATAATATTGGGGGAAATGTCCCCCTTATAGAATACCATCATTCAGAAAACCTTTCGACCCATACTCACATACCCTCTCCCTCTCATACAAACATTAATTTGACACAACACGTGCACTCATTCAGATACTCATTCCCATTCTGTGTGACTCCCAGGACTGTATGGAGGAGATCAACCTCTTCAGTGAGAATAAAACCCACCTGAAGCTGCTTGGAGAGCAGCTCATCACCGCTAGCAACAAGACCAAGGAGACCGAGGTCAACGACAAGCTGAAGGACATCAACGACCGCTGGCAGCACCTGTTTGATCACATAGAGACCAGGTAAGACCACAGTTGGACCTCTACAACTCTCTGACCACAATATTGACTTGGTTAGGGCATATCGAGTGCATAGTAAATCAGTCTTGCAAATGGATTGATTTCTCTTAGTCATTCAAAACAACACAGAGGATGCATTACAACAACGCATCATTATAAGACTGTGGTCTGACCGCTGTCAGAACTGGTTCTACCACTAGGGTTAGGTGAGGACAGGACAGGGTAGAACAGCTGCTGCTGCTGCAATGTTCCAAGCTTTGAGATTATAACAGGGAAAGCTTCAGAGAGCCATCACAGGGATATAGTTATTAATCCAGAAACATTAATCCCAATCCAACACAGAGTGGAATGAAGAGAACTGCTGAAATACCTTTACACGGGCTTACCTCTTATGTGTCATCATACAGCATGATGCAATTATTGATGGTGCATGCGTGTCTCGGAAAGCAGTCCATGGTGCTTGCCTACGGAGCTGTGAGGGGAACGGCACCTCAGTACCTCCAGGCTCTGATCAGGCCCTACACCCAAATAAGGGCACTGCGTTCATCCACCTCTGGCCTGCTCGCCTCCCTACCACTGAGGAAGTACAGTTCCCGCTCAGCTCAGTCAAAACTGTTCGCTGCTCTGGCTCCCCAATGGTGGAACAAACTCCCTCACGACGCCAGGACAGCGGAGTCAATCACCACCTTCCGGAGACACCTGAAACCCCACCTCTTTAAGGAATACCTAGGATAGGATAAAGTAATCCTTCTCACCCCCCCTTAAAATATTTAGATGCACTATTGTAAAGTGGTTGTTCCACTGGATGTCATAAGGTGAATGCACCAATTTGTAAGTCGCTCTGGATAAGAGCATCTGCTAAATGACTTAAATGTAAATGTAAATGTAATGCAGTCAACACATGATCCATTTAGAGGAATATCAAGGCGGATATATAGAATACCTTAGGACTAATGAGATTGAAAAAGAATATGTTCTAATCTAATGCATCAGGGAGGACTGGTGTATTATGAGACTATGATGCTATTCCATGTGTAGTCTTCTTGTAATGATTCACCGTGCGTCTGATGGACACTAGGTCTGCAGTGTGCAGGGGGTTAAAACTGTGTCCTCCTTCATGTGTTTTCTTTTTCCACTAACACGATTTATTTCTGAGATGGCGATCATTAGGTGAAGTGTTTCGAACTCTGGTCACTGACTGATGAGGCCTTGTTTTCTCTGGGCATCATCGGTATAATGATGTCTGCAGTCTTCTCTGCTGCAGCCTGTTTACAAGCCTCTGCTAGAATATTTTTAAGAGACTTTTGAGTCATTCTCATCATCCAAGCTTTTTGCATTGCTTGTTAGTTAGTAGCATTCATTCAATTGCTATTCATTATTGAGGGTAGCATATAGTGCACTGGTATTAGATCTCCCGAGAGAAGAGGTTATTCAATCTAACATTCTGGCGTCATTGCCGTTGTTCACAGGCAGGCACTACTATAGCCTATACTAGCCCCCCCACCCCCAAGTGGTTCATTGGAAACTCGGAGGCCCCACTTGTCAGAGAGGGCCAGCTGACCTGCTCTTCAGTGGAATGTTTTTACTCTGGCCACAGGGGCCAGACATACAGAGTCACTGCGAAGGGGAGGAAGGGGGATGACTTATCCTCCATGAGAATGAGGGATTTAGCTGGGCCATATGGTGGCTGTTCTTGGCTCTCTCTAACATGGTGTCCAGCTGCCTTGTCTTTCTCTCACTAACAGGAGTCTGCCTGCATAGCAACAACAGGCAGAGGGAGGGGTTTCTATTTGAGTGATATTCTGGACTTGTCTATGGCCATGTGGACCAAGGGACAGGGAGAGGGTTCTCTCTATGAATGACAGGGAGCCTAAAGTTTGAGGTTCTTAGGATTGCGGATAGATATAGGATGAAATAACACAGAGAATGCAGGGCAGGCTGCCCAGCCCACTAACACACTGTCCTTTAAGCCAACCTTGCATGGATGTTTTATCCTGTTAATGAGCTAGTTCGTCCATTCTGCCACTTAGTACTGGTCCATGTGGCGCTATGCAAAGGAATGTGTGGACCCCTAGTTTAGCCTACATATTCTGCCGCTATTCCAGAGACATGGTGTAAAAGTTGGGATGAAATTATTCCGTCTTAGAGCGCATGAGGACAGGATTTGGGCCTCAGTCTCCATGGTTGTTTGTAGCTGTAACCCCCTGTAAGCAGATAAACGTGAGAATGTCTGCCTGTTACACTTGAACAAGCTGCTTAACGCGGTGTGGAAACCATTTAGCCTGTTGCTATGTCTCTGCCCTGAGTTCCCTCTCACGACATGTACATGGCAGTTTTCATTTCACCACAACAAGAGGGGAAGGCTACAATTGGCTTTGTGTGTCGTATAGACTAGAGCACTAAGGCTACAATTGGC
Source organism: Oncorhynchus gorbuscha (assembly GCF_021184085.1). Lineage (NCBI taxonomy): Eukaryota > Metazoa > Chordata > Actinopteri > Salmoniformes > Salmonidae > Oncorhynchus > Oncorhynchus gorbuscha. The sequence continues at coordinate 27,516,941 of NC_060189.1, forward strand.
TTTGTTAGTTGGGGGGAAAAGTTAGAGGGCTACAATTGGCTTTAGATCAGTAGGTAAGTGAGAGAGAGGGAGCTGAAAGAGAGATACAGGGTAATAAGAGAGAGAGGTATAGAGGGAGGGGAGATGGCTGGATAGCCCTGGGCCCTCAATTAGCCTCCTCACGGCCCGTTCAGCCAGGATGTCCTGTCAGCTCCACTTCCCATCATCTCCGGTCATCCCATGATCATGATGCTCTATAATCCTGTGTACAGGTGGTACACAACCTTCCCTCACCAAGACCAGAGCATGCCATTATTGCAATAGCATACATGTGTATAGAATTTCACAATTTCAAAGTCTAATCCTAAAGTCTTCAATGATGCCTACACTGTAGATCTATTGCATTATTAAGCCATGAGTGGTCTTAACTCTGCTATGTGTTGCTTATCGACCTCATAAAGGGGATTTGAATCATCCTTCATTTTATCATGCTTACAACAGGAAGTGTTGTAACTGAGTTGATTTGGAGGTTGACAGTTTATGTTGGCCTATCATAGGGTCCTGAAATGATGTGTCACCTATTTGGATGAGTCCTTATTACAGACAGGGGACATTTCAGAGTGGTGATGAGTGAGGACCGTGCCTCAGCCTGTGCCTGGGCGGACCCACTGCAGTGTGATATGGAAGATTAGTGAAAGTTGACTTGGTGAAGATTAGATGCGCTGACACTGGCTCAGGCTCACCGGTCGCCTTTGTCCCCCAAAACAAACTGGATGCTCCGTCACCCTGTCCAGCAGCTGCCGTCTGCTGACACAAGGCATTGTGTCATCCATAGGGCCCGTAGCCCCAGCTTCCCCTACCCAAGGCCCCCAAGGCCCCCGCACTCTTCACCATTGTCTGAACGAGGGGCGTGTGTGGCAGATGTTTTGTTGAAACGACCCCCTCTACGCCAGGAGTCAGCTCAGTGCTCACAAGTCTGAAGAGACAGGGATTTGAGTTATATCTGTTTTTCTTTGCTGTAAGTACAGAATTCAGCATGTCTTATTCAGTGTTTGAGTACGGCTGTTAAAAAAAGCACTTCTTTGGCCATTCGTCTCCCCTTTATAGTTGAAGTTCCTGTAGCCATGGCGATGCAGTATATCTCAAATAACTTTGGCACCAGGTTACCAGCTCAGTTGCCATGGTGATTGGTTGAGTTCAGACAAGGGGGTGCAAAATAGAGTTGTCTGTCTGGGGGTGTGTCAGGGGTTGGGGTGTGTGAGGGTGGGGGGGGGGTAGTAGTAGTCTGGTGATAATAATGGGTATTGAGTCAAAGATTGTATTACTGTTCAGCACTCATATTTTATTGAACCATAGCAAGTTTCTTAGCATAACAGACTCATGAGCCGTCATAAAGCATGCAACAAGTTCAGACAGTGGGTAGCTGAAGTGAATCTTTTCAACACTTTTATGGGAGACACAGTTACACAGTAACATACTTAACATGCCACAGGGATGTGTCTCTTATCTCATTACAAAGTGAATGTAAGACTTAATGTTGCATAGGATTCCTCAGAGACAGAGACATCTGTCTTATGACAGATGAAAGGCTTACCCTGACTTTCTATGTAAATTGGTGTCACTAGATATTTCAAGAGTTGCTGGGTATTGCTCTATGCTGTTCTTTGTATGGTGTCTTTAATTGCTTGGGTGAATGACAGATATACTGTAGGTGGGAGTTAAGCAGTGTTTCCTGACAGGCAGCACTGCGTCTCTGGTCTTGCCCTTGTTGACAGTTGGGTGACTGCGGCCCAAGATGCCCACCTCTCAGTGTGGTGGCAATAACAGTAACAGTAACAGAAACAGAAACAGTAACATTAACAGTTGTAGTAATAGTAACAGTAGTAGTAACAGTAGTAGTAACAGTAGTAGTAACAGTAACAGTAGTAGTAACAGTAACCGTAACATTAGTAACAGTAACAGTAGTAGTAACAGACACAGTAACAGAAACAGTAACAGTAGTAACAGTAACGGTAGTAGTAACAGTAGTAGTAACATTAACAATAGTAACAGTGACAGTAGTAGTAGTAACAGTAGTAGTAACAGTAACAGTAGTAGCAACATGAGTAGTAGTAGTAGCAGTAACAGTAGTAACAGTAACAGCAGTAGTAGTAATAGTAACAGTAGTAGTAATAGTAACAGTAGTAGTAACATTAGTAACAGTAACAGTAGTAGTAACCTTAGTAGTAACAGTAGTAGTAACAGTAGTAACAGAACCAGTAGTAGTAGTAACAGTAGTAGTAACATTAACAATAGTAACAGTAACAGTAGTAGTAACAGTAACAGTAGTAGTAACATGAGTAGTAGTAGTAACAGTAACAGTAGTAGTAACATGAGTAGTAGTAGTAACAGTAACAGTAGTAGTAACAGTAGTAGTAACAGTAACCGTAACATTGGTAACAGTAACAGTAGTAGTAACAGACACAGTAACAGAAACAGTAACAGTAGAGGCAACAGTAGTAGTAACATTACCAGTAGTAACAGTAACAGTAGTAGTAACATTAACAGTAGTAACAGTAACAGTAGTAGTAACATTAACAGTAATAACAGTACCAGTAGTAGTAGTAGTAGTAGTAGTAGTAGTAGTAGTAGTAGTAGTAGTAGTAACAGTAGCAGTAGTAGTAACATGAGTAGTAGTAGTAACATGAGTAGTAGTGGTAACAGTAGTAGTAGTAATAGTAACAGTAGTAGTAACAGTAGTAGTAGTAACACTAGTAGGAACAATTACAGTAGTAACAGTAGCAGTAGTAGTAGTAGTAACATGAGTAGTAGTAACAGTAGAAGTAGTAGTAACAGTAACAGTAGTAGTAGTAGTAGCAGTGACAGTAACAGTAGTAGTAGTAACAGGAACAGTAGTAGTAGTAGTACCAGGAACAGTAGTAGTAACAGTAGCAGTAGTAGTAGTAACAGTGACCGTAGTAGTAACAGTAGTAGTAGTAACAGTAACAGTAGTAGTAACAGTAACACTAGTAGTAGTAGTAACAGTAGTAGTAGTAACAGTAACAGTAGTAGTAGTAACAGTAACATTAGTAGTAGTAACAGTAGTAGTAGTAGTAGTAACAGGAACAGTAGTAGTGGTAGTAACAGGAACAGTAGTAGTAACAGAAGCAGTAGTAGTAACAGTAATAGTAGTAGTTGTAACATTGACAGTAGTAGTAACAGTAACAGTAATAACAGTCACAATAGTAGTAGTAGTAACAGTAACAGTAACAGTAGTAGTAGTAAAGGTAATAACAGCAGTAGTAGTAACAGCAGTAGTAGTAAAAGTAACAGAAGTAGTAGTAACAGTAACCGTAGTAGTAGTAACAGTAACAGTAGTAGTAGTAGTAACAGTAACAGTGGCAGTAGTAGTAACAGTAGCAGTGGTAGTAACAGTAGTAGTAGTAGTAACAGTAGTAGCAGGAACAGTAATAGTAGTGGTAACAGTAGTAGTAGTAGTAACAGCAACAGTAGTAGTAGTAGTAATAGTAACAGTAGTAGTAATAGTAACAGTAGTAGTAACAGTAAAAGTAGTAGTAGTAACAGTAACAGTAGTAGTTGTAACATTGACAGTAGTAGTAACAGTAACAGTAATAACAGTCACAATAGTAGTAGTAGTAACAGTAACAGTAACAGTAGTAGTAGTAAAGGTAATAACAGCAGTAGTAGTAACAGCAGTAGTAGTAAAAGTAACAGCAGTAGTAGTAACAGAAACAGTAACAGTAGTAACAGTAGTAGTAGTAGTAACTGTAGTAGTAGTAACAGTAGCATTAGTAGTATTAGTAACAGTAACAGTAGTAGTAGTAGTAGTAGTAGTAACATGAGTAGTAGTAGTAGCAGTAACAGTAGTAACAGTAATCGTAGTAGTAGTAATAGTAACCGTAGTAGTAGTAGCAGTGACAGTAACAGTAGTAGTAGTAGTAGTAACAGCAACAGTAGTAATAGTAACAGTAGTAGTAACAGTAACATTAGTAGTAGTAATAGTGACAGTAAAAGTAGTAGTAGTAACAGTAACAGTAGTAGTAACAGTAGTAACAGTGACAGTAGTAGTAGTAACAGTAACAGTAGTAACAGTCACAATAGTAGTAGTAGTAACAGTAACAGTAGTAGTAGTAGTAAAGGTAATAACAGCAGTAGTAGTAACAGTAGTAGCAGTGACAGTAACAGTAACAGTAGAAATTGTAACAGTAGTAGTGACAGTAACAGGTGTAACAGTAACAGCAGTAGTAGTAACAGTAACAGCAGTAGTAGTAACAGAAACAGTAACAGTAATAGTAGTAACAGTAACAGTAGTAGTAGTAGTAACTGTAGTAGTAGTAACAGTAACATTAGTAGTATCAGTAACAGTAACAGTAGTTGTAACATTAACAGTAGTAGTAGTAATAGTGACAGTAAAAGTAGTAGTAGTAACAGCAACAGTAGTAATAGTAACAGTAGTAGTAGTAATAGTGACAGTAAAAGTAGTAGTAGTAACAGTAACAGTAGTAGTAACAGTAACAGTAACAGTAGTAGTAACAGTAACAGTAGTAGTTGTAACATTGATAGTAACAGTAGTAGTAGTAACAGTAACAGTAGTAGTAGTAACAGTGACAGTAGTAGTAGTAACAGTAACAGTAGTAACAGTCACAATAGTAGTAATAGTAGTAACAGTAACAGTAGTAGTAGTAAAGGTAATAACAGCAGTAGTAGTAGCAGTGACAGTAACAGTAACAGTAGAAATTGTAACAGTAGTAGTGACAGTAACAGGTGTAACAGTAACAGCAGTAGTAGTAACAGAAACAGTAACAGTAGTAACATTAATAGTAGTAACAGAAACAGTAACAGTAGTAGTAGTAACAGTAATAGTAGTAACAGTAACAGTAGTAGTAACTGTAGTAGTAGTAACAGTAACATTAGTAGTATTAGTAACAGTAACAGTAGTTGTAACATTAACAGCAGTAACAGTAACAGTAGTAGTAGTAACAGTAACAGTAGTAGTAGTAGTAGTAACATGAGTAGTAGTAGTAGCAGTAACAGTAGTAACAGTAACAGTAACAGTAACAGTAGTAGTAGTAGCAGTGACAGTAACAGTAGTAGTAGTAACAGTAACAGTAGTAGTAGTAGTAACAGGAACAGGAACAGTAGTAGTAACAGTAGCAGTAGTAGTAGTAACATGAGTAGTAGTAGTAGCAGTAACAGTAGTAACAGTAACAGTAGTAGTAGTAGTAACATTGACCATAGTAGTAGTAACAGTAGTAGTAACAGTAACAGTAGTAGTAGTAACAGTAACAGTAGTAGTAGTAACAGTAACAGTAGTAGTAGTAACAGTAACAGTAGTTGTAACATTAACAGTAGTAACAGTAACAGTAGTAGTAGTAACAGTAACAGTAGTAGTAACATGAGTAGTAGTAGTAGCAGTAACAGTAGTAACAGTAACCATAGTAGTAGTAATAGTAACCGTAGTAGTAGTAGCAGTGACAGTAACAGTAGTAGTAGTAGTAACAGCAACAGTAGTAACAGTAACAGTAATAGTAACAGTAACAGTAGTAGTAGTAATGGTGACAGTAAAAGTAGTAGTAGTAACAGTAAAAGTAGTAGTAACAGTAACAGTAACAGTAGTAGTAGTAACAGTAGTAGTTGTAACATTGACAGTAACAGTAGTAGTAGTAACAGTAACAGTAGTAGTAGTAAAGGTAATAACAGCAGTAGTAGTAGCAGTGACAGTAACAGTAACAGTAGAAATTGTAACAGTAGTAGTGACAGTAACAGGTGTAACAGTAACAGCAGTAGTAGTAACAGAAACAGTAACAGTAGTAACAGTAATAGTAGTAACAGAAACAGTAACAGTAGTAGTAGTAACAGTAATAGTAGTAACAGTAACATTAGTAGTAACAGTAACAGTAGTAGTAGTAACTGTAGTAGTAGTAACAGTAACATTAGTAGTATTAGTAACAGTAACAGTAGTTGTAACATTAACAGTAGTAACAGTAACATTAGTAGTAGTAACAGTAACAGTAGTAGTAGTAGTAGTAACATGAGTAGTAGTAGTAGCAGTAACAGTAGTAACAGTAACCGTAGTAGTAGTAACAGTAACAGTAGTAGTAGTAGTAGCAGTGACAGTAACAGTAGTAGTAGTAACAGGAACAGTAGTAGTAGTAGTAACAGGAACAGGAACAGTAGTAGTAACAGTAATAGTAGTAACAGTAACAGTAGTAGTAGTAGTAACATTGACCATAGTAGTAGTAACAGTAACAGTAGTAGTAGTAGTAACAGTAACAGTAGTAGTAGTAACAGTAACAGTAGTTGTAACATTAACAGTAGTAACAGTAACAGTAGTAGTAGTAACAGTAGCAGTAGTAGTAACATGAGTAGTAGTAGTAGCAGTAACAGTAGTAACAGTAACCATAGTAGTAGTAATAGTAACCGTAGTAGTAGTAGCAGTGACAGTAACAGTAGTAGTAGTAGTAACAGCAACAGTAGTAACATTAACAGTAATAGTAACAGTAACAGGAGTAGTAGTAATAGTGACAGTAAAAGTAGTAGTAGTAACAGTAAAAGTAGTAGTAACAGTAACAGTAACAGTAGTAGTAGTAACAGTAGTAGTTGTAACATTGACAGTAACAGTAGTAGTAGTAACAGTAACAGTAGCAGTAGTAACAGTGACAGTAGTAGTAGTAACAGTAACAGTAGTAACAGTCACAATAGTAGTAGTAGTAACAGTAACAGTAGTAGTAGTAGTAGTAGTAGTAAAGGTAATAACAGCAGTAGTAGTAACAGTAGTAGCAGTGACAGTAACAGTAACAGTAGAAATTGTAACAGTAGTAGTGACAGTAACAGGTGTAACAGTAACAGCAATAGTAGTAACAGTAACAGCAGTAGTAGTAACAGTAACAGCAGTAGTAGTAACAGAAACAGTAACCGTAGTAACAGTAATAGTAGTAACAGTAACAGTAGTAGTAGTAACTGTAGTAGTAGTAACAGTAACATTAGTAGTATTAGTAACAGTAACAGTAGTTGTAACATTAACAGTAGTAACAGTAACAGTAGTAGTAGTAACAGTAACAGTAACAGTAGTAGTAGTAGTAGTAACAAAGTAGTAGTAGTAGTAGCAGTAACAGTAGTAACAGTAACCATAGTAGTAGTAACAGTAACAGTAGTAGTAGTAGCAGTGACAGTAACAGTAGTAGTAGTAGTAACAGTAGTAGTATTAACAGTAAGAGTAGTAGTAACAATAACATAAACAGTAACAGTTGTAGTAGTAACAGTAACCTTAGTAGTAGTAGTAAAAGTAACAGTAGTTGTAGTAGTAACAGTAACAGTAGTAGTAGAAACAGTAACATCAGTAGTAGTAACAGTAACAGAAACAGTAACAGTAGTAACAGGAACAGTAGTAGTAGAAACCGTAACAGCAGTAGTAGTAACAGTAACAGAAACAATAACAGTAGTAACAGTAACAGTAGTAGTAGTAACAGTAACAGTAGTAACAGTAGTAGTAGTAGTAGTAACATGAGTAGTAGTAGTAGCAGTAACAGTAGTAACAGTAACTGTAGTAGTAGTAACAGTAACAGTAACAGTAGTAGTAGTAACAGGAACAGTAGTAGTAGTAACAGGAACAGTAGTAGTAGTAGTAACAGGAACAGGAACAGTAGTAGTAACAGTAGCAGTAGTAGTAACAGTAATAGTAGTAACAGTAACAGTAGTAGTAGTAACAGTGACCATAGTAGTAGTAACAGAAACAGTAACAGTAGTAACAGTAACAGTAGTAGTAGTAAAAGTAACAGTAACAGTAGTAGTAGTAACAGTAACTGTAGTAGTAACAGTAACTGTAGTAGTAGTAGTAGTAGTAGTAACAGTAACAGTAGTAGTAGTAACAGTGACAGTAGTAGTAGTAACAGTGACAGTAGTAACAGTAAAGGTAATAGCAGTAACAGTAAAGGTGGTAGTAGTAGTACCAGTAACAGTAGTAGTAGTAGTAACAGTAGTAGTAGTAACAGTAACAGTAGTAACAGTAACCTTAGTAGTAGTAGTAAAAGTAACAGTAGTTGTAGTAGTAACAGTAACAGTAGTAGTAGAAACAGTAACATCAGTAGTAGTAACAGTAACAGAAACAGTAACAGTAGTAACAGGAACAGTAGTAGTAGACACCGTAACAGCAGTAGTAGTAACAGTAACAGAAACAATAACAGTAGTAACAGTAACAGTAGTAGTAGTAACAGTAACAGTAGTAACAGTAGTAGTAGTAGTAGTAACATGAGTAGTAGTAGTAGCAGTAACAGTAGTAACAGTAACTGTAGTAGTAGTAACAGTAACAGTAACAGTAGTAGTAGTAACAGGAACAGTAGTAGTAGTAGTAGTAACAGGAACAGTAGTAGTAGTAGTAACAGGAACAGGAACAGTAGTAGTAACAGTAGCAGTAGTAGTAACAGTAATAGTAGTAACAGTAACAGTAGTAGTAGTAACAGTGACCATAGTAGTAGTAACAGAAACAGTAACAGTAGTAACAGTAACAGTAGTAGTAGTAACAGTAACAGTAGTAGTAGTAACAGTAACTGTAGTAGTAACAGTAACTGTAGTAGTAGTAGTAGTAGTAGTAGTAACAGTAACAGTAGTAGTAGTAACAGTGACAGTAGTAGTAGTAACAGTGACAGTAGTAACAGTAAAGGTAATAGCAGTAACAGTAAAGGTGGTAGTAGTAGTACCAGTAACAGTAGTAGTAGTAGTAACAGTAGTAGTAGTAACAGTAACAGTAGTAACAGTAACAGTAGTAACAGTAACAGTAGTAGTAGTAACAGTGAGCATAGTAGTAGTAACAGTAGTAGTAGTAACAGTAACAGTAGTAGTAGTAACAGTAACTGTAGTAGTAGTAACAGTAACTGTAGTAATAGTAACAGTAGTAGTAGTAACAGTAACAGTAAAGGTAATAGCAGTAACAGTAAAGGTAGTAGTAGTAACAGAAGTAGTAGTAACAGTAGTAGTAGTAACAGTAACAGTAGTAGTAGTAACAGTGGTAACAGTAAAGGTGGTAGCAGTAACACTAAAGGTAGTAGCTATAACAGTGGCAGTAGTAGTAGTAACACTAACAGTAGTAGGAGTAACAGTAACAGTAGTAGTAGTACCAGTAGTAACACTAAAGGTAGTAGCTATAACAGTGACAGTAGTAGTAGTAACAGTAACAGTAGTAGTAGTAACAGTAATATTGGTAGTAACATGCCTCGGCCCTGTAATCCCTTTAGCGCTAGACTAACTTTAACTTGAGTTTTTGTGGTTCTGGCTCTAATCTCCAGGCAGGTACCAGGACTCAGGGCTGTCCCTCAGGTACAGAGCCATTATAGAGCCAGTACGGTGGTATCATGTCTGTGCAACATAAACAGATACTTGTTTTTATAAAGGAATAAAGTACATACTAGTGTGTGTGTGTGTGTGTGTGTGTGTGTGTGTGTGTGTGTGTGTGTGTGTGTGTGTGTGTGTGTGTGTGTGTGTGTGTGTGTGTGTGTGTGTGTGTGTGTGTGTGTGTGTGTGTGTGTGTGTGTGTGTGTGTGTGTGTGTGTGTGTGTGATATGTAAGTACATTTCCCTGTGCCCGTGCATATTGCTGAGGAGAGGTGCTGATCTAGACTGGTCCAGCGTGGCTGAGGCTGAGGGAGGGGGGAGGGGACAGGCTGACTGCAGAGAGTATGAGGCAGTCAGAGCGGGGGGAAGCGCTTGCTAACGGGTGAACCGCCGTGGAGTAGCCTCCTCACTAGCCCAGCCGTAAGTACCTTTCTCTCCCTAATCCCCCAGCCCTCACGCCCCTACACACAGCAAGCATGGGACTCAATAGGTGGCTGGGTTAAAGAGGAGCGGAAAAGGGTGTTGTGTTGTGTCTGTGAGAGAGAGAGTGAGGGAGAGGGAGAGATAGAGAGCAAGAATGAGGGGGGATGGGCTGTGCTTTGTCAGTGCATGCAAGTAGCAGCCACAGCTGCAGCTTTTGCCATTCAGACTCAGCGTGATGGCTAACACAAGGCTGGCTCATTGTGTATTTTTGCATGGTGTCAGTGTATGTTTAATTGCCATTCATGTTCAGACAGAGTTGTCCGTAGCTCCAGTCTCTCAGTATGATGCATGTTATTAATTCAGTCTCTCCTCCACTACCAGGCATCATCCTCAGGTACACAGAACCTTAATCCACCACAGCCTGCAGCAGTATTCTCTGGATGCCTCAGTGATGAACACAATTACTCAGCCAAAAATAGACACACAACAACACTGTATGTCTGTCTTTCTTCCTCTCTCTCGCTCTCTCTCGCTCTGTTGCTCGTTCTCAGCAGATCAGTTTAGAAAAGAGTCTGTACCTTGTCTATGCGGGTGGAATGACAACAGTTATGAGCAAGCCTGATGTTTCTGGTTTTTCTCTTGTGTTGCATCAGATCTCTGGTTTGCTAGTCAGGTTACAAGCACCGGTCGGGCACCTTGCATTAAAATGGTGGTGTCTCATAGCTGAGGGAGTAAGTGGATATCTCTCTGGACCGTATAATGAGAGCAGCCAGTGGTCAAGCTGTGTAGTAGACATGCACAGGTTTGTTTGTGGGAGATTCCAGTGGAATGCTCAGTGGCGGGTCACATGACAGTGGAATGCTCTTCATGCATTGTGTCACCTCCTGCAGAGGAACGCACTGATTTAGGTCATTGACCAGTGGAAATGGAATCGCAGTGAAGTGCTCTACATTTTTGGCAGACGTCATTCAGAGGACCATGCTGATATAGGTCATGCTCTAATGTAGGGATGGGCAGCTGGCGGCCCCCCTTTTGTAGGCCAAGATTCTACAAGTGTCAAAACTCTATTGGAGGGATGTGACATCATTCTTCCATGAGAAATCCCTCATTTGGTGTTTTGTTGATGGTGGTGGAAAGTGCTGTCTCAGGCACCGCAACCGAATCTTCCATAAGCATTCGATTGGGTTGAGATCTGGTGGCCTTGCCCAGTATTTTTATACATGACCCTAAAGATTGATGGGATGTTAATTGCTTAATTAACTCAGGAACCACACCTGTGTGGAAGCACCTGCTTTCAATATACTTTGTATTTCTTGTTTACTCAAACGTTTCCATTATTCAGGCAGCTACAGTGTATCTGGTTTCAATGTCATTGCTTGGGAGGGATAGTAAATAGGTGAAGAATGGTGCCACTGGTGACAAACAGGATGAAGAAACTTCCTGATTTCACTGATTTTGATTGGTCGATTTATTCATTTATTGATTGACTGACTAACTGATTAGATTGACTCCCCAGGGTGAGGAAGCTAAAGGAGACTCTGGTGACAGTGCAGCAGCTGGATAAGAACATGAGCAACCTGCGGACGTGGCTGTCACGGATCGAGGCCGAGCTGGCCAAACCCGTGGTCTACAGCGACTGCCACAGTGATGAGATCCAGAGGAAGCTGGCTGAGCAGCAGGTGGGTACCAGGGGCCAGGTGTCAGACACTCCATACACTAACCACAAACACCATTCAGTACAGGCTGTTTAACATTAACTGCATATGTTTAGTTTACATAGTCTCTGTGGGTCAGAAAGCTGAGGGGAGGAATGTAGAGTGAAATATATTTTTTGACACTTTTGAATGCGGTATGCTGTATTGGGGTCCCAGCGGGTTACAGAGAGCAGGAGACATGCTATCACACCAGTGGGGGGAGATGTGCTGTAATTAAGCTACTGTAGGTTTCCGAGAGCTAAGAATGCAGGTGGAAATGGACTTTAGCCCGTAATAGTCCTGCTTCCCGCTTCCTACACATGTTCTTTGGGAACAGTGTAATGGAGCCGTGCTTCATAGAGAAGGAAAAACAGTCTCCTGCGGCTCCTGAGAAAGGGCTATTCTGGTCATTACAGGGAGTGAGGGAACACTCAGATGCATTTGGAAATGACACTTACATTGCTGTGCTCTCCAGGCCTCCAGGTTTGGCCAGGGCAACGCCAGATTCCAGAGAACAAACCGCAGCTTCTGAAAGATTCTATTGTTCTGACAGGAGATGTGTTGTGGAGGTTGAGGACTTACTTCAAAAGCCACGGGTGTTACTCAGGTGTATCTAAACAGTTGACTCTTATCTTCCTGTGTCTGTATGCAGGATTTGCAGCGGGACATTGAGCAGCACACGGAGGGCGTAGCGTCAGTTCTGACTCTCTGTGATGTTCTTCTCCACGACGCTGACGCCTGCGGGAGCGACACAGAGAACGACTCCATCCAACAGACCACCCGCAGCTTGGACCGTCGCTGGAGGAACATCTGTGCCATGTCCATGGAGAGGAGGATGAGGTGAGGCATGAACTCACACATACACCCACACAGTACACACACACGCACACCAACACAGACACAGATGAACGACTGTCAAAAAGGTAAGCCCCTCGTATATAGCTTATAAATTCTTTCTACAACCTCTTCCTTTTAGGATTGAGGAAACATGGCGACTGTGGTGTAAGTTCCTGGATGACTACTCCCGCTTTGAGGACTGGCTGAGGACAGCTGAGCGCACTGCGGCCAACCCTGTCTCGGCGGATGTCCTCTACACCAGCGCCAAGGAGGAACTCAAGAAGTTTGAGGTCAGCAAAAACACCTATGGATGACCTATGGATGACCCATGGATGACCTATGAGCCCTCACATCAAAATGTTCTCGACATGTCTGCCACTGAACTTTTGAGAAAGCTTTTGGTCAGAGTATTCATTCTGTTTATGAGTAGTCAGGTTCTCATGTAGTGACGAGAGACAATTAACCTTCGGCCTTCCGTGTTTGTATGGATTACTAACAGAGATTAGGCTGGTTAATCTGGGCTCTGCTGAAGCCCTCTCTTTTTCTTGAGAGCAACCAGAGTAGCTGTATGACACTATTATTTACCAAATATGATTGTCTTGCTCTTCCAGTATGTTTCCATGGCTGAAATGATGTTCTAACCTGATGAAGACAGCTTGGCTGTCGAAACATTGGTTATTAAATGATTCCATCTGAGCTCCTAGAGTGTGCGGCTCTCCTTTAATTTTTCACGTGTTCTACTCTGCTAGCCAGCACTTCGCCTAAACAGGTGTGCGTTTCTTTTGCCTCCAGATTGACCATGGTTGATATTGAACATTTAATTGACATAATCGTGCATGTAATTGTTGAACTATATCGAATAGAGGAATCAATGTTTGCGTTGATTACATGTATTCACCGGGAAGCTTTGCCATGTTGTTAATCTATTCCTCGACTCTAGAGTGCAGAACACAATGTGTTTCTCCATTCAACATCAATCCAATATCACTCTTAAAATATCTTTGATGTCAGTCTTAACCCAGACCTATCTCCCTGCCCCCCTACCCCCTGATTCCACCCCCAGGCTTTCCAGAGGCAGGTCCATGAGAGGCTGACCCAGCTGGAGCTGGTCAACAAGCAGTATCGCCGTCTGGCCAGAGAGAACCGCACCGACGCCTCCAGCAAACTCAAGGTCATGGTTCACGAGGGCAACCAGCGCTGGGACAGCCTGCAGAAGAGGGTGGCCGCCATTCTCCGTAGACTCAAGGTGAGAGGGTCAGATGTCAGGGGATAGGGGTTAAGGGTGAGAGGAGTTATCAATATTTCCTCGCTGAATCAGTTACCCTAAGGTCAACATCTGAAATTCTGGTGGGTAAGGTCAAGTCAGAATGGGAATGTGAACAGATTGGGGTTATTCAGGAGTCACGTAGAAACACGCCCTATCTTATAGTGCTGATGTGTAAGGTCACCAGTGTGCTATTTTAGGTTCTGAGTGTAGATGTGAGTAGTGATCTGAGTGATGCGTTAGCTCAGCATCAGCACTAAGCCTGCTGTATTTAGGTCACCTCTCTGATGGTGAAAAAGCAAGGACAGTCATGTTGCCAAGCAGCTGTTTCCATTGTGGCATGTGGCTGGAGCCAGATGGAGGATCTTTTTTTAAAGAAGCATCTGATTAGGGACCTTCACTTCTGTCGCCCTCTGACCCTTCCCATCATTGCCTGGACAGAGCAGCTAAATTCTCTCTCTATAGGACATTTCCATATATGCTATGAATATACGTTCTCCTTTGCCAAGAATACATCTGTTATTCCACATTAGATTGAATGAATTTGCTTTCAATCTAGTTCAATATCAATGCTGATGAATTCTGATTTTGAAATATCAATGCACTGTTATTTCCTATGCTGATTAGTGCTGGTTTTACAAATCACTCAATTTAAGTGATCCACTAAATCTCTACTAAATGTCTGAATGTTAATGTTCTATTCGGTTGTCCCCTGCAGCACTTTACCTCTCAGAGGGAAGACTTTGAGGGCACACGGGAGGGTATCCTGGTCTGGCTCACTGAGATGGACCTGCAGCTAACCAACGTTGAGCACTTCTCAGAGAGCGACATCGAGGACAAGATGAGGCAGCTCAATGTACGTTGACTCCCACTGGCCACTATAGTCTATCCATCTTCCTTTCCTTTCCCTCTATTGATACGATGTGTTTATGCTTAATGTTTGGCTGGGGGTTGATAGCTGATCTCTCTCTCTCTCTCTGGTCTCCCCTCCTTCAGGGCTTCCAGCAGGAGATCACTCTGAACACCAATAAGATCGATGCTCTGATCGTGTTTGGGGAGAACCTGATCCAGAAGAGTGCTCCTCTGGACGCCGTGCTGATAGAGGATGAGCTGGAGGAGCTGCACTCCTACTGCCAGGAGGTGTTTGGCAGGGTGGCCCGCTTCCACCACCGCCTCATCAACAGACGCCCGGTCAGTGGGCTGCATCTCCTTTCACCGCAACACTATGACACACTCTACCTCACCTCATTTAACAGTCAAATAGTCATATAACTCCAGACTGTGAAACTGTGGATATGAATCCATTTCATTCCTGGACAATTACACTTACAACAAGATGCTTTTTAGGAAAGTACAATTGGAAATGCTTTGCATCTACACCGTATGACTGAAGGTTGGTATCCCTACCTCTTTCTCCCTCAGGTTCTGGAGGAGGAGCGGGACCTGTCTGACCGCGACACAGATCTGGAGGACTCAGCGGAGCTGGCTGGAAGTTCCTGGGGGGAGGAAGATGAAGAGGAAAAGGAGGAGGATGAGTCCCGAGTGACGGGCGAGTTATTGGGACGACAGGCCGGGTGCCGTCTCTTGGCCCCCCCTCTGGAGTGTTCGGGGCGAGAGACCCCGGTCAGCGTGGACTCTATCCCCCTGGAGTGGGACCACACTGTGGACGTGGGGGGATCTTCATCCCATGAGGATGAGGAGGATGCTACCTACTATAGCGCCATGTCAGGTAATGACCACTGATAGACTTATCTAGTATCTTGTACCTGGCTTTGTCTCAGTCTTTGTTACCAGGTGAATGAACACGAATGAAGAAGAGTGTGCTGAAGAAAACCATTCTATCCATAGTGGTCCAAGAGAAGAGTACCTATTGACACCCTTCTTTTGTTGCAGATGTAGAAATCACTGAGAGCTCAGAGTCCTTTGTTAAGGCAACTGCCAAAGCATTGAGAGCAGTCTCGGGTAGGCACTCTGCCTCTTGTCCTGCATGTGTGGTTATGCTGCTGTGTGGTTATGATGCCCCCCCCCCATCCCAATATCTCAGCTCTGCTATCCCCCTTCCCCTGGACATACAGGCCTACAGATTGGTTTTGTACATTATTGGATGTGAATAACACTGTCCCACCACAGGCCTTGACCATGACTTGACCCTAACCACCTGCATCTGTATATCTTCATACACACCACTGCATGATTATACAGTACATGACTGGATTTTATTGGTGGTATTTGTATTCACTATTTGATTACTGCGTGTTCTGCTGCATGTAGTCAGTTGTTACGGCATTCTCATGGCATCTCCTTTGGTCGAGTGTGCATGTACATTTGGTAAAAAATGTTTTCTGTGTTTTCAGCATAAGTGAATCTCAGTGGCCATAGGGGAGCCCAACTGCCCATGACCACTCAGTGAACCTAGAACCATCTTTCCCTAGTCTGACTTGCTTCCTCCTCTTGTTCCCCATCCCAGTGAAGTCGGTGACAGACCCCCCCAGCTGGCACTCCCCTGAGCCACAGGAGAGGAAACATGTTCCCAGGGACATCATCCTGGGCCTGGGCTCCTCTCCCACCCACATCACCAGCACCCCCTTTCACCAGCAGGGCTATGTAAGTCACCATACTGTCTGCCTGTTATTTCTCAAAACACACAAATCAAACTGTATATACAGTTGATGATAGTGCTGATGGGTAGTGACATTGGCATGTCTGTGTCCATGGGCCAGGTCAAGCTGATGTCAGAGTGCAGTGGCAGTATCGACAGTGTGAAGAGGGTCAAACTGATCTTAAATGATGAGGAACTGGAGGACCAAGGCCTCACCACGTTAACCACCGCAGACAAACAGACTGGTAGGTGTCATTGATAACACACACTGATCTACAGCCATTTATATTCTGTCTGCTATATCTATATCTGCTAGCCTGGTCCCAGATCTGTTTGTTTTTTGTTGCAAAGTTTGGAAAGACAGCACAAACAGATTTGGGACAAGGCTTTACATCTGTCACAATGGTCTTTATAACCATTGTGACCTGTTGTCGTGCAGGTGTGATCGAGCGCTGGGAGCTGCTGCAGGCCCAGGCCCTCAGTGACGAGCTGTGCATCAAACAGGACCTGCAGCAGTGGCAGAAGCTGAACTCTGACCTCAATGAGATCACTTCCTGGCTGGGCCATGTGCTGCCAGAGCTAGAGATGCTGCAGAGGCTGGCCCCAGCTACCAGCATCAAAGACATGGAGGGCAACATCAGGAGACTCAAGGTGAGGGCCCAAGTATGACACATCTCCTGTGATGCCAGTGGGGCAACAATAGACAAAAACTAGGGATTGTTATTTCATTAGTAAAAGAGATGAATGTGAAACATTATTTGAGTTACATTCCATCAAGAAACACAATTTTCCTGTTCTCTGTCCAGGAGATGCAGAAGACGTTCAACAGCTACAAGTCTCTGATGATCTCCATCAACCTGAGTGGGCAGGACTTCCAGTGTGGGGACAGCGCTGAGCTGCAGGAGCTGCAGGAAGGCCTGAGGACAGCCAATCACAGCTGGACACAGGCCTGCGTCGGCCTGGAGAGCTGGGAAGAACGACTGCAGAGCGCACTCATGCAGTGCCAGGTGAGGGGAACAACTCGATACGATACACTCTGAGGTCAAATCTCAAATGATACCGTATTCCCCATAGTACACTACGCATATAGAAATGAAAATCAGTAGATAGTTCTGACGTCATCCACATATTCCTATGAAATACGCCTAATGGAGTATTTGAAGCATGCCATATTTCTGAATGGGGCTGAATCAAATATATTTATAACTAACCTGTCGTTTACACTGCTAGAAAATTAAACATAGTGGGCATAACAAGCAAGGAGGAGGTAGGCAAAGCCAAGCACGAGCTAGCAAGATCCTAACTACCTCATCCCCATATTGTTATTTATTTATTTTTTGCTCCTTTGCACCCCATCTCTACTTGCACATTCATCTTCTGCACATCTATCACTCCAGTGTTTAATTGCTAAATTGTAATTACTTTGCCACTATGGCCTATTTTATTGCCTTAACTCCCTAATCTTACCTATTGTGTTATTGACTGTAAGTTTGTTGTTTGTGTCGCACTGCTTTGCTTTATCTTGGCCAGGTCGCAGTTGTAAATGAGAACTTGTTCTCAACTGGCCTACCTGGTTCATTAAAGGTGAAATAAATAAATAAATACAATTATTGGCGCGTTTTAGCATGCAATTCGACCCTGCACTCCTTTTAAACAATGCTTTTTTAAACTTTGGCAAAGTGTCAAGTCTATAAAACTTTGTTTATAAAATATTCTAGTTTTGGGAACAGAAAAACATATTGAGATCAGATGTTTCATCGATGAGAGAATTGGCAGAATGTTGACCCAGTTCTATCCTCTCCCACTACCCGCAGCTGGACTTCCTCTCACTACCATATTTGGTGGTGAGAAAATGTTCTAAACGAATGCTTCAGCTTTATAGCCCCTGTGACGAGTCTGGGTTAATCTTTCTATCTGTGGCTGAATAGCACCAAAAAATCACTAACGATTGTGGTGAAAGTGGTCGTAACTAGCAAAGGATCATGGTCGATGTAGTTGTTTTCATCTTGCCTGAGAAATTCAACCGGGAGCCTCCTCGTTGCCTGTGATTGATTTCTGTCAGAACTACAAATGACGACACATGTACAGTGAGCTCCAAAAGTATTGGGACAGAATAATAGTGAAGACATCAACACTATGAAATAACACATATGTAATCATGTAGTAACCAAAAAAGTGTTAAACAAATCTAAATATATTTTATATTTAAGATTCTTCAAAGTAGTCGACCTTTGCCTTGATGACAGCTTTGCACATTCTTGGCATTCTCTCAACCAGCTTCATGAGGTAGTCACCTGGAATGCATTTCAATTAACTGGTGTGCCTTGTTAAAAGTTCATTTGTAAAAATGTATTTCCTTCTTAATGCGTTTGAGCCAAACAGTTGTGCGGTAACAAGGTAGGGGTGGTATACAGAAGATAGCCCTATTTGGTAAAAGACCAAACTCATATTATGGCAAGAACGGCTCAAATAAGCAGAGAAATGACAGTCCATCATTACTTTAAGACATGAATGTCAGTCAACCTGGAAAATTTCAAGAACTTTGAAAGTTTCTTCAAATACAGTGGTATAAACCAACAAGCACTATGATGAAACTGGCTTTTATGAGGACTGCCACAGGAAAGGAAGACCCAGTCACCTCTGCTGCAGAGGATAAGTTCATTAGAGTTAATTGCACCTCAGATCGCAGCCCCAAATAACAGACACATATTAACATCAACTGTTCAGAGGAGACTGAGTGAATCAGGCCTTCATGGTTAAATTGCTGCAAGGAAACCACTACTAAAGGACACCAATAAGAAGAAGAGACTTTCTTGGGTCAAGAAACACGAGCAATGGACATTAGACCGGTGGAAATCTGTCCTTTGGTCTGATATGTCCAAATTTGAGATTTTTGGTTCCAACCGCTGTGTCTTTATGAGAGACAGAGTAGGTGAATGGATGATCTCCACATGTGTGGTTCCCACCTTGAAGCACGGAGGAGGAAGTGCGATGATGTGGGGGTGCTTTTCTGGTGACAGTGTCAGAGAATTATTTACAATTCAAGGCACACTTAACCAACATGGCTACCACAGCATTCTGCAGTGATACGCCATCCCATCTGGTTTGGGCTAAGTGGGACTGTCATTTGTTTTTCAACAGGACAATGACCCAAAACACACCTCCAGGGTGTGCAATGGCTATTTGACCAAAGAGAGGAATGGAGTGCTGGATCAGATGACCTGGCATCCACAATCATTTGACCTCAACCCAATTGAGATGGTTTGGGATGAGTTGGACAGCAGAGTGAAGGAAAAGCAGCCAACAAGTGCTCAGCACATGTCAAATAAAATCAAAAGTTATTGGTCACATACACATGGTTAGCAGATGTTAATGCGAGTGTAGTGAAATGCTTGCACTTCTAGTTCCGACCATGCAGTAATATCTACAACTAATCTAACAATTTCACAACGACTACCTTTTACACACAAGTGTAAATGAATGAATAAGAATATGTACATATAAATATATGGATGAGCGATGACCGAACGGCATAGGCAAGATGCAGTAGATGGTATAGAGTACAGTATACACATATGAGATGAGTAATGTAGGGTATGTAAACATTATATAAAGTGGCATTGTTTAAAGTGACTAGTGATACATTTATTACATCCAATTTTTTATTATTAAAGTGGCTAGAGATTTGAGTCAGTATGTTGGCAGCAGCCACTCAATGTTGCTTTTTAACAGTCTGATGGCCTTGAGATAGAAGCTGTTTTTCAGTCTCTTGGTCCCAGCTTTGATACACCTGTACTGACCTCGCCTCCTGGATGATAGCGGGGTGAACAGGCAGTGGCTCGGGTGGTTGTTGTCCTTGATGATCTTTTTGGCCTTCCTGTGACATCAGGTGGTGTAGGTGTCCTGGAGGGCAGGCAGTTTGCCCCCGGTGTCGCGTTGTGGACGGAGCAGTTGCCGTGAGTATTGTTGCCGTATCAGTTGCCGTGAGTGTTTTTGGTGACAAGCTGTTGCGCCTTCTTCACCATGCTGTCTGTGTGGGTGGACCATTTCAGTTTGTCCGTGAAGTGTACGCCGAGAAACTTCAAACTTTACACCTTCTCCACTACTGTCCCGTCGATGTGAATAGAGGGGGGGGGGGCTCCCTCCGCTGTTTCCTGAAGTCCACGATCATCTCCTTTGTTTTGTTGACGTGGAGTGTGAGGTTATTTTCCTGACACCACACTCCGAGGGCCCTCACCTCCTCCCTTTAGACCGTCTCGTCGTTGATGGTAATCAAGCCTACCACCGTAGTGTCGTCTGCAAACTTGATGATTGAGTTGGAGGCGTGCATGGCCACGCAGTCGTGGGTGAACAGGGAGTACAGGAGAGGGCTAGGAACGCACCTTTGTGGGGCCCCAGTGTTGAGGATCAGCGGGGTGGAGATGTTGTTTCCTACCCTCACCACCTGGGGGTGTCCCTTCAATAAGTCCTGAACCCAGTTGCACAGGGCAGGATCGAGACCCAGGGTCTTAATGACAAGTATGGTGTTAAATGCTGAGCTACAATCGATGAACAGCATTCTTACATAGGTATTTATATTGTCCAGATGGGTTAGGGCAGTGTGATTGCGATTGCGTCATCTGTGGACCTATTGGGGCGGTAAGCAAAGTGGGTTTAGGGTGTCAGGTAGGGGAGGTGATATGATCCTTGACCAGTCTCTCAAAGCACTTCATGATGACGGAAGTGAGTGATACGGGACGGTAGTCATTTAGCTCAGTTACCTTAGCTTTCTTGGGAGCAGGAACAATGGCGGCCCTCTTGTGGGAACTCCTTCAAGGCTGTTGGAAAAGCATTTCTCATGAAGCTGGTTGAGAGAATGCCAAGAGTGTGCAAAGCTGTCATCAAGGCAAAGGGTGGCTGAAGAATCAAAAATGTAAAATATGTTTAGATTTGTTTAACATTTTTGGGGGTTATTACATGATTACATATGTGTTATGTCATAGTGTTGACGTCTTCACTATTATTATACAATGTAGAAAATATTCAAAATAAAGAAAAACCCTTGAAATAGTAGGTATGTCCAAACTTTTGTCTGGTACTGTATATCAAATCAAATTTGATTGGTCATAGCAGATGTTATTGCGGGTGTTGCGAAATGCTTGTGGGGGTATGATATTTATACCTCTGCAACTTTTTCACTGATAATTATTCATGATTCATTCAGGACTATCTGTAATCATGGTAGCATCCACATTCATGTAGAAGTGTTTAGAAACATTATATTGTTATTTACAATAAAAGTGACTCCATAATTGGTCACAAAAGCATCTGAAACACAGTCAAAGCAAACAGCAAATGCATCCAACAAGTTTGTAGAGTCACAAGCTTGATGTAATCACTGCGTGCTAGGAATATGGGACCAAATACTACACTTTTGACTATTTTAATACACCTATAAGTGAATTTGTCCCAATATTTTTGGTCCCCTAATATGGGATGACTTATGTACAAAAAAAAGAGCTGTCATTTCTAGACGGTTTACCTGATATAGATAAAAATACCCTCAAATGAAAGCTGACAGTCTGCACTTTAACCTCATAGTTGTTGTATCATTTCAAATCCAAAGTGCTGGAGTACAGAGAGCCAAAACAACAAAACATTTGTCTCTGTCCCAATACCTTTGGATCTCTCTGTTTAAAATATATATATATTTCACCTTTATTTAACCAGGTAGGCAAGTTGAAAACAAGTTCTCATTTACAATTACGACCTGGCCAAAATAAAGCAAAGCAGTTCGACACATACAACAACACAGAGTTAAACTTGGAGTAAAACAAACATACAGTCAATAATACAGTAGAAAAATAAGTCTATATACAATGTGAGCAAATGAGGTGAGATTTTTTTTTTTAAAGGCCCAGGTGGCGAAGTAAATACAATATAGCAAGTAAAACACAGGAATGGTAGATTTGCAGTGGACGAATGTGCAAGGTAGAAATATAAATAATGGGGTGCAAAGGAGCAAAAATAAATAAATACAGTATGGGGAGAGGTAGTTGTTTGGGCTAAATTATAGATGGGCTATGTACAGGTGCAGTAATCAGTGAGCTGCTCTGACAGCTGGTGCTTAAAGCTACTGAGGAAGATAAGTGTTTCCAGTTCCAGAGATTTTTGAGGTTCGTTCCAGTCATTGGCAGCAGAGAACTGGAAGGATTTTTTCACCGTCACTCGTCCGGGGAAGTCTGTTCAGCACGTTCGATGGTTTACAGCGCCCTGTCTCACGTAAAGGCTGAGAAGTGATTTTCGCTGAAGGCTCAGATCCTTCATCCCTAGGTCTCTTGGCCAATCTCAAGTGACGTGTCCAGCGCTTTTTCATGCGGCCAAAGGAAGAATTGGTTTTGTGGGTGACCAGAGAAATATATCTACTGTAGTAGTCATAATTGATCACTATTAAATTAAATATCTCGATTTGCAGCGAACTTTAAAACAATTCACTGTGAGGATCAAACTTGATCATAATAAACACTTATTTTTTTGTTGTTGAATTTACCCCTTTTTCTCCCCCATTTCGTGGTGTCCAATTGTTAGTAGCTACTATCTTGTCTCATCGCTACAACTCCCGTACGGGCTCGGGAGAGACGAAGGTTGAAAGTCATGCGTCCTCCGATACACAACCCAACCAAGCCGCACTGCTTCTTAACACAGCGCACATCCAACCCGGAAGCCAGTCGCACCAATGTGTCGGAGGAAACACCGTGCACCTGGCAACCTTGGTTAGTGTGCACTGCGCCCGGCCCACCACAGGAGTTGCTGGTGCGTGATGAGACAAGGATATCCTTACCGGCCAAACCCTCCCAAACCCGGACGACGTTAGGCCAATTGTGCGTCGTCCCACGGAGCTCCTGGCCGCGGCCGGTTACGACAGAGCCTGGGCACGAACCCAGAGTCTCTGGTGGCATAGCTGGCGCTGCAGTACAGCGCCCTTAACCACTGCGCCACCCGGGAGGCCTTAATAAACACATTTATAACTCAAAACGGGTGTCTAAAACATTTTATTTGGCCGTCCTGGCAATCGTAATTTACATAGGCTTTCTGGGACACACCAGGGCTTTTGGCACCACTAGTCAGAGCTCGTGACTTCACATTCCAGACCAAACATGGCACTACATCCAATGGCTCAGGTCAAACGGAGCACACTATGTAGGGAATTGGATGTAATTTAAGACACACCTAAAAAAAAGAATGGATAAGACTAACCTTGTCCTATTGACCTCTGACCTATCTGTTTAGGAGTTCCATGAGACGCTGCACTCCATGTTGCTGTGGCTGGCCAGGTCTGAGAGCACACACTACGCCGTCAACATCCATGACCGGTTTGCACAGCACTCTGTCCTGCTGGAGCACAGAGACACACTCATGGTGAGGAAGGGAGAACAAGCTTCCATAGAAACATTTAGCATCAAATAACAGAGCATCGTGGACAATATTTCCTAATATATAGTATAGCTGCTAGCATGGCATAGAAAGCTGGCCTACTTTTATGTGCACAGAGCAATTTGAAATAGAATAAGCTTGATTATAAGATAGAGCTGACCTATAAGTTGTAATAGTTACTGTAGTTGTCCTACTGTTTGAGCGTGCTGACTGAGGCCTGGTCTCTCTTGTGCCCCCTGCTCTGTTGCAGGCCCTGGAAGAAGAGTTGCATGGGCGCCAGCGGCAGGTCTCCTCCCTTCAGGAGATCTCCTCCCAGCTCCTCCTGGAGGCCACGGCCGAGGACAGCGTCGAGGCAAAGGAGAAGGTCCACGTTATCGGCAACAAGCTCCGACTCCTACTGCGCCAGGTGGCCAATGACCTGCACATCCTGCAAGGAAGGCTGGTACGTCAACATTGGGTAATTTACCTATGCAATACCAGGACCCCATCATTCATTTTTTTTTTGTGAATAGGGTTTATGTGCTGTGGTACAGTCATTGACAGTATTATTATTATTATTATTATTGTTGGTAGTGTCAACAGGTTTGGTGTGTCTGTCTCTCTGACTGATGATGTGACTGTTTGTGTACTGTCTGCGTGTGTCACAGGAATCGTGTCCAACCAGCTCTGAGATGGATAGTGTTGCTCCGGGATCGCTCAGCTCTCAACTCCAGCTGCAGAAGGTACACCTTCATTCACGCATGTAGTCTGGTGCTCTAATGCAGAGTATATGCAAATAGTGGCTGACTGCTACTGGTTGTTCACTGTTGGGTTCAATCAAGCCTCCAACGCTATTTACAGTGAACATTCTGTAATAACCATAGATTAAAATACATTTAGCATGTTTTGGCATGTTTACTATGAATCTATTTGAAATGCTATGCTGCATTGACTGGAATGTGATCGAACGGCATGGTATGATGTGTATGTGTATAGGAGAAAGCTGGAATGAGAGCTGCAGGACTCCAAGACGCAGGCTGCAGAAAGTACGTGCTAATCTAAACGCCTGATCGCTCACAACTTTCACAACTTTTACACCCTTTTCATTTAACATGTAGGAACAAAATACCTGAGTGATAAGAACAGGGCTTGGGCTTGACTACTGCTGTAAATATGTTACCGAGAAAGATTATGCCAGTGTCCGTGACACTGGCACAAACAATCCGTTTGACTCTAATGTCCATAGCCGTACTAATGCCTTTCTCTCCATCGCCAGGGAGGAGAAGGGGGACTCTTCCTCAGCTCGGCCATTCTTCTACAGGGTACTGCGTGCTGCCTTCCCCCTTCACCTGCTCTTCCTGCTGCTGCTGGTGCTGGCTTGCCTGGTGCCT
The DNA here is from genome assembly GCF_021184085.1 of Oncorhynchus gorbuscha. Taxonomy (NCBI): domain Eukaryota; kingdom Metazoa; phylum Chordata; class Actinopteri; order Salmoniformes; family Salmonidae; genus Oncorhynchus; species Oncorhynchus gorbuscha. The sequence continues at coordinate 27,541,846 of NC_060189.1, forward strand.
CTGTCTGAAGAGGACTACAGCTGTGCCCTGTCCAACAACTTTGCCCGCTCCTTCTACCCCATGCTGCGCTACACCAACGGCCCCCCGCCCACATGAGACAGCAACAACACCCCCTCCCCTAACACTCACCCCCCCTGCCCCAGTCTTTTAAAGTCCCCATTCACCACTGTCGGAAACGGCCCCGAAAAAACAGAGACTGGAGCCAAGCGTTCTGTTTCTCCACTCCAAATGTTTTGTTTTTTAAAGTTGTCTAAAGTAAAATTGAATTTAGGTATTTATGTATACATATTTATATTTAATATATGTTGAGCGCTCATGAAGTTATGTGGCTCTGAAAATAAGAAAATAAGCCATATCATTGGTTTGAAGTAAACATTTTTATATGTAGTGAAGATGTTGATTATTATCCCCATCGAGTTGTTTTCCAAATACAAAAAAAATATTTTAAAAGTTATTTTGATAGCTTTGTTTTTATCATTGCAGATACTGTATACTCATAATAATGGCAAACTGCAGTTGCTACCAAAGGATCAGAGTACTGAGGATATTGATCATTACTGTTTCTACCATTTTACTTAGGACAACCAATTGTGGATAGCACATTTTTGTACATATCGACTGAAAACGATTTTGTTTTTGTCTATTTGATTTAGAATCATGTACACTGTGATATGTCATTTTCACTGAATTATGGTAGCGAATCAACTGCAAACATGCCTTGCTGTAGTCAGTGCTTTAGAAAATGTTTTTGTTTAAAAATATTTTATTTACACTAGTGTACCTATGATTTTGTGTGTATGAGTGCATAATGGCAAACTACTGACAAAGCAATGGTAAATTATTGACAATGTGTGTGTGCATATGTGAGTGAGTAACCCTATCTCCCACAGAGGCCTTATGTGATTGTGGGCCACCCTGGGCTAATGGGGGACATAGAGTGCGGCTTACAAATCGTTTTAGCACCGGAGAACTAAATCAACAATGTTTGGATGTACCCATCTGGAAGCTGCTCTGTTACACTTTTCTTTCCTGCGGTTGAATATTGTGAGTAAAATCTGATGCTGTCATAGCTGTAGAATACCGTAAATACACTACAGTATATGAATATATAGGTGACATGAACCTGGACCAGTCAGTGAGCGATTAATGTTGCGGTGTACATGCAGAATCAAAGACTGCGTATAGACTCGAAGGTTTCCTGTCCGTATGCTTTGGCTTTCTTCACAAAGAAGGCTTACTCATGTGTAAAAAAATGACAGTCAAGCTGGAGCTGATCAGAGAACAGTTAATTGACCTTGTTCCATTATTAGTGTACATAGTCAAGTCACTTTGTACTGCTCTGTAGTACAATGAAACAAAGAAAACAATGGTGTACAGTTCAATACGTTTTTTTAATGCTTATTTATGGATGATGAATAGCTTGAATTCATTTTTACTTGACAATAAACATTGTTTGCCATAATCTGTGCTTATGTCAATAGAACTACATTCACGTTTTACAGTTGCTTTTAAGATGTTTGGTCGCAATTCCATTGGGGCTAAAAATGCCTCAATATGACAAGCTCTGTATGTAGATTTTCTATCAATACAAACATGACTTTGACATTGAACATCAGAAACAGCAGAAGCACCAAATCATGACAGGAGGGACAGGGTATGATCAGGATGCAGAAGTACAAGTGTGTGACTTTCTAGCAGTTGCTGGTTTTTGTTTGGCCTTCTGATTGCTTCACACAAACGTGAATGGAGACTAGCAGTCATCTTAAATCAAAGGCCACAAAAGTCATCTGGTTGAAATGTAGGTTTTTACAATGAGTACATCATAACACTCCCCTCCACACATCCAGCATGAAAAGTTAGTTACTGTACTGTAATAGCAGTGTGCCCTGGTGGTATGAGGCAAAGAACACCCACAATCTGAAATGTCAAATGCACATCTCATTGCTATAGTCCTGTTTGATAACTCATGTTGACTTCATGCACCATTTTCCAAGTAAGCCAGTTACAGTAGGATGGTATGAATTGTTCGGCAGACACAGATAAAGGTGAAAAAGTTTAGAAATATATCAAAAGGAGACACATTTTGACTGGTAGAGGTTAAAAGATGTACTCATTACTAGCTACATTACCAACTGCATTAATAAAAGGAAATTACACCAAAAATACAGTCAATTCACTGTTACAAATCATATATTTTCCATAGACCAAAAACATCCGAAAAGGATACAACTGTAATATTTACCTCACAATGATACATTCTGCAGTCTATAAGAGATTTTACTCTCAGTCAGCCTATTGGGAATGGTGTACACTGTCCCAGAGTGTGGACTTTGGTCAGATCCACACTTGTCCTATTGTGCCAGTCTGGCCTCTCCTTCAGTCCATTCACCCCTTTGGGGTGATTTACAGTCTCAGGCAGTCTCCATCCATGTCCCACGCTGTATCCTGTCACTGTCCCTCTTACTGAGGTACACATCTCCCCTCTCTCGGCTGGCCAGCACCCTGGCCGGATGTACCTGGAGAACATATTGGATTATGATTCATGGAGTATTAGTGAACATACATTCTACGTCTTCAGTGGCTAACCCAACTTCGTCAACTTACTAATGCTCTCGAGTGTTTGGCTCTCCTCTGGGTTTTGGAATGTTAGCAGGAGCTGAGTGTCTACAGCAGGATCTGGTGCTGCTGGGGGCTCTGTGGGTTCATTGTTAGAGGGGTCATGAGTTGCGGACATACGGCTGCTGTGGGTTGTGTTGGCGTCCAGCATTTCCAAGAGCAGGTCATAGAGCAGCACAACATTCTTCTTCTTCATGCTAGAGAGGTGCTGCATGCCTTTGTTACTAAGGAGATGTGGAGAGAAGCAGCATGGGAATGTTGTTTTGATAAACATCCCAAAAGAAGTGTCGCTGACTGAAATTACAGTGGACAGATCTGCAGGTGTGCTTTTATGTCACTGACTGAACAGACACTGACACAGTAGACTCTTGTTGCTGCTAGTGAGACATTGCTGTAGCTGTAGTCTACCTGACGTGGCGAATGTGTGAGAGTAGCATGAGGAGGTGGGCCAGGCGGGATGACTGCTGCTGGAATGACAGGCCTCGTTTGGAGATGGCCCACACCAGGGCATCCGTCACAGAGTCCAGCAGACGCAGCAGCTTCCCCCTGCTCTCCAGATCTTCTGCCCTCTCCGGAGAGGTAGAGCAGATGTCTACAGGTGGACACAAACATAGACCCTATGTAACTATTAATTTATGAAGCACAATCACTGGCAAACATACACCTGTCACACTTTAACACCATAAAACAAAAAATCCTACTATCACTTAACATATAATTAATTTGTATTTGAAACACTAGATGGCACTGGTGGGGAGAAAATGCTTCCGCCTACAAACATCTCCTTCATAAATCAGACATTCCAAACAAGAATAGACATTAAAATGTAGGCCTGAGGAATTGAGACATATCTTACTTCTGTCCAACAAAGCAATTCTGCAATCCTATGCTCTGAGTTTCTAAACTAGATTTCTGTTGCACAATTTGTATTTTTCCAGCATTTTGGAAAAGAATCAACAGAGTCTGGCAGTGATGGGAGCCAGTGTATGTGGTGGCCGAGCTCTGACCCCAGTGAGGACAGACAGAGGAGTCAGTCACCCCACTGAAACCTGGAGTGAACATTGATAGGGATAGGACACCTTGATCCCTGGGAGAGGAAAACAACTTGTGCTTTTCCATTGAGACTTACCCCCACACTAGTTGGCCGCCAGTGTTTAATGTTAACGTGAGCTATAGTGTTATTGTGTTTTCATCAGGAGTGTGACAATTTAAAAAAGACTTGTAGTGAGCAGAATTAATTACATCTGCATCATTCAAGACTGTTGCTTTGTGAGGTTAAAATTCAGTTAGCCATTGTTATGAAAATGCAAGCTGAAAGGTACCCATGGCCTTGCCTTGGCTCCAAGTTAGAGCAGGTCCATGAGACACGGGTGTCCCGGGCCGTGTAGATGGAAACAGAAAAGTTGGAGTCTTTTGGGTAAAACACTGGTGTAGATCCTCAATGGAAATATGGCAAATGTGCCCAATTACAAAAGTAGCTCCTAAAGGTGCTTTCACCTCCAGGTCTCTGACTGGGGACAAACACACACTCAAAACACACAACCTCTCATACAGTACAGAAGTACTAATTATTTGACTTACTGGAGTTGAGGAGGATCATGGCTTTCAGACAGACGTACTCCTCCCTCTGAAGGTTCAGCTCCCTGAACCTAGAGGTGGCTGCCAGCAGCATGTCAAATATCTCCATAATGCCCTCCACACAGTTTCCCTCTTCCCTACAAACACACAGAGGGAAAGATATGTATTAAACATACAGTATAGTTCATCCGGAAAGTATTCAGACCCTTTGACAGTTTCCACATTTTGTTAAGTTACAGCCTTTTTCTAAAATCAATTAAATGTTTTTTTTCCCTCAATCTACTCACAATACTCCATAATGGCAAAGTGAAAACAGGTTTTAGATATTTTTGCAAATATTTTTTTTTTTTAAACAACACTAAAAAACAAATACCTTATTTTCACAAGTATTCAGACCTTTTGCTATGATACTCAACTTGTGGTAAATTCAATTGATTGGACATGATTTGTAAAGGCACACACCCATCTATATAAGGTCCCACAGTTGACAGTGCATGTCAGAGCAAAAATCGAGCCATGAGGTCGAAGGAATTGTCCGTAGAGCTCCAGGACAGGATTGTGTTGAGGCACAGATCTGGGGAAGGATCCAACACAATTCTGCTGCATTGAAGGTCCCCAAGAACATTCATTCTTAAATGGAAGAAGTTTGGAACCACCAAGACTCTTCCTAGAGTTGCCCACCCGGCCAAACTGAGCAATCGGGTGAGAAGGGCCTTGGTCAGAGAGGTGACCAAGAATCTGATGGTCACTCTGACAGAGCATCTCTGTGGAAATGGGAGAACCTTCCTGAAGGACAACCATCTCTGCAGCACTCCACCAATCAGGCCTTATGGTAGAGGAGCCAGACGAAAGCAACTTCTCAGTAAAAAGGCATATAACAGCCCACTTCGATTTTGCCAAAAGGAACCTAAAGTACTCTCTGACCATGTGAAACAAGATTCTCAGGTCTGATGAAACCAAGATTTAACTCTTTGGCCTGAATGCCAAGTGTCACGAATTGAGGAAACCTGGCACCATCCCTACGGTGAAGCATGGTGGTGGCAGCATCATGCTGTGGGAATGGCCAGCAGCATACCACCCTGCATACCACTTCTGACTTGCTTCTGAAGCTAAGCAGGGTTGGTCCTGGTCAGTCCCTGGATGGGAGAAGTGGTGTTGGAGGGCCAGTAGGAGGCACTCTTTCCTCTGGTCTAAAAAATATCCCAATGCCCCAGGGCAGTGATTGGGGACACTGGCCTGTGTAGGGTGCAGTCTTTCGGATGGGATGTTAAAACGTGTGTCCTGACCCTCTGCGGTCATTAAAGATCCCATGGCACTTATCGTAAGAGTAGGGGTGTTTACCCAGGTGTGCTGGCTAAATTCCCAATCTGGCCATCAAACCATCACGGTCACCTAATATTCCCCAGTTTACAATTGGCTCATTTATCCCCCTCCTCTCCCCTGTAACTATTCCCCAGGTAATTGCTGCAAATGAGAATGTGTTCTCAGTCAACTTACCTGGTAAAATAACAGATAAATAAAAATGTAAAAAAATGTTTTTCATCAGCAGGGACTGTGAGATTAGTCAGGATTTAGGGAAAGATGAACAGAGCAAAGGACAGATCCTTGATGAAAACCTGCTCGGGACCTCTGCCTGGGGCGAAGCTTCACCTTCCAACAGAACAACGACCCTAAGCATACAGCCAAGACAATGCAGGAGTGGCTTCAGGACAAGTCTCTGAACCCGATCGAACATCTCTGGAGAGACATGAAAATAGCTGTGCAGCGACGCTCCCAATCCAACCTGACAGAGCTTGAGAGGATTTGCAGAGAAGAATGGGAGAAACTCCCCAAATACATGTGCTAAGCTTGTTGCGTCATACCCAAGAAGACTCGAGGCTGTAATCGCTGCCAAAGGTACTTCAACAAAGTACTGAGTAAAGGGTCTGAATACTTATGTAAATAATTTCATTTTTATTTATTTTTATTTTATACATTTGCAAAAAATTCAAATAACCTGTTTTTTCCTTTGTCATTAGATTGATGAGGGGGGAAAAAACAATCCATTTTAGAATAAGGCTGTAACATAAAAAAATGTGGAAAAAGTCAAAGGGTCTAAATACTTTCCGAAGGCACTGCACATGATTCATATTGTAAAACAGTAGGTACCCACATACTGTAATAAAAACTCTTATTAATGGAGTGCTACAAATGAATTAAATTAATGTTGAGAGATTTGTTGAGGGGTGTGAGAAAGTCCAATCAAAACGCTGACCCATTTGTCTACTTAATGTGTTTTTCATGGCAAGCCTCAAGAGACAGTGCCAAAGCCACACAATGGCCAGAGGACTGAACAATAAGTCCCATGTTATGGGAACACACCAAGGTTAGCTAAGCCTATAGTGATAGTCGCCGTGGTAGTGTAAAAGGGGAAACACTACTCAACCACACCAACCCACACAACAAAACACACACTCACATACACTGCTGTAAGGCTTCAGACACGTAAACTCAAAGATAGGAAAATAAATATAGGAGCATATCTGCACACATCTGTATTCAAAAGACACACACCTCCTTAGACAAGTTAATAGCACACACACTCACATATAGACAAGTAGTACAAGCACTCACACATCCAGGATCTTAGTCTCAGGGGTGAGATCATTCTCAAGGCCAATAAATCCTCTAACCTTCTGGCCTGATCAGATTTACCCAAAACCAGAAATACAGCTAAATAACCAACATTCAATGTTTTAACAAACCCCAATGCTAAAGTTTTTTAGGCTACAACACACATGTATAATTATGACAAACAAAGTGGGATGTGTGATTTAGAGACACAAACCTTTTGTTTACTGACAATTCAAAAAGGTGCTTTGCCAGCATATTAAGATTTTGATATGGCCTAAATTCAAAGTCAAAACAAAACACAACATTTTAACTTAAGAACCTCAAAATACTAATCAATCAGGAATTTGAAAATATTCTGTCCAATCGTTTGAAGCAAACACTGACATTATTGCATTTTCATATAGCTCATAGATTTATGAGAGGTCAACCTCAGCAATTTATAGGGAGAACACACTGTAACACGATCATTCTTATCAGTACCCACGCACACACAGAGTGAATAATGCTGGCCTCAGAGGGTACTGAGAATGTGAGTGTTCTTTTCCAGGCGCATTGGTGAAAGCTAATGAGCAACCCCAGGCCTGCCATTCCAACACAACCCCACATATTAATATAATAAATAATAATAATATATGCCATTTAGCAGACGCTTTTATCCAAAGCGACTTACAGTCATGTGTGCATACATTCTACGTATGGGTGGTCCCGGGGATCGAACCCACTACCCTGGCGTTACAAGCGCCATGCTCTACCAACTGAGCTACAGAAGGACCATATTAAAACATATTAAAACACATGCTTTTAACTGGACACATAGTAAAAAACGATTACTTTGCAGTTTGGTCTTTTCTAGATAAAAAAGGATGCACTTAACACTGACCAAGATATGACAGGAAATGCAGTATGTCAAATGTCTTTACTTAAAGATGTGATATTTAATCTTATACCGGTATACTGTATTTTGAAGCTTAGTAGTAAAACATAAGCAGTTGTACCTGTTGAGCTTTAGGTCTGGTGAGAATATGAGTTTCCCAGGGTGGTCGACAGACCTCCACATCAGACCCAGCATCAGCACCTCCAGCCAGCAACACTCCAACAGGTGCACCTGGTCCGTCAGACTTAGCTCTACAAAGCCTGTAGTACACAAATGTGCATGCTCGCGTGCATACACACACACACACACACACACACACACACACACACACACACACACACACACACACACACACACACACACACACACACACACACACACACACACACACACACACACACACACACACACACACACACACACACACGAAAATAACGTGTGGGAAATGAGTGTTCATTGTAGCTATTGTATAGCTTTACTAGGACTGAGTCTGGGAACCAGAGAACATAAAGAGAACTAAAAGACCCCTAACTTTAGAGGGACTAATTAAAGGACAGATTAAATGCATGGTTGAGCCCTCACACACTAGAGACACCCTACGCTCCCAGCAGTCTGTTGGTACAAGTACTGAAGGATGGACATTGGAACAAAGCCAAATACTGAGACACCTTGCACGCAGATTATGGATTAAACAAAAATCCACAATGCATATCTAGTCTGTGGAGTTCTTGTTCTTCTTTATAGCAGACAATACAAGCTAATTGTCACATCTCCTTCTTTCACCAAACCCCCATCTCAGACAAGAGTGTGTGTGTGAACTCAGTCCCATCTCCTCTGAGAGGGCACCTGCTGGGCTCACCTCTAAAACCCTGAGTGAGGAAGGAACAATGCTCACCAGCAGGATAGAGAGGAGAGAGGAGGAGAGAGTAGTAACCCCTTCATAGCCTGTGTAATATCCTGTCCAACAGGACTACACAGCTGTGTGCCTGGCTGCAGTACTGTATGTGGCATAAAGAGAAGGTGAAGGGCCAACTACTACAGTAATGGACAGTTAAAGGGTAGGGTGCGAAGGGTTAACAGCCAGACAGCTAGTCTTTCTTTGTTTGGAGATATACCTCCTATCTCACATATAGACCTGGGACACCAACTCAGCCTTGCACATATGTTGCAGACAGACAGAGAAAGACAGACACAGACACACAGGCAGAGACAGACAGACACACAGGCAGGCAGGCACACACACCCTCCAGGTGTCTCACCAGGGATCTTCTTGGCCCAGCTGATCATGAGGACCAACTCCTTGTCGGCCAGGTTGGTAAGTGACATCATCATGCTGGCCTCAGTGAAGGGCTTCTTCAGGTCCTCCATCAGGTAGATCTCTGGCGGCTCCGCTTCCATGATGCAGGAGATCAGCTGTTCTGGGGTCAGGGACGAGTGGTGCACCTCCAGCTGGGGGTGGGAGCCCCCCCTCCAGACGCATCTGGGCCCTGGTCCCTACCCCCACCAGCCCGCCTGACGCCCCCCGCCCCTGAGGTACACGCCGGTGCCTCGCCCCCCCTGTAACTGCAGCGCTCTCGCCTCACACCTGGACAACAACACAGACAAGCAACAGAGGTTTCACTCCTGAAGATACTGTACTTCTACAAGCTTACAGTATCTGTTGGCAAATGTTCTATTGACTACATAAGGTTAGGTTTCTAAACACGACTAGACTAGATAAGGAAGATGGCTGCCTACCACACTTCATCATGCCCACTTCATAACACTTGCGTAGGCGGCAGGCCTGGCAGCTTTTACGGCGGTTCTTGTCGATAGTGCACTGGTTAGTTGCTGGACAAATGTAATCATTGTGGCCTAGATGAGATAGATGGAGACAGTCGGAGAAATTACATGGCTGCACTATTCATCATATCTGATCAACCTACAATCAACCTTATTCAGCGTTCACCCCTAGGATTTCTTTAAGCAGCGATGGCCAAGTTAGCTTGGGGGGGGGGGGGGGATGAGGCCAATGGCACTGAGGCCCTCCTATTGGCCGCAGAGACAAAATGTTTCTGTTTTAAAGCTAGTTTCTTGCAATTCTAAACATTTTACCATGATTTATGCTGTGTTCTTATGCTATCTGAGTGACTAATACATAACAAAATCAATGGGGGCCCCATGCCATGACATTTAGGGAATTTTAGATTCTCCCTGACTGTCTAGGTTTTATTTTGGTGATTGTTAGTTCTCAAATATGATCTTATTTTAAAACAAAATACAGTACCAGTCAAAAGTTTGGACACACCTACTCATTCAAGGGTTTTTCTTTATTTTTACTATTCTCTACATTGTAAAATAATATTGAAGACATCAAAACTATTAAATAGCACATGAAATGGAATCATTTAGTAACCCCCAAAAAATGTTAAACTACTCAAAATATATTTTTCAAAGTAGCCACCCTTTTCCTTGATGACAGCTTTGCACACTCTTGGCATTCTCTCAATCAGCTTTACCAACAGTGTTGAAGGAGTTCCCACATAAGCTCAGCATTTGTTGGCTTCTTTTCCGTCACTACGCAGTCGAACTCATCGCAAACCATCTCAATTGGGTTGAAGTCGGTTGATTGTGGGGGCCAGGTCATCTGATGCAGCTCTCCATCACTCTCCTTCTTGGTCAAGTAGCCCTTATACAGCCTGGAGATGTGTTGGGTCATTGTCCTGTTGAAAAACAAATGATAGTCCCACTAAGCCCAAACCAGATGGGATGGCGTATCACTGCAGCATGCTGTGGTAGCCATGCTGGTTAAGTGTGCCTTGAATTCTAAATACATCACAGACAGTGTCGCCAGCAAAGCACCAACACACCATAACACCTCCTCCTCTATGCTTCACGGTGGGAACCACACATGCAGTGATCATCCGTTCACCTACTCTGCGTCTCACAAAGACACGGCGGTTGGAACCAAAAATCTCAACTTTGGACTCAACAGATTAAAAGGACAGATTTCCACCAGTCTAATGTCCATTACTGGTGTTTCTTGGCCCAAGCAAGTCTCTTCTTATTGGTGTCCTTTTGTAGTGGTTTCTTTGCAGCAACTCGACCATGAAGGCCTGATTCAGGCAGTCTCCTCCGAACAGTTGATGTTGAGATGTGTCTGTTGCATTTATTTGGGCTGCAATTTCTGAGGGTGAGGTAAATCTGGGACTTCCTTTCCCGTGGAGGTTCTCATGAGAGCCAGGTTCATCATAGCCCTTGATGGTTTTTGCGACTGCATAAGGAAACTTTCAAAGTTGTTGAAATTTTCCAGATTTTCCAGACTTCATGTCTTAAAGCAGCGGTCGCCAACCCTTTTTTGCACCATGGACCGGTCTCATATAGATAATATTTTTGACACAACCAGAATATACATTAGGCCTATAAGTTTAGTATAGCCGCTTTTTCATAACATTTTAGTTTAAATAGGTCTAATGTGATGATATTATAAAAACAAAGCTTATATTTTTCTCTAAAGACCATATAATAAAAACATTGCAACTCACCATGTCACTGAATCAGTGGGAGCCCTGAGCTTGTTTCCAGGCAACAAGACGGTCCCGTTTAAGGGTGATGGGAGACAGTGATACCCGAATGGTGTTCCTTATGTCCAGTCTACTCCGTAACTAAGTTTTTGTTGACGTCATTGCGGAAAACCCTGCTTCGTAGAGATAGGATGTTGGAAATGGAAGCAAGGTTTTCAGTGCTTTTGTGGCGATCTCTTGATATTCAGCCTCGATTTTAATCCAGAAGGTCGACAGAAATTAGGTTCTCAAACATACTTTTAAGGCCACCGTCATTTGCAACCTCAAGGAGTCGATCTTCCTGCACGGACGATTCACCTGGGACATTCACAAATGGGTCGTGGATCTTTTCCTTCACACTTCGTGGGTCTCTGGCGATTGGGAAGTAAAGCAGCCACGTTACCTGCCAATTTAAAGACCGTTGTCAATTCTTCCCTGAAGTGGCAGAATTAGTCCGTTTAGCAGGTTGAATATGTCGCACAGGTAAGCGAGTTTTGCGACCCTTCCTCGTCATTGAAATGTGCTGCCAGTGGTGACCTTTTCTGCAAGCGATCTCCACATACTACCCATTAGTGGGCGTGTGGAGCATGTGAGTCACCTGTCGCAATAAAGCCATATTTTAGGTAGGACTCAGCATATTTTCTATTGAACGAAGCTTTCTTTTTCTTTCGTAAAAAAATAATAATTACAGTCTCGGGTCCTGCTGTCTGCATTATCGACATGGTCGTTGGGCCTTGTATCCCCCTTGTCCCTTCAGAAGAAGCGACGTTTGTTTGTTTATATTTATGTCAATTAACATAGCTAGTTAATACAAAATTGCCGGGCAACATAGCTTACGCAGACCATGATGAACTCGCGGCGCACGCATTACTGAAGTTCAAAATCTGTAAACTGTTGTGGGCGTGACAGAAATATTAGAGTGGTGAGAAAAGGACCAACAGACTGCACAAAGTTCAATGTACTTACTGCACAAATAGCCTAAAATTGTATATAATTATTATTTAATTTGACCAATTAAAAAAATATATATATCCTTTCTGTGCGGCCCAGTCCGCAGCCCCGGTGGTTGGGGACCGCTGTCTGAAAGTAACGATTGACTGTCGTTTCTCTTTGCCTATTTGATCTGTTCTTGCCATAATATTGACTTTGTCTTTTACAAAATAGGGCTATCTTCTGTATACCACCCCTACCTTGTCACAACACAACTGATTGGCACAAACGCATTATGGAAAGAAATTCCACAAATTCACTTTTACAAGGCACATCTGTGTATTGAAATGCATTCCAAGTGACTACCTCATGAAGCTGGTTGAGAGAATGAACACACCTACTCATTCCAAATTTTTGACTGGTACTGTAGCTCTATTATCTTTGCTACATACTTTATATCTGGTTCGAGTTGTTTTAAGTCTACACTGAAAACGTTTTTTTTTTTTAAACCAAATTATATTTATATATCACACATTTTTTGGGAGTGGCAGACCTTACAGGACACTGAGACAGAGGGTGGCCGCCATGACCACAGTCCCTAGGGTAGACATGGTAATGATCCCACACAGCTCCCCTGGTGGTCATACCTTGGATGCTCCTCTTGAAGAAGGCCTTGCAGCCCTCACAAGACCACACACCGTAGTGGTAGCCCGAAGCGTAGTCATGACACACGGCACAGAAGTGCATGTCTGCCTTCACCACCACACAGCTGGCTGAGGAGGAGTTCACTTCCTCTCCGTCCTCCAGTCTCTTCCCCAGCAGCTTGGTAGGGTGGAGGAGAGGGCTATGAGAAGGAACGTCAATCAATGTTTAACAAACTCCAAAATAGAAGCCTCAGTTTTGTTAAGAGGCTGTCTCCTATTGTTTACCCATCTGAGATGTTATAGGAGACAAGAAAAGGTCAAATAAGACAGGTGTGTACATTAAAAGATACAAAAGGAGGGTGTGTCAGATGTTGAAGGCTTGTAGCTACCTGCTGGGGCTGAGGCCGTGGGGTTTAGGCTCCACCCAGGGGGTGTGGGGGTTATGCTCACTGTACACCAGGGGCTGGGGGCAGTGCAGGGTCAGCGAGGGCATGTTGTGCTGGCCGTGGCCATGGTTGGGCCAGAAGAGAGAGGGACTGAGGGGTGGACATAGAGAAGGGCTGTCGGAGATAGGTGGTCTGCTGTAGCCGAGCATAGAGGGGTTGTAGAAGGCTAGGGGTCCGTGGCTGTGACTGTAATCATGGCTGTTGTCTGTGTAGGGAGAGGGGATGCAGAATGTGCGGCTCTCCATGCCGCTCGGAGGGCTGTAGAGGGCAGGTAGGAGTCCCGGGGAGCTCCCCCTCTCTTGGACCTTGCTGGAGCCCACATCCTGGAGCTGGAGCAGGGAAGAAATGTCTGTCCCACTTTCAGGAGAACATGCCATGCTGGGGATAACGTTGGGCTGACGTTGTGCCTGCTGCTGTCGTCTATTGCCTTCCTCACCGGGACCAGTCAGTGAGAAGTCCTACTGCAGCATGGAGGGTTGGATGGAGAAAGTGTATGCAGAGTCACATTCAAATACCACATAAATATTCTCAAGTGCACACAAAGTCACTCAACAAAATAATGTTGTACATACTCAACAAAAACTATATGATCATATCTGTTAATTGCCAATCCTGAGTGGTAAATAGTTGTAATATATCTTGCTCACATTGAGCCTGTAAAAGGACAGATGCAACAGGAAATAATTTTTTTAATTTGGTCTCAAACCTTGTCTAGACTACCAGTTACTTTTACTGTTGCCACTCGAGTGCACTTGTAGAGACTTCAGAGGAACACTCCTTCTTCTAACAATAGTGTAATTAAGTCAGGATGGAAGAGGGAAACGTGAATACTCAAATCCAAATCACAGAACATGTTGTACAGAAAGAAAAATGTGCACCTACATCAGACTGATAACAAGCCTGATCAGATGAAACACATGAAAAAGAAATAGGTGCAACATTAAGTAACGTGGTATATTCAAATTGTTACAATCTTCCTTGGGAAAAGTGTGCTTTTTTATGTGTATTGGTAGATGTGTTCTGTACATATGGTATGTACTGGACATGTGGGCCTGTCACGTTCTGACCTTAGTTCTTTTGTTATGTCTTTGTTTTAGTATTGGTCATGGCGTGAGTTGGGTGGGTTGTCTACGTTCCTTTTGGGGATTTCTGTGTTTGGCCTGGTATGGTTCTCAATCCGAGGCAGCTGTCAATCGTTGTCCCTGATTGAGAACCATACTTAGGTAGCCTGGTTCCACTTTTGAGTTGTGGGTGATTATTCTCTGTGTCAGTGTTTGTGCCACACGGGACTGTTTAGTTTGTTTTGGTATTTCACGTTGTTATTTTGTAGTTTAGTGTTCATGTAAATAAAGTATCGATATGGACACTTACAATGCTGCGCATTGGTCCGATCCTTGCTACTCCTCCTTAGAAGAGGAAGAGGAAAGCCATTACAGGGCCTTACGTAAGGCTGTACATATAGTGCCTTCAGAAAGTATTCATATCCCTTGACTTCATCCACATTTTGTTGTGTTACAGCCTGAATTCAAAATGGATTAAACATATTTATTTACACACAATAGCACAGAGACAAAATGAAAATACGTTTTTCATTTTTTTCCAAATGAATTGAAAATTAAATACAGCATTTAGGTATTTAATTTACATAAGTATTCACACCCAAGTCAATACATATTAGAAATCACCTTTGGCAGTGATTACAACTGAGTCTTTCTGGGTAAGTCTCTGAAAGCTTTGCACACCTGGTCTGTACAATATGTATCCATTATTCTTCTCAAAATTCTTCAAGCTCTATCAAATTGATCATTGCTAGACAACCATTTTCAATTCCTGCCAAAGCTTTTCAAACAGAGTCAGAACTGTTACTTCGCCACACAGGAACATTCGCTGTCTTCTTGGTAAGCAACTCCAATGTACCTTTGGCCTTGTGTTTTAGGTTATTGTCCATCTGAAAGGTGAAAGGTCATCTCCCAGTGTCTGGTGGAAAGCAGACTAAACTGGATTCCTTTAGGATTTTGCCTGTCCTTCGCTCCATTCTAAGTATTTTTTATCCTGGAAAACTCCCCAGCCCTTAACGATTACAAGCATACGCATAACAAGATGCAGCCACCACGATGCTTGAAAATAGAGTGGTACTCAGTAATGTGTTGTTTTGGATTCGCCCCAAACAACACTTTTAATCAGGACAAAAAGTTAATTGCTTTGCCACATTTTTTTTGCCGTATTAATTTGCAAACAGGATGCATGTTTTGTAATATTTTTATTCTGTACAAGCTTGCTTCATTTCACTGTGTCAATTAGGTTAGCACTGTAGAGTAACTACAATGTTGTTGATCCATCCTTAGTTTTCTCCTATCAAAGCCATTAAACTCTGTAACCATTTTAAAGTCACCATTGGCCTTATGGTGAAATACCTGAGCGGTTTCCTTCCTCCCCTGCAACTGAGTTAGTAAGGACACCTGTATCTTTGCAGTGACTGGGTATATCGACACACCATCCATAGTGTAATGAATAACTTCATGCTCAAAGGGCTATTCAATGTCTGTTTTTTTACCCATCTACCAATGGGTTTATCTTTGTGAGGCATTGGAAAACCTCCATGTTCTTTGTGGTTGAATCGGTGTTTGAAATTCACTGCTCGACTGAGGGATCTTACAGATCGTTGTATGTGTGGGGTGCAGAGTGAGTCCATGTGACTTATCATGTGAATTGTTAAGCAAATGTTTACTCCTGAACTTATTTTGGCTTGCCATAACAAAGGGGTTGAATACTTTGACTCAAGACATTTCAGCTTTTCAATTAAAATTCATTTGTAAAAATTTCTAGAAACATAATTCCACTTTGACATTATGGGGTATTGTGTGTAGGCCAAAAATCTCAATTTAATCCATTTTAAATTCAGGCTGTAATACAACATAATGTGGAAAAAGTCCATGCTTGTAAATACTTTCTGAAGGCACTGTAGGCTGTGACAAACAGGCCATCAGCACGTTAATCAGTGTCAGAGTGGATAACACAGGTACCAACTGCACAGCTACCAACAGCACAGGCCGAGGGCTGAGGACAGTCATTGGTTAGGTTTCCATTTCCATTCACACAAAAACAGGCCCACACATGAATTCAGAGTAAAGATGTCCATTCCAGCACATGCACAGGAAACTCACCCAATCAAAGTATTTCACCTGAAGTTGCTGAGGGTCAATTCCTATTTAGGTCAGTTCCATACTTATAGCTTGATCTAAAACCATCCAATCAAGCCTGGGTGGGATAACTCTTAAACCTCTTAAATGTAAAGGCAAAAACTTAGTATATTTGGAAAGAAGAAATCTGGGAGATTGTGAGGAAATTATCAGAAGATAGATAGGAGTTACATAGTTCAGAATACACAAGATCAAACGCACACAAAATAACATTTTTTTTGTTTTTTAAAATTTGAAAGTAATCTGTCATTGACAAGCTATAAGTGAATTATTGATGACTAGAGTTGGAAACTGAACAAAATCAGCAAAAAAAGGGATTGATTGACTTAACTACTAGAAATGGGCAGATGTTTTAGTAAGTTGTGTCAGGTGTGGTCACGGTACATTTCCGTCTCTGAGGCAGGAAGCAAAGGTTTGCATTACGCATAAAAGGTTCTAGGCCTTGCTTTGTCCCACCCAGGTCAACTGCATATCCCTGGAAAGCTCATTGGCTACAAGAGACTGTCAAGGTGCCATAGTAGCCAATCCCGTGTAATGTAAGCAGACATCATATTTTTCATGCGCAAAGATAAATGTTGCTATTAAGTCATACATCATCATTGACAATAGGCTAGATGTGTTCCTACCAACCAAAGGATGAATTTGATACCTCCTATGTAGCTATAGCTCAAACACAGACCAAATCGAAGCTTACCTTGTAAGATGTTTGCTATTTGGTGAAAATGTTGTCTAAAATAAACATTTTGACTCTCGGGCTGGTGATCAATAATGGTTGTTCACAGTCAGACAAATAAGATATCCTCATGATCTGTGGAGTCCCGGCTTTCTGTGTGAATCAACATATTCTGTGTTTATTTCGTTTATGCTTCACAACGTTAACCGGAATATAGGTAGCAGCCGTCTTGAAATTATGTCGTCGGCTTGGCCTCCCTTTATCCATTCGTATGCCCATTTTTGGTAGTAAGTCACATAAAATATTTGAAGGCCTAATCAATAGCCAAGATACTCAGCTTTCCGCAGACATCCTGCTTTTGCAGATATGGGCTACCGTTCTTGTTACAGACTAAATTGAATAAAATAATTCTAATAAGTTCCTCAAATATGGGGACTTTACATTTAATTAACTATAGCCCATACTACGCTTTTGTATTTCACATCATCACAAACCTCAACATGAGACCAAGCCTGTGGAACTCAACATTCAGATGTAGGGAAAATGTTGTTTATTTCTACTCATCTTAAATAATATATCATACAGTTTGAATATTAAATCAATATTAAATTAGAAGGTAAGACAAAAATATTCCAACAAATTTCTTCCCCAAAATCTCAAATATATATATTTTAATTAACATACAGAACATATAAGAATGGACTGAGTCACTTACGTTTACATGCTGAGGATATGGATACTATTGACAGTCTGAACGGCCCGATGTTTTGTCAAATGCTGGCAATCCAGTGGTGTGGTCTTTGGACAGACAGTCTAGTTGTTGAACCTGCAGCCTGGCAGATGTCCATAGTAAACCCAGCACTGCATCACATGTCAAAGGTCATGGTGCCAGCTCTGTTAATAAGACTATATACTTGGAAGATGGAATGTTCTTACCAAGAGAGAACACCATGCCAGGCCTGGGATAATTATAGATTTAACTATACTTTGTGGAAAGGAAAAAACTATTGGGGGTGACTAAAACTATTTGAATACATATCCCAAATATAACAACTTTTTAAAACTATTTGAATACAGATCCCAGGAAGTGACTACTTTTCAGAGACTTTTGGATTGGCTGCCTTCAACTAATGGCAGGGCTGTATCTAGAAATGCATGTTGAAGATAGAAATAGAATTAATAGAGAACACAATCTTCTATACTATTCCAATCTATCTGACAGTCATATTTGATCAATACATTTCTAGCTGAACATTCTGCATAAAAAACGAAAAGCAAAAATGACTACATTGGTTCACTAATACAGGACTAGTAAAGGCTCAGGGCCCAGTTGGATAAAACATTGTATGTTAATTCCCCCCTGTTCTTTTCCTTTAAAGTTTCCTTAACTTTAAGTCAGTTGCACCAAACATTTTAAGTCGAATTTCTTCCTTAAATGAAGTGAAAAAGTTAGTGCCGATGAGGTCCCTTAAGTGCTTCATTCAGTATGGATAAAATCATTCCTTTAGGTAAAACACTTAAGGGAACTTCTTGACGCTACCCATCCATGTAGCGGGATAATTGTCATCAACAACCGCTGAATTGCATAGCACCACATTCAAATAATATTACTACAAATATTTATATTCATGAAATCACAAGTGCAATATTGCAAAACACAGCTTAGCCTTTTGTTAATTCACCTGTCGTCTCAGATTTAGAAAATATGCTTTACAGTGAAAGCAATCCAAGCGTTTGTGTACGTTTATCGATCGCTCGGCAAAACATTATGTACACTTAGCATCAAGTAGCTTGGTCACGAAAATCAGAAAAGCAATCAAATTAATAGTTTACATTTGACGAACTTTGGATGTTTTCACTCACGAGACTCCTACAATAAATTTTCCTTTTGTTCCATAAAGATTATTTTTATATCCAAAATACCTCCGTTTGTTTGGAGCGTTATGTTCAGAAATTCAAAGGAAAGAGCAGTCACGACAATGCAGACGAAAATTCCAAATAATATCCATAATGTCCACAGAAACATGTCAAACGCTTTTTATAATCAATCCTCAGGTTGTTTTAAAAATATATAATCGATAATATATCAACCGCAACTGTCTTTATCAGTAGGAGAGGGAGAGGCAATGGCTGCCCAAACTCTGTTGCGTGAGCAAAACTCATGCGCACACCTGACGCAATGCTATCTTTCTCGCAAATTTTTCAAAATAAAAGCCTGAAACAATGTCTAAAGACTGTTGGCACCTTGAGGAAGCGATAGGAAAAGGAATCTGGTTGATATCCCTTTAAATGGAGCGAAGGCAGGCAATGGAACATGGAGCTTTCAAAATAGAAGCCACTTCCTGGTTTGATTTTCCTCAGGTTTCGCCTGCAATATCAGTTCTGTTATACTCACAGACAATATTTTGACAGTTTTGGAAACTTTAAAGTGTTTTCTATCCTAATCTGTCAATTATATGCTTTTCTAGCATCTGGTCCTGAGAAATAGGCTGTTTACTTTGGAAAAGTTATTTTTCCAAACATAAAAATAGTGCCCCCTAGCTTCAAGAGGTTAACCTCTTAAGATGTTTTATGCAACCAGGCCAAGTGCACTACTTTTGTGAGAGAGAGAAAAAAATTCCCCCAAAACATTGCAAACAGCAACTTGGATGCTTTGCAAAAACAACTTCAAACCTCTGACCGTCTGGAGGTAAGTGTTCTTGTTTCAAACACACTACATCCTTCAAACTTAACTCTGGACCTCAAAGTCAGTTCCACTGTATTTTTCATTGTTTCCCTCTAATCAGGGACTGATTTAGACCTGGGACACCATGTGTGTGCAACTAATTATCAGGTAGAACAGAAAACTAGCAGGCTCTGGACCTCATAGGGAAAGTTGAATACCCCTGCACTATACCATCTTTAAAGGGATAATTTACTCTGAATACCGACTAAGATAATTGAATCTTGACAGCCCCATCCTGTTAAGGGAATTTTTTATCAATGATGACTAATTATGTATACATTTCAATCAGGACTGACTAATCATAATACTATTATGTTACTGTATATGTACTAATCAGAATACTATTATGTTACTGTATTTGTATGAATTTTCTTTTTAATCTTAGTACTGAATATAATGTGTGCAAATATAATCAAGAATTAGAACAATGACTGTCTGTACCATGGTAGAAATGAATGAACTTATAGCCAGACTGGCTAGAAGGCTTATCTACACCAGCTGGCCTAGGCTCGGTCATATATCATCTTAATAGGGAGAGACAATGTGAGAACCATACAGCCATTGTACTAGAGCGGAGATGACACGGGCTGGTACTAAAACTAATGACGTCATTTTCAGTTTATAACCTGTGGTAAAATGTGTAAGGAGCAGTACTCTCGTGAATATAAGCTGCTGGTTGACTTTAAGACTGGGCTCTGTCCATTTTATACAAATAAGGGTCATACAAATCCTTATGAATTGACAGAGTGTTTGATTTTAATTGGGTATTAAAACAGAGGAATTTAATTCCTGTAACACATCCCCATTCAAAGGATGCCTGGGAAGCCAAGAGAATCCGAGGTTACCCGAGTTCCAATGAGAGCCAATGAAACTCGGCAGAGCTAGATTGTCTCCAGCCGAAAGTTTACGCAGACTTGACACTAAGAGTTTTCTGTAATGCGGGACTACCTGTCATTAAGTGTTTAACTGTCCATTAAAAGATCATGCTCATCAGTAGGTATGAATACTCTAGTGGACCATACAGAAAATGTTCCTTCTCCCCTTACTTGTACCCCTCTCCATGCCATCCTGCTCTGGGGCGACCAGTCAAAATCTCTCCGGGTACTTATTGACTCTGGAGCCGATGAGAGTTTCATGGACACCATCCTGGTGTCAGAGCTGGGCATCCCCACTCAGCCCCTCTCCACTCCCATGGACAGATCGCTGGATGGGTGCTCTATAGGCAGAGTCACCCACAATACTACTCATATCAACCTGTGAGTGTCAGGAAAACACAGTGAGTCTATACAGTGAATGCTCAATAAGTCTCCTCAGGTACCCGTGGTGTTAGGGTTTTCATGGCTCCAGCGACACAATCCCCTTACCGACTGGACTGCTGGTGTTATCATGGACTGGATCCCATTCTGCTATGCATATTGCCTGAAGTCGGGACAGCCTGCCCCGGGAATTCTTCCTGTGGGCTCGGAAGAAGCCTCGGACCTCTCCACGGAGTACCAGGACCTCCGGGAAGTTTTCAGCATGATTCTTTTTTGTGGAATCGACTACCGGGGCCTTAATTACATCACGGTTAAGAACCGCTACCCGCTCCCACTAATCGCCTTGGCTTTCGACTGCTCCAGGGGTCAATCATTTTCTCTAAATTGGACCTGAGGAACGCCTACCATCTGGTGCGGCTACGGGAAGGTGACAAGTGGAAGACAGCCTTCAACATGGCTAGTGGACACTACGAATACCTGGTGATGCCATTCAGTCTGACCAACGCTCCTGCTGTTTTCCAGGCCCTGGATAACGATGTTCTCCGTGACACGTTGAACCGGTTCGTGTTCTTCTACCTTGATGACATCCTCATCTTTTCCCGCTCAGCTTAGGAACACTTTCTCCATGTCCGACAAGTCCTCTAGCGTCTCCTGGAGAACCATCTTTTTGTTAAAGCAGAAAAATGCAAATTCAAATCCTTTCCACCATCTCCTTCATAGGATACATCATCGCTGCTTGTAATGTGAAGATGGACCCTGGAAAGTTGAGAGCAGTGGTGGATTGGCCCCAACCCACGTCCAGAATGCAGCAACAACAATTACTGGGATTTGCCCATTTCTATCGCCATTTTATCCAGGGTTACAGCACCCTGGCTTCCCCCCTTTCAGCACTCACCTCTCCCAAGGTTCAGTTCACATGGTCCCCAGCTGCTGACCGGGCGTTCCTGGACCTAAAGCACCGCTTCAGGTAGCCTAGTGGTTAGAGCGTTAGTGGGCCAGTTACCGAAAGGTTGCTGGATCGAATCCTCAAGCTGACAAGGTAAACATCTGTCGTTCTGCCCCTGAACAAGGCAGTTAACCCACCGTTCCCTGGTAGGCCGTCATTGTAAATAAGAATTTGTTCTTAACTGACTTGCTTAGTTAAATAAAAGTTCAATATATATGTTTTTTTAAATTCACCACAGCTCCCATATTAATCCATCTGGACCCATCCCGTTAGTTCGTGGTGGAGGTCAATGCTTTGGACATCGGAGTGGGGGCTTTCCTGTCTTCTCCCATTGTCTTAACGCCACGGAGAGGAATTATGATGTGGGAAATCAGGAACTACTTGCTGTGAAGATGGCATTGGAGGAGTGGAGCCACTGGTTAGAGGGGGTGGAACATTCATTCATTGTGTGGACGGACCACAAGAACCTGGAATATCTCCACTCCGCCAAGCGTCTCAACTCCAGGCAAGCTCGATGGGCCCTGCTTTTCACTCGGTTCAACTTAACCATCTCCTACTGCCTGGGGTCCAAGAATGTTAAGCCGGATGTTATACGCTGCTATAGGCCATCTGCTACACCCCCAGAATCCGAGACCCTCCTTCCTACCTCATGTCTGGAGGCTGCACTCATCTGGGGAATAGAGAACTAGGTCCATGAGGCGCAGCATTCCCAGCTGGACCACGGGTGGAGAGGGGGCCCGGCTAACCAGATGCTGCCCACTGCCCGGTCCTGAAATGGGCTCATTCCTCCAGGCTTGCCTGCCACCCTGGCTACCGACGGAACCTGGCCTTTGTGCAACAACGCTTTTGGTGGCCCAACATGGTTCCTGATGTCTCCTCGTTCGTTGCCGCCTGCACTGTCTGTGCTCAGAATAAGACTCGTCAGCAAGCTCCACCTGGTCTCCTTCAACCACTTCCTGTCCCTCACTGTCCCTGGTCATATATATCCCTACACTCCCCCCCATGGACATCCGGTGGACATGGTCTCCGACTGTGGTCCTCAGTTCTCGTCCTGGTTCTAGAAGGCGGATTATATATAGATTCAATCAATGAGATGTGGGGGGAGATTCTCCATATAGTCAATAAAAGGTTGCCAAATTCTGTAAAATGTCTTTAACTTATTCCTCAAGCAGTAAGTGATTTTCTCCAAAGGGATACAACTATTAACTTCCGATTGCAACTGGCAGGGAGGAATCCAATTTCCATTTCAAGGCAATACATTTCTTGGCAATCGCTAGCAATATTTCTGTTAGCTTTATAGTATGGCTTTGCCTAAGATTGGTGTTAGTAAAGTTACCCAGTAGACAGACCTCCGGGTCTAAAGGGAATGCAACCCCGTGAATTGAGGATATGGTATCGCATACCCCCTGCCAGAAACTGTGTAGTTTTGAACACTGCCAAGTGGAATTGAGGAATGTTCCTTCATCTGAGCCACATCTAAAACATAGGGAGGAGATATCTGGGTTGAACTTGTGCAGTCTAGATGGGGTGATATAGAGCTGATGGAGGAAATTAAACTGAATCAGTCTGTATCTGGAGTTCAATGTGGATGTAACACCATCCCTGCATAGGTCACTCCATAGATCCTCATCAAGATCAATACCCAGATCTTTCTCCCATCTAAGTCGGGGTTTATCTAGCCCAGGCAGTGTTAGTCCTGACATAAGAGCATTGTAGACACGGGAAATGGTCTTGAACAGTGGTTGGTCTGCGTGGCAGAGTTGTTCAATAGGTGACATCTTAGGTAGGTTCCATTGTCCCTTGAGAGTCACCCTAATACATTTCCGTAGTTGTAGGTAGCTAAAGAAGTCCCTGTTAGGCAAGTGGTATTTCTGTTTCAGCTGATCAAAAGACATAAGAACTCCCTCCTCGTAACAATGTTCCAGAAGAGTGATCCCCTTATCAGACCATGGTCTAAAGTTACTATTCTGGAAAAACATAGGGATCAATCTATTGTTCCATAAAGGGGTTTTAGGGGAAAGGAATCCCCCTCGTCCGAACAGCTCATGCAGTTTGCACCATGCCAGGACAGAATGTATGATTAAAGGGTTGTCTGTGATGGTTTTTATAGATTTTCTGTCCCATTTGTAAAAACAAATCTGCCCGAGTGTCATCATTTACCTCAAGCTTTTCAATGTTCAACCATGAGGGAGAGGGACCATTGTCAAACCTCTGAGCCAGAAACCTAGACTGTGCAGCCCAGTAGTACATTCTAAAATTGGGGAGGTTTAAGCCCCCTTGACTGTAATCAAGGGTCAGTTTATCCAGGCCAACCCTAGGGGATTTGCCGTGCCAGATAAACCGTCTGGTCAACTTGTCGAGAGAGGAAAAAAATGCTGCGGGAACAGGGATAGGGAGTGATTGAAACGGATATAGAAACCTGGGCAGGACATTCATTTTAATTACATTGATTCTACCCAGTAGAGTGAGAGGTAAGTCCATCCATTTACAAAGGTCAACCTCCACCTTTTGCAACAAACTGTCCAGATTGAGTTTATAGAGGTTGTTCAGATTACCATCCACCATTATGCCCAAATATGTGAAGCCCATAGGCGACCATACAAAAGGAAACTTGTGCTTGATGGTATGATGGTCAAAGACAGACAACGGTAAGATTTCGCTTTTATCAAAATTGACCTTATATCCAGAGAAAGAACTTTAACACTGTAGTAGGATCTGCAAGTGAGAGAGGGAGTGTTCTGGGTTTGTTAGAAATAAGATAAGGTCGTCCGCAAAGAGTGATAATTTATGGGTATGGGGGCCCACCTCAAAGCCATGTATGTCAGGGCACGTTCTAATAGCCTCAGCCAACGGTTCGATGGCGAGGGCAAAGAGGTGGGGGCTAATTGGGCAACCTTGTCTGTTCCCCCTATAAAGAGTGAAAGAGGAGGAAGTAATCCCATTGGTAGCAATCCTAGCTTTAGGAGATTTGTAGTGATTTTATCAAATTTACAAACACGGTACCTAAACCAAACTTTTCCAAGACGCGAAAGAGGTATGGCCATTCAACCCTATCAAAGGTAGGCCTTTTCAGCGTCGAGGGAGACTGCGACACTAGGTATTTTGTTTTTGTTAGCAAGGTGAAATATATCGAAGAACCTTCTGAGATTATTGGAGGACATTCTATTAATTATGAAGCCAGTCTGATCTGGGTTGACTAACAGGGGAAGACATGACTCCAGTCTCTTAGATAGCATCTTGGTGACCAGTTTACAATCTGTGTTAAGGAGAGAGATTGGTCTATAGGGGGTGCACTTTAGCGGATTTTTCCCTTTCTTGTGGATTACAGTAATCACTGTTTGAGAGAAGGACTCTGGAAAGCAGTTGTCTTCTCTGGATTTTTTAAGTACCTCCATAAGGTAGGGGACCAACAGCTTCCTAAATTCTTTATAGAACTCTGGAGTGAAGCCATCCTCCCCAGGAGATTTATTAGAAGGTAAGGATTTAATGGCCTCCAACAATTCAGGAACTGAGAAGTGTTCACTCAGGCGCTCGCTGTCTTCCCCTGACAAGCATGGGAGGTTGAGAGAGGAGAGAAAGGAGTCGATCTCTGATAGATCATCGCTTGATTGGGAAGTGTAGACGTCTTCATAGTATTTCTTAAAAGTATTATTAATTTCAGTAGGGTCGAAAGATATCTCATTAGTAAGAGTTTCTATGGCATTAATTGTCCTCTTACTTTCCTCTGCTTTCAGTTGCCATGCCAATACTTTGTGAGCTTTCTCTCCAAGCTCATAATAACGCTGTTTTGATTTAGTGATGGCCCTCTCAGCTTGATATGTGTTCAGAATATTATATTTAAGTTTTTTATTTACCAAAAGCCTGTATAGATCTTTAGTCGGGCCTCTTTGGTAGGCTTTCTCTAGCTCGGAAATTTCAGATTCAAGGGCACTCAGTTCCGCACCGTGTTTTTTCTTCAGCCCTTTAGTATAGGAAATAATCTGTCCCCTCAGGTAGGCCTTCAATGTGTCCCAAAGAATGAAGCTGTCAGGAACAAAGGGTTTGTTTGTCAAAGTAAAAATATTGATCTGCTCTTTGATGAATGCACAAAATTCAGGTTGCTTTAGGAGTGTAGAGTTTAGTCTCCATCTATATGCTCCATTTACCTTGGTAGGAATGGAGATTGATAATACCAGAGGAGAATGGTCACTAAGCAATCTGGGGAGATACTCGACATCTAACACTCTATGAAACAGTTGTGTTGAAAGTAAAAAGTTATCTATGAGTGTGTGTGTCTTGTGTGGGTGTGAATAAAAAGAGTAGTCCCTATCCTGTGGGTGCAACTGTCTCCAGATGTCTAGTAAATTGAGATCTTTCATGAATGACATGGTGAGCTTGCCGGCTTTGGTAAGAAGTGAGTGTTTATCAGAAGACCTATCAAGAACTGTATCTAAGCAAAAATTAAAATTTCCTCCAACCAGTAGCCATCCTGGTGGTGCTTGAGCAACCTGAAGGAAGACATTCTGAATAAACATATGGTCATCGAAGTTAGGAGCATAAATATTCAATAGGGTCCAAAACATATGCCCCTGCACCAAAACAAACCTGACAGAGGGATCAGAGATGGTGTTGTTGACGCAGAAGGGGATGTGTCTACTTATCAAAATTGCAGTCCCTCTTGCTTTGGAGTTAAAAGAGGATGCAAAAACTTGTCCTACCCATTCCCTCTTCAATTTCTTGTGTTCACTGGCTGTAAGATGTGTTTCTTGTAAAAACACAATGTCAGCCTTTAATTTCTAAAGGTATGTATAGACTCTTTTCCTTTTAATCGGGCTGTTAAGACCTTTTACGTTGAATGTGACATATCTTAGTGGATTAAGCATAGGTTGGGTTTCAAATATGTAACTGAATAGAAATCTATAATATGCAGATAATTAGGAAATGTTTCAACTTTGGTTTGAGCACAAAAGTGACCTGTGTGTCTCTTTAGGAAGGAAACAATAAACATAGAAAAAAGGAAGAAAAAAAATAATAAAAATTTGTACTTTTGTACTGCCTTTGTACTGTCAGACTAAAACAACAATCCCAACAATCAAACATGAATACGCTTGTAGAGATACGTTGCTGCTCGCTTTCCATCTTGCTCTTACTAGCTAAACCTTGGCGTAAACTAAAACCTGCGAGCTCTCTAAGTTGAAAACAAACGTTGTGAATAGATATTTATGGCTGAATATTTACTGCCCACGGTAAGGGATGCTTGAGTCTCTTTTCGAAAGATTAACATAAATGAGGGGGAAAGCAGTGGGCCTAAACCCACTTATTGCTTCGCCCAGTAGATATGGACTAAACCAAAATATACTCTCCTGTAAATGTAATAGAACTCACCCCGGGAAGATACGGTTAGTTGAAAATGTACAAATCAATTAAAGTGACCGGGAGATACCAGCAGTTCAATCCGGATAAGAGAAAACAAACAAACTGCATTTTATCCCCCAGAGAGACCGTCCTGGCTCAGACGTTTCTCAGTTCTTTGAGAAAAGTGTGCACTTCTCCCGGTGTGTTGAAGAGATGGCTTCGGCCTTTGTACTGAACTTTCATCCGCGCAGGGTGGATGAGGTAGCCGGTGATGTTCTTCTCCTTCAGTGCTTTGGCGGCAGGTCTGAACTGCTTGCGGCGTCTGGCGAGATCCGCGCTCATATCTGGGAAAAGGCTGACCCTCTTTCCATCGATGGTGATGTGTCCTTTGGCTCTTGCGAGTTGCAGTATCTTCTCTCTGTCTTGGAAACGGAGGAACCTGATCAGGACGGCTCGTGGGGGCTCATCATGCCGGGGTTTCGGCGCTGATGTTCTGTGGGCGCATTCGATTTCCAGCGACTTGGTGAAGTTCCTTATGCCTAGGACCTCTGGGATCCATTGAGTGAAGAAACGGACCGGGTCACAGCCCTCGCTGTCCTCTTTCAAATCCCACCACACGGATATTACTACGTCTACTCTGGTTCTCCATCTGATCTACCTTGTTTTTGAGGTAGGCATTGTCCTCTTGCAGTTGTATCAAGACCTGGTCATGTCTAGCGATGGTATCTTCAACTGTGCTAATGCGCAACTCTGCCTCAGTCGTTCTCAAAAGGAGATCATTCATGGAGGATTTCAGGTCGTCAATGGAAGAATGGAGTTCAGCCGATTTCTTATCAATTTTCAGAGAAAGACCTCTGTTACCATCCTGAATTTCCCGGAGGAGAGTAGCCAGCATGTCGGCAGGCTCGCAAGAGGCTGCTGAGAGCAACAGTCTGGAACTGTCGTCTGAGTTATGAGGGCTAATGCTAATCTTGCTAGCTGTAGCGTTATCGTTATCTTGGGAATCAACAACGTTTTGGTCGTCCTTCTTGCCTCTCGGTCGGCGGTCCATGGCTCTTTGGGAAGGTAAGTACTTGACAATTTATCAGCCGATGTTAGAATATTGTTTCAACATTGTTATTTAGGTAAAAATAGAATAACTTTGAAGAGCTCGGTTTGTCAACGTCTGCTCAGCTCCGCGGCATCACGTGCTCCCCTGTGTTTTCTGTTTGTCTGTTGCCATTTCGTCTTGTGTCATCAAGCCTACCAGCGTGTTTTTTTCTGGTACTCCTGTTCTCCCTAGTCCCTGTTTTCTAGTTCTTCCGGTTTTTACCAGTCTGCCTGCCCTGACCCCGAGCCTGCCTGCCGTACTGTACCGTACCGTACTGACTCTGCCCTGAATTACTGACCTCTGCCTGCCCTTGACCTGTTGTTTGCCTGCCCCGTTTTGTCAAGAAACCACTCTGATTCGAACTGTCTGCATCTGGGTCTTATCTTGAGTACTGATATTTTTTGCTTTGTCATCATGCGGTATTGTGTGTAGATTGATGAGGGGGGAAAATGAATGAATCAATTTTAGAAAAAGACTGTAATGTAACAAAATGTGGAAAAAGTCAAGGCGTCTGAGTACTTTTCGAATGCACTGTAAAATATTGAAAATGCCCACGCTACACATGTCTATATTGCTAATACAAGACTAGTAAAGGTCCAGTGCACTACTTTTGTGAAAAAATGTAAATGTCATGCATTTTGTGTTTACCAGCATTTGTCATTTGAGTCTGATAATTATCTGTACAAAACAGTTAATCTGATAATTGTGGAATATGAAAATACTTGCTTGATATGATTTCCAGTTTCTTGAAATACTTTGCAAACACATGTGAATACCAAAATGGTTTATTCATTCCTTTTACATTTTAGTAAATGTAGTGAGTGCATACATTTTCATACTTTTTCATACGGGTCCCCAATGGGAGTCGAACCCACAACCCTGTCACGATCCCTCTGGAACTTTCATTGCGCACACCTGGCCCCTATTCCCACTAATTGTATTTGCATATATGTGCCCTTTGTTCACCATAGTGCTGTCAATTATTGTTACAATGTCTGTTGGTGCGTGTGAGTACCTGTGCTGTGTGTTTTGGCTTTCGTGCCATTGTGGATTGCGCAGATGATTATGGGTCTCCTCCCGTGTGTTAATCATTGTGTGCGTGTTATTTATTAGAAATACTCCTCGCTATTTTGTTTGGGTTTCAACCCTGTGTTTTGTTATGTGTTTGTTTGGTCTTTCTCACTGTGCCCTTACACGGCATGCCGTAATTTGGGTGTAATAAAAATCCTAGGCTAGGGAGTCCGTGGAACAACAATTCAAAAAAACATGTTTTAACCAGTTATATTTCAGTATCCCATCAATATGCAAATAGCGTTTGCACATTCCTGTCTAACTCTTTACACCAGTGGTAGTCAGGGCCTTATTACTGAGGGCACGCAGGGGACGTGCCACGGAGCCCTGACCTCCAGGGGATCCTTTACCCAATTATTTTTTATTTATTTCCAGTGGCAGTTGGGGAGGCCCACAATCAAAAGCTAGTTAGGGGCCCAAAATCCTAGAACCAGCCCCGTTCAGAAAGCATATGAACTGGACATAAGTCATAGCAAAATGTGTAGAATAGCAGGAAATTTGCTTTAAAACTGTTATTTTTTTCTCTCAGCCTCATGGCAAAATGGGTAAAATAGCAGGAAATGTACTTTTTTAAAGGGGTCTTTGCCCAGGGTTCATAATATTTGGGGGTCCTTGCATGGCCACGGGAAGATGTTTGGGGGGGGGGGGGGGCTGAGAAATGTTTGCCTGCACTACAGATGGCTATGTCAATCCACTAATATAAGACTAGTAAAGGCTTAGTGCAATACTTTTGTGAGAATTCATTTAACATTGAAAGGTTTGAAAACCCCTGCTCTACTCTGCTGAATTGGACTCAACTGTATTGTACTGCACTCTACTTTGCTCTACTGTACACCACTGAATTAAACTGTACTGTCCTGCACTGTACTGTGCTGTACTCTGCTGTATTTAACTCTACTAGACTCTACTGTACACTACTGAATTAAACTGCACTGTACTGCAAAGTCACAAATCATAGGCCCCGGGACTATGCTGTTTGCTCAAAATATGGAGTTGTTGAGAAACAATGAAATCTATTGGTTCTACAGACAGATGAGTCTTCTCTTTTCAGCAGTAGGCATTTGCCTTCCAAACTGTGTTTTTCTCAAGATTGTATTTTGAAATTTGCAAAAGACTAACTGATAGCAACCAACCATAGAAAAATAATCCATAGATGTCATTTCCAATTCGAATCAGGACTGGCAGCCATCTCTAGTGTGCCCAAATTGCTAAGGGAATAGGTTCCAAAACCCTTCTATGGATTATACAGTTGAAGTCTGAAGTTTACATACACTTAGGTTGGAGTCATTAAAACTCGTTTTTCAACCACTCCACAAATATATTGATAACAAACTATAGTTTTGGCTAGTCGGTTAGGACATCTACTTTGTGCATGACACAAGTAATTTTTCCAACAATTGTTTACAGACAGATTTCATGTATATTTCACTGTATCACAATTCCAGTGGGTCAGAAGTTTACATACACTAAGTTGAGTGTGCCTTTAAACAGCTTGGAAAATTCCAGAAAATGATGTCATTGCTTTAGAAGCTTCTGATAGGCTAATTGACATAATTTGAGTCAATTGGAGGTGTACCTGTGGATGTATTTCAAGGCCTACCTTCAAACTCAGTGACTCTTTGCTTGACATCATGGGAAAATCATGGAAAAATCAAAAGAAATCAGCCAAAAATGATAGATCTCCACAAGTCTGGTTCATCCTTGGGAGCAATTTCCAAAAGCCTGAAGGTACCACGTTCATCTGTACAAACAATAGTACGCAAGTAGAAACACCATGGGACCACACAGCCGTCATACCGCTCAGGAAGGAGACGCGTTCTGTCTTCTAGAGATGAACGTACTTTGGTGCGAAAAGTGCAAATCAATCCCAGAACAACAGCAAAGGACCTTGTGAAGATGCTGGAGGAAACAGGTATAAAAGTCAATTACGCACGGCTGCTATACGGTCACTCTCCATCTCCACCACTGAGGTGGAAATGCGATACCTCAGGAAGGAGACAGACTGATGAAAGTACAGGCATTTCTCAGCCTTGACGTACAGGTCATGATCCAACAGTCGTCCAAGTTCCCTGCGCACCAAGGACACATGCTCAGCGCATGTAGCGGAGTATATCAGAATGTCATCGATATACACCACTACACCCTGCCCGTGTAGGTCGCTGAAAATCTCATCTACAAAGTATTGGAAGACTGATGGAGCATTCATCAACCCGTATGACAAGGTACTCATATTGCCCTGAGGTGGTACTAAACACCGTCTTCCACTCGTCTCCCTCTCGGATACGCACCAGATTGTACGTACTCCTGAGATCCAGTTTAGTGAAGAAGCACTCCCCGTGCATTGACTCAATCGCCTTGGCGATGAGAGGTAGCGGATAACTGTACCTCACCTTGATTTGATTGAGACCTCTATAATCAATGCACGGGCGCAGACCTCCATCCTTCTTCTTCACAAAAAAGAAACTCGAGGAGGTGGGTGAAGTGGAGGACCGAATGTACCCCTGACGCAGGGATTCGGAAACACATGTCTCCATAGCCACCATCTCCGCTTGCAACGGGATACACGTGACTCCTGGGTACAGTGTCTACAAGGTGATTTATCGCACAATCCCCCTGTCAATGGGGTGGTAATTGAGTCGTCTTCTTCTTACAGAAGGCGAGAGCCAAATCGGCATATTCTAAGGGAATGCACATGGTGGAGACCTGGTCTGGACTTTCCACCGTGGTAGCACCAATGGAAACCCCTACACACCTCCCCGAGCACTCTCGCGACCACCCCGTGAGAGCCCTCTGTTGCCAGGAAATGGTGGGGTTATGACGAGCCAACCAGGGAAGGCCTAGTACCATGGGAAACATAGGAGAGTCAATGAGAAAGAGACTGATTCTCTCATCGTGAACCTCCTGCGTCTCCATAGCCAGGGAGATGGTGGCCTCCCTGATTCACCCGGACCCTAATGGTTGACTATCCAGAGCGTGAACCGGAAAAGGTCTATCGACAGGAATAATGGGGATCCCTAAACTAAGTGCTAATGCTCTGTCAATAAAATTCCCAGCTGCGTCTGAATCGACAAGCGCCTTATGCTGGGAATGCGGGGAGAACTCAGTGAAACAAACTGGTACAAACAGGTGGACAACAGAGGACTATGGATGAGAGTGGTGCATACTCACCTGGGGTGACGTTAGAGTGCCCTGCCTGCTGCCTCGGCTTCCAGAGGGACCAACTCGGCACCGACCGGCAGTGTGCCCTCTGCGGCCACAGATGGTGCACGTGAAGGCCCCTCCTCCAGCCTCCCTATGCACAGCCCCTCACAACTCCATGGAGTGGAAGTGCTGGGAAGTGGAAGTGCTGGGAAATGGAACCGACAGAGCCCCTTCAGGACGTCCACGGATGACCAGCAGGTTATCCAACTGGATGGACATATCCACCAGTTGGTCAAAGGTGGTGGTGGCATCCCTGCAGGCCAACTCCCGTCGGACGTCCTCACGTAAGCTGCATTGATAGTGGTCGATAAGGGCCCTGTTGTTCCATCCTGCTCCGGTGGCCAAGGTCCCGGAACTCCAGTGCAAAATCCTGTGCACTCATCGTCCCCTGTCTCAAATGGAAGAGTCGTTCACCCGCCACTCTACCTTCGGGCGGATGGTCAAAGACGGCCCGGAAACGGCGGGTAAACTCCTTGAAGTGGTCCAACACAGCGTCTTCCTCCCCCCGCACGGCGTTTGCCAACTCCAGAGCTCTGCCCGAGAGGTATGAGATGAGTGTGGATACTCTCTCCCTTCCTGAGGGAGCTGGGTGAACAGTGGCCAGGTATAGGTCCAGTTGTAAAAGGAACCCCTGGCACTGTGCGGCCGTCCCATCATACTCCCTGGGAAGGGAGAGACGTATTCCACTGGAGCTGGATCCGGACGGGACGTGTAGAGATAACCCTGGTTGAGCTGGCCAAGGCGCTGGAGAGACTTCCAGATTCTCCCAGCGGTCCATTGTCTGGACAACGCGATCCATCATGCCACCGAGATGATGTAGCATAGCCGCGTGTTCCTGGACGTGTTCCTGGACTCCTTTGACCAGGGTACCTGCTCCTGCTGACTCCATGGTTGGTGTAGGATCCTATTAGGAGTGTGTATCGGAGGCGAAGTCAGGTGCAGGAGAGCAGAGTGTAGTGAACAGGCACACTTTTTATTCCGGTCAAAATGACAGCACAAAATAACATAAAATGTGCCCAAAACACGGAACATAGACAAAAAGTAATGCACGTAACAACATCCACAATATCAAAATACA
This sequence comes from Oncorhynchus gorbuscha, assembly GCF_021184085.1. Classification (NCBI taxonomy): domain Eukaryota; kingdom Metazoa; phylum Chordata; class Actinopteri; order Salmoniformes; family Salmonidae; genus Oncorhynchus; species Oncorhynchus gorbuscha. The sequence continues at coordinate 27,575,663 of NC_060189.1, forward strand.
CGTAACACCAACAATCCTACACAAAGACATGATGGGGAACAGAGGAATAAATACATATGAATTGATTGCGGAATGAAAACCAGTTGTGCATGGAACAAGACAAAACAAATGGATACATGAAAAATAGAGCGGCGATGGCTAGAAAGCCGGTGACATCGACCGAACAAGGAGAGGAGCCGACTTCGGCGGATGTCGTGACAATGGGGACACAGATCAAACTTTTTGGAGAAATGTCCTCTGGTCTGATGAAACAAAAATAGAACTGTTTGGCCATAATAACCATCGTTATGTTTGGAGGAAAAAGGGGGAGGCTTGCAAGCTGAAGAACACCATCTCAACCATGAAGCACGGTGGTGGCAGCATCATGTTGTGGGGGTGCTTTGCTGCAGGAGGGACTGGTGCACTTCACAAAATAGATAGCATCACGAGGGAGGAAAATTATGTGGATATATTGAAGCAACATCTCAAGACATCAGTTAGGAAGTTAAAGCTTGGTCGCAAATGGGTCTTCCAAATGGACAATGACCCCAAGCATACTTCCAAATTTGTGGCAAAATGGCTTAAGGACAACAAAGTCAAGGTATTGTAGTGGCCATCACAAAGCCCTGACCTCAATCCTATAGAAATTTCATGGCCCATCTTTGGACACTGTGTTAACAAACCTCCAGACGAGCTTCAATGCCATACAACACTCCCTCCGTGGCCTCCAACTGCTCTTAAAAGCAAGCAGAACTAAATGCATGCTCTTCAACCGATCACTGCCCGCACTTGCCCGCCCATCCAGCATCACTACTCTGAAAGGTTCTGACTTAGAATATGTGGACAACTACAAATACCTAGGTGTCTGGTTAGACTGTACACTCTCCTTCCAGACTCACATTAAGCAACTCCAATCCAAAATTAAATCTAGAATCGGCTTCCTATTTCGCAACAAAGCATCCTTCACTCATGCTGTCAAATATACCCTCGTAAAACTGACTATCCTACCGATTCTTGACTTCGGCAGGATCATTTACAAAATAGCCTCCTACACTCTACTCAGCAAATTGGATGTAGTCTATCACAATGCCATCCATTTTGTCACCAAAGCCCCATATACTACCCACCACTGCGACCTGTATGCTCTCATTGGCTGGCCCTCGCTTCATATTCGTTGCCAAACCCACTGTCCCCAGGTCATCTATAAGTCTTTGCTAGGTAAAGCCCCGCCTTATCTCAGCTCACTGGTCACCATAGCAGCACCCACCCGTAGCACGCATTCCAGCAGGTATATTTCACTGGTCACCCCCAAAGCCAACTCCTACTTTGGCCGCCTTTCCTTCCAGTTCTCGGCTGCCAATAACTGGAACAAATGGCAAAAATCACTGAAGCTGGAGACTTATATCTCCCTCACTAACTTTAAGCATCAGCTGTCAGAGCAGCTTACCGATCATTGCACCTGTACATAGCCCATCTGTAAATAGCCCACCCAACTACCTCATCACCATGTTGTTATTTATTTTTTTGCTCCTTTGCACCCCAGTATCTCTACTTGCACATTCATCTTCTGCACATCTACCACTCCAGTGGTTAATTGCTAAATTGTAATTATTTCGCCACTATGGCCTATTTATCGCCTTACCTCCCTAATCTTACTACATTTGCACACACTGTATATAGACTTTTCTATTGTGTCATTGACTGTACGTTTGTTTATCCCATGTGTAACTCTGTGTTGTTTGTGTTGCACTGCTTTGCTCTATCTTGGCCAGGTCACAGTTGTAAATGAGAACTTGTTCTCAACTGGCCTATCTAAAATGTAAAAAATATATATATTAACACAACACAAGCACCCCTGCCAATTGTAAGCATACTGGTAACTGCCAAAATAAAGGAAACACTTGAGTAAATGATGATACAAAGTATATATTATGGTGTGGGGTGCATTTTCCTGGATGGTTGCTGTCTACTTGTAGAATCTATTCCAAGGCGTATTGAAGCTGTTCTGGCAGCTCGCGGTTGCCCAATGTCCTATTAGGGCACTCTATGTTGGTGTTTCCTTTAGTTTGGCAGTTACCTGTATGTGCGTGTGATAAACCTTAATCCACTTTTATTTTTTAGAAACTATTGATCCTGTGTGGCTAAATTATGCTCTCTGGTGTATTTTGAACATTGAGAGTGGGCTCCTGTGGCTTTTCGCTCCTGGGCCCGTATAAGCCCTTTCATTAAGATGGCCCTGTGCGCAGATCTGTACTCTGCTAAATTCAACTACTGGACTGTACTGTGCTGTGCTGTCCAAACTTGTGAAACATAGACATCTTTTCAACATCTGGAAAATATATTTAGCTTTCTGGATACATTGTTACAATGAGGATTCATTATCAGATTGTGACAGGCAACTCCAACATCATGTGACAGCCCCCCAAATAAAGCTCTCCTTTCCTCTTTTCAATAACAGTAATTGTTTATGGATACCCCCAGAATACAACTATTTATTAAAGAAATAACATTCATATTTACTTTCACCCATGAAAAATGCGAATATTCCTCTCACCTCCATGTTTTGTGATCCTGACCTGAATTGGCCACATGGATGACCTCTCCTATAGAGGACACACATTTTTATCTGTACATTTATTGCATAGCCCCCCTGGATTTTGAGTAATAAACACAATGACAACCAACCTGTGAGACAACCAACCCCTGGTCTCCCCTATCCTGTAAACAATGTTACTGTTCAGTGATAGGTAGTTTCATGTACAGGGCTATCTCTCTAGCTGCTAATGAGAGATTGAATATCAGAAAATGAATATTTTCATTGCACACTCCCCCCACCACCAGTTTCGATAGCATTAAGATCAAAGCGCAGTTCAGGAGCCCTTTGCATTATTCACTGAGAACAAAGGTCAGCAATGATTCACTCATTTCCTCAGTGTTAGTGCCTTTAGAATACTGTACCAGTTGGACTAATGTCAATCGTAATGAAAAAGCATTGTGAATTCGGAAAAAAGAAGAAGAAAAGAATCCATTAAGAAGATTGCATTCTAGAACATTTCCAGACTATGTTGGTCAGACAATGTGGAGGAGATAGTGATTGAGAGAGTGATTAAAGCAGAATGATTAAGTCAGCCATGCTCCCACATCGTTCCCTCTCAGATGGAGGCAAAGAGCCAGGGACACATACCTCCACACAAAGAGCTACAGCAGCCCCATTTAGCCTCCATTCGCTCTCCCTCAATACTGACAAGTAAGCGCTCAAGAAAAGACTTGTCTCAATTTGAAGGAGGGAGAGAAAACGAGCCTTGTAAGCAAATTACACGGGAGGAGGAGTTGAGGGGCTGCTTTTGGTAGAGTAAAAACTCTTGTGAGAGTGGAGCCGAGCAGAGTGCAGTTGAGTGGAGCAGACAGGCTGATTATGGCACCTAGAGCTTGGCGGTAATTTACCTGTCACCTGTCAGTGGAGCTCCTACACCTGGCTCGCACCAGAGCCTTCCCCACTGTACTGTACCTCTGTGCTGTAGCAGCTAGCTCAACTACTCACCGCTTAACCACCCAGCTCCAAATAACACCAGCTATGCCTCACCACTCAAACATCAACCACATAGACCTGGTTTGTACATGGTAAACCCTTCTGAATGATGGTTTCTACATGGTTTATCATGTACATGGTTTATTCCTCAGAACCTGGTTCCTCTCTAGGTTTCTTCCTAGGTTCCTGCCTTCTAGGGAGCTTTTCCTAGCCACTGTGACTACAGCTGAATGGAAAAGGAGATAACATCTGCAATGGAGGACAAGCTGTTATGGACAACCATATAATGTAACACCACGACTAAAGAGGTTCTTTGTAAACACATTGGCATGTACAGTACTATCCCTGATGGGCATGTTGTAGTAGTGTGTGAGGTTTAAGTTGAAACCTGACGCCTAAAGCTGGCTGCGCAGCGCAACACACTCCTACAGCAGCCCTTATGTGCATGACTGCCAGTGACTGAGTGTGTAGCTGTGTGCCCGTGTGTGTCTGCAGTGAGGGCTGCGTTTGATTACTGCATGGAGGCATGTTTTAGTAACATGGTGTATTCGTTTTTGGATAATGTACAAACTAAGACAGTCTTTTGAAACCGTGACCTTGGTGTGTTTTAGGTGCTTGCCAACGGAATGTGTTTCAAGTGGTTGAAATGCAGGAGGACGGAAGGGGATGCACAGTTGGGTTATTATTTTTGTACATGACAGGACATCCCCCACACATAGCTCCCCCACAGTCAAGTTATTTGTAAGTAGAAAGGAGAGTAACCCACAGTAACAGTAAGATTATTATTACACTGTGAGCAGTGTCAAGGCTATCAGAGGAGATTGCCAAATGTAAATCATGTTTGATTTTTGATATGACCATTTTTGTTTATGTGATGATGAGAATTGGGAATATCATTTGGGTGCAATGTTTTAAAACAGTGTAAATAAGATAAACACTAGCAACAAAAAGGCACTTGCTGTCATTCTGGTCATAGGTGTTGTGATGCATGCAAGCCAGGGTTAAATAGGCTAACACTTGCCTAATATTAGCTTATAATTGCTTGTTAGTGAGGGAACAATTGTTCTGCCCCTCTGTATCTGAAATCCATACCAAATACCAAATCTTTTTGGTGGGTAATATATATATTTTTTCAATCTATATATATTTTTTTACAACCATACCAAATCCAAATCTATCTGTACATTTAAATGCGATCTTCTGCTGGTAATCAACCAAAGCAAACAACCAGTCTAGCCATTCATCCTCTATTTCACACAATCTGGGCAGGATTCTTTTCTAAATGAGGAGGGAGCAGGCAGGCAGCCATAATAAGGGTACGAGTCTCTTATCACCTTAAGTTACTGGTATATTATCAACCTATGTTATCTCCCACGGACAAACCCAACTGTCCAAATATTACTTCTCAAACCTCTGATTATCCTAGATTGCATCCCTCTTTTAAAGCCTTTGCTAAGTTTGACATGCCTCTTGTTGTGTCTCAAATTGCTCATGTGTTTCTTTTCGTGGAAGTCTAGATCAATGTGCTATTTAAAGTGTTTCAAAATGATAGCACTGGAATGTTTGTAATGGTCAACTACAGCAGTAATTATACATTCATTACATTATAAAAGGGTATGCAATAATGCCTAGGCTACTGTGTCACTGAGTAGCCTACAGTATATAGGCTACCGATATTTCAAGTGAAATAGAATAATGTGTGCCAAGCATATAGCATCATATAGCTTGTAATTCAACTTGATGAGTCCAGCTCTGTTATATGTTTGTCACCAAATCTGTAGTATATAAAATCTTAAACTACTGTTAATCTAAATCACAACTGCAACCGAAACGAAATGTCTCATCGAGTTACTGACAGTAGCCTAAGGATATCCACAGAGCACAATACGAGTTATAGATTTGAAATAATATAGCCTTGGATACTCTACCAAATCACACATCAAAGAAAATATTTTACAACGCTTTAACACAGTGACGCTATTAAAGTGTAAACGACTAGCTAGTAATTTCATATAGGCCTATGACAATTATGTGAGTAACTTTTTCAACATAATCTAGCTGTCACTTATATACAATCATGTTCAGCTTTTTACTTTCACTTTGTTTCTCAATTTCAAATACGCCAATAGGGATACAAACAATAGTTTGATTAAACCAACCTGCCACTTTGTAGTTTGGTCTGCTGCCAAGCCTGTCATCAGTGGACGGGGACCTCTTTCCCAGTCGTTGAATTGAGCCAAGTGCCAGCTGCCTAGGGTTGCAGCGCTACGGTGGAGTTACCTTAGAGCACACTCGCACAACTAGAGAAAACAGAAAAAGAAACGGCGACGCAGCCTAAGTTTATTATAGTCCAAAACATGTACGCGTGCGCGCAGCAGTGTTCTAGAATATTGGACCGTTGACTTTCATAGCCTAGCTCAAACACATTTCACCATCTGTCAACACATCCAAACGAATTGAGGACGCGTAACAGAGAAGAAGCCTTTGTTGGGAATTGTGGGGAGGTACTGTAGGTGTGCGTTCGGGCTGTGCATTCCACGTGGATGGTGGTCTCAGAGCGGTGTAGCTACAGTACATGGAGTGTACAAAACATTAGAAACACCTGTTCTTTCCATGACATAGACTGACCAGGTGAATTCATATGAAAACTGTGATCCCTTATTGATTTCACTTGTTAAATCCACTTCAATCAGTGTTGATGAAGGGGAGGAGAGGTTAAAGAAGGATTTTTAAGCCTTGAGACAATGGGCAAGACAAAATATTTAAGTGCCTTTGAACCAGTTATGGTAGTACAAGGGTTCCCAAACTTTTTTCACCCTGGGCCTGAGCACTGTTCAGGACACAAACTGTTCACACCCTTCTCAAACTGTTCACACCCTTCTGGTTGGTGCAGAGAATTTTGCAGGTTGAAAGCTTATTTCCTGCAATTCTATACATTTTGCCATATCTAATGTGTATTCATGTGATATTTGAGTAACTAAAAAATTACAACAATATCTATGGGATAAAAAAAAAAAAAATACAAAAACGTTAGCTGATATGGGCTAGTTGATCTGGACATTTCTGATAAGTTATAAATAGCTCTCTAAGCAAGGTATGCAATGACTAACATGACAAGAGGAATTGATGATGCACTACCCAATTTTGAAATTGCACCTTGTGCATTCTACTATTACAACTTATTACAACTTACAAGAGTACGTTTAAAGCCGGAATGAGTTTCTTCAAAAATATGAAAAATAAATAGGAACCACTGCAGTAGTAGTTTCCCTTGGATATCAAGAATGGTCCACCACCCAAAGGACATCCAGCGGACTTGATACAATTGTGGGAAGCATTTGAGTCAACATGGACCAGCATCCCTCTGGAACGTTTTTGACACCGTTTAGAGTCCATGCCATGACAAATTGAGGCTGTTCTGACTGCAAAAGGAGGGTGCAACTCAATATTAGGACGTTCCTAATGTTTTGTACACTCAGTGTATGTCACAATGTGGACTATAATTTACATTGCTAACGTAGGCATGTAGAAAAGACAATATTGTTATGGATAAAATATAACTGCTCCATTGGGTCATTCATTTGTTACTTCTTTTTGCCAAGTTCATCTGTTCCGAAAGCACTAGGTTTAAACGTTTGCTGATGTCACAGACCACACCCTCTCTAATCTGAGCCGCTGTTTCATACACTGCAGTGGTGCGCACGTATCTGTTGTCCTAATATTAATAGTCCTCACCAGAATACTATTGTTTGCAATAACTAATCGAGAGTGCATTGACATTTAATCAAGATGAATTGGCCTTAAGCTTGTTAATTGGACAAGAGCCAGAACTCTGCGTAATCATCATCTCTTAAACAGGATTGTCCCTTTAGCCACTGTTTCATTTCAACAAGAATGCAAAAAAAAGCACACCCATTGCTGACAGGTGTATAAAATCTAGCACATCGCCATGCAATCTCCATAGGAAAACATTGGCGGAAGAATGGTCTTCCTGAAGAGCTCAGTGACTTTGAACGTGGCACCGTCATAGGATACCACCATTCCAACAAGTCAGTTTGTCAAATTTCTGCCCTGCTAGAGCTACCCCGGTCAACTGTAAGTGCTGTTACTGTGAAGTGTAATTGTCTAGGCGCAACAAAGGCTCAGCCCCGAAGTGGTAGGGCATACAAACTCACAGAACGGGACTGCCAAGTCTTGAAGGGTGTAGCGCGTAAAAATCGTCTGTCCTTTGCTCTAACACTTTCTACGAGTTCCAAACTGACTCTGGAAGCAATGTCAGCAAATCACGCTTCGCCATCTAGCAGTCCGACGGACAATTCTGGGTTTGGCAGATGCCAGGAGAACGCTACCTGCACCAATGCATAGTGCCAACTGTGAAGTTTGCTGGAGAAGGAATAATGGTCTGGGGCTGTTTTCAATGGTTCGGGCTAGGCCCTCTCCTGTTTCAGCATGACAACGCCCCATGCACAAAGCGAGGTCCATACTTAAATGGTTTGTCGAGGTTGATGTGGAAGAACTTGACTGGTCTGCATTAAAGCTCAGACCTCAACCCCATCGAACACTTTATTTTTATTTTGACTGACTGCGAGCCTGGCCTAAAAGCCCAACATCAGTGCCAGATCTCACTAATGCTCTTGTGGCTCAGTGGAAGCAAGTCCCCACACCAATGTTTCAACATATAGTGGAATGCCGTCCCAAAAGAATGGAGGCTGTTATAGCAGCAAATGGGGGACCAACTCCATATTAATGCCCATGATTTTGGAATGAGGTGTTTGACGAGCAGGTGTCCACATACACTTGGTCATGTAGTGTAGCTCCTTACCAATGATGTAGGCTATATAAACCCTGGAACGCTGATGCTGAGTATTGGCCAATGTGGCGCTTTGAAGCCACCGTTCGGCCATATTGGCACTGCCCAGAAGGAGCAGTCCTCCATAGGAATGAATGGAATTCTACAGTATTTCAATTAAATGTTTCAAGGACAAAATTACATGTATGTAAGTATTTTTGGTTTTAGTGGGGACTGTAACATTAGTACTTTCCCAAAAATTATACTTTAAGCATTTTGTAAACATATATTTTCATATTATTGTATGTTTAGCTGACATAATATATTTTAGAAGTATGCATTAACGTGTCTGTAATAGAATAAACATGGCATGAACAAATATAGCCTTTAATAAAGGCATTACTATAGCTTCCAAAATATATTTTACAACAGAGCAGGAGCGCTAAGATGGAGGCGTGATGGATTCAAAACAGCAGCCCCTGTTCGTCATCTAGTGTGTATATACATTATTTGCCCTCACCTAGTATTTGTATCTTTGCTTCTAATGATTTTCTAATGTTTTTATAAAAACTCTCTAAAAGGCAGATGCCATCATGGCATTTGTACATACATACACGGCAACTGTGGCATGCAAGATAATTTTACTAGTGTCAGACCATCCACATCATGCCTGAGTTCTCCCAGTGCCATAATCACTACTGATTTTATATATGTTTTATTTTATGTAAATGAGATTTCTGTATTTCATTTTCAATATATTTGCAAAAATTTCAAAAACATGTTTTCACTTTGTCATAATGGGGTGTTGTGTGTAGATGGGTGAGCAAAAAAATCGATTGAATCGATTTTTTATTCAGGCAGTACACATAAAAATGTGAAATAATCAAGGAGTAATACTTTCTGAAGAAACTGTATCGTAATAATATTGAATTGTGAGTCACAGTCCCATAAGAGCGGAGTCAATTGTGTCCAAGCATAAAAAAATACAAAATTAACATTATTTGCCTAAAATATAAAATAACATGTGCAGGCCTACTATTTGGGAAAAGAACATGACAAACAGCATGTGCTGAACATGGAATGCTAAACCTAAAACAAGTTTTCCAGATGGATCTTAAGTACAAGAGAAGCTGAGGACAGCATCCACTCTTTTCATAGTACCAGGCCACATATACCCAGTTCCTGGGAAGCTGAGAAGTGTACACTATGTTACTTAATTCATTCAGAAGGCAGGATAGCAACCAGTATTCATCCAGTACCGTCTCTCTCATCCTCTCCTCCATCTTCATGATGACACTGAGCCTATTACCCGAGTCCCTGTAAGATATGGTAACAGGATGTCAAATTGCATGTGTAATCACTAGTTGGCTATTTTATATCCAAAATCGTGATTGGAAAAGGAAACTTAGAATTGGAACTGTGTGTTCCCACTTCTGTTCCCCTCCCCTATATTAGCGCTGCTTTAAGGGGACCGAGAGGGTAGCACTTCCCAGAGACATGGGGAGACATCGAGCATATGCTAGCTCTGAATCATATTGTGGGTGGAGTGGGCACATTCGTAGCTGAGGTTACATTGCGCAGCATGCAGGTTAATTCATCTTTACCACAAATTCTTCTGTTACTCATCCCTGAATTATTTCCATTGCCCCACTACTCTACCCGAGCATTGGCAGTAATGACAGGCAGGAGGAAGGGACTGGATTCCAGGTGTTTTCATCTGCCCGCTAGCTATTACTCTGGTATTAGACCACATATTCAGCATCGTGTCCCCAGAGCTAAGCTCCAGGTTAGGTCAGGGGAAGAATGATGAAATATTAGCAATGATATAATTGTATCCTGCAGTCTGTAATGGACAGTCTGCACATTACGTAGGTTATGACTGGACATGACTGGAATGCAAAATAAAGGTTAGGGTTAGGGGAAGTAATAGCCAATTAATATCAGTTTATACATCCTGGATGGTCTAATCCTGTATGGTGATTGGTTAAAACCACATTCAAGCCGTTGTTTATTTCATGAGTACCACCAGCTCGTATTACTCCAGTGCTAGCCTCTCTACACTGGCTTCCTGTTAAGGCTAGGGCTGATTTCAAGGTTTTACTGCTAACCTACAACGCATTACATGGGCTTGCTCCTACCTATCTTTCTGATTTGGTCCTGCCGTACATACCTACACGTATGCTACGATCACAAGACGCAGTCCTGCTTACTGTCCCTGGAATTTCTAAGCAAACAGCTGGAGGCAGGGCTTTCTCCTATAAAGCTCCATTTTTATGAAATGGTCTACCTATCCGTGAGACGCAGGCTCAGTCTCGGCCTTTATTGAAGACTCATCTCTTCAGTAGGCCCTATGATTGAGTGTAGTCTGGCCCAGGAGTGTGAAGGTGAACAGAAAGGCACTGGAGCAACGAACCGCTCTTGCTGTCTCTGCCTGGCCGGCGATATCCCTCTAGTGGTGTGGGGGCTGTGCTTTGGCAAAGAGGGTGGGTTATATCCTGCCTGGTTGGCCCTGTCCGGGGGTATCGTTGGACGGGGCCACAGTGTCTCCTGACCCCTCCTATCTCAGCCTCCAGTATTTATGCTGTAATAGTTTATATGTCGGGGGGCTAGGATCAGTCTTTTATATCTGGAGTATTTCTCCTGTTTTATCTAGTGCCCTGTGTGAATTTAAGTATGCTCTCTCTCTCTCTCTCTCTCTCTCTCTCTCTCTCTCTCTCTCTCTCTCTCTCTCTCTCTCTCTCTCTCTCTCTCTCTCTCTCTCTCTCTCTCTCTCTCTCTCTCTCTCTCTCTCTCTCTCTCTCTCTCTCTCTCTCTCTCTCTCTCTCTCTCTCTCTCTCTCTCTCTCTCTCTCTCTCTCTCTCTCCCTCCCTCTCTCTCTCTCTCTCCTCGGAGGACCTGAGCCCTAGGACCATGCCTCAGGACTACCTGGCCTGATGACTCCTTGCTGTCCCCAGTCCACCTGCTGTTTCTCCAGTTTCAACTGTTCTAACCGCGGCTAGAGAACCCTGACCAGTTCACAGGACGTGCTACCTTGTCCCGGACCTGCTGTTTTCGACTCTCTCCCATTGACATTGACTGACCGGGTGAATCGAGTTTAAAGCTATGAACCCTTATTTATGTAACTTGTTAAATCCACTTCAATACATGTAGATGAACAGAAGGACACAGGAAAAAGAAGGATTTTGAAGCCTTGAGACAATTGAGACGTGGACTGTATATGTGTGGCATTCAGAGGGTGAATGGGCAAGACAAAATATTTACGTGCCTTTGAACGGGGTATGATAGTAGGTGCCAGGCACACCAGTTTGAGTGTGTCAAGAACTGCAATGCTGCTGGGTTTTTCACGCTCAACAGTTTCCTGTGTGTATCAAGAATAGTCCTCCACCCAAAGGATATCCAGCCAACTTGACACAACTGTGGGAAGCATTGGAGGCAACATGGGCCAACATCCCTGTGGGATGCTTTCGACACCTTGTAGTGTCCATGCCCTGACAAATGGAGGCTGTTCTGGGGGGGGGGGGGTAGGAGAGCATGCATCTCAATATTAGGAAGGTGTCCTTAATGTTTTGTATACTCAGTGTATAAAGTAGGTAAAACAGGATGTTAACATTATTAAAGTGACCAGTGTTCAATGACGATGTACATAGGGCAAAGCAGTATCTAAGGTGCAGGGCATAAACTTGATCTCCAATGTAAAAACACATCTAGACATTATTTCCCCTTTCTTTTAGTTTAGCGTTTGGTTATGTCTTTCCTTTCTCTTGTCTAGTATAGCTATTTCGCTTCGATAGCTAGGCTAGCTTGGCATAGAACGCATAGAACTAACGACCAGCTGGGCCTCTCATGCCAATATATCCTCCAAACCACAGCTTCTCTGGGCATTATAACTTAATTTAGGAGTGGTTTGGAGAACAAACTGTTTAAATGCAGTGACTTGACAGGCAGTAATTCATTGACTTCATTACCCTAACAGCATGGAGGGAGAGGGAACACAGTCTGCTCATGTTGTGTGGATACTACACACAGAACTCCATCCACATAGTCTTGTGTTTCTTATCAGAGCTATTAGGGAACAGCTTTTGGGAACGACTTCCCACCAGAAGATCCTGGAACTTGAGTTTCACAGTAATTGAATTGTGTTCTGGGTTTCCAACCAACAGCTGTAGAGGAGTATAAAACAGGTGACCTAGATCTTTCCTTGGTACAAATCCTTATCCTGTCAGACAAATGTAGTACTTTCTGAATATTCTGGCAGGACTGAGGCTGTCCTCTGTGGCCCTGACAAGAAAGGGGTTCTGAAAAACAGTGTGCATGAGAAACCGGCCATGTCCCAAGGCCATAGCATACACAGGGCTAGAGGACAAAGGGAGCTCATCAGCTCAACACTGGAAAACTAGAGAACTCCACAGGCTGCAGATGCAATATGCTACAACACACAGTACAGGCACTTTACTGTAATATATGATAACAGGCTTTATATGGACGGTCTGTTGTTTTGATGCAAGTATTTCAATGTGAGCTCCTTTCGAAGATTAAGATTATTTTATTGATCAATTGCACATAAGGTTAAACCGAAATTTGACTTCCACTTTTAATCCAACCCCACCTAAAGACATACGTACATGTTTTGGAGAGGTGCAGGGGGCTGCCACGTCTTGCTCAAGGGCACAATGCCAGGCAATAGCTTCTTTGATTTGATACCAGCAACCCTCCAGTTGCCATCTCACTTCCCTCCAGATGTTTTGGACCCTCCAGCTGCTAGCTTCTTGCATCTCTAACCGCTAGACTACCTACAGTGCTGTACTGTTACAGTTGAAACACCTGGCTGCATGCCTGCTGCTCACATAACAGCCAGTTAGATTACTGTAAGAAGAATTTCTGAGCAAACTCACAGAGAGGCCAGTGATTAACACACCCACACACGCATGCACATGTGCACACACACACACATCCGCTGGACCTTCATCAGTGTGTTCACACACAACTGGGGATAGAATACCATTGATGAGGTTAAGAGGGAAACGCAGCTAAAGCCCCGCTCAAGACCTTTCATTGAAATAATTCAGAACAATGATGTTATGACAACGATGTTGTCTAGTTTACATGGATTGGCCATAATTGACAAATCTGTTATTGTCCTTCATGATCACTCAGTATCAGGTAACATCAGGATTATTTAGCCCCAACATAGCAAGATGCTGACCCTGAACCAGAGCCTCATCACCATGCTGTTCTCACATATTCCTGATTAATACATTATTTACAGGTCTATCTCACAGGTGTTGTGCAGTTACATACTGTAAATCCTAAATCTGGATTTATGTAACTGCACAACTGCTGCTATGGAGAAGGCTGTTTATGTCATCTGGGCCTGGGGCATCATGTGAATGGCCCCTTGGTCCCCTTGCCTCGTCTCCTCTCACCTAGCATCTACAGTACAGACGTAGGCATAGTACATCCTCATCATTGTCTGTGAGCCTGTAAAATGGGCTCAGTGGGGAGGTGTGTGTGCATGCGTGCATGCGTGCATGTGTACGTGCGTGCGGAGAAGCTCTGAGGAGTTATTGGAGAATGTTATTGGTTTATGGACGCGCTGAGTGATAATTTATGGCTAAAGTGTTCTCTGCATCAAGAACACATTGTAATAGGGAGGAATCGTCTGCTGTTTCAATAGTGCATCATTAACCTGCTCACACACCATCCCTCCCCCAAAAAAACAGCATGATATGGATTGATAGCATCAAATAACACTCAAATTACATAGGCAAAATAAATCTCTCTCTCTCTCTCTGTCCATGAAGGGCTAGGGCCTTGGCATCAGCTTGGCACTCATTGAGAAATATCTGTATGCACAGAGTATCCTCCAATCAAGGAATACCTAACAACAAAACCTGTGTACCAACATTTTTGGTGGGTATTTAGCTGAACTATGGCCTGATGATGGTTATGTAACAGATTAATGAAGCAGTAAGTGGTTGCAAAGTTGTTAATTAGCTAAAATGCTAACGTTGTCCGTGATGAGATTCAAACACGCAACCTTTGGGTTGCTGGACGCTTGTGTTTATACACTTATATTTTGTATTTATTTAAATGCCTCTTGTACTGAGATGCAGTGTCTTAGACCACTGCGCTACTCCGGAGCCGAGTATATATCCACCCCAACCAATCACCGTCCTTTCGGTTTTGCCTTAAGTAGCTTTCTGTCTTGTGTAATCATACTAAACATAACATATCAAATCAAATCAAAGTGTATTTGTGGCGTACACAGTTTAGCAGATACAGTATGGTAATTTGATTGTCTCTGATTTACATTTACCATGTTACGTCTAGTCTGAGACCAGGCTGTAGATATATATACGCATGTACAGTATGGTGATTTGGAAGAATTTCAGTACTATGGAATATTTATCCCTTACACACACACACACACACACACACACACACACACACACACACACACACACACACACACACACACACACACACACACACACACACACACACACACACACACACACACACACACACACACACCGTTTTTGAATCACAATTAACTGTAAAATCTGAGAGGTTCATTATGTCAAAAGGAACCTTCGCAGCGTTGGACCTGGAGTTACAGTAAAGAGAGGTGGATTGCCTTCTCAATCTGCAACTATTAACTTTAAGATCCATTTAGATTCATTCATTCTCGGATGGATACAGTAAACAGACATTTTATTGCTCCTTGTGACTGTAATGGGAGAGGAGCATTTGCTCAGGTTAAGTAAAGTACTTTTAAATCCTGCAGGCTTTACGACTGAGACTGGGGTAAGACTGCATTTTCATGCAGGGAAATTTGTTCTGAGAAGTATATATTTAATTAGACTTTAACAATGGATCTCAAGACGGAAATTTCAACATACAGCTAGCTGTTGCGTCGCAAAATACAGACAGGGACTCTCTCTCTCTTTCTTTCTGTCTCTCTTTTTCCCTCTATCTCTGCCTAATATCAGAGCTGACACACTTTAATGTACCAAATGGTTTTTCTCTCCTCCCCAATACCAATGACACTATTCAGTAGTAAACTCTTCTCTGTTGGGACTGTACTATCTCTGACAATAGACAAGGAGGAGGTTAATATGAGTTTGGCAGTGGTAAAGTATATTCTGAGGGAGGATTTTTCTCTTCTTTTCTGTTCGTTCACTGCGCGAAGGCCTTTCAATGCCCTGATGTGACGGAAATTGAAATCCTGAACGGAATCAGGGAATTGTGGCCAGCACAAAGAGAAGGCCATTCAATCAGGAAGGTCCCTGCACATCTCTCTTCCATCTTGTGATGTGAATTACACGTCAGCCATGATCCTCTACTCCATGTCTGTGTGATATGTGATGTTACAGGTCTCTGAGGTGACACACACATTTGTCTTAACAACCTGCAAAATGTCCTACTTCAAAATACAGTACCAGTCAAAAGTTTGAACACACTTACTCAGTCAAGGGTTTTTCTTTATTTTTACTATTTTCTACACTGTAAAATAATAGTGAAGACATCAAAACTATGAAATAACACATATTGAATCATGTAGTAACCAAAAAAGTATTAAACCAATCCAAATATGTTTTCTATTTGAGATTCTTCAAAGTAGCCACCCTTTGCCTTGATGGCAGCTTCGCACACTCTTTAAAAAAGAAATAAAACCCTTTAATGAGTAGGTGTGTCCAAACCTTTGACTGCTACCCCACCACACCAGATATTTATAATAAACTCACTTACACTTCCCAGATTTGACTGCTTCACTGGGTCTTTTTCTCTACAGTTTGACCCCTCCTGACTCTTTGTGGCACTGTCTGTTGAGCTCTCTGTTGTCTACTGTCAACTCTCAGCCCTCTGCTTCTCTGCTTTTCTGGATTCTCTGCTGCTTCCCAACCTAGCAACTCACACATTTACAATTCTGCTACCATAAGAACATAATTATATCTGGGTCTACGTGTGTATGTGTACAGTGTATATGTGTGCTGTGTATGTGTAGTGTGTGTAGTGTGTGTGTATATGTGTCTGTATGTAGAGGGATTGCTGAATGCAGTTTCCCCCTTCCAAGCCCTGCTGTGTGCTCCCCTGATCCACTGATGTAATCCTGAAAGATCATCCAACTATTTCATCAACAGCGGAATGATTGTGCCATATCACAACTTTACTTACTGATCATGGACTGACTTGGCAACTCAAGGAGGAAACCACAAGGAGGCTCAATGGCTCCATCTACTGCAACCTTCTATCCTGTGATCTCATCACAGCTGATTGTTTATTTGTATGATTGTTCTTTACATTTATTGATTATTGTATTGTATTATGTTTGTATTGTAGACATAGCCTTGATCCTTTGTGTTTATGTCTTGCTGACCAATTTTCCAGGACTAGCGGGTCCTGAAATTAAGCCATCTGATCACTTAATATATGCCATTTAGCAGTCGCTTTTATCCAAAGCGACTTACAGTCATGTGTGCTTTACATTTATTGATTATTGTATGGGTGGTTTGGATCGAACATAGCCTTGATCCTACCCTGGCGTTACAAGCGCCATGCTCTACCAACTGAGCTACAGAAGGACCACACTTGAGTCCGCAGTGAATCGAACATGTTCCAATACCATGTCAATTAGGGATGATCCCACTGGACACACCAACATGGACATTTGGGTAATATTTGGTTGAGACGTTGATCGATGAGATTTGAACCTTTATTTACCAACTCAAAACGACAGCCAGAGGTTTGTTGAATTCTCAATGTGTTATCACTATACTTGCAACCATTTAAAAGTGCAACAAAGTTCAAATGGGAATACAATGTCAGATATTTTGTATTTATACAACAACTTAATGTGTTATCCCGGTGCTTTATCAATTAGCACAACCAAATGACCTGGATTGCAGTTGAGATTACATTAAAAGTACATGGCTCAAGTGATCAATAGTGCTCAGCTTATTATAGCAATTGTGGAGATCTCCACAGACCTGCGACCCTTGCATGCTATCTTGAACATGCACGCTTTCTATGATTACATAAGACACTTATAGTGACATTAACCTCAAAATATGGCCATGGATGTGTTCCTCAGTTTAAGGTTGAATAAATACTGTTACATTAGTTTGTAAAATAGCCTTAACTTTAGGCTGTTACTGCCTGGTATAGCAACTGCTCGGCCTTCGCCGGCAAGGCACTACAGAGGGTAATGTGTACGGCCCAGTATATCACTGGGGCCAAGCTTCCTGCCATCCAGGACCTCTATACCAGGCGGTGTCAAAGGAAGGTCCTAAAAATTGTTAAAGATTCCAGCCACCCTAGTCATAGACTGTTCTCTCGGCTACCGCATGGCAAACGGTACCGGAGCGCCAACTCTAGGTCCAAAAGGCTTCTGAACAGCTTCTACCCCCAAGCCATAAGACTCCTGAACTTCTAATCAAATGTCACCCAGACTATTTGCATTGCCCCCTCTTTTACACTGCTGCTACTCTCTGTTATCATCTATGCACATGTACATATTACCTAAATTACCTCGACTAACCGGCATCCCTGCAGATTAACTTTGTACCTGTACCCCCCGTTTATAGCCTCACTATTATTATTTTACTGCTGCTCTTTAATTATTTGTAATTTTCTTTTTCTTTTGTATTTTTCTTTAAACTGCATTGTTGGTTAAGGGCTTGTAAGTAAGCATTTCACTGTAACGTCTACACCAGTTGTATTTGGCATATGTGACAAATACAATTTGATTTGATTTGATTTGAAAATTAAAAAAACAATATTGAACTGTGGTTGACAACGCAACCAAATATTAAAATTTAAAGGCGATCTAATACATGGATAGTTTCATCTGAGCCACTGGCTTCATCATATTCCTTAACTTTTATTTTTGGCTTAGTTGGAGATGTGAATCCAACATAGCATTAATTTAAGTTGTCAACAAGTTAATGGCCGATTAATTGTACTGAAAACGTGATATTGAATTGTGTTTGGTTGTCAACGCAACCAAATATCAACATTTGAAGGAGATGTATCTTCTGTGACCAACAGATGCATATCAATATTCCCAGTCATGTGAAATCCTCAGGGCCGAACACATTTCTTCCAATTGACTGATTTCCTTATATGAACTGTAACTCGGTAAAATCGTTGAAATTGTTACTATATTTTGTCATTGATGATATATGACATGATATACGACTTATAAAGTACATTTGATTTGCTCTTTTAAACCCTTTGGAATGACTTTGATAGCAACAGTGAATCTATTGAGTTATTAAGCAGAGATCTCTCAATACTTTTTCTCATGATAGCACATTGGACGTAGTCAGTGACAAATATCAAAGCAGGGCTTGGTTAAAACCCTGGATGGGAGCACCTCCAGTAGCAGGTGCTGCCCAGCCTTTAGTTGTTTTCCTATATTGGATATAACGTTGAAAATCTGACTTTGTTTCAAAGGTAAATTCCACATATTTTATACCAGGTTTGTCTATATTGGAAATTGGTTACCATGATGACATAATACTGTTGTGGAACTTTCACTCTCAAAACAACGGTTGATTACTTTTTTCAAATCCAATATATTTTACGTGTAGGTTCTACGTCACGATATATTGACAAATTTGGTTGAAACAACGTTGATTCAACCAGTTTGTGACCAGTGGGATATCACTGGTTCATGCTGAGTCTACTGCCACTCCGGTAACCTTTCTAAGAATTCACTGCATCAGATAAGCTTCCTGGAAACAGACCAATTACATCCATTAATATTTAATTCACCAGACTAACCAGACTGGCTGGTCCATAAACAAAAAACCTCCTCTCCGCTCAGGTGAATCACACAGACAAATAGGTAGCTGGACACGCTTTAAAATTACAATATTAGCCAGTGGTGGAAAAAGTACCTAATTGTCATACTTGTCATACTAAGTAAAGTTACCTTGATTGAAAATTACTTAAGTAAAAGTGAAAGTCACCCAGTAAAATACAACTTGAGTAAAAGTCCAGAAGTATTTGATTTGAAATATAGTGACGTTTCAAAAGTAAATATAATTGCTCAAATATACTTAAGTATCAAAAGTTAAAGTTAAAAGATAAATCATTTCAAATTCCTTATGTTAAGCAAACCAGATGGCATGATTTTTTAAAACAGATATTTAACAGACACTCCAACACTCAGACATCATTTACAAATGAAGCACTTGTGTTAAGTGAGTCCACCAGATCAGAGGCAGTCGGGATGACCAGGGATGTTCGCTTGATAAGTGCGTGAATTAGACAATTTCCCAGTCCTGCTAAGCATTCAAAATGTAATTAGGTCTTCTGGGTGTCAGGGAAAACATGTGGAGTAAAAAGTACATTATTTTCATTAAGAATGTGGTGGAGTAAAAGTATAAGTTGTCAAAAAATATAAATAGTAAAGTACTGATACCCCAAAACTACTTAAGTAGTACTTTAAACTATTTTTACTTAAGTACTTTACACCACTGCTATTAGCCCTATAAGGGAGAGTACACTCTCAATGGGGACTGACTAAAAAGGTGGCTTTGTATTGTCACGGACAACTGAAGTGATTCAGGAGAGAATTCCGATTTAAAATATTGGCTGGAAAATATAAGTAACCATATTGAGTGTAGCTGATTTATTGCAAAAAGCTGTGAAATGTTTTGTTTTAATCTCTCCACCTTTGTTGAACTCAAACATGATTCATTTCATTAATTTGATTAATCGCATGCTTTTTCTGATCATTTTTAATAATGTGGGAGCAAAATCAAACACTTCACTTTAAGCCTCTGGATTGTCAAAAGAAAAACTCATTAGAGAAGATTTCCCATGTGTTACTAAAACAAAGAAAGAGTATTAAAGTTTATGTGTGCCTGCTTGCTTGCTTCAAATGTTTATTAATCTCCATGAGGAACATAGATAAGCGTTAGAGAAGATTTATAGTGGACCAAAACACACCACTAGAGGGCTGCCTTTCCATACAACAAATTCAAATGAGGAGGCATCCCAGAGGTGCTCCATGTCCCTGTTGGATGAGCTATGGAGTAACACCCCTGCCATATAAAAATAACATGGACACATAACCCTGAAGCCCTTCAAACCCTGGGACCTTTGTGCCATGTTGCTTTATGAGAGGGTTGACACACAACATGTATTCACTGACCCAAATCCTCCTCAGAGGCTGTTACAGAGAAGGAGGTTTCACAACCTCAGAGAGAGGAGAGGTTCTGTCGATCCTGTCCTGTGACTGTCTGCTCCTTAAGGTGGCTCAGTGCACCATCACGGGAGAGGAGCAAACGGAAATACACTAAACATGCAGGTAACTGCCAAAATAATGGAAACACTTGAGCAAACAAGGGATACAAACTATATTGAAAGCAGGTGCCTGCACACAGGTGTGGTTCCTGAGTTAATTAAGCAGTCAACATCCCATCATGCTTAGGGTCATGTATAAAAATGCTGGGCAGGCCAGTATTTTGGCTAGCATGGCTATGCCCCTCATACGATGACAATGACTCCATTCAAGAGTGGTTACTGCATGGTTTGATGAGCATTGAAAACAATTTAAACCATTACCATGGCCGTCTCAGTCACCAGATCTCAACCCAATTGAACACTTACGGGAGGTTCTGTTGCATTGTCTGAGACTGCGTTTTCCACCACCATCAACAAAACACCAAATTGGCCTCCCGGGTGGCGCAGTGGTTAAGGGCGCTGTACTGCAGTGCCAGCTGTGCCACCAGAGACTCTGTGTTCGTGCAAAGGCTCTGTCGCAACCGGCCGCGACCGGGAGGTCTGTGGGGTGACGCACAATTGGCCTAGCATCGTCCGGGTTAGGGAGGGTTTGGCCGGTAGGGATATCCTTGTCTCATTGCGCACCAGCGACTCCTGTGGCGGGCTGGGTGCAGTGCACGCTAGCCAAGGTTGCCAGGTGCATGGTGTTTCCTCTGACACATTGGTGCGGCTGGCTTCCGGGTTGGATGCTCGCTGTGTTAAGAAGCAGTGCGGCTTGGTTGGGTTGTGTATCGGAGGACGCATGACTTTCAACCTTCGTCTCTCCCGAGGCCGTACGGGAGTTGTAGCGATGAGACAAGATAGTAGCTACTAAAATAATTGGATACCATGAAATTGGGGAGAAAAATGGGTAATAATAAAAAACTCCAAATTACTTTTTTTTGTGTGGAAGAATGGTGTTGCATCCCTCCAATAGAGATTTCCAGATACTTGTAGAATCTATGCCAAGGTGCACTGAAGTTGTTCTGGCTCGTGTTGGCCCAACGCCCTATTAAGACACTTTATGTTGATGTTTCCTTTATTTTGGCAGATAAAATAGTTTAGAGTTTAAATGCTAGATGTAATCTGATCGACACTTTTCGGTTATGTACCTTTTAAAGGCATTGTTAGCTCATTCCCAGAGACCGCATTCACGGAGACACGTTCATGGTAAATGCTGTGTATGTCAGCTCAATCGGAAATGACCTTTAAATGTCTGTCAATCGCGCTATAATGCGGATCTTCCACGTTCCGGATAGAGAGAGACCTTTCTACTCCATTCGTAAATTGGTCAGATTCAGTCAGATTGGGATCTTGGAGGTGTTGTGATGCTGCTGCTTTACACAACCACAGCGGTGGAAGATCCTGTGACGGCATGGCCTGTTTCGAGACCGTGTGTGTGTGTGTGTGTGTGTGTGTGTGTGTGTGTGTGTGTGTGTGTGTGTGTGTGTGTGTGTGTGTGTGTGTGTGTGTGTGTGTGTGTGTGTGTGTGTGTGTGTGTGTGTGTGTGTGTGTGTGTGTGTGTGTGTGTGTGTGTGTGTGTGTGTGTGTGTGTGTGTGTGTGTGTGTGTGTGTGTGTGTGTGTGTGTGGTCCTTCTGTAGCTCAGTTGGTAGAGCATGGCGCTTGTAACGCCAGGGTAGTGGGTTCGATCCCCAGGACCACCCATACGTAGAATGTATGCACACATGACTGTAAGTCGCTTTGGATAAAAGCGTCTGCTAAATGGCATATATTAAATGGCATATATTATATATATTATGTGTGTGTGTGTGTGTGTGTGTGTGTGTGTGTGTGTGTGTGTGTGTGTGTGTGTGTGTGTGTGTGTGTGTGTGTGTGTGTGTGTGTGTGTGTGTGTGTGTGTGTGTGTGTGTGTGTGTGTGTGTGTGTGTTTACGTAAGACATTCTACAGCCTGTTGGATTTTGCACATGAAACGTATCTTATGGAGATATTGTTTTTATCATCATCACCCGCACAAAGCATTGATGCAGCACACATACTGTACAGTACCCCTCCTGTCTCAGCCTCCAGTATTTATGCTGCAGTAGTTTATGTGTCGGGGGGCTAGGGTCAGTCTGTTATATCTGGAGTACGTCTCCTGTCTTATCCGGTGTCCTGTGTGAATTTAAGTATGCTCTCTCTAATTCTCTCTTTCTCTCTTTCTTTCTCTCTCTCAGAGGACCTGAGCCCTAGTACCATGCCTCAGGACTACCTTGCATGATGACTCCTTGCTGTCCACAGTCCACCTGGCCGTGCTGCTGCTCCAGTTTCAACTGTTCTGCCTGCGGCTATGGAACCCTGACCTGTTCACCGGACGTGCTACCTGTCCCAGACCTGCTGTTTTCAACTCTTTAGAGACAGCAGGAGCGGTAGAGATACGCTTAATGATCGGCTATGAAAAGCCAACTGACATTTACTCCTGAGGTGCTGACTTGCTGCACCCTTGACAACTACTGTGATTATTATTATTTGCCCCTGCTGGTCATTTATGAACATTTGAACATCTTGGCCATGTCCTGTTATAATCTCCACCCGGCACAGCCAGAAGAGGACTGGCCACCCCTCATAGCCTGGTTCCTCTCTAGGTTTCTTCCTAGGTTTTGGCCTTTCTAGGGAGTTTTTCCTAGCCACCGTGCTTCTACACCTGCAATGCTTTCTGTTTGGGGTTTTAGGCTGGGTTTCTGTACAGCACTTTGAGATATCAGCTGATGTAAGAAGGGCTATATAAATACATTTGATTTGATTTGATTTGATACTTTAGTTTGGCCACCCTGATGGAGAGCTCATCCATTAGGCTAATTATGTGTACTGAGATGTAGTGCTACTCTACACGACACACCAATACCCTGGAACCAGAGGAGGCTGGGAGGAGCTATGGGATGACAGGCTCATTGTAATGGCTGGAGTGGAATAACAAATGGAACGGTATCAAACACATTAAACATATGGAAAGCACATGTTTGACTTCGTTCCACATATTCCATTCTAGTCATTACAAAGAGCCTGCCCTCCTGTAGCTCCTCCCACCAGCCTCCTCTGCCTGGAACAGATACTGCACTGGTTGCATGTAATCAACCAACACCGTGTCCCTCAAGTGGCTGCACAATTCAGGGCATTCAAATCCACTAAGTGGCCCCTGAGTAGAAACAGCTAATTGCTGTATGTGCTAGTTTTGGTGGGCACAGTTAAACAGCTGTGGTGGCCATTGTTTTCACATAGCCATGTTTTGTTGCCATGGCAGGGGAGGCATGGTAACACAAGATTAGGTCCAGACCCATATATTTTCAATAGGATCTTGGCGCCGTTGTGCTAAAATTTAACAATGCTTTCAACCTCCTATTGCTCATAATGCCGCATCCTCAACTTTCAGGTCATGTGTATAATACTATGATTTCCCTGGAGTGTTCTGATGAAGGGCAAAACACCAAGATTTGAATAAAATAACACATTTTTAATGGTGAGAGACCATTGTGACTATTCTTTTTCAAGTATGATTTCTCAACAGAAGGTTTCAACATAGAAAAACGCAGGAGAAAGCAGTAACTCTCCCCATAAATCTAATTTGTTGGTCTTGTGTTGGTCTTGTGTTGGTCGTGTGCACGGAAACAGCCATCATAACAGATCATAATTATGAATTCTATCTATAAGCATATAGTACAACAGCAGATATGAATAGAAAATGAATTTGCAGCAACACTGGGTTCACAATATGCCACAATACTTAAATCATGCAGGGAATAGTGCATCTGAATGTTTGCGTAACAGTGATGATTATATGGGCCAGCACTGCCAAGCTCTGCTCTGAGCACTACGCACGCCTCCTTGACCTCCTCCGCTGAGCACAGTGTGTAAACTGTGGGCGACTCTGTGGCTGCTGCCTCGCGTGGCTAACTACTAACAGGGTTCTAGCTCTGCCTCTGCTGCCCAGGGAGGACTGTGTGTGTGTGTGGAAAGTAAGTGGGTGGAAGGAGAGGTCTGAGAGTCCAGCAGGGGTCACAGTAGGTCAAACAGGTCTCGTGGAGCTTCTGGTTGTCCAGTTTTACTACTGGTAAAGTCACAGAGACAACACATGTCTGGATGAACCCATGTTTCTTAATGAAAGCTTTGGTGGCATTGGAGCTGATACCCTTTCAGACCTCTCAGTCTCTACTCTGGACTGAACTAAGAACTGATAGAAGTGAGAGAAGCCACAGAAGCAGAGAAGACCGAACAGCAGTTGTTTACGGGCATCAATGACATCTCTGCACTATGTGGTCTTCGCTGGTTTAGGCAGCCAATGGGAACAAAGAGAGAAAGGGAGGGGTGGTGGTGGCTGGGGGGGTTGTAGAGTGATGGCGCCATTTGGCTGTCCATAAATTGTGAAATAGAAAGGCTGTCAGGGGTTGGATAGGCTCTCTTGGGTTCTTTGCTCTTGGCTTACATGTCGTGCCTGTGTGTGCCTAGAGTGCTTGGCTCCTGTAGTGGGACAGCTCCTCCATGAGAATAAACAGAGACGCTCCCCCTTAGAGCTCAGCCATCTACTGTATCATTGCCTCATCTTCACTTCTGACCAAACTGTTTGGATCTTGTGTAAGCCTTTGAAGGTACAGCTATAATGTCTAACCCTAACCCTAGCCCTGGGTTCATGTCCACACCCTAGCTCAACCCTCAACACTAACCCTAACCCTAGCTTAATGTCCACACCGCGGCAAAACCCTAGCACTAGCCATAACTTTAACCCTAACCCCAAGCCTAACCCTAAAACGAATACTAACCACATCAAATCTAAGTACACAGGTTTGTAGATGCTATCACTGGTGTTTCTAGCTTCAACAAGTGCAATAATATCTACCAATACAATAAACACATAATACAAATAAATAAATTAAGAAATATCAGAATGTCAGAGTCCAGAATATAAATATATATATTGGTGTGTATAGACAGTATGGACAGTATATGAATAGAAAACGTATGTACAGCAATAGTTATATAGGATGAGCTAAGACTAAAATACAGTATACACATATAAAGTAGGTAAAACAGGATGTAACATTATTAAAGTGACCGGTGTTCAATGACTCTATGTATATAGTGCAGCAGTCTCTAAGGTGCAGAGTAGAGTACCGGGTGGTGGCAGGCTAGTAACAGGGACTAAGGTTCAGGGCAGGGTACTGGGCAGGGCCCGGCTAGTCGTGACTGTTTAACAGTCTGATGGCATAGAGATAGAAGCTGTTTATCCATCTCTCATCTCGCTTAGATGCACCTGTACTGTCTCCGCCTTCTAGATGGTAGCGGAGTAAACAGGCCATGGCTCGGGGGGCCAAGCCTAAATTCTTCAGCCTCCTGAGATTGAAGAGGCGCTATTGCACCTTCTTCACCACACTGTCTGTGGGAAGAGACCATTTTCAGGTCATCAGTGATGTGCAAGCAGAGGAACTCTATGCTTTTGACCCTCTCCACTGCGGCCCTGTTGATCTGGATGGGGGCGTGCGCTCTCTGCTGTCTCCCGTAGTCCATGATCAACTCCTTAGTTTTGTTGACATTGGAGGAGAGTTTTTTTTCTGGCACCAATATGCCAGAGCTCTCACCTCCTCCCTCCTGTAGGCTGTCTCATTGTTGTTGGTAATCAGGCCTACCACTGTTGTGTCATCAGCAAACTTGATGATTGAGTTGGAGATGTGTGTGGCCACACAGTCATGGGTGAACAGGGACTACAGGAAGGGGCTGAGCACACACCCCTGAGGAGCCACACACCCGAGTTGAGGATCAGCATGGCGGAGGTGTTGTTGCATATCTTCCCCACTTGGGGTCAGCCCGTCAGGAAGTCCAGGACCCAGTTGCACAGAGAAGAGTTCAGACCCAGGACCCTGAGCTTAGTAAGGAGCTAGGAGGGCACTGTGGTGTTGAAGGCTGAGCTGTAGTCGATGAACAGCATTCTTACATAGGTATTTCTCTTGTACAGTTGGGATGTGGCAATGTGCAGTGTAATGGGTACAGCACTTTGATATATCAGCTAATGTAAGAAGGGCTATATAAATACATTTGATTTGAATGGTGATTGCGACGTCCCTGTATCTGGACCCCAGCACTAACCCCAGCCGGTGTTTATAACCTCGTTATTCTTATTCTTATTGTGTTACTTTTTTATTATTGCTTTTTATTTTAGGCTAGTTGGTAAATATTTTCGTAACTCTTCTTGAACTGCACTGTTGGGAAAGGGATTGTAAGTAAACATTTTACCGTATATAGTCTACACTTGTTGTATTTGATGCATGTGACAAATAAAGTTTGATTTGATTTGATGCAACCAGTGCTCTTGATGGTGCAGCTGTAAAAACTCTTGAGGAGCTGAGGACACATGACAAATCTTTTCAGTCCGGAGGGGGAATAGGTTTTGTCTTGCCCTCTTCACAACTGTCTTGGTGTGCTTAGACCATGTTAGTTTGTTGGTGATGTGGACACCAATGAACTTGAAGCTCTCAACCTGCTCCACTACAGTCTTGTCGATGAGAATGGGGGCGTGCTCCGTCCTCCTTTTCCTGTAGTGCACAATCAACTCCTTTGTCTTGATCACCTTGAGGGAGAGGTTGTTGTCCTGGCACCACATGGCCAGGTCTCTGATCTCCTCCCTATAGGCTGTCTCATCGTTGTTGGTGATCAGGCCTACCACTGTTGTGTCATCGGCAAACTTAATGATGGTGTTGGAGTCGCGCCTTGCCGTGTAGTCATGAGTGAACAGGGAGTACAGGAGGGGACTGAGCACGCACCCCTGAGGGGCCCTCGTGTTGAGGATCAGCATGGTGGATGTGTTGGTACCCTTACCACCTGGGGCAGCTCGTCAGGAAGTCCAGGATCCAATTACAGAGGGAGGTGTTTAGTCTCAGGGTCCTGAGCTTAGTGATGAGCTTTGAGGGCACTATGGTGTTGATCGCTGAGCTGTAGTCACTGAATAGCATTCTCACATAGGTGTTCCCTGTATCCAGGTGGGAAAGGGCAGTGTGGAGAGTAATAGCGATGGCATCATCTGTGGATCTGTTAGGGCGGTATGCAAATTGGAGTGGGTCTAGGGTTTCTGGGATGATGGTGTTGATGTGAGCCAGACCAGCCTTTCAAAGCACTTCATGGCTACTGACGTGAGTGCTAGGGGTTGGTAGTCATTTAGGCAGGTTACTTTAGTGTTCTTCATGTCTTCCTGAGATTCCCTCTTGATTTCATCCCATTTTTTGCATGATGGGGTCGCAAGAATTTTCTGATATCAAAATGTAGTGGTAGGAACCCCTGACCTAACCCTAGCCTTAACCTTAACCCCAGTACAATCTTAGACTGCAAATCAAACCCACATACAACACAGCATAACTCTTGATGAATAATCATATATACCCCACTCTGTTCTCCTGTAATGTCAACAACACGTTCACTCTGATGAGAAAACATACGAGCGTAATGAAACAGTGAAAGTCTTAGTCTACTGCTCTAGAAGTCAGCAGTCATAAAAGTGAGCATTTGATTCCTATTAACAGTAGTGCTGGATGGAAAAACACATTTGACAAGGCTGGTGCCACTGAGAGAGCCTGAGCGTCTCCACATTATCTTGTGTCTCCCCTCTCCCTGTTCTCCTAGCTCCGCAAGCAGCTACATCATACGTTGGCATGGAGATGAAAAGTTTGGGGAGGTTTTGGACATAAAATGATTACCACATGAGGGTAATTACAGCATTAGAAAAATTACAGCCGTTTATAAAAGCCTGTTTCGATCAATAAATCAGGCCCAAATAAAAGTGTCAGCTCTTTTAACGCTAGACATTGTGGCGGTAAAAGTTATTTGTGAAAACACATTAAAAGCGTCTTGGTGCAGTAAAAGGGCATGGTGGATTGTGTGGCAGAATATAATATTTCAATGCATTCAACTCTCTAAAAAGACAGTATGACGTTTGTGAGAACCCAACAGAACAATGTAGTATTGTGGCATGGATGTGGCTGATTTCTTTCTTCTGGGGATGTTCTGTTCTGAGTCAGAAGATGATCCAGGATTGACCCCTACTCTATGAGAGCCGTGACCTTTGACCTTTGGCTCCACAAAAACAATGAGGTCACCCATAATCATTCTGAGGAGAGCTGGACAACTGTGGAAACAGCCCTTTCCCCGGCCCGGCCCCTTCAACACAACAACTGATACAAATACAGTAAAAGAGGCTGAAGAGGACACAATGAGATCATCTTACGGCTGCATCTGTCTCACTGCACACGCCCAGGAGCATGCCTGCTCTGTCTGTCAGACGTATGGCAGTTAAACCATCACTCAACTTACCCCCCTGGCCCCTAACCCCCACCCCACTCTTTGCTCCACGTCTCCGTCCCCTCTCTCCAAGTCTCTCTCTCCCTCTCTCTATTTCTATATAACCATCACCTGTTCCCCTCTCTCAAACACATCTCTCAAGCTTTAGCCACACAAACATGATGGTGACCGTTATGGCCACAGTCACTGAGACCTCTGGACCCAGAGGCTAACAGGGCGGCTATGGGATCAATCTGCCAGGAGAATGCCAGCCTTATCTGGGTCGGACTGGGACAGGACAGTTTCCTATGGGTGTGTTGGATCAGTGTGTAAGATGTTTAACCTGAGGTGACTTACTAGTAGTATGTATGCCTCCCATCCCCAATTCCCACCCTGACCCCTAAACATAGCCATGCTAGTGTAAAGGACGTCATGTTGCTTGCTTAGCGAGTACCACTTCCTTCTGATTCGGCTCACACGAGGCTCAAACCCAGGACGTCTGCCTTGCTAGCACGTGATTACCCTCCTTAAGCGTCATGCAAAAAGCTAGAATATTCGGCGACACTTCAGGCTGAGGAGTAAGTTCCACACTCACTCCTCAATCTCACTAAACAGCAGCCGAAGAACTGAGTGACTGGGCACCACTGAAAAGTACATCCCACTGCTTGCTCATCGAGTCCCACTACCTTCTGACTGGGCTCACGCCGAGGCTCGAACCCAGGACCTTCGCCTTCAGTGCCTACCAGTCAGCACCAAGTTAAAAGCTAACACTTCAGGCTGAGAAGTATGTGTGAGACATCCATATGTGCTACACTAGCACAGTTGGGACTGGGTTAACAACAACTAGGGTTTTGCAAAATTCCGTGAACCTTCAATAAATTCCCACGTTTTCCTGATATCCCGGTTGCAGGATTCCCAGAATCAGGAGGGAATACGCAGGAATTACGGATTATTGGAAAACCAGGGAATTTATTGAAGGTTCACGGAATTTTGCAAACCGAGAAACACAGACACACACACAGGCACAGGCACACACACGCACGCCCAACATATCCCACTCTCTCTTCGTTTCCCTTTCCCTTTCTGCTCCAGCTCAGCAAATCTCATTTGCACCATGCTGTTCCATATGCTGAAGAGATAATTACATAGCCTGACAAATCAGACAGCAAAGCAATCCAAATAAACACACTATGCTTCTTCCCACACTCAATCAAGTGGTGGGTATCACTGGCTGAAGGCAGAGGAGGGTAATCATGGTTATGCAAGGCCAGAAACAAAACCAAAAACACAGAGGTGGTGTAACAGAGAAATAGAAAGAGCTGAGGAGGAGGAAGAGGAGGAGGAAGAGATGGCGACCCGGATAAGAGATCAAGTATAAAGATAAGAAGAGAGAGAGAGAGAGGTGGGGTAGGAGAGAGACACAGAGAGACAAAATCAGGGAGAGCGAAATGGAGAGAGAGTGAGAAAATGAAAGAGAAAAAGAGTGGGAAAGAGCGTGAGTCGAGAGAGCGAGTTCGAGAAAGGGAGTGCAATAGAGAGAGAAGTGGAGAGAAAGAGAGAGAGAGAGAGAGAGAGAGAGAGAGAGAGAGAGAGAGAGAGAGAGAGAGGGAGGGGTACCATTGTCACCCCACCTGTTTGTGGTGAGAGGATATCCGCTCTAGCTGTATTGTCTGGGCTCCTTTATGTGGTTTGGAACCCCCAGGATATGGGAACGCTTTGGGATATCTTTACACACTTCCTGTACAGCACAAAGCAGCACTGCGTGGCTGCAGAGATCACCAGCTCGCCCCAGCCCTGGGACTGTGGATTTAAGTAAGCCGCAGAAACATGAGCCCGGACAGTATTTCATATCAAACATAATGATAATGTCCTTATCACACGCTTTATCTACCTTACTACCCCATTACAGTGAGTGTTAGTTACTAGCATGACATGACCTGCATTGTTCAATGCGCCAGGCGTTGAAGGTGTTGAAAGTGGTGAGTTCTCTGAAAATTGTATTTAGGTATAAAAACTCTCTAATCAGGTTGGTAGTTGTATTTGTTCTACCTGCTCTGATAATGAATAATGACAACATCCCTCTAACAGAGAACCTGGGCATCCTGAAATAGACCCAGCTAGCAAGGAGGAATCAGCCCAGAAGCGGCCCTATTCGGGGTCCTGAACTGATTGAATCAGCCCGGAATTGGGTGTCGGACTCAACCCGGAATCAAAATGAAGGACCGCCCAGAATCGGCCCAAGTTCCTTCGGGTCGTTTCTGTCAACCGGAATTCTGCATCTTACCAGAATCCTCCCAGAAGGTGCAAATGTAAATAAATGTATACAGAATTTCCCGATTTATTCATTCTAAATATTGCTATTATACATTTTATACATACAAACTATACCCATCCACAAAAAACGTTTTGTGTCGGGGGAAACACCATTCACCTGGTGACCGTGTCAGCCCGCCACAGGAGTTGCTACAGTGCGATGGGACAAGAACATCCTGGCCGGCCAAACCCTCCCCTAACTCGGACGACGTTGTGACAATTGTACATCGCTTCATGGGTCTCCCGGGCGCAGCCGGCGCGGGTCTCGAAACAGCATCTGTAGCGACACAGTTTGCACTGCAATGCAGTGTCTTAGACCTCTGCACCACTCGGGAGGCTCCATCCACAAAGGTTTTAATGCTTATCAATTGGCTTGCACAAAGTATCAAAATACTACACAGGACTCGTAAAGAATTTGATTTAAATGCTAATTGTATTTTTTTTATCACAAAAACAATGAGAAAATATTTAAAAATAAATCATTAAATGTTAATTATATAAGGCAACCCGTGTAATCATCTGACAGAGAGTAGCCCCAAGCCCCAAGTAATACATTTGGGCCAGATAACTATTACCGGAATCGGCCCAAGCCAAGTAATACATTTGGGACAGATAACTCACATCGGCCCAAGCTCAATCCCCGCATCCTAGCCATAAGTAATACTGCCGAAGGCGGCCCAGACTCGGGACACATGATGCCGGCTGAGTCTAACTCTCAGCCGAGTGCCCTGACTGTCAGCCGGAATTGGCCCAGATCCACTGTGCTAGCTGGGGAAGCTCTAGAACATTCACATCAGCCAATACAGATCTCAAACCACAACAGTCAAGATGACTGATGTGTTTGTGTGGCTGAATAAAGACACTTGTTAGGTGCACAAAGGGAGTTGGTAGATATTGTTGCTAAAGATGGCAGGCAGAATCACGTTACTCCTCCGTGGACAAAAGAGGAGTACATTCATATGGTATTAAGAAATATTTTCTGTGGACATCTCTGATTTTTCAGGTCTTTGTGAAGTAATCACAGCAGATTCAGTTCCTCAAGAAGCATTTTTGCAACAAATAGGTTTAAAGCTTCTGAAATGCTCCTATTTGGTGGTTGTTGATGGTTTGCTGCAAGTCAAAACATCTCAAACAAAGCAGTGCAGATCATTGGATTACAGATCTCTTTCTAAAATACAATTCCTGAGAGGCTTAGGAAATGTTACAAGGCCAAATGTATATCTACATGGGAATAATACAGTATTTCCTGCTTGTCTGTAAGATGTGTGGAGAACATGACACAACGGCAATTCTAGGGTCTTTGCTTTGATATGTTGGATGAAATGACGCATGGCTCAGGAATTTTGGTTTGGAAGCGTGTCTGCGAGTGTCATTTCATGAATACTGAAGCGAAACATGTTTTAAATAGGTCACAACACAATCCACTCAATTATTTGACTTTTTGTTTAATCACCCCGAACTTGAGAGGATTATCAATAAAGGCGGGTTAAATTAGGGACACCCACAGATATCTGTAGGTAGTGTGTCCTTTAGTTGGTTTCTGTTTTCTGACCCCTAAAGCAACCTCCCCAGTTGCCTACATGTCTTTCTGGCACTAATTAATTCCAGTGCTAAACACAGTTGTCCTTGTCCGGACCGGCAAAAATGTCAATCATCCAAGACTATACTGACCCATATAGGCTATCGCATGTGCGCACACGCACACACACACACACGCACGTGCACGCGCACGCACACGCACACACACACACACACACACACGTATACATATACAGTACACACATGCCACCACACAGCCAACTGCCAACCCTTTTCTGCTCCAGAAGAGAATCCATAACATCTCAGTTCCCCCTGTCTGGCCCCCCCTCCCTGTGACCGAGGAACAGGTGATCAGCCTCAAATAGGGGAGGGCAGGGAGGGGCTATTCATCACCCCAGGATAGAGAGTCTACTTGTGTCCCACAGCCACAGACATCTCCATTTAAGACAACTTTAAGAGCAGCTAAACAAACTCAGCCCCTCAGGTCAGTTAGGGCAAACAATTGTGTTTAGAGCAAGTCCTACATACTGCCTCCCATTAGCCCTCGGAGTTCAAAGAGAGAGTCAGATGGAGACACTCATCTTTACTGTTTTGTAGGGGCTGCTGGAGAAATAATAATTTATTTTTTAGATTTTCAGAAAGTTACATTAACATAAGTTATTCATTGTTACTATTTTTTTTTTTTTTTTTTATTATTTCACCTTTATTTAGACAGGTAGGCAAGTTGAGAACAAGTTCTCATTTACAACCACGACCTGGCCAAGATAAAGCAAAGCAGTTCGACACATACAACAACACAGAGTCACACATGGGATAAACAGAACATACAGTCAATAATACAGTTGAAGAAAATCTATATACAATGTGTGCAAAAGGTAAGAAAAGGGAGGTAAAGGCAATAAATAGGCCATGGTGGCGAAGTAATTACAATATACCAATTAGACACTAGAGTAATGTGCAGAAGATGAATGTGCAAGTAGAGATACAGGGGTGCAAAGGAGCAAGATAAATAAATAAATACAGTATGGGGATGAGGTAGTTGGATGGGCTATTTACAGATGGGCTATGTACAGGTGTAGTGATCTGTGAGCTACTCAGACAGCTGGTGCTTAAAGCTAGTGAGGGAGGTAAGAGTCTCCAACTTCAGTGATTTTTGCAATTTATTCCAGTCATTGGCAGCAGAGAACTGGAAGGAAAGGCGGCCAAAGGAGGAATTGGCTTTGGGGGTGACTAGAGAGATATACCTGCTGGAGCGCGTGCTACGGGTGGGTGCTGCTATTGTGACCAGTGAGCTGAGATAAGGCGGGGCCTTACCTATCAGAGACTTGTAGAGGACCATAAGCCAGTGGGTTTGGCGACGAGTATGAAGCGAGGGCCAGCCAACGAGAGCGTACAGGTCGCAGTGGTGGGTAGTATATGGGGCTTTGGTGACAAAACGGATGTCACTGTGATAGACTGCATCCAATTTATTGAGTAGGGTATTGGAGGCTGTTTGTAAATGACATCACCGAAGTCGAGGATCGGTAGGATGGTCAGTTTTACAAGGGTATGTTTGGCAGCATGAGTGAAGGAGGCTTTGTTGCGAAATAGGAAGCCAATTCTAGATTTAACTTTGGAATGGAGATGTTTGATGTGAGTCTGGAAGGAGAGTTTACAGTCTAACCAGACACCTAGGTATTTGTAGTTGTCCACATATTCTAAGACAGAACCGTCCAGAGTAGTGATGTTGGACGGGCGGGCAGGTGCAGGCAGCGATCGGTTGAAGAGCATGCATGTAGTTCTACTTGTATTTAAGAGCAATTGGAGGCCACGGAAGGAGAGATGTATGGCATTGAAGCTCGTCTGGAGGGTTGTTAACACAGAGTCCAAAGAAGGGCAAGAACTATACAGAATGGTGTCGTCTGCGTAGAGGTGGATCAGAGACTCACCAGCAGCAAGAGCGACACCATTGATGTATACAGAGAAGAGAGTCTGTCCAAGAATTGAACCCTGTGGCACCCCGATAGAGACTGCCAGAAACCCGGACAACAGGCCCTCCGATTTGACACTTTGAACTCCATCACAGAAATAGTTGGTGAACCAGGCGAGGCAATCATTTGAGAAACCAAGGCTATCGAGTCTGCCAATTAAGCACCATCCACAGGGTATGGCATGGCGTTACAAACTGGAGTGATAGCCTTCCTTCTTCAGGATTCTGTTTACCCTGTACAAATCTCCCACTTTACCACCACCAAAGCACCCCCAGACCATCACATTGCCTCCACCATGCTTGACAAATGGCATCAAGAACTCCTCCAGCATCTTTTCCTTTTTTCTGCATCTCACGAATGTTCTTCTTTGTGGTCCGAACAGCTAAAACCGAGATGTGTCTGTCCATAACACTTTTTTCCAATCTTCCTCTGTCCAGTGTCTGTGTTCTTTTGCTCATCTTAATCTTTTATTTTTATTGGCCAGTCTGAGATATGGCTTTTTCTTTGCAACTCTGCCTAGAAGAACAGCATCCCGGTGTTGCCTTTTCACTGTTGACGTTGAGACTGGTGTTTTGCGGGTACTATTTAATGAAGCTGCCAGTTGAGGATTTGTGAGGTGTCTGTTTCTCAAACAAGACACTCTAATGTACTTGTCCTCTTGCTCAGTTGTGCACCAGGGCCTCCCAATCCTCTTTCTATTCTGGTTAGGGCCAGTTTGCGCTGTTCTCTGAAGGGAGTAGTACACAGTGTTGTATGAAATCTTCAGTTTCTTGGCAATTTCTCACATGTCCTTTGTTTCTGGCCATTTTGAGTCTGTAATTGAACCCACAAATGCTGATGCTCCAGATACTCAACTAGTCTAAAGAAGGCCAGTTTTATTGCTTCTTTAATGAGAACAACAGTTTTCAGCTGTGCTAACACAATTGCAAAAGGGTTTTCTCATGATCAATTAGCCTTTTAAAATTATTAACTTGGATTAGCTAACACAACGTGTCATTGGGACACAGGAGTGATGGTTGCTGATAATGGGCCTCTGTACTAGAGGTCACAATACCGATTATTGGAGGACCAAAAACACCGATACCGATTAATTGGCTGATTTTTATTTATGTATATATATATATATATTTGTAATAATGACAATTACAATAATACTGAATGAACAATGAACACTTTTATTTTAACTTCACATAATACATAAATAAAATCTATTTAGTCTCAAATGAATAATTAAACATGCTCAATTTGGATTAAATAATGCAAAAACACAGTGTTGGAGAAGAAAGTAAAAGTGCAATATGTGCCATGTGAAAAAGCTGACGTTTATGTTCCTTGCTAAGAACATATGAAAGCTGGTGGTTCAATATTCCCAGTTCTTCAATATTCCCAGTTAAGAAGTTTTAGGTTTGAGTTATTATAGGAATTATGACGTGTCGACTATTTCTAACTATACCATTTGTATTTCATATACCTTTGACAATTGGATGTTCTAATAGGCACTTTAGTATTGCCAGCCTAATCTCAGGAGTTGATAGGCTTGAAGTCATAAACAGTGCTGTGAATGTGATGTTTATGGTTAGGTACATTCGTGCCACGATTGTGCTTTTTTTCCGCGAACGTGCTTTCGTTAAATCATCACCCATTTGGCGAAGTAGCCTGTGATTCGATGATAACTTAACTGGCACCACATTGATTATATGCAAAGCAGAACACGCTAGATAACCTAGTAAGAGGCCTCCTGGGTGGCACAGTGGTTAAGGGCGCTATACTGCAGCGCCAGCCCCGCCACCAGAGACTCTGGGTTCGTGCCCAGGCTCTGTTGCAACCGGCCGCGACCGGGAGGTCCGTGGGGCGACGAACAATTGGCCTAGCGTTGTCCGGGTTAGGGAGGGTTTGGCCGGAAGGGAAATCCTTGTCTCATCACGCACCAGCTTCTCCGGTGGTGCAGTGCGCGCTAACCAAGGTTGCCAGGTGCACGGTATTTCCTCCAACACATTGGTGTGGCTGGCTTCCGGTTTGGATGGCGCTGTGTTAAGAAACTGTGCTGCTTGGTTGGGTTGTGTATCGGAGGATGCATGACTTTCAACCTTCGTCTCTCCCGAGCCCGTACGGGAGTTGTATTGATGAGACAAACAATTGGATACCACGAAATTGGGGAAAAAAAGGGGTAAAATTAAAATGTTTTTAAAACCTACTGATATCATCAACCATGCGTAGTTAACTAGTGATTATGTGAAGATTGATTTAATTGAAGATACGTTTAATTCTAGCTAGCAACTTACCTTGGTTCCTTGCTGCACTCACATAACAGGTGGTCAGCCTGCCACGCAGTCTACTCGTGGAATGCAATCTAATTGCCCATACCAATTAATCGGTCGACCTCTACTCTACATCTACTGGTACAGTGTGGTCATCTTTGAGATCACCACTGTTATTTTCTCAAATTCATTAAGGACTATTGTGATGAGTCCAAATACCAAATTTTGAGTGAATCTGAGTTTTAGTCCATGAGAAGAAGATATTTTAGGATTATTTTAAGCATTAGCTGTCACGTTCTGACCTTTATTTCCTTTGTTTTGTATTTATTTATTATGGTCAGGGCGTGAGTTGGGTGGGCAGTCTATGTTTGTTTTTCTATGATTTGGGGATTTCTATGTTTCGGCCTTGTATGGTTCTCAATCAGAGGCAGGTGTCATTAGTTGTCTCTGATTGAGAATCATACTTAGGTAGCCTGGGTTTCACTGTGCGTTTGTGGGTGATTGTTCCTGTCTCTGTGTTTTCCACCAGATAGGACTGTTTTGGGTTTTCGCACGTTTGTTGTTTTGTTAGTTTATTCGTGTACAGTTTCTTTATTAAAGTACAATGAATAACAACCACGCTGCATTTTGGTCCGCCTCTACTTCACCTAAAGAAAACCGTTGCATTAGCGTTACGTAGTCCAAAAAGTACATTGTTAATGGTTTCCTTATTTTGATTATATCAATGTTTGGTTCATCATGGTAATGTATTTGATGACCCTTAACATTTTCAAGTTGATATGCCATTGATTGGATTAACAAACTATTTAAATGGACACGTAAAATCCATCTCTCGTACACAGTTTAAAGTCTCTAGGTCAAACCAGGTGAAGGATATGAGGGTTTAAGTGAGACTGCTAGAGCACCACCTATAGGTGCCATTCTTTTTGACCAATTTACTCATGGTCTCTAGTTTCTGTGTGACAAAATTAGAACAAATCTATCTATGCTTGAGTAATTTGACCATGTAAAAAAGAAATTATAATTAATAGAATAACAATAGGTTTCAAAGATTCGCTGTGAACCCCTAATAAACATTTGGTCACAAAAAAAATACACGTTAAATAGATTGTTCCATTAAAGGTTTCAAGAAAAAACACAGCACATCCTTCATCAAGTTCACAGATATAAATAGCTGTTCACTCCCTTCCTGTCCATGTGGGGGCGCTATTGACATCTAATTACTGAGGGTGACAGTGTCGCCCACTGCATGACAGGAGTGACTAGCGCTTGAAGGTGAGCTACTTCTCTAATGAACAGGGCCCTTTGGAAACTGTTATTTTCAGTGGCTGGATTTATTACCGGGTCTTACTTCAGAATCTCTAAAGTGCACACTGGCTAAAATTTGCTTCTGCTCACCCATCTAAGGTTATGGTTAGTAGTCTGGGACACTGCCTACTGGCACATAATATCACAGCTTTAAGAATGCAATCAACAGGTTTAGCTTGAGCCCTTGCAAACCAAAATAGTTAACCAAAACACAGTCTGTCCACTTTAAGTAGCATGTGAATCTACAGCACTATCATAAGAGATAAGCTTTCAGCTGCTAATATAGGTTATTATGCAGCCTATAACACATGTGTTAGTGTGTGTGTGGGAACACTCCCAGTGAGTAAGCTAAGCAGGGCTCTGGGCCCCCAGTGTGGAGCGTGACTGTGACACAAACCTGTGGTCAGGTTACCTGCCTACCTGCCTGCCTGGGAGACTCTGGGTGTTTGGCGTGACTGATGAGAGGGTATGACACAGTCTGTCTGTTCCCAGCAGGCACAGGGTAAATCTCCCTCCCAGTACTCACAGTGCTGGAAGAGGCCGTGACAAGCCCAGGCATGCAAGCTAACACCAGAAGTGTTCATTTTTCAATGGGACTTTTGGACTGAGTTACTGTAAGAAGTAGACTTGACGTAGTAACGTAAGACACTAGTCACATTTTGGGTCTTCTACTGTTGAGTTCATACTGAGAAAATGAAGAACCCTGTCTAAAGTGAATAGCTCTGAGATATTGCTCTGAGATATGGCTGTGCTCTATGATACGCTTGTTTTAAAAGTTCAGTACAGTCTAACTGAACATACAGTAGTCTCAGAGTGAAAGAAGGGGGAGAGAGACAAGAAGAAAGAGAGAGAGAGCATTGAGGCTTGCATGTTTGGTCTACATGAACCAACTCTCAGCCGTAACCATGTCAATGATTGATTCCATATTCTCTATTTTCAACATCAGAATCAAGAAATCAGCAAGAGCACGTCTCTGATGTTCACTATGTAAATGTTTCCATTTGATTTGGACAGAGGGAAATTCACTCCAAAAACAGTCAAAATGCACAGAACATGCCAAGTCTCTGCTATTAATCCCAGGATCCATGGCGGGCGCAGTGTATTTAATGTGGCTGGGTGGGTTTGAAAAGGTTTTTGCCTCTGATAATTAGCATATCAGATCATTTACACAGCTAAGAATCATTAGCACCCATTTAATGAGGTGACTAAAAATAGAGGAGCCACATAAAAGATTTAAAGAAAGTGTAATAACACCACTTCACGGTATTCCATAACCCCCTGTTATTATGTGTGGAGAGAATTCCCTGTTCGGGCATCCTGGCTCCCCTCCTAATGCAACCACCTGTGTCTGACCGGTACTGACCAGCACGACCGCTGTTGACCATTGTTGACACACACTTACAGTCAGAGACTGGCCCACTCTCTTCTGCAGTGAAGTGACGTGAGCAACTGTTTGGGATGAAGGTAGAGTAGGTTACAGTCTGGGGCAGCTGGAGCAACACACACATAGCGCACACACACACACACACACGCACACACACATGCATGAGCACACACATACACAAACAGACTGTGAGACGAGGGGGGGGGTAGTAAGACAACCCTGGCCAGCCCCTTGGCCTTATCCGTGTCCAGTCAGTTGCTGATAAAGCCCAAGCTGAATGTAACAACTGCAGCCATAACTCAGGCTGTCCCAGAAGATCTGTCTGTCTGTCTGTCTGTCTGTCTGTCTGTCTGTCTGTCTGTCTGTCTGTCTGTCTGTCTGTCTGTCTGTCTGTCTGTCTGTCTGTCTGTCTGTCTGTCTGTCTGTCTGTCTGTCTGTCTGTCTGTCTGTCTGTCTGTCTGTCTGTCTGTCTGTCTGTCTGTCTGTCTGTCTGTCTGTCTGTCTGTCTGTCTGTCTGTCTGTCTGTCTGTCCGTCTGTTCGTCTGTCCGTCTGTTCGTCTGTCCGTCTGTCCGACTGTCCGTCTGTCCGTCTGTCCGTCTGTCTGTCTGTCTGTCTGT
This sequence comes from Oncorhynchus gorbuscha, assembly GCF_021184085.1. NCBI lineage: Eukaryota > Metazoa > Chordata > Actinopteri > Salmoniformes > Salmonidae > Oncorhynchus > Oncorhynchus gorbuscha. The sequence continues at coordinate 27,615,881 of NC_060189.1, forward strand.
CAGGTTAGCTACACAGTCTACCACCCACTGACATTGTATATACCAGTAACACCACTGACATGGTAACAGTTTGAAGGTCTAGGAATGGAAAATCTGAAGCTTAAAGGAAAATCCAGTCTGAATCCAGTCTCAAGTGGTCTTATGTACTAGGTCTTGAGAATTTCTTGAGAACAGTATTCCAAACTAACTTAAGTAATACATTAAACTGAGACATGGTGACATCAGTGGCATTGTAGTGGAGTACATTGTGAGGTGTGTCAAAGTGGTGGTTATTTAGTGGAGGTAAGTGTTGGTGTGAACTGCGTAGGAGGAGAGACAAGGAGAGCTGGGAACCTCCTAATGACAGGCCAAGGAGATAGCTCCAACTGTGAATCATGTGCTAATTAATGACCAGGTTCTCTTGAATGTCTCTTTGTTTGAGGGTGAAACAAAGCAAAATGAACAGAAGACAAATTAGCCAAGCTTTATTTAACGTCTATGACTGTGTGTGATAAGAGAGCTGGAGCTCGGCTGGAGCTAATGAAATATTGTGAGGCCAACTGGTCAGGTCACATATTGTACAGAGTAGAGTAGAGTAGAGTAGAGTAGAGTAGAGTAGAGTAGAGTAGAGTAGAGTAGAGTAGAGTAGAGTAGAGTAGAGTAGAGTAGAGTAGAGTAGAGTAGAGTAGAGTAGAGTAGAGTAGAGTAGAGTAGAGTAGAGTGCTGGTGACCTGCTAATTATAGCCTGGTCTATAAGTCTGTGTGACTTACTGACTGTGGTCACCAGCAGCCTCCATGCACATCTGTGGTCACCAGCACACAAATGCACACATATGCACACAATATCCTACAGCATGGTGATGGTGACTGGATGAGAGAAAGCAAGAGAGACAGAGAGAGAAAGAGAGAGAGAAAGAGAGAGAGAAAGAGAGAGAGAGAGAGAGAGAGAGAGAGAGAGAGAGAGAGAGAGAGAGAGAGAGAGAGAGAGAGAGAGAGAGAGAGAGAGAGAGAGAGAAAGAGAGAGAGAAAGAGAGAGAGCGATAGAAGGGGAAAAAAGAAAGAAAGAGACCATCCGGAAGTGTCTCATCATGCTAGCGTGGTTCACCGAACCACCTTCGTTCCACTGGGCATGGCCACAGTTTGGGGTTGGTGCTGGGTGCTGTACCGGGTGGAAGCAGGCAGATTGACGGCCATGAGAACAGGAACATGAAAGCAGGGGTTGAGAGACGATCAGGACTAAAGTTACAGCAGGTGCTACAGAGAGACAGTCAGGAGAACAGAGACCAAGTGTTTTCTCACTGTCATTTAATTAGAGTTGTGGGTGATAATAATATAACAAGCTCCCATCAGCATGCAAAAGACACATTCATAACTCATAGGAACATACAGGGTACAATAGTACACTCAGAAAAAAAGTTGCTATCTAGAACCAGAAAGGGTTCTTCGGCTGTTCCCATAGCGGAACCTTTTGAAGAACCCCTTTTGCTTCCAGGTAGAACTCTTTTGATTCCATGCTAGATTACTGAGATTTTATAGATGGGCAGGTAAAGGTGCTCTCGAGCAGCTGGATGTTCTTTACCGTTCGGCCATCAGATTTGCCACCAATGCTCCTTATAGGACACATCATTGCACTCTATACTCCTCTGTAAACTGGTCATCTCTGTATACCCATCGCATGTTTGTTGTAAGTGCTTGTGCACGTCTGTCCTGTTGTGTATTTAACCCTCTGTTCCCCCTCATGTGCTTGTGGGTGATTGTTTATTGTAAGTGCTTGTGCACGTCTGTCCTGGTGTGCGTTGGGTTATGTACCCATTTATTTTATTATTCTGTTTTCCGGTGGGTTTTTGTTAATAAACTGCGCCGTTGGAAACACAGTTATTTCTCTCCTGCGTCTGACTTCTCTGCCTCCAGTTCGCACCCCTTACATTTATATGGTATTATTTTTATATATTTTTTATCCCTGCAGGAGGACTTTTTTGTTTTGGTAGGCCGTCATTGTAAATAAGATTTGTTATTAACTGACTTGCCTAGTTAAATAAAGGTTCAATAAAAATAAATAAATGTTTAGAAAATCTAGATAGAAATAACCCTTTTGGGTTACATTTAGAGGATTCCACTTGGAACCAAAAAGAGTTCTACCTGGAACCAAAAAAGGTTCTACTTGGAAGCAAAAAGGGTTATCCTATAGGGACAGCAAACATAGAACCCTTTTGGAACCTTTATTTCTAAGAGTGCACACACATAAACGTAGCCCATATCTGTGGTTTCATTTCTAGTTTGTAGCTGAGAAAGAGACGGTGAGAACTTCACATCAGGAGGTGAAGCTGCTGACAGTGTCTGTGTGTACGGGCGTGTGTGTGTGTGTGTGTGTGTGTGTGTGTGTGTGTGTGTGTGTGTGTGTGTGTGTGTGTGTGTGTGTGTGTGTGTGTGTGTGTGTGTGTGTGTGTGTGTGTGTGTGTGTGTGTGTGTGTGTGTGTGTGTGTACGGGGCGTGTGTGTGTGTGTGTGTGTGTGTGTGTGTGTGTGTGTGTGTGTGTGTGTGTGTGTGTGTGTGTGTGTGTGTGTGTGTGTGTGTGTGTGTGTGTGTGTGTGTGTGTGTGTGTGTGTGTGTGTGTGTGTGTGTGTGTGTGTGTCTGTGTGTACGGGCGTGTGTGTGTGTGTGTGTGTGTGTGTGTGTGTGTGTGTGTGTGTGTGTGTGTGTGTGTGTGTGTGTGTGTGTGTGTGTGTGTGTGTGTGTGTGTGCGCATGCTTCCCATGTGTCTGTGTATGTTTGTGAGTGTTGTCTTTCTGGAAATGTGCCATTTGGCAGATTGCACCTACAGTAACAGGTCTAATCTAGTTAGTGGGCAGACATTTTTTTTGGAGCTGACCAGAGATGTGGTATCAACAACCCCTACCCCATAGAAGAGGGTCCCACCCCCACCCCTCTTGGTACCTCATACACCCCACCCAACCTCACACTGTGTCTTTGTCACACAATCAGCTGTTTAAGAGTCTGGACACTTACAGCAAAGAGAAGGAGCTATTTTCAGAAAGTGTTGAGGAACTCTCTAGAATACGACGATTACACCTCGGTGTCGATACTGCGTGTGTGTGTGTGTGTATGTGAGTGTGGGTACATGTACAGTGCCTTCAGAAAGTATTCACACCCCTTGACTTTTTCCACATTTTGTTGTGTTACAAGGTGGGATTAAAGTGGATTTAATTGTCATGTTTTTTGTCAACAATCTACACAAAATACTCTGTAATGTCAAAGGACAAATAAAACACATTCAACTTATATGTTGTAAAAAGTTTATTATTTGGTCCCAATACTATTATTACACACAAAGTGAGTTTATGCAACTCACTTTATGTGACTTGATAAGCACATTTGAACTCCTGAACTTATTTAGGCTTGCCATAACAAAGGGGTTGAATACTTATTGACTCAAGACATTTTAGCTTTTCCATTTTTTATTAATTTGTTCAAATTTTGAAAAGCATAAATTAAACTTTGACATGATTGGATATTGTGTGTAGGCCAGTAACAAAAAATCTAAACGTAATCAATTTTAAATTCAGGCTGTAACACAACATAATGTGGAACATTTCATGGGGTGTGAATACTTTCTGAAGGCACTGTACATGTGTAAGAAACTGTGCAAAAGGCTTTTTTTTCATCTCTTTGTAAAGTGCCTGCTCTGCTGTGAGTTCCATGCTACAGCTGAACATTGAGAAAAGCTGACTGGTGAACTCAGCAAGTAGAAACATGCTCCGGATACTTTCCCAGCCACTCAGCAAACAGCCACGCAGATTGTTAGGCAAAGTAAAGCAAAGCCACCCCTTATTGACTACCTGTACTCCTATGATCAGCCTGGAAGGCTTGGCAATTATCCGGGAAGCATGCAGCACACAGGAGCGATGAGCTGACACCAGAGAAACAGAGGGTAGTTACTATGACGCTGCTCAATCTACTGTGTGCTTACGTGTAGACTGCGCTGAGTTGGTCCGTCCAGCCGAGCAAACAAACAAACACAAACAGCTGGTCCCACATGCCCCTAATGAGTGGGGGGCTGATTGGCAGATCACACTCACCAGGCAGGGCAGCAGGGAGGCAGCAGGGTTTAGGTTACCCTCCATTGCTCTCAGCCTCCCCTGCCTTCCTCCCACCACTCAGCCTGTGTTTGGCATCTACATACTGGCTGGAGAGCTCAGGTAATCAGTGATAGGAGCAAGACAAGCGTGCTATACCTGCTAATGAGTGATGATATCCCTGGATGAAATGTCTCCCATAGAATAACCAAACTGAACAACAATAACCAGCATATGGTATTCTTAGCTGGCCTGATGAGCGGATATGCCAGGGGGGATATATTTCACCCTTTGCAAGGTGTGGGGGTGTCAGGTGTGAATGTGAGGGGTAAGGGACTGACTGTGTGAGGGGTAGGGGGTGAATGTGTGCCCTTATGAGGGTGATTCAGAGTGGTGGGCCTGACGTGCTGCTGACAGTGTGGCCAGGGTTGGGACAGCTGGGAATGCAGACAAAGGCGTCCTAACACAGTCACGCTAATCAGGCAGGCCTGCTTACTGCTAGCTAGCCAGCTAATACCATTGTCTGCTACTACAACTAATCTGATAGTGATTAAGCAAAGCCACAGGTGAACTAACACTCTTTGAACTGCTGGGGCTTGACTTTACAGGATGTTAACTAGATGAGCCTGCTGCTCGCTAATAGTGATACGGGGGACATCGATACAGTTATATATCAGAATATGATTTTTGATCATATATTGTATTGCATTGTCTTGACGGGTTTTTGCTGCATGGCCTTTGTCATGGAGTATGCAGCCAAAAAGCGAGTTTTAATATGAAGAGTGCCTTGGTCCTCCTTTCTTTTTGATGACCAATTGACCCCTTTTACCAAAGAGCACCTTCTGTCTACCAAAAGGTACTACTGTGTAGCTTAGCAGCGCTTCCCTTCCTTCTTTTTTTCTACAAATATCTGGATTAGATAAATTTTCAACCCCCTGAGTCAATACATGTTGCAATTACCTTTGGCAGTGATTACAGCTGTGAGTCTTTCTAAGAGCTTTCCACACCTACAGCTGCATTGCTTGGTCTCTGGGATTTTAGACTCGATTTCTGTATAAACACTTTGTGACAACTGCTGTCGTAAAAAGGGCTTTCTAAGTCAATTTGATTGATTGTGCAACATTTACCCGTTATTCTTTTCAAAATTCTTCAAGCTCTGTCAAATTGTTCTTAATTATCGCTAGACAACCATTTTCAGGTCTTGCCATAGTCAAAACTCTAACTAGACCATTCAGGAACAGTCACTGTCTTCTTGGTGAGCAACTCCAGTGTAGATTTGGTCTTGTGTTTTAGGTTACTGTCCTGCTGAGGGGTGAATTCATTACCCAGCGTCTGGTGGAAAGCAGATGGGACCGTGTTTTCCTCTAGGATTTTGTCTGTGCTTTGCTTCATTCCATTTCTTTTTATCCTGAAAAACTCCCCAGTCCTTGACAAATACAAGCATGCCCATAACATGATGCAGACACCACTGTTATTGAAAATATGGAGAGTGGAATTCAGTTATGTGTTGCATTGATTTGCCCCAAACATAAGACTTTGTATTCAGGACAAAAAGTGAATTGCTTTATCACATTTTTACTTTACCACACTTTAGTGCCTTGTGGCAAACAGGATGCATGTTTTGGAATATTTTTTATTCTGTACAGGCTTCCTTCATTTCACTCTCTCAATTAGGTTAGCACTGTGGAGTAACTACAATGTTGTTGATCCATCCTCAGTTTTCTCCTATCACAGTCATTAAACTGTAACTGTTTTAAAGTCACCATTGGACTCATGGGGAAATCCCTGAGCGGTTCCCTTCCTTTCCAGCAACTGAGTTAGGGAAGCACGCCTGTATCTTTGTAGTGACTGGATGTATTGATACACCATCTAAAGTGTAATTAATAACTTCACCATGCTCAAATGGATATTCGATGCCTGATTTTTATTTTACCTATCTACCAATAGGTGCCCTTCTTTGTGAGTCATTGGAAAACCACCCTGGTCTTTGTGGTTGATACTGTGCTTGAAATTCACTGATCGACTGAGGGACCTTACAGCCACAGTGAGCTCCAAAAACATTGGGACAGTGCCACATTTGTTGTGATACAATGACTATGACGTTAATTTACAGACTGTCAGCTTTAATTTGAGGGTATTTTCATCCATCTCAGATGAACTGTTTAGACATTACAGAACTTTTTGTTCATAGTCCCCCCATTTTAGGGGACCAAAAGAATTGGGACTAATTCACTTACATGTGGTAAAAGATTAAGTATTTAGTCCCATATTAATAGCACGCAATGACTACATTAAACTTGTGACTTTACACATTTGTTAGCTGCATTATCTGTTTGTTTTGGTTGTGGTTCAGATTATTTTGTGCCCAATTGAAATGAATGGATGAATAATGTATTTTGACATTTTGTAGTGACTTTTAATGTAAATAAGAATATAACGTTTCTAAACACTTCTACATTCATGTGGATGCTACCATGATTACAGATAATCCTGAATGAATCATGAATAATGATGAGTGATAAAGTTACAGACGCACAAATACTCTATCATTATATAAGGGCACAAGGCGAGACCCAGATGCAGACACAGGAGGCAGATCGTCAGAGTCCAAGATGTTTATTAACAATCCAAAAAACAAGCAAAGGTCAAAACCGGGAGGACTAGTAGAAGAGATTAGAAAAGCAGGCGCAGGGGAAAAACACGCTGGTTGACTTGAACATACAAGACGAACTGGCACAGAGAGACAGGGAACACAGGGATAAATACACCAGGGAAAATAAGCGACACCTGGAGGGAGTGGGGACAATCACAAGGGCAAGTGAAACAGATCAGGGCCTGACAATCATACCACCCAAAAAAATGCTAACCTCCCCTGTTATTGCAATGGTGAGAGGTTAGCATGTCCCGGAGGAATGATATTTGTGCGTGTGTAACCTTCTCACTCATCATTATTGATGATTCATTCAGGACTATGCGAAATCATGTTGGAATCCACATTAAGTGCTTAGGAACATATTCCTTCCTCTCCAGCAACTGAGTTAGGAAGGACGCCTGTATCTTTGTAGTGACTGGGTGTATTGATACACCATCTAAAGTGTAATTAATAACCTCATCATGCTCAAATGGATATTCAATGTCGGTTTTTTTTTCTCACCCATCTGACAATAGGTGCCCTTCTTTGTGAGGCATTGGAAAATCTCCCTGGTCTTTGTGGTTGAATCTGTTTTTGAAATTCACTCCTCAACTGATGGCCCTTACAGATACTTGTATGTGTGGGGTACAGAGACGAGGTAGTCATAAACAAAATCACGTTAAGCACTATTATTGCACACAGAGTCCATGTCATTTGTTGTGTGACTTATTAAGCAAACTTTTACTCCTGGGGTTGCATACTTATTGACTCAAGACATTTCAACGTTTCATTTTTGAATTAATGTAAAAATAAAAAATAAAACATTATGGGGTATTGTGTGTAAAAATCTCAATTTCATTTCAAAAGAAATTCAGGCTGTAACAACAAAATGTGGGAAAAGTCAAGGGCTGGGAATACTTTCTGAAGTTGTGAATACTTTCTGAAGTTATGAATACTTTCTGAAGTTATGTAAACAGTAGTTTATTTAAGGGCTTGTTGAGTAGACTGGCTAATTGAAAGCTAAACAGCTACTTAGTTACTGTAGCTAGTTGACTGCAGTGACTAGGCAAACAGGACTCATTTTGAAAGTTGGATCAACTCGTCCTTGAGGCTATAAAAGTGTGATTTTTAATATTCAAAGAAACTGGGAAACGTCCATGGCAGGCACTGTTGACAAATTAGCTTGCTACATAACTTCTGAGTGATTGGAAGCACAACACCTCCACCTATCAGCCTACACCATTGTGCATACACCCTTTGTTACTATGACCACTAGCGTAGTCATGTCAGCTAATGACTGCTGCCGGAACACACACAAACACGATTTGGTCACTTGTGACTTGTTGTTTGAACAGTCAGTATTCCAAAACAGATTTGAAAAACAAAACTGATTTGAGCATTTAGGCCTGGAGTGTGAACAAGGCATTAGAGAAGGAGAGTGAGTTTGAGTACTCTGGCCTCTCTAACATGGCATTGCACATTAGCCTTGTGTGTATGTGATACTGTTCACACACAGTTGAACAAACACTCCCTGCACAGCTGTGACATCTGCACAGGTACACTCTTAAAAGAAAAGGTGCTATCTCGGACCTAAAAGCGTTCTTTGGCTGTCCCCATAGGAAAACCCTTTGAAGAACCCTTTTTGGTTCCAGGTAGAACCCTTTCCACAGATGGCTCTAAATGGAACCCAAATGGGTTCTACCTGGAAACAAAAAGTGTTATCCTATAGGGACAGGCGAAGAATCCTTTTGAAACCTTTTTTCTAAGAGTGTAGGACTGTATCTGTGAGCTAACAGAATGACTGGTAGGGGGGAGTGGGGTAAGTTAAGCCAAAGGGGTAAGTTGAGCCACACTTGTTTCTAGGAAATCATGCAAAAATGTATAATTTGACCAACTATTTAGGAAGAGGTCACAATCTAATGGAGTCTGTGAATGAAGAAACTGGAAAAAGTTAGCAAGTTAGGTCCAAAAAACAAATTTACACCAAATCAAATGAATGTATTGTTTTAGAGGGGATGCTTGTATCTATATCGAAGTATATGATTTTAAGATTGTTCTATACACCAGACTGGGTCTCTATAAGCTTCAATATGAGGTCCTTAACCTAAAATAAAAGTGCATCCTTGTAGCTGTGTAAATTAATATAGTCAAATGTTTGCCTTGAGCCAATGGCAAGTTGAGCAAATTGTTTTCTTCCTAGGTATAATGCAAGGCATTATTAAAGGATATGAGGTAACAACAGGACATGTTTAAAAAAAAGTACAAAGCGTTTTTTACATGTTTAACCTGTGTTAAAAGATTTGAAAAAATATTAAAAGAAAAAAAATCCTTTGTGATTGTGTTGAATTGTGTTTGGGAAATGAAGATAGACATGGTTTTAAAAAGGTAGTGGTCATATTCCCTTCAGTACAGAAATGGTGGCTTAACTTATCCTGTCCCGCTGCTCAATTTACCACTGTTTTTGGACGAGATATGTTTTCCAAAACTGTAATGTTTACATTCATTCTTACAATTTCCAGGGATACGCAACATCCTGAAACATATGTAGATATCTTTGCTAGAAATAATACTATATGTCCCTTGATGAAGTGATGCTGAATGTAAAACACCACAACAACTTACCCCACTCTCCCCTACCTGTGAGGAAGTAACTCATTGGGAGCTTCCTGTTTTATATAATGGCCAATGTCTCATGAATCTATTAATACACAAGGCATTATTCTCCAGCATTGGGTCTTCAATGCACCATTCTTTCAGCCTGTAATACAGCCTACAGTGCACGTACACTCATGTAAGGGCTTTGTTTGTTATCAGCAGGAACTTGGGTCTACACGAGAGAGGAAATGTTACTGGTTCCCACCATAACTCAGAAAGGCCTAATCAGTAATGGGGCTTGATGAATGGAACAGTAAAGAGTGGCTTTGTCACAAGCTATAAACAAAGAGTAGGTCTATCCAACAATTACAAGCTGTGCTTCAGGACTCACTACATATCCAACGCGGTCGGAATCTCACATTTAAAGCCAGAAGAGATCAGCGGAATTTGACATGTAGACCCCCCCAGTGATGTGGTGTGGAAATGACAGTCTTCACAGCCTAAACACTGGCTAAATCACAGTGGGAGTTATACGACTTCCACTGTATGCAAATCAGAGGAAGATTACTACCGTAAAACTCCAGCTGTAGCCTAGGCCCCACCCTCACTCCTCCAACATCCCCAGGAATCCATTCCATGCTCCCTGATGACGGGGGTAGTGGAGGGAGGACCCTAAAATAATTGCAACAAATGTTTCCGGTGATACCTGGCAGCGACCCAGAAGACATCAGCAGGCTTCCTCCAGGTCCCAGTGCTGGGCCTGGGAGGCCTTTCATAAACACTGCAGGAATGACAGTCCCACTGAAGCCTGAGCTAAATTTAGCCCCCACACAGAAAGGTGATTGGTGGGCAGAGAGAGACGCCTGCTCTGGCTGTGGCGGGGGTCTGGAAGAGAATCTTTCCTTTTCTATTCATGTTGTCGACCGATTCATAACCAGGGACAGACATGTCAAAGTGAGAGATGAGAGAATGTTTGCATGTCACTGCTGTCTTGCCGTGTCATAACTAGGGGCAGGAGCTTTTTCCTCACCACGTGACCTGACCAGTTTTTCATGGCTATAATCATAATCAGTCAATCATGACAGTTTCCCTGTTACTGCACTGTTCACACAGTCCACTTGAACGGACTCCCTGCCTCCTCCACTGTCATTGTTACTGTGAGAACAGGATGCTAAGGGTGGTGTGGTGTGGGGTGTGGTGGGGGGGGGGTTGACTCCATACTGTTGCGGTGCTGACTAAGAATCAGGGACACATACTGGATTTATTGCATTAACTTTGATGTAATGATGGTTCTGTTCTCCCTCACCTGTTGGTTCGGTGCCGGAGTCTGTTGATAATAAGAGGGATGACAGGGTGTGTGCGCTAATGACAGTGGTGTGTGTGTGTGTGTGTGTGTGTGTGTGTGTGTGTGTGTGTGTGTGTGTGTGTGTGTGTGTGTGTGTGTGTGTGTGTGTGTGTGTGTGTGTGTGTGTGTGTGTGTGTGTGTGTGTGTGTGTGTGTGTGTGTGTGTGTGTGTGTGTGTGTGTGTGTGGTAAACAGTAGTTTATTTAAGGGCTTGCTGAGGAGACTGGCTCCTTTGCCAAGGCTGGGAAAATCTTACTGGGAGAGACAGTCTGGCACTGGTCTCCCTGCCTGCCACTCCCACAGACAGTCTGGAGCTGTGTACCCCCCCGCCCCCAACCCTCCTCCAACACAACCAAACCCACACCCCCTACACTACCACACCCAAGGCCTTCCCAGGCTGCTACTGCTGCTACTGCTTTACAATCAACTGAAACACACACTCACTCCCACCCCACCACGCCCATTGGCCCGGTGCCAATTCCTGAACTTATCACAGCTTGTCACAACAGTTTCAACAAACAAATGATTTAGAGAAGAGAAATTGGTTTGCAAGTGCTGAGTAAATCATCAAGACCTGTGCTATGATTATTATCCTCACCACAGAAAGTGAACTGCTTTCCCTAGTGTTGAATGAAGATCCCATTCATCCACTTACATTCAAATGGCTCAACATGTAAGAACAAAGCCCTGGTGCAAACTCTGTGGTACAGTCACAGTCTGGGAGGTGGGGGTCTATGATGTCATCCAGCCCATAGAATCCACGTCATGTCTGCCTGCTCCTCTCCCATCACTTCGGCTAATGACCTGAAGGGCCAGTCCGTATGCAGCTAGTTGGGCGAGAGAGAGAAACATATCTGAGATGGATACAAGATGCTTCAGATGGAAAAACAGCAGAGGCTCTTATTGTAGTGGCTATAGTGATGTCTAAAGCACTGCTAATTCAATTTCGCAAAGGTCAAGACAGAAAGAAGCAATGTTCTTTTCTTTGCACAGGAAGTACAGTGAAAAGTTTGGATTTGGGGTGTGGCGGTAGTCCCCTATTGATCAAAGCCAGTAAGAAGTAAATCAGCCACTCATAGAGGCTCTGCTCTTTGTTGAGTCACATACCATACCCTCAGGCTATGTGTTCAGAGGTTTACACTACGCAAAAGTATTTCACTCATCAATGCAGACTATCTATCTATATATGTCGGGCCTGCGCTCTCTTGTTTGTCCAGACAAGCTTAGACAGAAAGTAGCTGTTTAGGCAGAAAGTGGCTTAGCATTGACAGTAATGTGTGAGAGGGGAACAAAGGAGATTTCACGCCTTTATGTATTAAGGGTTCACAAGCCTCTTACAGTTTCTCAAATGATGTCGTCCTCTTACAGCCGTTTGAGATCAGTGATGAGATAAGAACGTGTTTATTTTAAGCTTTGCCAAATTCTTTAGGCTCAGGCTGGAGATGAGAAGAGATGGTCCAGGCTGGAGATGAGAAGAGATGGTCCAGGCTGGAGATGAGAAGAGATGGTCCAGGCTGGAGATGAGAAGAGATGGTCCAGGCTGGAGATGAGAAGAGATGGTCCAGGCTGGAGATGAGAAGAGATGGGTTTGTGTTGGCAGAGACAAGCCGAGCTGGGTAATCACCAAGAGTGGAGAGACTTGGCTATACAGTAGAGAGAGGCACTTTATATCAACCAGCTCCAATCTCCTGTCTGCATATCCTGACATGATGTAGGTGATGTACTTTCACAAGGTAAGACAGGTAGGGCGTGAGGAGGATGTGGAGCGTCAGATCTGGGATAAGGTAGGGCAGAATAAATATTAATAGTGACACTGTGATGAGTGAGTATGTCTGGTCTAGTCGCTGGACTAGTCTGTGGTGTGTCATGGAATCAAAGTTGTATACGAGGCCTTTAATGAGAAATTTGTGGGAGGAATTTGACTTTAATTCTTAAACATCTAAGCCGTTGGGTTGTGGGGTTCTAAAATGACATATGGAATTGTTTTAAGATGGTCATACTATGGATCTTAGGACCCCTTTAGGTATAACACATTTTTGGCCTGCTCAGAGAAACGCATTGAACAACACTCAAAAATTGCAACAAAAAAAAGAAAGTCAAAAGATACATCATTAGAAACAAGGTTTTGAAGTGTTTTTCCAATATCTCAGGATTTTTTTTGTTGTTTTTTTTTACACATATTTAGCCCCTTTTTGGGGTAAGCACAAAACTACCTCCATACTTCCATAAATTTGTTCAAACCGATACTGGTTACCGTCAGACACCTGTGAGGGTTGAATAGACAAACGGAGAACACCATCGTGTTCGTGAAAATCTCCCTTTTCCACAGTGGGTGACATCAAACCAAGATGGCGGTGCAGTAGGACGTGTATATCTGGCTTTGTCTTATCCCGTGTCCTATCTCTTGCAAATAGCCAGTCTTTTTTGTATATATCTTAATCTCACTTCTATCTAAGAACTAAATATACTTTCCTGCAACCTGCCTCACCCAATGTGGTGCGGATCTGTTATTGTTATTCCTTATAACTGGAACTTTCATCAGGAGCTAGCCAGCTAACTAGCTACTAGTCTTTGTTAGCCACGGCTAGCTGGCCTCGCCTTTTTTTCCCCGGAATCAGCCAGCCTTAGCTCGGACAATCACCTGCCAGTCTGCACAGCGTGTTATCAACCCAGGGCATATCGGACTGTGTCTCTCTACCATATCACGTTATTCCTGCCCCTCTCGATCATTACACTGGATCATTACTCATAGCTAGCTGCAAACGAGTGGCTACTGTTAGCTAACGCCTCTGTCCTGAACCAAGCACCAGCTAGCCTCGATATATATACTAATTCTAGGGCTACAATTACCTCCTTTGCCAATTGGCCAGGACCCTTTATTGTCGACACTGAGCCCCGCCGATCCATCACGACTGGACTGCCGACATGATCGCCCAATGTGGTCTCAACAGGCTATTCTGCTACGATATGGCCGCGGAACCATCTACTAGCCCTGGCCCATTAGCTTTTCTGAATGCTGTGTCCCCTGCTCGCCCAGTGTAGTAGTGACTACCGTAAAGCACCCTGTCTCACCTATTGCTATACTTTTGACCCTATGATCACTCGGCTACACAGCTGATGCCCCCTGGACTGTTTCAATAACACGATACCTCATTTTGTTTACCTGTCGGCCCCAGTCTCGAACTCAGGTCCTGTATGTATCTAACTGACCCGCTCTGCCCTTTCTTTGCCATTTATCCGTTGTTGTCTTAGCTCTCCTGATCAACACCTGTGATTGCTTTATGCCTCTCTCTAATGTCAATATGCCTTGTCTACTGCTGTCTTGGCTAGTTTTATTGCTTTATTTCACTGTAGAGCCCTCAGTCCCACTCAAATTGCCTTAGATAGCTCTTTTGTTCTACCCCACACACATGCGGAGACCTCACTTATGTTATTGATAACTCCAGAGATGAAACCTCTCTCCTCATCACGCAACGCATAGGTTTACCTCCACTGTACTCACATCTTACCATACCCTCGTCTGTACATTATGTCTTGAATCTATTCTACCACACCCAGAAATCTGCTCCTTTTATTCTCTGTCCCCAACGCACTAGACGACCAGTTCTTATAGCCTTTAGCCATACCCTCATCATACTCCTCCTCTGTTCCTCTGGTGATGTAGAGGTTAACCCAGGCCCTGTAGTCCCCAGTTCCACTCCTATTCCCCAGGTGCTATAATTTGTTGACTTCTGTAACCGTAAAAGCCTTGGTTTCATGCATGTTAACATCAGAAGCCTCCTCCCTAAGTTTGTTTTTTCACTGCTTTAGCACACTCCACCAACCCTGATGTCCTAGCCGTGTCTGAATCCTGGCTTTTAGGAAGGCCACCAAATATTCTGAAATTTCCATCCCCAACTATAACATTTTCTGCAAAGATAGAACTGCCAAAGGGGGTGGAGTTGCAATCTACTGCAGAGCTAGTCTGCAGAGTTCTGTCATGCTATCCAGGTCTGTGCCCAAACAGTCTCTCACTTTTGCCGCTTGTTACAGAGCCCCCTCAGCCCACAGCTATGCCCTGGACACCATATGTGAATTAATTGCCCCCCATTTATCTTCAAAGTTTGTACTATTAGGTGACCTAAACTGGGATATGCTTAACACCCCGACCGTCCTACAATCTAAGCTAGATGCCCTCAATCTCTCCCAAATGATCATGGAACCTACCAGGTAAAACCCAAATTCCATAAACTTGGGCACCCTCATATATATCATCCTGACCAACCTGCCCTAAATAAATATAAATATACCTCTGCTGTCTTCAACCAGGATCTCAGCGATCACTGCCTCATTGCCCGCGTCCATAATGGGTCCGCGGTCAAATGACCACCCCTCATCACAGTCAAACTAATTGACCTGGCCCGGGTATCCTGGAAAGATATTGACCTCATTCCATCAGTAGAGGATGCCTGGTTATTCTTTAAAAATGCTTTCCTCACCGTCTTAAATAAGCATGCCCCATTCAAAAAATGTAGAACCAGGAACAGATATAGCCCTTGGTTCACTCCAGACCTGACTGCCCTTGACCAGCACAAAGACCAGCACAAGAACATCTTGTGGTGTAGTACATTTGCATCGAATAGCCCACGCGATATGTAACTTTTCAGGGAAGTTAGGAACCAAAATACACAGTTAGGAAAGCAAAGGCTAGCTTTTTCAATCAGAAATTTTCATCCTGTAGCACAAACTCCAAAACGTTCTGGGACACTGTAAAGTCCATTGAGAATAAGAGCACCTCCTCACAGGCAAGGAAACACTGTCACCACCGATAAATCTATGATTATCGAGAATTTCGATAAGCATTTTTCTACAGCTGGCCTTGCTTTCCACCTGGCTACCCCTACCCCGGTCAACAGCTCTGCACCCCCCCACAGCAACTTGCCCAAGCCTCCCCATTTCTGCTTCACCCAAATCCAGTCAGCTGATGTTCTGAAAGAGCTGCAAAATCTGGACCCCTGCAAATCAGCTGGACTAGACAATCTGGACCCTCTCTTTCTAAAATTATCAGGCGCAATTGTTGCAACCCCTATTACTAGCCTGTTCAACCTCTCTTCCGTATCGTATGAGATCCCCAAAGATTGGAAAGCTGCCGCGGTCATCCCCCTCTTCAAAGGGGGAGACACTCTTGACCCAAACTTTTACACACCTATATTTATCCTACCCT
Organism: Oncorhynchus gorbuscha; assembly: GCF_021184085.1. Classification (NCBI taxonomy): domain Eukaryota; kingdom Metazoa; phylum Chordata; class Actinopteri; order Salmoniformes; family Salmonidae; genus Oncorhynchus; species Oncorhynchus gorbuscha. The sequence continues at coordinate 27,631,707 of NC_060189.1, forward strand.
GCATTTCTAAGGTCTTTAAAGGCCAAGTTAATAAACAGATCACCGACCATTTCGAGTCTCCGCTATGAAATCTGGTTTCGGAGCTGGTCATGGCTGCCCCTCAGTCACGCCCAAGGTCCTAAACGATATCATAATCGCCATCGACTAAAGACAATACTGTGCAGTCGTATTCATCAACCTAGGCTTTCGACTCTGTCAGTCACCGCACTCTTGTCGTCAGACTCAACAGCCTTGGTTTCTCAAATGACTGCCTCGCCTGGTTCACCAACTACTTCTCAGATAGAGTTGAGTGTGTCAAATCGGAGGGCCTGTTGTCCAGACCTCTGGCAGTCTCTATGGGGGTGCCACAGGGTTCAATTCTCGGGAATGCTCTTTTCTCTGTATACTTCAATGATGTCGTTCTTGCAGCTGGTGATTCTCTGATCCACCTCTACGTAGACGACACCATTCTGTATACTTCTGGCCCTTCTTTGGACTCTTTTTTAACTAACCTCCAGATGATATTCAATGCCATGCAACTCTCATTCTGTGGCCTCCAACTGCTCTTAAATGCAAGTAAAACTACATGCATGCTCTTCCACCCGATCGCTGCCCGCACCGGCCCGCACGCCTAGCATCACTACTCTGGACGGTTCTGACGTTGAATATGTGGGCAACTTCAAATACCTAGGTGTCTGGTTAGACTGTATACTCTCCTTCCAGACTCATATTAGACTCCAATCCAAAATTACATCTAGAATCATCTTCCTATTTCGCAACAAAGCATCTTTCACTCATGCTGCCAAACATACCCTCGTAAAACTGACTATCCTATCGATCCTTGACTTCGGCGATGTCATTTACAAAATAGCCTCCAACACTCAACTCAATGCTCTCGTTGGCTGGCCCTCACCTCATATTTGTCGCCAAACCCACTGGCTCCAGGTCATCTATAAGTCCTTGCTAGGTAAGGCCCCGACTTATCTCAGTTCACTGGTCACCATAGCAGCACCCACCCGTAGCACACGGTATATTTCACTGGTCACCCCTGTGCTGCCATCCTGTTAGAAGGTAACAGATTATTTTATTACAATGGTTAAATTGGATTTTCATTGTGTTCAATGGTGTTATTTGCCCCCTAGTGGCGCTTTCTGGTACTTAGAAAGACGACGCAAACAGGAAGTACAGAATTTGTTTTGCACGCATAGAAACAGCTACAAACAACGCTACGGTGCAGGTCTTTCAATGTAGTTATTTCTTGTCACGCTTCAGCCTTGGAAAAATATTTGTTTGTAAGTTCGATTCAAGCATTTAGCTAATGATGATAATCTTGTTATTGATAGAGTTGCTTACATATCAATGTTGGTTGCATTTACTCACAAATTGCAATGCCTTTAATGTATGTCGTTAGCTGTATTACTTTGCTCATGCGTCATGCAAACGAATTGTAAAATATACAATACTGTAGTTTTGTTACTGTTTCTAGTGTAATATGCTTTGTTATTCTACATAGATGGTTATACATTATTAGAGTAATGAAAGGAGCCAATTACCATGTGGTTAACAATTAGCTATATGATTTGGCATCATGCCAGATGCATGGTACCTTAGCGCGTGCTTTGTATTTATGCAACTTCAAATGTTTAATGTACAGCTACAGTATGTCGGTGTGAATTGAATACTAAAGTATATTCTTTTCTGTATTTTGCAGTTTCACAACATAAACGTTTTCAATATATTAATTCAAGGAAAGTCACGCCTTGGGAGTTTTATTGAAGACTTAGTTGTTAGCTATCTGTCTAGTTCTGCATGGGAATGCAACTCAAGGGCAGAATAGTGAAAAAACATCATCACAGCGGGCTCAAGCACAAGAATAACTGCACACGGTGGTTATGTTTCTATGTTCATCAGCCAACAAAGCCTCTTATCCTAGGGAAGACCAGCAGTCTATGATGCAACAACCAGAGCCAGGTGTTCAACAAAGAGAGATGGAAGAGCCTCTTCAGCACATTGGGACCAAGTCTCAATCTACAAGATCAAGGTCATCAAAACAGTCAAGCAGATCCTCAATGGCGAGTTCTGCAGCCATCAAAGCACGCGCCAAGGCAGACGCAGCACGCGCCCAAGTCTCTTATGCTGAGAAGGAAGCTTCTGTGATGAAACAAAAGGCAGAAATAGAGGCCAGCTTGTTGAAGCAAAAAGCTGATCTCGAGGCAAGTTTATATGTTCTCCAAGTTGAGAGAGCAGCTGCTGCTGCGTTGGCTGAAGCTGCAGCCTTTGAAGAAGTTGTAGGATCAGAACGCAGAGAGCTTCGCAAAGAACTAGACACAGGGACACAGCCCTTAAGTCCAGTCCAACGTACATGTGAGTATGTGCAACAACATGCTAGACCCTACTTTGCTGAACTTCCATTTGAAGTGGAGAAACAAGAGCTTATTGTTGACCCAGCTACATGCCATAATCCAGAAAGTAGCAAACAACAGAACATGAGCAGAGACTCTCCGTTCAAAAGAAATGAACAGCAGCATGGTGGAAATGGAAAGCAAGCCCACTTCCAGTCACACACACACAACTTCCCTGAGTCACAAGTGGCACCAGACCTCACCAAGTACCTCCTACGACGTGAGATGGTGAGTTCCGGACTCCTGAAGTTTGATGATCGACCTGAAAATTATTGGGCATGGAAAGCATCCTTTCTCAATGCGACCAGAGACTTGAATTTATCAGCCAGGGAAGAGTTAGATCTAATTACCAAGTGGCTAGGGGCAGAGTCGTCTGAGCAAGCAAACAGAATTAGATCTGTCCATATTTTCAATGCAACAGCAGGGCTTAACATGGTCTGGCAACGACTAGAAGAGTGCTATGGTACACCCCAAGTGATCGAGAATGCACTGTTGAAGAAAATTGATGATTTTCCAAAACTGGCAAACAAAGACAATCACAAACTAAGAGAACTAGGTGACATTCTTCTCGAACTGGAGTGTGCTAAAGTAAAAGGGTACCTTCCAGGCCTCGCTTATCTGGACACATCTCGGGGGGTAAACCCTATTGTAGAGAAACTTCCATTCAGTTTACAAGAAAAATGGATAGCACAGGGATCCAAATATAAGGAGGACTATCGGGTAGCATTCCCACCATTCTCGTTCTTCTCGAGATTCATCAGGAACCAGGCGAAAATTAGAAATGACCCCAGCTTCACCCTCTACACCTCAACTAACCAGGTGTCCATGAAAAGTGAGAAACCTGCCAGGTACAGCAGCAAGACACCTGTGACTGTATACAAGACAGATGTGTCATCTGAGGCCTCAGACCACCAAACCAAACCCAGTAAGACAAAGGTTGAAAACCCTGACCGTCACTGCCCAATACATAACAAGCCTCATCCTCTTAAAAAGTGTTGTGGGTTTAGATACAAAACTCTAGATGAGCGCAAATCATATCTCAAAGACAATGGCATTTGTTTCCGATGTTGTGGGTCAACTCAGCACAGAGCTAAAGACTGTAAGGTTTCAATCAAGTGCTCTGAGTGTGACAGCGACAGGCATCTTGCTGCTCTGCATCCAGGCCCAGCCCCTACAAATACAGACACCGCTACAGCAGAGACAGAGCATGGCGGGGAGCAAGGTGACGATGCTCTTCTATCTGTCACCTCAAAGTGTACAGAGATCTGTGGTGAGGAAGATCATGTTCAAAAATATGCCTAGTCAAAGCTTATCCGGCTGGGAAAAAAGAGAAAGCTGTCAAAATGTATGTAGTGCTTGATGAACAGAGTAACAAATCTCTGGCCAAGACAGAGTTTTTCAGTCTCTTCAACATCAATGACGACTCTGCTCCATACACCATGAAGACGTGTTCTAGGGTAACAGAGACTTCAGGCAGGAGAGCCGTCAACTTCATGGTGGAGTCTATAGATGGACACATGCAGCTCACTCTCCCTACTCTGAGTGTGATATGATGCCAGACGATAGGATGGAGATTCCCTCCCCCGACATTGCGTATCATCATCCCCATCTGCAACCAGTTATGGACAGAATTCCAGCTGTGGACCCAGACGCTCCCATCCTCCTGCTCTTAGGGCGAGACATCTTAAGGGCACACAAGGTACGAGAGCAAATCGATGGGCCCCACGATACTCCTTATGCACAGCGACTCGACCTCGGGTGGGTCATTGTGGGTGAGGTCTGTCTGGGAACGGCTCACCGACCAGCCAATGTTAACGTGTTCAGGACAAACATACTTCAAAATGGTCGCACATCCTATCTGAGCCCTTGCCCTGACATCATCCAGGTAAAAGAGAACTACAACAGCGTAGCTCAGAAACACATCTCTCCCTCTACAGTGCACTCGAGAGATCCAAACCCAACTGTGAACACAGCCTGGGATGTTCCGTGTTCGACAAAACACAAGACGATGATAAACCAGCACCATCAGTGGAGGACAAAGCCTTCTTGGACATTATGGACAAACAGGTTTTCCAGGATGATGGATACAACTGGGTGGCTCCACTACCCTTTCACCCCACTAGACGTCGCCTTCCTAATAACAGGGAGCAGGCCATGAACCGTCTCACATCACTTCGCAGGACTTTAGACAAAAAGCCTGACATGAAGCGTCATTTTATTGACTTCATGCAAAAGATGCTGGATAACGACCAAGCCAAACCTTCACAGCCACTAGAGGGAGACAAAGAACGTTGGTATCTGCCCATATTTGGTGTTTACCATCCACAAAAGCCTGAACAAATACGAGTAGTATTTGACTCCAGTTCTAAGTGTCAAGGCGTGTCACTTAACGATGTTCTGCTCAGTGGTCCAGACTTAAACAACACACTCTCGGGTGTCCTAATGTGTTTCCGCAAGGATTGCATTGCACTAACAGCAGATGTGCAACAAATGTTTTACTGTTTTGGTGTACGTGAGGATCACAGAGATTACTTAAGGTTTCTCTGGTATGAAGACAACAACCCAGATAGAAACATAACTGACTACAGGATGAAAGTCCATGTATTTGGGAACAGCCCTTCACCAGCCGTAGCCATCTACTGCATGAGACGAGCAGCGCTACAGGGTGAGAAGGAACACGGGTCAGAACCCAAGCAATATGTAGTGAGGAACTTCTACGTCGATGATGGTCTGACATCAGTACCTACTACAGAAGAAGCTGTCAACATTCTGAGAAAAACACAAGCAATGTTGGCGGAGTCCAACATGAAACTACACAAGATTGCATCCAATAGCAAAACCGTTATGGAAGAGGAGAGGCATCCTGTCCACAGTGAATAGTCTTTATGACCCCCTTGTGTTCGTGGCTCCAATAACAATGCAAGGTAAAGCCTTAATCAGAGAACTCTCTTCGGATGCTCCTCTTCCCACAGAAAAAAAAAGAGAAATGGAAAATGTGGAAGGAATCTTTGATGGAGTTGGAACATATGAATATTCAGCGGACCTACATCCCAGTCTCCTTGTCTACCACTCAAAGAAGAGAGCTACACATCTTCTCGGATGCCTCTACAGTAGCCATAGGAGCGGTAGCCTACCTGAGCGTTATTGACTCGGAAGGTCAATGCCATGTTGGATTTGTCATGGGGAAATCAAAATTGGCCCCTCGTCCAGCCCACACTATCCCACGCCTAGAACTGTGTGCGGCTTTGCTAGCTGTTGAGATGTATGAACTGATCAAAGACGAAATTGACATTGATATACATGCAGCCAAGTTCTACACAGACAGTAAGATAGTTCTCGGTTACATCCACAATGTCACCAAAAGATTCTATGTTTATGTTGCCAATAGGATAACTTGCATCAGGAAGTCAACCCATCCAGATCAGTGGTGCTATATAAACACTGATAGCAATCCAGCAGACCATGCAACCAGGCCCATACTTGCTGCGCTCTTAAAACACACTAGTTGGTTCTCAGGTCCACCGTTCCTGACCCAAACAAACTCGAGTAAGCCTGAGAACATCAATTTTGACCTTGTAGAGCCTCACACAGATGCAGAGATTCGACCAGATGTCACTGTCTTTGCCTCTAAAGTTTCTGGAGCTCAACTCGGCTCTCATCGCTTTGAGAGGTTCTCAAGCTGGAAAACTCTCAATCGAGCCACAGCACGACTCATTCATGTTGCAAGATCCTTCCATGAAGGTGCAGACAACACCAGCTGCAGAGGCTGGCATGACTGTAATAAACCATGCGGTACAAGTGAGTTGTCACAAGCCAAAACAGCAATCATTCACTGTGTGCAACATGAAGCCTTCAGAGAGGAATTCAAATGCATTGAAAAAGGAAAAGAGTTCCCAAAGCAAAGTACACTCAAAAAGCTGAACCCAGTGATTGATGAGGATGGGTTGCTGAGGGTGGGAGGCCGCTTATCCTCCGCCGACATGTTACAAGACGAAAAACATCCTCTCATCATCCCACAGACACATCATGTTGCCACTCTGCTGGTAAGACATTATCACGAGCAAGTGGCTCACCAAGGCCATCATTTTTCAGATGGAGCTATTCGAGCAGCAGGCTTCTGGATTATTGGGAGCAAACGTCTGGTCTCTGGTATCATTCACAAGTGTGTCACCTGCCGCAAGGTTAGAGGGAGGTTAGTTGACCAAAAAATGGCTGACTTGCCTGCAGACAGACTCACATCTGAACCACCATTCACCAGCGTTGGACTTGATGTGTTTGGACCATGGAATGTCATAACTCGTCGCACTAGAGGTGGTAGTGCAGACTCCAAGCGCTGGGCGGTGCTCTTTACATGTATGTCTACTAGAGCAGTCCATATCGAGCTTATCGAATCCATGTCCACATCCAGCTTCATCAACGCGCTGAGGCGTTTTTTCGCTATATCCGTGGTCCAGCAAAAGTGCTACGGTCTGATCGAGGTACAAACTTTATAGGTGCCTGCAGGGAACTGGGTATGGACACAAATGACTCAGAACTGACTAAATACCTCTCAGATAAGGGATGTACTTGGATATTTAATCCTCCACACTCGTCTCATATGGGTGGTTCTTGGGAGAGACTCATTGGGGTTGCCAGACGTATTCTTGATGCTATGCTGTTTCAGACGGGCTCCACTCATCTCACACATGAGGTCTTGAGCACTCTTATGTCTGAAGTTATGGCAATAATCAATGCGAGACCCTTAATGTCAGTATCAACTGACCCTGACATGCCTACCATTCTCACACCCTCAATGTTACTTACACAAAAGACCAGCGCTACCTCAGCCCCTTCCAGATACTTCAGCATGAATGACCTTCATGGAAAACAGTGGAAGCAAGTCCAGTGTCTCGCTGACACCTTTTGGAAAAGGTGGAGACAGGAGTACCTGACAACGCTGCAGAGACGCAGAAAATGGACAGCAGAAAAGCCAAATGTAAAAGTGGGAGATGTTGTCTTATTGAAAGACAGTCAGGCACACAGAAATGACTGGCCAGTCGGGCTTGTGGTAAAAACCTTTCCCAGTACGGACAAAAAGGTTAGGAAAGTATTATTATTATTATTATATTATAGAACTAAAAATTCAAGCAAGAAACTGCTAAGGTGTTTCTGAGACCAATCTCAGAATTGTTGTTCTTCTTTCTGAAGCATCCTAGAGACAAAAGATAAAAATAGAAAGGATATTATTTGTTTCTTGATATGTTTTATTTCATAGTGGCACAATTTCATTATACCAGGCGGGGAGTGTGCTGCCATCCTGTTAGAAGGTAACAGATTATTTTATTACAATGGTTAAATTGGATTTTCATTGTGTTCAATGGTGTTATTTGCCCCTAGTGGCGCTTTCTGGTACTTAGAAAACACGACGCAAACAGGAAGAACAGAATTTGTTTTGCACGCATAGAAACAGCTACAAACAACGCTACGGTGCAGGTCTTTCAATGTAGTTATTTCTTGTCACGCTTCAGCCTTGGAAAAATATTTGTTTGTAAGTTCGATTCAAGCATTTAGCTAATGATGATAATCTTGTTATTGATAGAGTTGCTTACATATCAATGTTGGTTGCATTTACTCACAAATTGCAATGCCTTTAATGTATGTCGTTAGCTGTATTACTTTGCTCATGCGTCATGCAAACGAATTGTAAAATATACAATACTGTAGTTTTGTTACTGTTTCTAGTGTAATATGCTTTGTTATTCTACATAGATGGTTATACATTATTAGAGTAATGAAAGGAGCCAATTACCATATGGTTAACAATTATCTATATGGTTTGGCATCATGCCAGATGCATGGTACCTTAGCGCGTGCTTTGTATTTATGCAACTTCAAATGTTTAATGTACAGCTACAGTATGTCGGTGTGAATTGAATACTAAAGTATATTCTTTTCTGTATTTTGCAGTTTCACAACATAAACGTTTTCAATATATTCATTCAAGAAAAGTCACGCCTTGGGAGTTTTATTGAAGACTTAATTGTTAGCTATCTGTCTAGTTTTGCATGGGAACGCAACTCAAGGGCAGAATAACCCCCAAAGGCAATTCCTCTTGGGCCGCCTTTCCTTCCAGTTCTCTGCTGCCAATGACTGGAAAGAATTGCAAAAATCACTGAAGCTGGAGACTCATATCTCCCTCACTAACTTTAAGCATCAGCTATCAGAGCAGCTTACAGATCATTGCACCTGTACATATCCCATCTGTAAATAGTCCATCCAACTACCTCATCCCCATATTGTTATTTATTTATTTTCTCCTTTGCACCCCAGTATCTCTACCCGCACATTAATCTTCTGCACATCTATCATTCCAGTGTTTATTTGTGAAATTGTAATGAATTTGCCACTACGGCCTATTTATTGCCTTACCTCCCTAATCTTACCTCATTTGCACACACTGTATATAGACTTTTCTATTGTGTTATTGACTGTGCGTTTGTTTCTTCCATGTGTAACTCTGTGTTGTTGTCTGTGTCTCACTGCTTTATCTTGGCCAGGTCGCGGTTGTCAATGAGACCTTGTTCTCAACTGGATTACCTGGTTAAATAAAGGTGAAATAAAAGTAAATGAAATCAAATGAGTCTGTAGCTCAAACGGTTTGGATGCTACAAACAGAAGTTGGCACATCGATGGTACCGACTTCAGACGAGTCCCCTGATGCTTGTCGCGGTTGTAGAGCAAAGCGGAGACCATCGTCGCGCTCGTGAGAAGTTTCTAGGTCATACCGCTCGGACGCTACACACGTTTTCATGAGAAGACCAATTTTTGTGCTGTCTCATGGTCAAATCAAATAAAACACTGCTCTACCACCTTTCTCCACAGATGTGAGACATTGGCGGATGTGATGGATTAAGACGCATTCAATGCAAAATGAACCTGATATCTTTAGCTTAAACTGACAGATTTTTGTATTTTATTTTGTTACTTAGATTGAGGCACCTGTGCGTCAATCGATTCTAGGCTTTTTAATCATGGGGTGGTGCTTATATTTGTCCTGTACACACTTGCACAATAGTGTAATGTAAATGTGTTTCCCAACTCCCCCTGAGACACCCACAGGGAGTGGGGTCACAATTGTCCAGTGCCCCTGGAGTAATTAGGGTTAAGTGCCTTGCTCAAAGACACATCAACAGATTTTTCACCCTGTCGGCTCCAGGATTCAAACCATCAGCCTTTCGGTTACCGCCCAACCCTCTAAAATCAAGGCTTCCCACCACCTAGTGGATCTCAAGCTATATGTGCAAACTCTAGTATAATTGATGCCCTGTCTGCCAGAAACATGCACACACACTCCTGAGGGCAGCAGCTGCTGTGGACCCCATGCCTGACCAGTTCCCTAACAACCTTAACGAACACTGATACACATACAGTGACACACGACACACACACCAAAATACACCGACACAAGCAATGTCCCCGGCATCAACACCAACACACTCCTGTTACCATACCCAGGTCACAGTGTTTTTCATATGTATTCACTCAGCTGCTAGGGCCAACCACTGCAGGAACATGAAGGGGAATATGTGAGCTGGGGTTGTCTGTGGTGTCTCAGATTCCCATTCAGGTCAAAGGTCTGTGCATCACAACAGACTGCAGATCTCAGCTGTGACTTCCTGAAGGTTTGTTTTTCTGATAATATCAGCACAAGCCAAGCAGATTTTGGAAGCATCCCTCTCTGTCTGAGTTTCTATTGGAGTGATGAGCGAGCCTGTTACCGATCACACCATCCATGTGTCAGGAGCCTGGGTCTGAATCCGAACCATGTGCTGGAAATTCCTGGAGTGAGTGGAGCATAGCCCCATCTAACCTGTCTGTCCAGGGCTGCTGCAGGATCTCAATGAAGGGGAGGTGGTGGAGGAGGAGCTGGCCAGGAGACCTGGTGAGGCTCCACGGTCTTGGATGCTGTCAGCTAAAGCCCAGCATGGAACACTGACTGGGGCTGATCAACAACAGGAGGAATGGGGGATAGGGAAAGGACTGAGGACAAAGGTACTTGGTTAAACGCCCACAAGGTTTGAGATTAGGATCACCACAAACTCTACTGACCTGTAACACTGTACAAGATTTTTAACTCCTACGCCAGAGGATAATATGTACCTTGTCCTGGTGTGTCTGGCTCCTCTTAAAGCTTTCATCCCTAATATTTGAATATGGGGGAAAGAATTCTGAGGTAAACCTGTTTTCTCCTTGCGACTGTCATCTTTATGATTTCCCTTAATGTTCTGGCATGGATATGACGTTATGACTCAAATGACAAAAACGTACAGCACATGCAGGGTAAACATGGTAAATGAATAATGCTGAAGCTAAACCTGTCTGCAGATGGTTAAGGGGGAGACAGGGAGTGAGGCTGTAGCTGGCCTGGAGCCCATGGCTGTATAAGGTTGTGCAGCCTGTCAAAGGGTAGTTTTGTCTATCATTCTGCTGCTGAACCTGTGGAACAGCTGGGATTCAAACTTTCCCCAAACAGACAGACACACCATCTTCATAGGTGAATATCTTTAGAGTGGGGCTACCTTTGAATAGTGTCCAACTCACTAACCTGTTCTGTCTAGCCAGTAGGCCTAGGAGTTCGACTAGAGCACCGGGTGTGGAGCTATGGTCAGTGGCGTACCACACACACCCGCAGCCCTCGCAATGCGGGGGTGCCCACAAGCTCTGGGGGCCCCCTGGAAATTAGCTTTATAAAAACAGCAACATTTTCTCTCATCCTCAAGGCAAAATGTGTAGATTAGCTATAAAACTGAATTTCGGGCAGTTCAGCCTGCCGTCTTTCCTGACTGTGATCTGTGCCAATGATCTGGGCAAAAATAAGTGTGTAGAGAGTGACTTCTACAAAAAGTATTGTCAGGTAAAGTCATTAAGGCCTGGGTGGGTTCAGGCCTGTGTATCTGGGTCATTGTGGTTAAAAGCAGTAGCAGCAGGTCAGGAAATACCTTGGGTACTCCAGTGCTGTATGGGATGCCCTGGCACTGCGAAAGCCCTCACTACGCTACCCTGGGTTAGTCTATTACTGACCCAGTCCCATGTATTTACCTGATGTGGGCACTACATTACCCTGGATCATTCTTTTCATAGAGACTCAACCCTGGTCCACTGACCCAACACCACCACCACCATCTCTACTACCACCACCCCCTCCACCTCTACCTGCACCCCCTCACCACCTCTACCACCACCACCATCACCTCTACAACCACCACCACCATCACCACCTCTACCACCACCATCACCACCTCTACCACCACCACCATCACCACATCTACCACCACCACTACCACCACCACTACATCCACCACCAGCCCTACCACTACTACCACCACCTCCAACACCACCACCTCTACCACCACCACCATTACCACTACCACTACCACTACAGTACCACCACCACTACTGTGTTAACCTCATGTGGATACACCTCAGGAGGTCCTGAAATGGGCTGTCCATTTTCTACCAGATGTATTTTCCTCTCCAGCAGATTATCCAGTAGAGTGACACAGGGATTTTTTTTGTTTTTAGTTTATTTGATTTAGTTCATTCGTGATTGCAGTCGACAAGACTGAATTATCCAGAATGCACAGATACATAGACAATCCTTAAAAAACACAAGACACTACATTCAATAAAAAATGTCCTAGCTAACAAGAAATTACAATTTAAAAGTCTAATTTGGTTATTAAACAGTCTGATGACAGTCTATTTATCTTTGCATTGATGCTGGACAGTTGTCTCTGGTTGCGGAGGACTCTACCAGTGCTGTTTCCCCTTCTGTGTAGTAGGATGTCATATAGAGAGAGGGTGGTCAGGTTGGTGCATCATGCCAGGGACCAATCTTACTGCTGCTTGTTCTCTCTGTGACCGTAGTGGTGGAAGGTTCAGTGGAATGCTAGCCTTAAAGCACTGGACGGCCCAATGCTGTTGATGAAGCCAGTTTCCAGTGTATCCTCAAAGATGACTCTCTGAGTGGACTTGTGGAGTAGGAAGAGACAAGATGACCCCACCATGTGGGACCCCAGATGTTACCGCTGTCCATGAGCTGTACATTCCATTTGTAGTCCCCCTCTGTGTTCCCCCTGTTGTGGAGTTGTGAAGCCAGGTTAATAGCCTTGGACACAGACACAGACTGGCCAGATGCTGGAGGAGTTAAACATGGTCAACACGTCTGCCAACAGAGTCTGGATCGTTGTGGGTTTCTTTGAGTCTGTTTCTAGAAGCCAGGTGTGTTAGGCTATGACCGGCGCATTTGTTGTGTTGTGTTTAGGCAAGTATGCATACTGTTTTTTGCATTCTTCAAGAGCAACTGGTATGTGCTTCTTGACAATGAGTCTTTCCTGACTTTGCCCAGACAGGATGTTATAGAGATTGGTAAATCACCAATCACTTTTCTCTCCAGGAATGGGGACCTTAGGAAAAGGGCAGATGTTAGTGAGTGACCACTGGAGCTAGATCCTCTGCAAATTCCTTCAGTAACCTCTGTGAAGTTCTTCAGGTTAGATGGCTGGTTAAACGTTGAACAGACCAGATGATTCATCCCATTATGGCAACAGCTCTGTGTTAATCATTGAACTAACTGACACCAGAACATAATCACAGGCCAGTCATCTGATGGGCTGCGAAACTGTGGTATGCCACTGGCTATGATGACATGTCTCCTCCTTAAAGGCATGATGCTATCTGAGAGAGAGGTGACATGACGGGGAAGGGTGAAGAGGGCCGTGACCTGTCTCAAAGTGTTCCTCTGAAGCCTACTCCACTCTACGCAGGGGTGAGTTCACAGGAGTCACTTAAACATGTTTCCTTTGTCTCAGCTTGCCATTCCGAAGAGAAGGTCCACCCTTTCAGAGGAAGTTAGCAATCCAGTGCCAAGCTGGGGAATATTGGAGAAAGGCCTATGGAGAGAGAAAGAGGTGTTTGGTTCAAAGGCCTAAGAGTAAGACGTCAGCAGAAAGTTGACTCCCAAAATGGTTTCACACGGTGGAAAAACACAGGTCCTTTCTTGTTTTGGACCTCAAAGGAAACCTCTTTTTAATGCTGGTCATGTTCATGTGTCAGGTTGATCCGTATTTATACATGAACCTGTCTGGAGCTAGACTGCTACTGTGATCAAACCAGTAATGTCATGTCCTGATACCGCAGTAGCCATATACTGTGTTTGATGTTATAATCATAATACATTGTTCCTTCTAAAAAAGGCCCACTCCTTTATAAAATTATTGAAAATGCATTTAAATATCATAGAGTGGCCCTTTAATTAATGGAAAACCCCCCAAATGCCTATCATCTAGGTGGAACTACATGAGCATAAGTCTCCTTCTGAGCCATCTTAAACAAGTCATAATGGCTGTGAATATACTGTACTGTCATTTTTCAGTAAAGCTCTTCCTATATGCATCTTATGACTACGTCTACTCTTTGATTTAGTCCATTTTTGGGCTGTCATGTTGTGGGTTTTTCTCATGCAGGAAATCTCTGTAGAAATGGGCAGATGAGAACACGTTTGATAAAAACACCAACCCAGAAGCTCAACATGTAGGTGGATTATAATGAATGACTGAAAAAAATGTATGATTTGTATCATCCTTTCTAATATCGTCTTCCTTTGACGGTGTACATTTTCACATTTTAGCTGCTGCCTGTGGCCTGTGGCTGTTGGTTTTGATTTCATTTCATTTCTTCTGTAACCACATGTACAAAAATGCACCTCAGTACTCCGACAGCAGCCATGTTTTGAATCAGAGGGAGACAGACTAGTGAGACAAAGAGAGACACAGAGAGAGAAGCCCAGAGAGACAGACACAGAATGAGCAACAGAGCACAGTGCAGGTTTTGACACTGACAGGGTTTTGTGAAAGAGCCACACCACTCTCACGCTTGACATGCTGTCCCATTATGACAGGCGATTTGGGACTTAATCACGCATTAAGCCTTATTGTTGCACCTCCGGCCAACTGTTGACACAGAGCTCGGTCAATCCGGTGATCGCACCACGGTCACCATGTCCTGGGCCAACCCCTCAGGCACTGTCCACTGGGCCACCGTGAGTGCAAATGGCATGACGTAAGGCTGTTCAGTCTCTGTGTGTGTGAGAGAGAGAGAGAGAGAGAGAGAGGGAGAGGGAGAGAGGAGAGGGAGAGAGAGAGAGAGAGAGAGAGAGAGAGAGAGAGAGAGAGAGAGAGAGAGAGAGAGAGAGGGAGGGAGGGGGGAGGGAGGGAGGGAGGGAGGGAGAGAGAGGGAGAGGAGGAGAGAGAGAGAGAGAGAGAGAGAGAGAGAGAGAGAGAGAGAGAGAGAGAGAGAGAGAGAGAGAGAGAGAGAGAGAGAGAGAGAGAGAGAGAGAGAGAGAGAGAGAGAGAGAGAGAGAGAGAGAGAGAGAGAGAGAGAGAGAGAGAGAGAGAGAGAAAGGGGTCAGAGAGTCAACACGTTCGTGTGACCGGGTGTCTGTCTGTGCAGCATCGACTGAACTGGCGCTGACTAGAAGCTTGCTATGATGTCTGGACTAGAGCAGTTTAAGAGCCATCACACATTGCTGGGCCTTTTAGCGAATGGACACAATAGTGTTACCCTAATGTTTACTAAAATTCTAACGGATGAATTTATTCTACCATTGTACTGACAAAACACTGTAAAGCATCTACACGTATATCATTTACAAATGAATGTGCATACACTTGTATCACTTTGCATCACATCTGTCACACCCTGATCTGTTTCACCTGTCTTGTGCTTGTCTCTACCCCCCACCAGGGCTCTCCCATTTTCCCCCATTATCCCCTGTGTACTCATATCTGTTGGTCTGTTGCCAGTTCGTCTTGTCTTGTCAAGTCTTACCAGCGTGTTTTCCCATTTTCCAGTATCTTTAGTTTCTGTTTTCTCCTCCTCCCGGTTTTGACCATTCTGCTTGCCCTGACCCTGAGCCTGCCTGCCATTCTGTCCCTTATTGACGCTGTTTTGGAATACCGACCTGGGCCTGCCCTGACCCTGAACCTGAACCTGCCTGCCATCCTTTACCTGTCAGATGCTGACCTGGTTACGAACCTCTGCCTCTCCTCGACCTGCCCTTTGCCCTTCCCCCCATGTTATAATACATTATCTGAGAACTGAACCATCCGCCTCCTGTGTCTGCATCTGGGTCATATCCTGAGTCGTGATAGTACGAACTGGCACCGACTGGACCAGCAGACTCGGACCAGCTACGCATAGCTGTCGTCGTCCAAGGATTCGCCATTGGTAGACACGAGGAAGTACCTCAAGATCTCATGGAAAGACTCTAGTCCTTGGCGGAATGCCATGATCCTGCTTTCACTTCCGTTGCTGGAGCAGTTCCACAGGTTATCTACTAAGCAGCAAGCCACAACAGTAACGACCGAGACTGTCATTCACCCCGCTACCAGCGGAGCTTCTCCCCAATCTACCCCGCCTTCCCAAAAACCCCGCTTACCTCCTCCTCCGGAGCGCTACGCTGGAGATCCAGGATCCTTCTGGGCGTTTCTCTCCCAGTGTTCTTTCACCTTTGAGCAGCAGCCCTCTTTGTTTTCCTTAGATCGCGCCAGGACAGCGTACTTGATAACTCTGATATCTGGAAGGGATCTCGCCTGGGCTACGGCGGTGTGGGAGCAACAATCCACCGTATGTCTCAGTCTGCAGGAGTTTTTGGCGGAGGTTAGAAAAGTGTTAGATTCTCTGTTGTCCGGGTTGAGAGGCTGCTCGTAAGCTACTGCAACTGCATCATGGACGCTACCCTGGTGTTGGAGCTACCGTGGTGTCGGAGCTGGGAATCCAAACACAACCCGTCTCTATTGCCATGGACGTCAGAGCACTGGATGGGCGCTCTTTTGGCAGAGTCACCCACAATACGTTTCCTATTAACCTGAGAGTGTCAGGTAATCACAATGCGTGTAAGCAGTTCATGCTCATTGAATCCCCTCATGCACCCGTGGTTTTGGGGTTTTCATGGCTCCAGAGGCACAATCCTCTGATTGACTGGGCTACTGGTTCTATCATGGGTTGCAGCCCGTTCTGCCAAGCATATTGACTGAAGTCGGCGTAGCCTGCCCCGGGATGTCTTCCTGCGGGCTTGGGAGAAGCCTCGGATCTCTCCGCCATTCTCGGGGAGAACCAGGATCTCTGGGAGGTTTTCAACAAGGTGCTACATCTCTCCCTCCGCATCTACCCCACGACTGACAAGCTTCTCAAAGTTGGACCTTCAGAACTCCTACCATCTGGTTCAGAAACGGGAAGGAAACAAATGGAAAACAGCTTTTAACACGGCTAGAGGGCACTACGAGTACCTTATTATGATATTTGGACTGACCAACGCTCCCGCAGTGTTCCAGGCCCTGGTCAACGATGTGCTCCATGACATGGTGAACAAGTTTGTGTTTGTCTACCTTGACGACATCCTTGTTTTTTCCCGGTCAGCTCAAGAACACATACTTCACGTCCGACAGCTCCTTAGACATCTCCTGGAGAACCAGCTTTTTGTTAAAACAGAAAAGTGTGAATTCCATCACTTCACCATCTCCTTCCTAGGGTACGTCATTGCTGCTGGAAAAATTCAGATGGACTCTGACAAGGTGAGAGCGGTGGTGGACTGGCCTCAACCCACATCCAGAGTGCAGATGGAACGTTTCCTGGGGTTTGCTCATTTCTACCACCCCTTTATCCGGCAGCTAACCATTTCTTTAACTCTGACCATTCCCTGGTCCTGGATTGGGCTCATTTGTTCAGACTGGCCTGCCTTCCTGACTCCTGTCGAAACCTTTGAACGACAACACTGTTGGTGGCCCACCATGGTTCCTGACGTCTCCACGTTCGTCGCCACCTGCACTGTGTGTGCTCAGAATAAGACCCCGCGGCCAGCTCCAGCTGGCCTCCTTCAACGACTCCCTGTTTCTCACCGACTCAGGTCCCATATATCCCTGGACTTCGCCACTGGTCTCCTTCCATCATATGGCAATACCACTATCCTTATGGTGGTAGATAGGTTTTCCAAAGCCGCCCATTTCATTCCCCTTCCCAAGTTACCCTCAGTCAAGGAGATGGCCCAGCTCATGGTGCATCATGTCTTCCGGATCCATGGACTTCCGATGGACATGGTCTCCGATTGCGGTCCTCAGTTCTCGTCCCGTTTCTGGAAGGCTTTCTGCACCCTCATTGGGTCGTCGGCCAGCCTGTCCTCCGGGTTTTACCCCCAGTCCAACGGCCAGTTGGAGCAAGCCAATCAGGACCAGGAGACGGCTCCTCATTGCCTCGTCCCAGCCAACCCTACCACCTGGAGCCAGCAACTCGTGTGGGTGGAATACGCCCACAACACCCTTCCCTTCTCAGCCACTGGTCCCTCGCCTTTTGAGTATTCCATGGGATATCAGCCCCCGCACCTCCCTGAACAAGAGGAAGAGGTCAGCATACCCTCGGCCCAGATGTTTGTCCGCCTCTGTCACCGTATCTGGAACAGAGCCCGGTTTCCTCTTCTCAAGACCACCTCCAGGCCAGGTATCGGCGAAAGGCGGACCGCCACCGGACCCCTGCTCCCTGCTATCATCTCGAGCAGAGGATATGGCTGTCCACTCGGGATCTGCCCTTCCGGGTGGATCCCGTAAACTTTACCTCTGTTTCATCGGCCCTCCGTATACATCCCACTTTTCATACCTCTATCTCACAGCCCTTTGTCTCCTGTTTCCATGGGTTGGGGATTAAGGGATTGCAAAAAAACGGTAACTGTAATTCCTTACATTACCAGCAAAAATATTGTAATCAGATTACAGATACGTTTGAAAAACTAGATGATTACTTAGAGGATTACTTTTAAATCCAGAACGAATGTTTGCGAAAAAAAAACTTTTACACTTCTGTTTTATCAATGACATTCAAATCAGCATTGAAAAAAGGCGCCTGAGCGAGTCTGACCACAAGTCAGAGACTACTACGATGACACACCAAATGGGTTTGATGGATCGCGGGATAAGAGCAGGAATAGGCTTTTGTAGGCTACAGTCCAAGCTATGTCTTCCAATGGTGCGACAGCTGTCGGCATCCAAAGATTATAAACAAAAGCTTGGAGGTAAGGATGATAGCAGTGGTGTAGTCTACGGCTATATGGATATCACTTATTATTTATATCTACGTAATGCAATGATGTGAATCACACTGCTGCTCTCTCATTGAGCTATTTGCGCCTTACAGATTGTGGTTGTTGTGGATGGCTGTTCACAAATCTAAATGTGTTCTTGCAACAGCTGCATATTGCAGATCCCAGCCTATGGAAACAAGTGGGGCTTTTATTGCTCAATCTAATTCGTGCTGAATTACATGGTTAATGTTGTAAATGTTGTAATCTTGTAAATGACTATTGTAGCTGGAAACGGCTGAATTTTATGGAATATCTACATAGGCGTACAGAGGCCCATTATCAGCAACCATCACTCCTGTGTTCCAATGGTATGTTGTGTTAGCTAATCCAAGTTTATCATTTTAAAAGGCTAATTGATCATTAGAAAACCCTTTTGCAATTATGTTAACACAGCTGAAAACTGTCGTGATTATTAAATAAGCAATCAAACTGGCCTTCTTTAGACTAGTTGAGTATCTGGAGCATCAGCATTTGTGGGTTCGATTACAGGCTCAAAATGGCCAGAAACAAAGGACTTTCTTCTGAAACTCGTCAGTCTATTCTTGTTCTGAGAAATGAAGGCTATTCCATGTGAAAACTTGCCAAGAAACTGAAGATCTCGTACAACACTGTGTACTACTCCCTTCACAGAACAGCGCAAACTGGCACTAACCAGAATAGAAAGAGGAGTGGGAGGCCCCAGTGCACAACTGAGCAAGAGGACAACTGGCAGCTTCATTAAATAGTACCTGCAAAACACCAGTCTCAACGTCAACAGTGAAGAGGCGACTCCGGGATGCTGGCCTTCTAGGCAGAGTTGCAAAGAAAAAGCCATTTCAGACTGGCAAATAAAAATAAAAGATTAAGATAGGTAAAAGAACACAGACACTGGACAGAGGAACTCTGCAAATGTTTCTCTCAACCCCATAGCAAAATGAGTAGAATTGCATGAAATTAGTTATACAATTACTAAATCTTCTCTCAACCCCATTGCAAAATGTGTAGAATTGCATCACACTTGCTTTAAAACTGTAAAATGTGTAGAATTGCAGGAGATTCACTCAAAAATGTTTTTCTCTTCACTGTCAGGATGGGGGCGCCTAAAATATTTTGCTCTCAACGTAGGGGCCTCCAAAAGGCTAGGGCTGGCTGCATGTGTGGGTATGGATATGGGTATGCAGACCCAGGACCCACTGCAGCCCATCATAATGAGTTCAGAAGAGCTGCTGTTGCACATCCCTGGTCTATTGGTTTGGGCTTGTCTGTAATTATGTAGCCTTGGGGATAATGTGCATGTAAGAGAGGCAGGCTGTGTCATAAACAAATAGATTATGATTTTATAAGGTGCTGAGCTCTTGTTACTATCTGCTGAACCAAAACCAGGTGGATTTTTACCTGATATGGCTTTGTAAAGGTTTTACAAAAAAGAAATTTTTTGATTGAACTTTCAAACTGTTTATACCTACATGAGTCAACTTAAAAAGTTGATGACTTACAGTAGTCAGTGAGAGGTGCCTGTTTTCCAATGCAGAGACTCTAAACCCTAGAACTGCTCTCAGACTGGGCTTTGTTAGACAGGAGCGACTGACTGCTCCATAAGGCAGATGTTGTGTTGTTAATACAGATGTTTTTGTAATAGGAGGGGGGACTGACTGACGGACATCCCCTGACATAGATAATGAAGTTATTAGGAAGGGGATCGCCTTACTGTAAAGAATGTCTTGGCTCACGTTACTTTTCCTTCTGCCTAAAAATGCATACTCACAGGAAATAGGAATCAACGTCAGCTATTCCTATGTACGACCCTACCCTCTTATTGTACTAAATCACATATACATTTTTTTTCTCGGCATGAACAGCCTGGAGCTGCAGGAGGACTGTAAATGCTCATTGTTTTAGTCCTCCTCCCCAGACTTAGATGTGATAGGTCGGGCAGAAGCCCCCTCTCTGCATTTCACAGGAGAATATTCAGTGTCAGGAACATCTGGGATTGCACTAAGTAAGGCTTACTTGGCAGGCGGTTGTATTGGCATTGACACCATCCTAACAACGCCTTTCATCTCTGTTTGAACATGTGGATTCAGCTCTAACCCTCTCTGGGCCATCACGGGAGGAGTTGTGGGCCTGCCGCCAGCACAGACCAAGGTGTGGCAGCAGCTCCCTCTGAGACGAGGAGGAATCTCATTGAACCCAGCCTCTTTCCCTTTCCCACTATCCTCGGGACTTAAATATTTCTCTCTCTCCACACACGCTATCCAGGACACACCCTCCCCTTTGAATTCATACCATTATTACTCTATGCTACTTGATGCTGAATCTGGTGACGCCATTGAGAAATCCCTTCAACAAAAACGTTCTTATCTGTTCATTAAGTGATTTCTATGAGGAGTATCGTCAGGTAAAGTCATTAAGGCCTGGGTGGGTTCAGGCCTGTGTATCTGGGTCATTGTGTTTAAAAGCAGCAGCAGGTCAGGGAATACCTTGGGTTCTCCAGTGCTGTATGGGATGCCCTGGCACTGCGAAAGCCCTCACTACGCTACCCTGGGTTAGTCTATTACTGACCCAGTCCCATGTATTTACCTGATGTGGACACTACATTACCCTGGATCATTCTATTACTGACCGGGGTTTGTGTATGAAATGGTACCCTATTCATAGGGACGGGGATGCCATTTTGGACACAACCCTGGTCCACTGACCCACCACCACCACCACTACTGTGTTTACCTCATGTGGATACCCCTCACTTGTGGGATCATAGGAAATCCTGGAATGGGCTATCCATTTTCCACCAGATGCATCTTCCTCCCCAGCAGATTAAATGTTAATTTCTCTACCATTTTAGGTAAACACAGCGTCCTTTTAGAGAATTTGGCAGTACGTCCATCCGGCCTCACAACCGCAGACCACTTGTCTGGATCAAGCCCAGGATCTCCACATCTGGCTTCTTCACCTGCGGGATCGTCTGAGACCAGCCAACCGGACAGCTGATAACACTGTGGGTTTGCACAACTGACGAATTTCTGCTCAAACTTTCCAAACGAGTCCCAGGGAAGCTCATCTGCGTGCTCGTCATCCTCACCAGGGTATTGACCCGACAGAAGTTCGGCGTCGTAAACGACTTCAGTGGGCAAATGCTCACCTTCGATGGCCACTGGCACACTAAAGAAATGTACTCTTCACTGCTGAATGCCTGTTTCAACTGAACCGGGCAGATGGCAGACAGCGTGTATGGTGTCGTGTGGGCGAACAGTTTGCTGATGTCAACGTTATGAACAGAGTGCCCCACGGAGGCAGTGTGGGTAGGGTATGGGCAGGCATCAGCTACAGACAACGAACACAATTGCAATTTATCGACAGCAATTTTAATGCACAGAGATACCGTGAAAAGATCCTGGGGCCCATTGTCGTGCCATTCATCCGCTGCCATCACCTCATGTTTCAGCATGATAATGCATGGCCCCATGTCACACTTATCTGTACACAATTCCTGGAAGCTGAAAATGTCCCAGTTCATCCATGGCCTGCATACTTCAGACATGTCAACCATTGAGCTAGTTTGGGATACTCTGGATCGACGTGTACAACAGCATATTCCAGTTCCCACCAATTCTTCACACAGCCATTGAATAGAAGTGGGACAACATTCCACAGGTCACGATCAACAGCCTGATCAACTCTATGTGAAGGAGACGTGTCGCACTGCATGAAGCAAATGGTGGTCACACCAGATACTGACTGGTTTTCTGATCCACACCCTTACCATTTTTAAGGTGTCTGTGACCAACAGATGCATATCTGTATTCCTAGTCATGTGAAATCCATACATTAGGGCCAAATGAATGTATTACTTTAGGGCATAATAAAATTGTTGCATTTTTATTTTTGTTCAGTGTATGTAGTATCACACCCTGCTCCTAGTAACAGACAGCATTGTTGTAATCACAGCTAAAACAGTGTGATACTAGATATATGTGGAGTGGAGGTGGCTAACCTGTCTTAGACAGATACCTTTGACTGTAGCCAGTGACTCGTGGAATCTGGTGTTGGCTTACATGGCACATACTGAACGGTCGGAACACATACTGTACGGTGCGAGGTACTGGGTGCCATGAAGTCCTCCTCTCCTCTCCTCCCCCCTCTCCTCGCTCTCTCTTTTATTGTACTACCAAGTAGGTCAGTGATCCGGTACTGTACACACGTGACTTAACTGATATCTGATTCTGGATTCCAGACATTTCAAACCACGGAGCGCTACGGAGTCTACGCAGCTACATTACTGCCATCATAGTGAATGATTCTAACGCAAATCATTACATTTAAGATCCAATGCAGAAGTTTTTTTATCTCAATATCAAATCATTTTTAGGTACTTTAATGTAAAGTAATTAAGTACTTTACTGTGATTTTTTTCAATCAAAAATTGTTAAAAAGAAACTAAAATAGCTTCCTACCAAAGGAACATTTCTCAAGCAAGAATTTGCTAGAACTGCCTGGGAGTTGTCCGAGTGGGGAGGGGATAACTGAAAAGTAGCTGGTGTGAGGTTTGGAACTCTTGCTTATTGGTCTATCAACTCATTTACGGCATGGTGTTGTCACCATGGAATGCCAAAACTCCATCCCACTAAAACAGGCTGAAACGTCAGGCGGTCTTTTCAAACAGGTCTTACACTAAAAGGGCATTGTCATCATTGTCATCATTTTCACAATTTCACAGTATTATTCCAACCTCATAGTGTGAAAATGGATCTACAGTGGCAAGAAAAAGTATATGACCCCTTTGAAATTACATGGAATTGTGCATAAATTGGTCATCAAATTTGATCTGATCTTCATGTAAGTGAAAAGAGACAAACATAGTGTGCTTATTAAACTAATAACACACAAATGATTGTATTTGTCTTGTCTATATTGAATACATAATTTCAACATTCACAGTGTAGGTTGGAAAAAGTCTACTGTGTTTATTTTCAGCAAACTTAACATGTGTAAATATTTGTATGAACATAACAAGAATCAACAACTGAGACATAAAATGAACAAGTTCCACACACATGTGAGTAACAGAAATGGAATAATGTGTCCCTGAACCAAGGGGGGTCAAAATCAAAAGTAACAGTCAGTATCTGGTGTGGCCACCAGCTGCATTAAGTACTGCAGTGCATCTCCTCCTCGTGGATTATACCAGATTTGCCAGTTCTTGCTGTGAGATGTATCCCACTCTTCCAACAAGGCACCTGCAAGTTCCCGGAGATTTCTGGTGGGAATGGCCCTAGCCCTCACCCTCCGATCAAACAGGTCCCAGACGTGCTCAATGGGACCGAGATCCGGGCTCTTCGCTGGCCATGGCAGAACACTGACATACCTGTCTTGCAGGAAATCACACACAGAACGTGCAGTATGGCTGATGACATTGTCATGCTGGAGGGTCATGTCAGGATGAGCCTGCAGGAAGGGTACCACATGAGGGAGGAGGATATCTTCCCTGTAACATACAGCTCTGAGATTGCCTGCAATGACAACCAGCTCAGTCCGATGATGCTGTGACAAACCGCCCAGACCATGACAGACCCTCCACCTCCAAATCGATCCCGTTCCAGAGTACAGGCCTTGGTGCAACACTCATTCCTTCGTCAATAAACGCTAATCCGACCATCACCCCTGGTGAGGCAAAACCGTGACTCGTAAGTGAAGAGCACTTTTTGCCAGTCCTGTCTGGTCCAGCGATGATGGGTTTGTGCCCATAGGCGACATTGTTGCCGTTGATGTCTGGTGAGGACCTGTTGGTTAGAGCTGCCTTGCTCTTTAAAAAAAAAAACTCACAAAATTTGAGTTTGTATTCACAAGCAGCATTGCGAACCATGCCTCGAACAAAAGTGATCTCAGAAGACCTAAGATGAGGAATGGTTGACTTGCATAAAGCTGGAAAGGGTTACAAAAGCATCTCTAAAAGCCTTGATGTTCATCAATCCACGGTAAGACAAATGGTCTATAAATTGTCTATAAAAGTTCAGCAATGTTGCTACTCACCCTAGGAGTGCCAGTCCTGCAAAGATGACTGCAAGAGCACAGCACAGAACGCTCAATGAGGTTAAGAAGAATCCTAGTGTCAGCTAAAGACTTACAGAAATCTCTGGAACATGCCAACATCTCTGTTGACGAGTCTATGATACGTAAAACACTAAACAAGAATGGTGTTCACGGGAGGACACCACGGAAGAAGCCACTGCTGTCCAAAGAAAACATTGCTACACGTCTGAAGTTTGCAAAAGTGCACCTGGATGTTCCACAGCGCTACTGGCAAAAGATTCTGTGTGGACAGATGAAACTGCAGTTCACTTGTTTGGAAGGAACACACAAAACTATGTGTGGAGGAAAAAAGGCACAGCACACCAACATCATAAACCTCATCCCAACTGTAAAGTATGTGCTTCTACACCTGCATTGCTTGCTGTTTGGGGTTTTAGGCTGAGTTTCTGTACAGCTCTTTGAGATATCCGCTGATGTAAGAAGGGCTATATAAATACATTTGATTTGGTGGAGGGAGCATCATGGTTTGAGGCTGATTTGCTGCCTCAGGGCCTGGACAGCTTGCTATCATTGACGGAAAAATGAATTCCCAAGTTTATCAAGACATTTTGCAGGAGAATGTTAGGCAATCTGTCCGCCAATTGAAGCTCAAAAGAAGTTGGGTGATGCAACAGTACAACGACCCAAAACACAGAAGTAAATCAACAACAGAATGACTTCAACACAAGAAAATACACCTTCTGGAGTCCTGACCTCAAACCGATTGAGATGCTGTGGCATGACCTCAAGGGAGAAGTTCACACCAGACATCCCCAGAATATTGCTGAACTGAGACAGTTTTGTAAAGAGGAATGGTCCAAAATTCCTCCTGACCGTTGTGCAGGTCTGATCCACAACTACAGAAAATGTTTGGTTGAGGTTATTGCTGCCAACCAGGTCAACCAGTTATTAAATTCAAGGGTTCATCAACTTTTTCCACCCTGCACTGTGAATGTTTACACGGTGTGTTCAATAAAGAGATGAAAAGGTATAATTGTTTGCGTGTTATTAGTTTAAGCAGACTGTGTTTGTCTATTGTTGTGACCTAGATGAAGATCAGACCAAATGTTATGACAGATTTATGGAGAAATCCAGGTATTTCCAAAGGGCTCACATCGTTGTTCTTGCCACTGTAAAACACAGGAAAATCTCGTTTTTGATTGCACTTGGCCTATAAGGGCAAATGTATGCATGCAAGGGACTTACCTTAGTGGTTCTGAATTGGTGTCTGTCTGTAGATAGACAACCAATCAGGTAGAGAAAGATTCATCTTATAGGAACAGCAGATTCAGCGCCATCGATAAAGTGTAAACACATCAAATCAAATTCAACACATTTGATTTGATTTCCAGAGCTACGGTTAATGGGAATGAGTGGGAAAACTGAAACGTAAGGTCATATTCCAATGCTATATAAAGAGGACAAAACAAAGATATTGGTATAAAATACTTTAATAAATAAATGGATTGTTCTAAGAACAAACACAAATTCCACTAACAAACCAAGATGCAACTGCTCTTTTGTACAAAATAATTACAATGTTCTGCACATTCAGCCCATGCTCTGGGGCTAGTGGGATTATGCTGACTGGTTATTGGTAATGATTTGAAATTCCTTTATCATCAAAACATTTGAAAGACAGTTCTTGTCAGAGAATAACAATATTAAACTGTAAAGAACAACAGAAATCCTTTTCACTACCGCCACTGAGGTAATGCTCAATGGGTTCTCTTCCTGTCTTAGTGCAGAAACAGGATATAATACAAACACTGGACAACAACCACAACATCAACAACAACAATAAAACTTGTTCCCTTCATTAGACCAGTATTGAAAGCAGAAACCCAATGCACCACTGCAGGGCTCGGTAACTGAGTACTGCTGAAAAGCAGCAGTGTATCCATCAGGCTCCATCCCAGACGACAATTAAACCACAGGATTGATCTGATAATGGCCTTGAATTTAATTGTAGTTACTCCCGATTCCGACCTAAATCACGATGCTGAAAGCCTGCTAGCACTGTTTCTGTGTCAGATCAACCTAACCCCTCCACGCACTGGTACACCCCTGCAATATAATAGGACATTCTAATGTTCACATACAGTAGCATAGTGAATGGGACATGGTGAGCCAGCATTCATTAGGGAAACTCCCAACACATAGCTCCTACTAAAGCAGCAGACGAGGACAAGCCGAGAACTAGAACTAACAGCTCTGCCTACTCACAATTTTAAGTGTTGTAAACCAAATAAAATCATAAAGCAAAACAAACAAGCACTTAGAATAATTTGTTTCTGTCAATGGGACCCTTGATATTGTCCATAATATCTGTATAAAACCAGCCCCGTGTCAACGGACACTGATAAAACGGAATGACATCAAAAAAAAACAATCTTATTCCTTAGAATAACTATAATAAAAAGGGTCACTTAAGTTACTAAATTCAAATATACACAGCCATTTTTATATTTACATATATACATTGTTCAAAGAAATACCTTTGTGGTGATATGAAGAGGTGTGAAAAGACATATTTTCCCTTTATATGAATTAAGTTCTGGATAAATGTTTTGAATGAGATGAAATGATAAAAGGGCTGAAGGCACTTTCTACCAAGCAAATAATAAAGCATCTCGGCTTGCAGGAAGTGGTAGAGTAAAATGCACGTTAAAGGGATATACTGTACATAAAATCTTTAGAAGCATCGACATGTCATGGAAAATATGTTTATGCTTATAAACTAATGCTGACGTCAGGTGTTATATACTGCTTATAGCTTTCAAAGGGTCTTTATATATAACATTGTAGATCATTTTACATATACAAATGACATTATTATACCAAGAGAACAAAGAAAAGGCCCACGGTGCGGGTTAAGGCAGATATGGACTAAATGCACTAGTAGTAATGTAGTAGTACAACAACAGCTGCCATTCAACGGCTCTCCATAGTCCTCCAATGGCAGTGCTCACGCCAAAGTCACATAATAAACAAACTGCTCAGTGACATGCGGTGAAAAGAAGAGCTCTCCTTTAAAGGGAGCGACAGTTTGTAAACAACAAAAAAAGAAAAGCAAAAAAAAAAAAAAAGTGTCCTTTTTCCTATTTTAAAACAGTGCGATTTAAACTGAAATTCGGGTCTTTTTTTGTTGCTGAAATGTTCATTTGCAATGCTTTTAGTAGATAAGGAGCCTCCATGTTGCAGACAAAGAATGTCAAATTAAATGTAAAACGTGTCTGAAATCTTCACTATTGGTGTTTGTGTTTTTCTATTAGATGGAGACATTGTCTTTAGTTTGAGAGGTCCCACCTCTAGGCTGTGCTCATACATAATGGTCTTTGACGTCTTCACTGATGTTGGCAGCGTTGAGGTTTTTACACCGGTTGTCTTTCGGGCTGTACGCTGTCCGGTGGGGGGGTTTGACAGGGGCACTACGCGTCGTACAGATCACTCCCCCTTTGCCCATCACTTTGTCCTGCACTCCTCCCAAGGAGCACTTTTGAGTGGAGAACTTGTCTAGCTCCATCCCTCCCCTCCTCAGCTCCTCCTCCTCTCCGTCCTCCTCCTCGTCTCCCTCGGCCCCGTCACACGTTCGGTCTGGAGGGTTCATGAGTTTCTTACATTCGTGCTGAATGTCTTTGCCTCGGTTGTCTTTGTGCTGTGGCAGGCTGACCCTCAGTGGCTCCAGCTGGTTGTTGACGGTGCTGTCCTCTGCTGCAGACTCTCTCTCACGCTCTTTCTTCCTCTTACGGGTCCACCACACACACACCACGATGCAGAAGATCCACAGCACACTGAACACCACGCACAGCACTGGCACCAGGTGGTCTAGAGACAGAAAGTCCATCAAATTAGACTTTTACTATCATGTATTGTAATGCTACCTAATCAAAGCACAGTATAAGAACATGCAGACAGTGAAACCAAGTCTAGTCCGGTAACTTACCCACAGACTGGGGCATGACCTGCGTCTCCACTTTGACCTCCACCACGGCCAGCATGACAGTGCTGTTGTGGCGTTTGGACAGGGCACCGACGATGGCACTGGCAGCCTCCTGGATCTGACCACGGTCTCCATTCTGCTCCTGACCATCCTGATCATATGACTGGAGAGGGAGAAGGGAGGAGAGATGGTAAGACAACACAGTAGAGCGCCCCCCCCCCTCTCCCTCACACTCACACCCAGCGGGTCTAGTTAATTGCCTAATAAGTGGACCAGAGAGTCCAGGGGGAGCAGAGGGAGATTAGCTGGATGCTGTGCACTTCAATTAGGAGGAACAATGGAGAACAAGCAGAGATGTGGCTCCCTGGTGATCCCTGGCTAGCTAGTCAGTCAGTAGCCAGTCAGTCAGCAATACTCCTTTCTGTGTAGGCAGAAGCTCATTCATTCACACACATACACACGCACACATGCAACTTTCTGATATTTAACAGCCTATGGGCTTCAGGGTGGACTACAGGCCTCTTACTGAGAACTCACAGAACCCGCTGGATGGGACTAATCTGCAAAACCCAGATCCACAATACATTAGGTTGGTTGAAATGATGTGACTTCGTGTTGAGTTCACTTCGAGATCAAGACTATTTCATAATGGTCTAAGAAAGCACAACTAACATTTGACTGTAAGCCTGACAGGGTCTAAGGAGTTTCATTATTGAACTCAGTACAAAGCTACCAGGACGTCAGACGCACCACTCCTTTTCCTGTACGTCCCCAAACATGACTACATCACAAGAAAAGGCCTAATCCCCTCCATTAAGGGCTTAGTGCCCTGTAGCGTCTGATTTCCCCTGTGTCTGACTGGAGAGCAGAGCCTGGGTGGCCACGCCAGTCCCAGAGAGAGGGAGAAAGTGAGAGAGGGAGGGAGAGAGAGAGAGAGAGGGAGGTATTTCATAAGCACGGCCTATGAGAAGCGAGAGAGGAGCGACTGCACAGTAACAGTAAGGTGGACCAAACTAAAGCTAAACGGCATCCAGATGTTCAGGCAAAGAACGATGCGCTTCAAAAGGCACCACTTTTACAAGTCTACCCTGGATCCCATTTACAATGACCAATTAAGTGTGTGATTTAATCAAGTGAAAGAAAGAACCCAAAGGGGTGTGGTCCTCGGGGATAACTGAAAGAGATGGGAGAGAGACTATTCTTGCAGGCGACCGTGGGAGGTGAGGAGGAGGTAAGAGGGGATGGGATCATTGGCAGATGGCAACAGCTCAGAGACTGAAGGTGGGGGGCTGAGGTGGGATAGGGGTGGTGGGGGATGTCAGGCACTCACCATGGCAACCTCCACGGCGTCACTGTTGGAGTAGGACAGGTCACAGAGAATGAGGAGTGTGCAATCTTTAGCCAGGGTCTGGGCGATGGGAAGGTACCTCAGCTCCGAGCAGATGTTCTCCACAGTGGTGCCCTTTGATTAGCAAACACACACACAAAGAATGATAAGAGATAACCATTAGCATTTTCGGCTGAAGTGAATAGCTCCTAGCCAGCTCCTAGCTAATTCCATTCACTTGAATTCTCGGGTAAAAGTTTGGGGAAGGTGTTGTCGGAGATTCAAGTCTAGTAAAAAAAAACATCTGTAACTGATTTCTTGTCTTTTTTAAACGAAATCTCTCATCAAATGTCAGTCAGGGGATGATGACCTGTACCCACCTGTGGAACTTTGTCTCTGTTAAAGATGAGTGTGATGCGGGCACAGCTGTTGTCCAGGTAACCACTGTTGGGTTCACACTGGGTGTGGAGGGGCGGAGGGGGGTCGGGGGTGGAACACACGCCCCACTGGTGGCAGGGCTTGGCGAAGCAGGTGAGGAATTGGTGTTCCACACATTCCTGTCCTCTAGGACACGGGGCACTACTGTCTGGACCGGCACCACCTCTCTGCAGCAGGCAGGGCCGTCGGCCACACCGTACCTGTACACACAGACAGAGTTCATGGAGGCAGCTCACACACACACACACCGTCACTATGTGTAATAAAAGCAAGTCTCACCTTAGAACAGCGCACAATGCCATTGACACACTGGCAGGTATTACACTCCTCCTCCCATCGACTGCCGTGAGGGAACTGCAGGCCGGAGTAACGACAGGCCTTCCCGATCCCTATCACTGCAGAGAGGAGAGAGAGGAGCAGGTTTAGGACTAAGGCAACATCAGGCTCAGTCCTTAGAAACTCTTCCTACCACGCGTGAGGTCAAAGGAAGAAGGTTCCCCCACGACATGGATACAGGGGAAAAAGGGATCCAAAAGGGTTCATCGGCTATCACCACAGGAGAACCCTTTTTGGTTCCAGGTAAAACCCTTTTTGGTTCTTCAAAGGGTTCTCCTACGGGGACAGCCGAAGAACCATTTTCGGTTCAAGACGGCACGTTTTTTTTTCTAAGAGTGTATAGCTGCAGTGTACTCACACTCTTGGCAGTGAGGCCCAGCCCGGCCCAAGGGACACACACAGAGGAAGCTGTTTATCTCATCCACACAGGTAGAACCATAGGCACAGGGCGATGACTGGCACTCATCTATGTCTGATGGGGAAACAAGAGGACATTACTATACACATATCTCTAGTCTACTGCAAGGCACCTAGCTAGAATATCATCACAACAGGGGATAGGCTTATTGGTTCTCATGTCTGGCATCCTCACGTGAAAAATAGACCGTCTCTGAAAAGGGGGAAAGGAAAGAGGATTGTCCCTGAGAATGTAAGACTGAACTGACCTGTTTGCAGAATACAGCTGACCTCTCCTCACAAGAGAGGTCGGAGGTTAAGACAGGCTTCCTAAAGGCTTCCTAATCTGTCCCTCACAAACAATCAGCTCAAACTCCCCCGTCCCCTTTCACCCCTGACCCCTCCAATCTGACCCCCCACACCCCTCTGGTTCCCAGGGACTCACTGATCCGGCAGTCTGGTCCGGCGAATCCCGGGGCACACTCACAGCGGAACCAGTTCACGCCATCCACACAGACACCACCGTTATAGCTGCAGGGAGGAAACAGAGCCACACATCAATACGTCAGCCTATCCCATAGGAAACACTGGCACAGGTGCAGCAGCATACACAAGCCTGAAGGCTCAGACTACAAAGAGAATACATTCACATTCTCAGGTCTAGATCCCAACAGCAGAATCCCAAGGCAAGGGACTAGAGACTGTGGTCTCTAAAGCTGATCCCTTATCAATGTTCAGACTTCATATGTAAATCCCAAACTGACCCCATACCGTGCTCGCCCTATACCCCCTGCTACCCAGCCCCCCTCTCCAGCCTACACTGCCCCATGCTCAGGGGTCAGCGGTGAAGAATAGGGAGAGGGGCGTCTCTTTCCACCCCACTGCCCCCCTGTGCTAATCCCCCTGTCAGTCATTGTGGTGGCGGGAGCCTTTGTCCACTCAGCCCCTCTGATCCACGGGACCATGGAATACCCAGCTGTCAGGCCCTGCAGTGTTCTGTAGAGGAGTCAGGGATACACACACTTCCCCTTTCACACACACACACACACCTTCACAGAACAAACTTTAATGGGAAATCTCTGAGCATTAAATTAGATTTGTGAGATGAGCGGTGTGTGGGAGTCATGTGTTCCTGTTTTAAAACCAGAACATTGAGAGAATATGATCTTATATGGGTGTGTGTGCTACTGGACAGGGAATGGGGTAAGAAGGCTGGGTCTCATCACTTGTAAGAGAACCAGTACAGGAGCCAAGAGGTTTAAAAGACTTTTACAAGTATTTCAATTCAATTTACCAGGGTTGAGGATTGCAGTCATTTGCATCTGTGAAAAAAAGGGGATAACACAGAATTAAAATCAGTGTGTTAGTTTATGATTATAACCTGGATATAGTTCAGTATATGGTGCCTTACTGTGAGCACATGTGGGCCCCTCCCAGCCATCCTTGCAGATGCAGGTGTAGGCATCACCCCCTCCGACACAGGTCCCTCCGTTCTCACACGGGTTAGAGTCACACGTACTGTTCTTGGCTGACAAAATAAATAAAGTATGATGAGTTTAGAACCTATATTCACTAAACGTATTAGCAAGAGGAATCCTACGGAGCATATGGACCAGATCAGTCTACTGAACTTTTCCTTGAACGACATAGGCAGAACCGTGCAATAATGGTTTCTCACCTGTGTTACAGGTGCTGCCCACCCACCCTGAGAGACAGGTACAGCGGAAGGTGTCCCCGTGGTCGAAGCACGTCCCCCCATTACTGCAGGTACTGGAATCACACTGGCTCTCACGTGAGTGGCACGTCTTGCCTTTCCAGTTGTCCTGGCACTGACAGTAGAAGTGGTTGAGCAGGTTCACACAGCGACCTCCGTTCTCACACGGGTTCCTACTGCACTCATTCACATCTGAAACACCACCACCAGGAATCAGTTAGAGCAACACACACCATGGAGAGGTACGTTAAAACCACCCAGGGACACACACACAGACTCACACTTACCCATGTCACACAGCGTGCCCTCCCAGCCGTCAGGGCAAAAGCACTGGAAAGAGCTGATCCCGTCAATGCAGGTTCCTCCATTCTTACAGGGAGGCGGCACACAGTCGTTTATGTCTGTGGGGGAGGAGAGACGTATGAAAGAGCTTGTGGAGGATGAGGAAGACGATGATGATACTCATACAGTAAGGGCCAGGATGTTCAGTCTTATGGTATGATGACGGTGATGATGATGATGAAGTGTGATGATGATGGTGTGTGTCTGCTCACTCTCGTGACAGTATGTTCCAGTGAAGCCCGGCTCACAGGAGCAGGTGAAGTTCCCAGCAGGCTGGCTGATGCAGCGTCCGTGTGGGCCGCACACATTGGACGAGATGTGCCACACCCCTTCCTGTGTGCCATTGGTGGCCACGGCGACAGTACAACTGTCAATCACTGGGGTCAAAACAGAAGGAACGACAAGAGACTGTTGGTGAGATGGGCCCTGAGAGGATTGGGTTGAAATGAGTGTTGGTCTAGAGGTTGACCGGGAGAACTGAGCAGCTTAAGAGCAGGTTTCAGTTTAAACTAGACAAGAGAACTGCCTGGTTAGCACTTTTACAAGGGGTTGAGTTATTGGAATTGAGATGACAGCAATAGGTTTATAGATTGGTTTGTACCTTCACAGGGATTTGTCTTACAGTGGTCCTTGAGCTCAGAGCAGGTCTTGCCCTCAAAGTCGTCAGAACAGGCACAGTAGAAGTCATCCATCAGACTGTGACACTGGGCCTGGTTCTGACACGGGTTAGGGCTGCACGGGTTGCTCTGCACCTATGGATGGACCGCCGGAAGAAAGGGTGGATGAATGGATAGACAGATGTATAAATACATAATGGCGCCGACAGAAACAAACATCTCTCTGGTAAGAAGAGTGGAGGGGGCGTATGCCTCATGACTAACGGGACATGGTGTGATGAAGAAAACATACAGGAACTCAAATCCTTCTGTTCACCTGATTTAGAATTCCTCACAATCAAATGTAGACCGCATTATCTTCCAAGAGAATTCTCTTCGATTATAATCACAGCCGTATATATCCCCCCCCAAGCAGACACATCGATGGCTCTGAACGAACTTTATTTAACTCTTTGCAAACTGGAAAACATTTATCCGGAGGCTGCATTCATTGTAGCTGGGGATTTTAACAAAGCCAATCTGAAAACAAGACTCCCTAAATTTTATCAGCATATCGATTGCGCAACCAGGGGTGGTAAAACCTTGGATCATTGTTACTCTAACTTCCGCGACGCATATAAGGCCCTGCCCCGCCCCCTTTCGGAAAAGCTGACCACGACTCCATTTTGCTGATCCCTGCCTACAGACAGAAATTAAAACAAGAGGCTCCCACGCTGAGGTCTGTCCAACGCTGGTCAGACCAAGCTGACTCTACACTCCAAGACTGCTTCCATCACGTGGACTGGGACATGTTTCGTATTGCGTCAGATGGGAATATTGACGAATACGCTGATTCGGTGTGCGAGTTCATTAGAACGTGCGTCGAAGATGTCGTTCCCATAGCAACGATAAAAACATTCCCTAACCAGAAACCGTGGATTGATGGCAGCATTCGCGTGAAACTGAAAGCGCGAACCACTGCTTTTAATCAGGGCAAGGTGTCTGGCAACATGACTGAATACAAACAGTGCAGCTATTCCCTCCGTAAGGCTATCAAACAAGCTAAGCGTCAGTACAGAGACAAAGTGGAATCTCAATTCAATGGCTCAGACACAAGAGGCATGTGGCAGGGTCTACAGTCAATCACGGACTACAAGATGAAATCCAGCCCAGTCACGGACCAGGATGTCTTGCTCCCAGGCAGACTAAATAACTTTTTGCCCGCTTTGAGGACAATACAGTGCCACTGACACGGCCTGCAACGGAAACATGCAGTCTCTCCTTCACTGCAGCCGAGGTGAGTAAGACATTTAAACGTGTTAACCCTCGCAAGGCTGCAGGCCCAGACGGCATCCCCAGCCGCGCCCTCCGAGCATGCGCAGACCAGCTGGCCGGTGTGTTTACGGACATATTCAATCAATCCCTATACCAGTCTGCTGTTCCCACATGCTTCAAGAGGGCCACCATTGTTCCTGTTCCCAAGAAAGCTAAGGTAACTGAGCTAAACGACTACCGCCCGTAGCACTCACTTCCGTCATCATGAAGTGCTTTGAGAGACTAGTCAAGGACCATATCACCTCCACCCTACCTGACACCCTAGACCCACTCCAATTTGCTTACCGCCCAAATAGGTCCACAGACGATGCAATCTCAACCACACTGCACACTGCCCTAACCCACCTGGACAAGAGGAATACCTATGTGAGAATGCTGTTCATCGACTACAGCTCGGCATTCAACACCATAGTACCCTCCAAGCTCGTCATCAAGCTCGAGACCCTGGGTCTCGACCCCGCCCTGTGCAACTGGGTACTGGACTTCCTGACGGGCCGCCCCCAGGTGGTGAGGGTAGGCAACAACATCTCCTCCCCGCTGATCCTCAACACGGGGGCCCCACAAGGGTGCGTTCTGAGCCCTCTCCTGTACTCCCTGTTCACCCACGACTGCGTGGCCACGCACGCCTCCAACTCAATCATCAAGTTTGCGGACGACACAACAGTGGTAGGCTTGATTACCAACAACGACGAGACGGCCTACAGGGAGGAGGTGAGGGCCCTTGGAGTGTGGTGTCAGGAAAATAACCTCACACTCAACGTCAACAAAACTAAGGAGATGATTGTGGACTTCAGGAAACAGCAGAGGGAACACCCCCTATCCACATCGATGGAACAGTAGTGGAGAGGGTAGCTAGTTTTAAGTTCCTCGGCATACACATCACAGACAAACTGAATTGGTCCACTCACACTGACAGCGTCGTGAAGAAGGCGCAGCAGCGCCTATTCAACCTCAGGAGGCTGAAAAATTCGGCTTGTCACCAAAAGCACTCACAAACTTCTACAGATGCACAATCGAGAGCATCCTGGCGGGCTGTATCACCGCCTGGTACGGCAACTGCTCCGCCCTCAACCGTAAGGCTCTCCAGAGGGTAGTGAGGACTGCACAACGCATCACCGGGGGCAAACTACCTGCCCTCCAGGACACCTACACCACCCGTTGTTACAGGAAGGCCATAAAGATCATCAAGGACATCAACCACCCGAACCACTGCCTGTTCACCCCGCTATCATCCAGAAGGCGAGGTCAGTACAGGTGCATCAAAGCTGGGACCGAGAGACTGAAAAACAGCTTCTATCTCAAGGCCAT
This sequence comes from Oncorhynchus gorbuscha, assembly GCF_021184085.1. Classification (NCBI taxonomy): domain Eukaryota; kingdom Metazoa; phylum Chordata; class Actinopteri; order Salmoniformes; family Salmonidae; genus Oncorhynchus; species Oncorhynchus gorbuscha. The sequence continues at coordinate 27,668,039 of NC_060189.1, forward strand.
CAGACTGTTAAATAGCCACCACTAACATTGAGTGGCTGCTGCCAACACACTGTCATTGACACTGACCCAACTCCAGCCATTTTAATAATGGGAATTGATGGAAATGATGTAAATATATCACTAGCCACTTTAAACAATGCTACCTTATATAATGTTACTTACCCTACATTATTCATCTCATATGCATATGTATATACTGTACTCTACAACATCGACTGCATCCTTATGTAACACATGTATCACTAGCCACTTTAACTATGCCACTTTGTTTACTTTGTCTACACACTCATCTCATATGTATATACTGTACTCGATACCATCTACTGTATGCTGCTCTGTACCATCACTCATTCATATATCCTTATGTACATGTTCCTTATCCCCTTACACTGTGTATAAGACAGTAGTTTTTTTTGGAATTGTTAGTTAGATTACTTGTTGGTTATCACTGCATTGTCGGAACTAGAAGCACAAGCATTTCGCTACACTCGCATTAACATCTGCTAACCATGTGTATGTGACAAATAAAATTTGATTTGATTTGATTTTGATTTTAAAAGAGAAGATCTGACCTGTCAAAGGTCTGGGAAGGACTGTAAGCTCACCTCACAGGTGGTGCCAGTGTACCCATGTGGGCACTCACACATGAAGCTGTCCAGCAGGGTGTGACACCTGCCCCCGTTCCTACATGGGCCGCTGGCACAGCTGGTCCTTTGGATGTCACAATGCCGGCCCACAAACCCCGGTGAGCAGGCACACACGTAGCCTCTCTGCCCCTCCTGTACGAAGCGTGAGAAATACACATGTCAACCATAGATATACTATGAATGGGGGGCATTAAACACGGTGGCTAGATTGCCTTATTAAATACAGATTCCTACCTTGCAAGTCGCTCCATTCTGACACTGTCCATGGCAGCTGTTGACATCTGCAGAGGTGAAAAGAGAGAACTTACAAATACAGTACCACAGATAGGACAGGGAAACATGCAGGGGTAGCAGGCACGTGACACACAAACAAAACATAGGATGTGCAACTTGGTTAATGCTTCAAAGAAACTATCAAGATGCAGGAAGACATGATGCTGTTGGTTAAAGTGCATGCAGTGAAAGCCAGTGAGGTTGACAAAAACCTTCAAAGATATCTACAGGATGTGGTTCTCATAGCCATGTAAAAACACGATCCATGGATCTAGATCAGCATTGTAGGCCATAATAAAGCAGAAAGCCTGAGATAGGAACAGGACAGTAGGCCAGTGGCCCAAGTAGGTGACAGAGCTAACTGCAGGCAAAGTGGACGGAGGCACATTGATTGATTGATACTGACTGATGTCACAGTTCTGGCCGGCCCATCCTCGAAAGCAGGCACAGTGATATCCACCAATCAAGTTTTTGCAAGAGTAAGCATTGAGGCAAGGCTTCCCCATACACTCATTAACGTCTGCGGAGTGAAGAGAGAGAGATGAGAGAGAGAGAGAGAGACAGAGAGAGAGTGAGAAAGAGAGACAGAGAGAGTGAGAGAGACAGAAAGAGAGAGAGACAGAGAGAGAGTGAGAAAGAGAGACAGAGAGAGTGAGAGAGACAGAGAGAGTGAGAGACAGAGACAGAGACAGAGACAGGAAAGAGATAGACCTAAGAGCCAGCATCCAAGCCCCGCCACCCAGCAGATCTCTATAGTACAAGGCTACACCTGACTTTAGAGAACTTTCTCAACTCGGTTACATTTGATTGCATTTTTTGCCATCCATTTTGCTGTCTCTGCCTCCTACCCTGACCATTTATTTTAGTTCCCTACACTATTTCTGAATGGACCTATTCTCTGACATCCAGAGCTCTCCCAGTGGTTAGTTCACAAGGCAATGGTCACTAACACCCTCTCCCTGGACTGACCAGAACACAACTGCTTTCCCTCAGAAGTGAGGAGCACCTGTTGGGCTGCGGACACCTGACACCCCTCTCTCAGGTACCACTCGCTCACTGAAAGGGGAACTGCCTGCGCACTGAAAATAATGGACCGCGTAACACAAGACCCGGAGCTTGTGTTCCTCCCTCAGCGTGTTTACAGGTTCTAAAGTGCTTCCTCTCCACGTAGCTAAACAGTGATGGGGTGAGGCTCTGCTCCTGGTGGAGACTAGAGTACATACCCCTTTTACCCCAGTCTGTAGCCAAAGATAACCCCCTGTCAGGCTATATCCGTCCCCAAGGCTAGCTGTTGCCAGGCTAGGTGTTATTTATAGCTTTACTCAAGTCACCTGGCTCGGGTTACACATAATGTCCAGCTTTCTACATGGACATGCATACACCAATTTCAAATTAGTATACACGCCATAGTACTAGTACAGGCTCAACAGGGTGAGAGACACAAACAACCAGATACTAGACGAGCACAGATTCCTGGCATACGATGGAACGAGGCATTATCGACGATTTCAAGTCAAGATTCAAAAACACATCACAACATATCACAATCACTTCAAATCAAACACGTAATTGAATTTAGCGTGCAAACCCCCCACCCACCCCCACCATCACCTCTCCATTCCAGGCTTACCTATCTGGCAGGTCTTCCCGGCCCACTGTGGGAGGCAGAGGCACTCAAATCCGTTCTCCATGTCGATGCAGGTCCCACCCTGAGCACAGGGGTTGGATGCACACTCGTCCGTGTCTGGAACACACACACAATGATGTTAAGGCTGAGCTTTGTAAAAACATGGGGGCACACACACACTTTGGGAGGGGCGAGCTCGTGACTCACTCACCTTTAGCGCAGGTGGGCCCTGCCCAGCCTGCAGGACAGTGACACTCAAACCCAGACGGTACCTCGTGGCAGGTGCCCCCGTTGGCACAGGGGTTAGACACACAGGCGTGTTCCGCTGGACATAAGTGGACAGACAGGTGAAGAGAGACGTGTCAGAGGGACAGATGACATGGATAGCACAAATACGACAAAATATACAAGCAAACTATCAACCCTAGGACATTGGCACCGACATAGTTGAATTTGTCATCCTTGGCCAGTTGTTCGAGGAGTAATGACTGACTCACCTATCTCACAGTTTTTGCCTGAGTAGCCGTCAGGACAGGCACAGTTGTACTCATCTGGCTCCGTGTTCATACACGTCCCTCCGTTCTTACACGGCTTGTTCGTCCCGCAGTAGTTCAGATCTGGGGAGAATGATACAGGAAGGGTTACATGTACACTGTAATGGTCTCACAGGAACACACCCAAAGGGTTAAGATGGTAAACGATATGTTTCAGACTGAATACATTGTTATAACAAGACTTCAAAGGGCCGGACATGGAGGCATACAGATGCCGTATCTTCATTTGTTCATCCTGTTGTTGCAGGAAACTGTTGTGCATTCAAGGTTTTAAAGGGCTTCTAAAGTTTGTCATTTCCACTTTCAAATGTCAGACTTGATTTGCGCTAATGAAAAACGTATCAAACCCTACAAAAAATGTCCACTAATTATAACATGAACATTTCCTGCTGTAGCAAACTGGCTCAAATTAAGATCCTACCTCTGTACTGTTACACATTGCTAAATGTCGTCTCTCCGTCCTCCTCTCCATATTGTAACTCTGTAAGTGATATCCTGTTTCTAGCAGTCAATCTAAACTGACCTCTGTTGACCACCTGCTGCTGAGGGGCTCTCAGAGGTGACCGTGTGCTCTGTGACACTACAGTGAGGTCAGGGGTCACTGTAGAGGATGTGTTAAAAGTACGGTGGGACAGGTCTACTCTGTCTTCTTACCTTTTTCACACAGCAGGCCTCCCCAGTTCTTCTCACAGGTGCACTGCCAGGGCTTGACGCAAGTCCCGTGGACACAGCCTGGGTATGGCAGGCAGTTGTCACAGAATGGACCCTGCCACCCGTACGTACACCTGCAAGACAGATCAGAGACACCATTAGACATTAGGAGCGGACGACCGATTGTCTGGTCTTAATATGATGTGAATATTTTGTGCAAAACACGGAAGGAGTAAAAGATGTCATCGGGACAGGCACTGTGACACTGGGCCTTGCTACATCTTGAAAACTTCATCAGTCCCATTAATATATGGTTCATAATTGAACCAAGACTCATATGACAAGGCCTTCTGCAATACATCAACCACATGACAAACCTGTTCATGTAAATCTCAAGGTAATGTCCATCAGGAGCCAGACATAGTGTCGTCATCTAGGTGACCAGTGACACCCCTTCCCCTCTGAGGCTCCTAATCTTAGACAGAGGGCCGGAGACGGGGACGGAGCCTCCTGAGACAGACAGCATTGCAAGCTAGCGGTGGCGGACGGTGAAGGGTTAGCTAATCTGTTGGTTTATGGCAGCACTCTGTTATTCCAAGGCCAGCGGTAACCTTGCCCCACCTGTCCTGTCACTTCTCTCCCTGGGCTATTTTAAGACCACTCTCCTGCAAATGGACACCAACCAAACCCTACACTACTAGTTGAAATGCTGTACTGGAGGGAGTGAATGTACTGCTGGGTGCTGTGTGCTAACATGTTCTGTAGTATACGGCACTGCAGTCACACAAGACGCGGTGCAGTACTACTTTGTGTTGTAGGCTACTACTGTACATGTGTAAAAGTACTGAAGTGTGCAGTGGTATGCTACTGCATGTTAGTGTGCTGAGGTTAGTGTATACAGTAGCTATATAACAGGGGTGGGTAACCACTTCGGGCCCGAGGGACATATTGGGATTTCAAAATTCAGTGGAGGGCCGCACATCAGTTTTCTGGACCGATTTGTTTGTCAAAAGCAATTTGCGGGACAGAAAAAGGGCAGTTATTGAAAACGTACAGGACCATTATCATTTCTGCATAGTTTTAGACGTTCAAGAGTGGCCTGGAGTTTTTTCCTCCCCCAAAATAAGCAGCAGTAGCAGTGGCAGCATTGAGAGGCCATGGTCACAGTGGGAGCAGGGAGAGACCATGGTGGCCACAAGGCTAGGGTGGCATTACCATTACCAAACAACCACCTTACCACAGACCCATCAATGAAGGGCTCTTAGCTCAGCCACAGTTAAAATCTTTGTTCCACTCCTCCTGCCATTTTCAATGAGAAATGCTTTCTTTTATGAGAACTAAATCAAACCGGTCTCTTACTCACAGCTATCCCCACTGAACAGATCTATAGGTGTGGTACAGTATCTCACATCAGAGAGATACACAAGAAGGTGGTCATACAAGAGGATTTGAAATGGAACACTTGGTTGGTTCAGCCGTGCAGACGAACATGTACGTGACTACGGCTGCTGGATTGAGTCCACACTCCCATGTGGGGTGTGCCAGCCATAACAGGCCCAGGATAGGAAGAGGGGATTGGGGCTGCAGACATGGGCAGAGGGGCCCTGACACACCGATGGAGGAGGGGAGGAAATGCTGTGTGAAAAACAGGCTGCCACTAGAGCTACAGACCAGGTCTGGGACAGGAAGGAGAACAATAGCTCCTGGATCAGACTGGGGAGGGGGAAGGGGGGGGGGGGTTACACACTGTATGTTCCATAGCGAGGTGGGACAGGGAGGGGAGTGGGGAATGTGGGGGTCAAGCTCTGGTATGCGATCAATCCTGTGTCATCATTATCATCCTCATTGAACTCAAAAAGAGATCCTGCCCATTATCCAGCCCATACATCCAAATCTCTGTCAATGGGATGTCAATGGACACAGTGGTACAAAGAATGAAGCTACCCCAGACTCACGTGCATTCTCCTGGGGCACTGCAGACTCCTTGCAGCAGGTTGCAGCCCTGCTTGCAGATAGCTGTGAAACATTGACAAAAGGATTCACACATTTACTCCTAATATCATTAGAGGGATATCTAAGCATTAGTTTCACTGTGTGTATTTTGACTCTGAAATGTCTTGCACATGGATTGTATCAGGCTGCTCCCCTACTCACCAGTTGTACAGTAAGTCCCCATCCAGCCCTCCATACATCCTCTATTCCCAAACTGGTCACACACGTAGTGGCCATGCCAGTCATTACGTGGCCGGCACAGCTTGTTGCACTTGCTGCCATAGTAGTTCTCGTCACAGCGCACGCGGATGCTGTACTCAAAGCTGGCTGTAAGACCGTTGTATTGGATAGTCTGTCTGTCATCTCCAGGGTCGATCCTTTCTTTACGGACACTTCGCTCAATCAACAGATCCTCACCTGCATGAACAAACAAAAACCAAGAGATTTGATCATCATTCTTTAAATGGACGCTTGACAACATGCATGCAACTTAATAGTCAAAAAAGGGAATTCCAGCTAGCCCCTTAATCAATGTATGCCTGTATGCCTCAGTACAAGTCCTAGTTGTGTCTAAAAGCAGGAGAGAAACTCATCTGAGAGAACACTGTTGTTTATCTGCTGCTGGAGATCAGAGGGTGACCCGAGGTCAAACACCACTGTTTCCAAGAGCATGAAAGAAAAAAAGCAGGAAAATAAACACAAATAGAGGGTGTAGGGCCAGAGCTGCGGGAGCTTGATAACCAAATGCTTTTCAAAGTTTTCCTGCTTGTGAAATGCGTTTTGTCCGTCTCCCTCCCTCTCTCCCCTTTCTCAGGAAATCCAGCTCTGACTCCTCCGGAGCCAGGACGGAAATAATACGAGACGGGAACAGACGAGGAAGGGCGACATAGGAAAGGGCCTTTCGTTTCTTTCTCAAGAAACAGAAACACTATGGCCCAACTGGCTTGGCTTCTACAGCCACATCCACAGCCCAGGACTGGGCACTGAAGAGGGGGAAAACAACAGGCACTCACCCCTAGCTGGATAGTGTGCTGATATTGGACAGGTAGTCAGGACTCTAAGGAATTATAGTCCTCTTCATTAGATGGATTCTGTATACCTTCAGTTATGCAGATATTACTATTGTATTATCTCTTTCTATCTTACTACCGAGTCCAGGCTAGCCATGCGTACTTCCAAAGTTAACTCATGATAAAGAAGTTAAAAAACACTGACAATTATTTAAATTGTCACTTGCTGTCCTGATTTTCTCAATTTTACTGAGAGTTAACACACTGGCACAGATTATCAGTCACTCTCCCACCTGAAAACTCAAGCACTCACTCTGCTCATTTCCAGCAATTAGATATAAAAATACAGACCAATCATGGGCTCTGTCAGCGGAGAAGGAGACACTCAGAGAGAGGCCGCTGTTACTAGGGAGAGCAGGCAGAAGGGGTGTGTGTGTGGTGACTACAACACGGGCTTACACAAACAATGAGGGGGCTTCAACACAGTTGACCAAGTCAAGAGCGACATAATTGTCTGTTTTCAAACAGCCAAGATCATTTCGTTGTGCGTGACTAGTGGCATGGTTGTCTTAAGCCGATGTCTGTTGTCAGGCTGTTTTCAGCATGCTAAACTTAGATATGGACACATCATTAGTAGTCAAGTAACATTAGCTCACTCATTAACTGATTAACAAGATACTCCTCAAGACAACCTTTTCTAAACTTCATTTACCAGTAGTCCTGATAGCAGCCCACTGATCATCTTCGATGTATCCATCCCCTCTATCGTTCTCTGATGGTGTTAAACTGTGTGTTAAGAAACACTAACACTAATAGCCATGCCACCACCTAATAAAGAAACATTGGGCAGCCTGTCTGTTTAGTGTTTAAACACAGAGCCAGTTGCTGGGGCTCCCTGGAGGATACACAGCACTAACCTAGACTATTTTTCCTGAGCCCTATCCAACTCACTGCCCTATCCAGCCCACTTCCCCCAATGCCCTATCCAACCCACTGCCCTATTCAGCCCACTGCCCCCGTTGCCCTATCCAACCCACTGCCCTATTCAGCCCACTGCCCTATCCAGCCCACTGCCCTATCCAACCCACTGCCCTATCCAACCCACTGCCCTATTCAGCCCACTGCCCTATCCAGCCCACTGCCCCCGTTGCCCTATCCAACCCACTGCCCTATTTAGCCCACTGCCCTATCCAGCCCACTGCCCTATCCAGCCCACTGCCCCCAATGCCCTATCCAACTCACTGCCCTATCCAGCCCACTTCCCCCACTGCCCTATCCATCCCACTGCCCCAGATGCCCTATCCAACCCACTGCCCTATTTAGCCCACTGCCCTATCCAGCCCACTGCCCTATCCAGCCCACTGCCCTATCCAGCCCACTGCCCCCACCCAATGCCCTATCCAACTCACTGCCCTATTCAGCCCACTGCCCTATCCAGCCCACTGCCCTATCCAGCCCACTGCCCTATCCAGCCCACTGCCCCCGATGCCCTATCCAACCCACTGCCCTATTTAGCCCACTGCCCTATCCAGCCCACTGCCCTATCCAGCCCACTGCCCTATCCAAGCCCACTGCCCCCGATGCCCTATCCAACCCACTGCCCTATTCAGCCTACTGCCCTATCCAGCCCACTGCCCCCAATGCCCTATCCAACCCACTGCCCTATTCAGCCCACTGCCCTATCCAGCCCACTGCCCCAATGCCCTATCCAACCCACTGCCCTATCCAACCCACTGCCCTATCCAGCCCACTGCCCTATCGACTAGCCCCAATTTGACCCGTCCTCTGTTAATTTAATGTATGAGGTGGTGAGAACGTTGTGAGCTTGTTATCTGTGTCCAATTGCAACTCAATAAAATGTATAGCTGAAACTGGTTCCGGCCATTCACCTCACGTGCGCCTGCTGCTGAGGAGAGAGAGAGAGCGAGTGAAAGGAACCTTGGCCTTTGGCTACTGTTGATTGCAAAGATAGAGGCCTTTTTCATTGAAGTAAAATGAAATTTAGAGGAGAAAGTGTACCGTGAAGAGAAGCCGACAAGTGGAATGTCCTCCGTGGGTGGACAAAGATGAGAAGAATATTGGTGGCCAAATGGACTGTGTGTAACTCACTATTCAGGTTTGATGCAATTTTCTAACTTTATTTATTTAACGTAATTTAATGCAGCAATTTTTTACAACTTTTATTTAACTAGGCAAGTAGGGTTAAGAACAAATTCTTATTTACAATGACTGCCTACCCCGGCCAAACCCGGACGACGCTGGGCCAAATGTGAGCCGCCCTATGGGACTCCCGATCACAGTGCCTTAGAACGCTGCGCCACTCGGGAGCAATACAACAACCTGTTTGTGTTTTCTCTGTAAACAATGACTTGACTTACTTTTCATATTACCCTAACAAAGCTAAGAACATTTTGTGAAGGTTTGGTGTGGCATGTCTATCATTAGGCTTAGCTACTGCAGCCCTATGAAGGCAGTGTGTGCCGGCGCTCCAACCATCTCCGACAGTTTAACTCGGTGAGGAAGAATGTTTTAGGTGTACCAGAGTTACTCCTTTAATCTACCTGTATAATAGTAGCCTATCTGAAAAGGATAAAGAAATGCATGTTGGTGTCAGGAACATAGCTGCATTATAGGTCCATCTTCCTCTCGGTCTCTCCTCTCGGGCTTCTCTTCCCTTAGATTTTTTAAATATTCATATCATACGCCTAGGCCTATAGTCATGCAATGCCCTGATGCATTTAGTGTTCAAATCTCTGACAGCTGATCTGTGAGGTGGACAATTCTTTTTTTTAGCAAATTAAAAAACAATAGGCTACACCGTTTTTAATGTGCCATATATTGAAGCACAATGAAACGTTTGTTTTATCATTTGTTAAAGGCATTTTTTAAGGACACCTCAGTAATTGTGGATCATCTGGCCAATATCACTTGTTTATTGATCTTCGCTGGCAGTGCCCCAGTTGGGGGTTTCTTTCTCTCGCTCACCTCTCAGATCTGAATGGGTCTTTGGGATCAGAACCAGCATGGGTCTGTTTGGGTCTGTTTTTCCACAGGGCTTTTCAGAACAGGTCCACTGCCCTGGTTCTATTGGGAACGGGTCTCCGTTTATTTATTTATATCGGGGCAGTGGGGAAAGCTTTTTGGACCCTTGAAGACCTCTAGTCCAGAGGCGCCCTATAACAGGCTGCCTGTCATTGTGTCCAGGCTAATTTAGCAGCAGTAGGGCTGTCAGAGTGTCAAGGCTGCCTGTCAGTGTCCAGGCCGCGATAATGAAGTGGTGTGCAGTAGCACAGCAGCTGCTGGGACGGTAATTAGCAGACAGACATCAGTGGAAAGAAAAAAAGAGCTGTGGTCCATAATTAATGGCTTAACGAGGTGATGTGCTCACAGGTTTTATATAGAGACATGGAGCACAAACAGTCCCTCAAGCCAGCTGGGTGGGAACTCGCCTGGCAATATGAACGGCCAAGCCTGGAGCAGAGGAATGCACCACATCCCAGACAATGGCTGTGTAGATCAACAGATTAAACATGTGTTTTAAATCCTTGTGACTTATAGAGACAAAGGTTTGATGTGCTCACTTACCACCACTAAAAGTGAGCGGAGTTGAAAGTGGAGGGATGACAGCTGACAGACTGACCTGACATAGTGCACATGCATGTTGAAGGGTCAAACACTGAGACAGAGAGGTGAGCTGGATGTTGTGTTGGTCTGTTTGCTGTGGTTGGTCTATGGCGGCTCAAATCGACAGTCCATTTCGATCTAGAGCTTTGCATTGGGGACTTTTCTTCCTCTTGTGCTGCTATGAAGCTGTTTTGTGTGAAGATGCATTGTTCCTGTGAATATCTAGAGCTGACTCTCAAGGCTAAGTTAAGCAGCACTGAAAACACGAAGTGTGTTGTAGAATCTTGGATTGGTGTGTATCGCATGTTTACTGGCTGGGAAAACACAAAGGCCTTGTCAGGTTACGTAAGCCATTGATCTCACCTCTACGCTCTTTGGTCCTTGAAAAGTCATTGAAGTTATGGTTTAGAAATTCTACTGCTTCTGTGATTTAATTTCTGATCCGTTTTTATGAGAGATTTAAGAGTTTTCGTTTGTTCCACGCCGTTTCAATTGAAGGGTTTTGCGCTAGTTTGTTGGTTGCGCTTGTTTTGGTAAAACCATGTGCGGTTACTATGAGCAAGACAACATTGAATGTTTGTTCAACATGGTTTTTCCATACAAAGTGTTCCATTACAAAGTGAACCCGCTTTTTGGCCGCTTTCTCGTTCTAAAACATGATACATTAACCCCTCAATAACTCTTCAACATCGGAAATGGCGAGACTAACTTAGCTACCAAATGGACAGACTTCATCAGTGTACTAGTTTAAAAGATGGTTATTCATTATTAGCCTGGTTGTGTTTGAAATGCAGGCACATTATGGAACACAGACCAGGTCATTATTAATTATTATGTCAAAAAAAAAACTTATATAAATAATTGGTGCCACCAAATTATGTGCTGGTGCCACCAACTGAAAAAGTATGTAGCGCCAGTGCCACCAGTGGAAAAAGTTAGTGTCGAACCCTTATCACTTCTAAATACGTCCCTCACCCCTAACCTAATGACTCATTTTCATGGGAGACACTGAGGCATGGCCGGCTCTCCTTACATGTGGTAGTAAATACCTGGAAAGCTGAAGCCTACTGTACTTACCACTGCTGCTGTGTGTACCATTGTCCCAGTCCCACGCTTCCACGATCAGAGTGTAGGAAACCTGGAAGGGAAACACACAGGGGACCATCAAGGGGTTATTAGAGTTCATACTCCCCACACACTGACACAGACAGACGCACAGACAGACACAGACAGACACGGACACATGCATATTCCCACAGAATGTGGACAGCATTGCATAAGGAACACATGATGATGATGATGATGATGATGATGATGACGCACACACACAGTTTGTGAGTAAATGTGGATGCTGCTGGTGGGAAAATAACTCTGGTTCCCACACTGATGTCACTGATTAGCTGGATATCAGCCTAAGGTTAGTTAACAAGTGCAACTACTGTGGATATAAACATCTACTTTGAACCACCGACTGGCACCGAACATATTCCAAATTAACACAGGTGATTAGGCTGTTGGCTCAAGACTCGCTGCTGTACTTATTGTACAGTGATATCATTTCCTTGAAAGGTACACACATACTAACACAATACAAAATCTAACAGCAGCAGGCTTACTCCAACTGAAACTCCTGGGGAGTTATTTGGGTATCAGTACAGCAGAGCCAGAAAGGAGTTTGGCTTTCTGTCAAGTGACTGGGGCCAGTCCAGCAGATGTGAGTTCCCATGCCCCAGGTCCAGGTTGGAGAGGTAAATTATACACATGTCAGATTAGACAGAAGGGGGGAGGGGAGCTGTAGACTGTGGTCTGTAATTTTCCAGAGAAACCTTTTATGACGTCAACCTCAAAAACACCTAGCAGAGCCACAACTAGCGAAAAAACAAAGCTGACCTAAGCTCACCAAACATCTCCTCGGACTTAAAATGAGAACATTCAAACAGGTGAAAAAGGAGCCAAACATTTCTGTCATTTGGATTCTTGGGATGCTCAAAGCTGTTGGAGGAAACCTTCCACAAATATGACTTCTAAGAATGCTAAACTGCTGAGTATGTGGAAGGCAGAGGAGTCTCGTTCCAGTCTTTCATCCCCCCCCCCCCAGAAGTGACTTACGACACAATCCCCCTTCATCACTTCTAGTCTCTTTACCCTGTCTGTCACTGTCATCTGCAGTCATCTAACTAGTATGGCCCATCGCTAAAGATTCAGTCAGCCACAGGGATAGAGAGAGGATGAGGAGGCACATTCTGACCACAGGCATGTGTCTTTCACACTGCCACAGAGTGCTCAAAGGTCAAGACCTGAGCCCCCGAGAACCAGAGTCTGCTCATCACCAGAGTCGGTGATGTAATACTCAGTCTACAATACATTGTTATACTCCATCTACCGCCATCAGAGCTAAATGAAATCACACAATGAGTGTTCTTCATGAAAAGCACAGTGGAGGGTGTGACACAAAGAGAGGCTGCCTCCGTGCCCCTCTGCTGTCCTCCCCTGCCTCCCTAGTCTCCCCACTTCCACTGGCCCAGCCAGGCTCCAATAACTCTCGCAGGGAAACAAGGTTTGGCTGTGAATGACAAAATCAGACTACCGCCTCCCATCCCCTCCCCTGTCAAATATGACTGGCCATGATTTATGAGACTGGAGAACCCAAAGGTGTCATCTTTGATAATAAGTCATAATAATAACAGTGTAATATCTTAATCAATCTTTCGTTAATCAATCTGAAATGTCACAATGACTGACTTCCAGACAGAATCCTCTCTGGGCTCTGACTCACTGATGGGCTCCCTGTGTGCATATGTCCTTGAGGAGAGGCTGGAGGCTGGGAGAGACTGGAGCAGAGGGTGGGGCTGTGGGGTGTCTGTCTGACTGTGGTGTAACCTGATGGACCAGGCAGGGGCAGCAGACGTAGCTCTAGATACTTGACACCTCCCAGCCAATTTATAGGAGTCAAGAGGGATACAAGTTTTCATTAGCCCACTCCTCACTGCCTTCACTTGTTCAATGAATAAATGACTGTCCCCCTTCCAATCGCCTGTGTCCTAACACACTGCAAATGCATAGGCACTGCTTTAACTAGGGGTCACCTACACAAAAAGGACTCAACATTCTATTTTAACACTAATCGCTATAGGGTTTCACAGAACGTTGTCCGACACCATTGTAACACCCAATTTACAACTTCAGTAGAATTGAGACGAGAGGGGGAAAAACAGCAACACCTGTCATCTCACACCTGTTAGGAGGATATTGAAATGAATAAAACATGTAGAACTCAGTAGGGCACAGTGAGGCTGGCTAATTCAGCACGTTATTAACAGAGAAGCCGCGCTCTAAGGAAGGCCTCTCCTAACCAACACCCTCCAAATGATACTCATACACAGGCTACTCATACACAGGCTACTCATGCCGCAATCAAATCAAAACTAATCTAATCAAGCCTTTTATAGCACGGGCGTCCACTAAAGACCAAAATGACCCAGTTAGAGTTTCAACAGCTTGGCTGAGAAAAATGATTTCTCAGGGTCTCCTTCAGTCACATTAAGTCACACAGTAAGACTCATCTTACTTATCTTATCTTTCACAATTTATTAACAGGAAAACACTTTAACGTAACTTATTTTTGTCATCCTCAAGTGATTAACACACATATCTTAGAAATGTAACATGTCAGATTATTCTGACACCAAGACAACAAACATCGAGAACCTTTGGAGAATGGCACCACGCTCAAACTCCACATACAGTATATGAACCAAGTAGCGAGTGGCCATGACGATATCCTGATAAAGACTGCGCCTGACATACCCTCTTCCTCTGTGACACACACACTACCTGCATTAGACCTGCCACCCCTCTCCACAGGGCAGTATTGTTGTTCGTTTCCCCGGGACCTTGTAATGGTCACCAATGAAGCCATAAGTCAGCGTCCTCTGCCGACAGCCTCTCACTTCAAACAGGATACCCAACACCAGAGTGAGGCGTTGAACGCGAGATATGTCGCAGGCCTACTTCGGAGCGCAACACAAGAGAGGCCTTATGTAAACGCTCTCCAATCCACTCCTGACATTTTGCCCGGTGTGGCTGCCATCTTCTCTCTCTCTCTCCATCTCTCCACTTGTTTTTAGAAATAACACAATACATGCAGACAAAAGTGGAGGTATAAACTCATTGTTTGGCCTGAAAGACTCTGTGACAAAGGGGAAGCCTGCTTTTCTCCCAAGGGCTTGGAAAACTGATATTTCATGTTGGGAAAACCCAACTTATTCAGCACAGCAGTGGAAACTCAGCTAGGGCATGAGTTTTAGACCCCGGATCACTGGGATTCACTGCATGTAGGCCTATGCTCGCATGTCAATCATAAGACTGAACATTTATTCATGTACGCTGGACTGGCAAACTGTGAGGCTCTCACGCAATTAGCACACACACACACACGCACAAAAATGGCCTGAGGACGACTGTTGGATGATAAATTGGGGATAAATCCAGAATGTACCGGGGTTCCCTCACTTCCCTAAAACAACAAGGATTGAGTAACAAGGCTACTAACTGAGACAGAGGCTCCTGATGTTGTAATCGTTGAGAAACCCTAATGTGGATGAACCCTCACCCCCTTCACCCCAGAGGAGGGAGCAGTGTTACAACACCCTTCCTGAGTTCCTAACCATTTCACTATCAAAAATACAACCTGAAAACAAATTGCCATAATATTTGACCACCAAGGTATGAGACAGAGATGCATACAAAAGCCATACAATGACATTACAGTGGGCAGCTGCTGATGTCAAGTATTGGGAGAGAGAGCTGTGGTGTGTAGAGTGAGGTCTCAGTTAATGATATACATAAAGCCTAGGATTTAATTAGCCCTGAACACAAAGCAGCGGAGGGAGGGAGGGAGGGAGGGAGGGAGGGAGGGAGGGAGGGAGGGAGGGAGGGAGGGAGGGAGGGAGGGAGGGAGGCTTTGCTGTAGTCCTCCTGGCCTGGTGGGCTGGCTAGCTCCAGCTGAGCTCCACCAACCATGTGAACGTGTACTGGAGGCAAGTGTAAATGAAAGTAACTGGCTGTGTAATAACATGCTAAGCATCAGCACCAGTACCAAGAAACCAGAGACGTTATGCTTATGCACCGGAGTTATGCACCACTGTACAGCATGGTAGTTAACCAGACAGAAGGGAAAAGGTAATCCTTGTGTCTAAGCCGAAGTTCTACCTCTGTAGCACCCAAGCACAGCCTGATGAAAGGTGACAGAGTTTTTTACAGTGAAAGAAGAAATATGGCCAAGGAGAGAGGGGTAGAGAAACAGCCCCTCATCCATTTGATTTACTCCCATAGGGGTGATGGGAGGACAGATTGCCTCTCAATATACCACACATCGAAGAATGAGGAGCAAATTAAGTGACTCTGAAGAGCCGGGTGGGTCCTAAAAATACCTCTCCCTTGTGACAGAATCCTCACAGAGGGAAGAGAAGAGGCAGCTTCTCTCTTTACAAGCATCCATCCCTCCCTCACTCCATTTCATGAGAAAGATGTCACTAAAGACCCAAACAGCCTGAGGGGTTAACCACGAAGAAGAAATTATCATTGAGTGACAGAACAAAAGCTTTTTCTCTTTAATTCATGTCAGGAGCTAGTGGCCCAGATATTCTGACCAACCGGTGATGCCATTATAGTCTACAAGGCATGCCTTGATAACTCTATTAGGGTTATCAGTCAACAGAATAGGCCTGCCAGTATGCTGTACATGCTGTTTACTACAAATGTCTGTCATTTGCTTTGAAAGTAAACTGGGAAGCTATTATTTTTCATGTAAAAATACATGTGGAAAGAGGGGGGACACTCAAACTATTAGGGGTCTCCTAGCATCTGACAGAAAGCCTCAAACCAAATGCAGCTGTCATGTAGTGTTGGGAGTATGAGGTTGCTGCTGTGCCCTACTGGTGGTCTCAAAACACCCCCACTGCAGTAACCAAAGTCACCTCCTCAGCAACACAGGAAATACTACCTGGCAAGCTCAGCACACCCTGGTGGTTTTAGGACCAACATTAGAAGTGCACAACACTTGAATGGTTATGACATGCTACTACAGTTGCAGTAGTTAATGGGAGAGAACATTACCTTCTTCTGGACTTTTTAAAAACTATTTTGAGGCCAATGTCAGAACATTGATGAGCACATCCACTAATATGACCTTGACTAGCCAATCACAACAATAGAAAACCTAAAAGGGTTCTCTCAGCTCCACAATCTTCTCTTTTGTCCTGTGTACATAGAGGGTAATACTGACCCGCTGAGTAGAGAGACAATGACCAAATAATGGCAGACCAGTGAACCTGAGAGGCCAGAAGTAAAGGCATCCCCAAGCCTAGATGGATAGGGATCTTCTGGGATTTTCGCTTGTTTGAGTAGTGGTGACACCGATATCCACTCCCTATGTCACACAGAACTTAGTGGTAATTGTATCTGCCAAGGGCCCCAGGTTACTACTTCCATCTTTCCCTCCCGCTGACAGCTGATGAATGGATCGGTCACACAGCCAACCAAACGTACAACAATCCTCACATTTCCAAAATGAGCAAAGACATTTTGTTTATGAGGAGAGGTATTTGTTCAACATCACTTTGATGCATTGCGAGTGTCCATGTCTGTGCTGGACTGTAGGCCCATCTCTGTTGTGTAGAACCAACCAAAGATATGATTGGCAGATTACTACTAGGTTACTGTGATGATGCACCAATGAATGACTGAAACCACCATGAGCGCAATTGTACTGTGTCGAGCAATTTCGATGTTCAGACCTTAGGAGAAAGGCACGTGTAGCCATTGACTTACAGAACCAAAGCTAAACAAAATGTAATACATGTCATTTTCTACGAGTTAAAAGTGTATGTGTTCATGGCATTCGTGCTGCGTAAAATAAACACAGGTTTATGCACATCATGTGTGCTTTTCTGGAATGCACGAGGCCGAATACCAACTGAGCTCTAACAATGACATTAGACATGATGTAAAGGCCATTCTACCATTACTTTGTACACGATAAAAACATTTAGCACCTTATTACGCACAGACAAGTCTTACACATAGTGGTGGTCTCCAAAGTCGCCAAGTGGACACTGCCAATAAAGATGCCACGCTCACAGACTCATCCTGTTAGGACTCGGCTAGTGACTATATTTGACTACTAATGAGTCAACGAATAATAGCACGCCTTATGCAGTGGATCAACAGCTGTAATAATGAAGTATCGTCAACTTACTGGCCAAGCGAACTGGAATGGGATGACGATCTTTCCACCATCGTTGTTTCGGTTTTGGTTGTTTTTGGCGCTCTTAAATTGAAAACTATTTCCACCGATAACGTTAGTAGATCCAGTTCCATAGATGCACAAGCCCGTGGTCGTGACATCCGTTTGGTATTCCTTTAGACACACTCTGAAGTACGTATCACACTCATCGCTGCTACAGCGGTGATCCTGCGTGTTCCTTTCTCCGTCGCAGCAGTCCCCGTCCGACAACTCACCATTTGCGTTCTGTACAGCAATCAGCTGCAGCTCAAAATAGCCCGAGGACTGGGACACCTATAAATAACATTTGAATAGAAAATAAATACATGAAGCGTGTAAAGTATTTAAGTACTCTACAGTAGGTTAAGTATGTTGCACACTTGAACATTACATTTTTTCTAAATGTAATGTTGTTTCAGGCTGAGTAGGCTATGAACAAAGTGGTTTTAGATCCATTTCTAGTAAGTGAAGAGGTTTTGGGAGATTTGTGTTTTTAATTTATAATTATTTGATATTATTAATGTTGCTTTATACAATAAATTTATGTTTTTTTTAAATATCACATTTTTACCCAAGAAAACTGATTGATAATACCTAGATTATAAATTATAACCCAGGTATGAACACTGTTGATACTTTACGCTGATTGCAATGACTCAGGGCAAAAAGAATGCAACACGAATTCATCCATAAGGACGCTCCAAACTAGAAATTCCAAGATCACATGATTTAACTGTCGAAAACGTAATTTAATTAGGAAGGGAATTCTAAAAATTGAATTTACAAAATGAATAAGACCTCGTTGTCTGCATGAGCCACTCGCCCAACTGCCGATCAATTAATTTGATCTGACAATATTAAAATTTTAAAAAGTTCTCACCTCAGTCCACACGGTCAGAAGAACACACACTATTGACAGGCAATTCGAAATCCCCATACAATTCCACATGTCTCTGTTTGATTAGTGTAGGCTAACATTAGGAAAAATGTACTTATTTCATAGAAACTGCCGTTGACCGCGGATGTATCGTCTTCTCCTAGCATGCACGATGTGAAAGCGTGATCTATTCCCTACTATATCTCCGAATGAAGAGTAACATAAGATGGGTACTAGGGACACCCGAGGCAGTGTTCTGCTGGTCCAGACACACGACTTTCCCCCACCGTTCGAATCACTCAACAGCAAGGCAAGCGATCGGTTTGAACGCTGAAGCAAAGCCCAGTGATGACTCTTTGATTGACAGTTTAACAAACCATTCACAAAGTCTTGGTTCAAACAGTTGTTGAGGAACCGCCACGAGACAGCCATAGAGGCGGGAGGCGGAGTGTCATACACATTATGCCTGAGTTTGATACATTTATAATCAGAAAACATAGTTTGTCTTCACATATATTTGTTTATTTTTCCTTTTCAAGGTTAGGCTACAGTTTTTATACTTGACTATTTATTTTTACAAACAATGCTTGCCTTATGTTGCTACAGAATAAAGTCAAAGTTACAGTGCAATTATATAAGTGGCTTGAATCAATTATCAATATTTTCAATTACAAGACATTGCTGTCCAGAGTATGTGGAGAGTGCTCCAAGATGCAGGTACAGGACACCTGAGTAGCCAGCTTATTTTACACATAAATAGAGAAACACGTGTCTATCAGCACCCTCTACTGTTTATGTTGCAGGACCCCTGTGTTCAGCAATATACATAGCCGCAGGAAGTAGGGGTGCTGAGGAGCTGCAGCACCCACTGAAAAATAGGAAAAATATCAATATTAATATGAAATACATAAATAGAAAAATGTAACAATTATTTTTTCACAAAAAAACATTCTCCCCCCACACAATATCTATTTCTATTAGGACAAGCACTATTCATGACATAAACTGTTCACACCGCTCTTGTTGTTGGAGAGAATGTTGCAGGTTTAATGCTTAGTTCTTGCAATTCTACACATTTTGTCATAGGGTGCAAAGAACATTTTGCCATTTTAAAGCTATTTTTTTGCAATTCTATATATTTTGACATGTCTAATGTGTATTAATGTGATATTTGAGTGACAGAAAACTTACAACAATGTCTATGGCCTAAAAGACCTAAATATAAAAACTTTAGCTGACATGGGCAAGTTGATCTGGACAAATGCAATAACTAACATGACAACAGGAACTGATGATGCACTAACCAATTTCGAAATTACACCACGTTCACTTTACTATGAGAACTTTCAAGAGTAAGTTTAAAGCCGGACTAAGTTTGTTTTTTTCAGCCCCCCCTTTCCCCATCCCCATTGTGTTAGGTTACAGCCTAATTCTAAAATGTATTCAATTGCATTTTTTCCTCATCAATATACACACAATAGCCCATAATGACAAATTTAAAATAGTTTTTTAGACATATTTGCTCATTTATACCAAATAAAAAACTGAAATATCACATAAGTATTCAGACACTTTACTCAGTACCTTGTTGATAATCTTTCATGTAGTAAACAAAAAAGCATTAAACAAATCTAAATATATTTTGTATTTGAGATTCTTCAAAGTAGCCACCCTTTGCCTTGATGACAGCTTTGCACACTCTTGGCATTCTCTCAACCAGCTTCACCTGGAATGATTTTCCAACCATCTTGAAGGAGTTCCCACATATGCTGAGCACTTGTTGGCTGCTTTTCCTTCACTCTGCGGTCCAACTCATCCCAAACCATCTCAATTGGGTTGAGGTCAGGTGATTGTGGAGGCCAGGTCATCTGATGCAGCATTAAATTACTGTCCTTCTTGGTCAAATAGCCCTTCCACAGCCTGGAGGTGTGTTGGGTTGGGTTATTGTCCTGTTGAAAAACATATGATAGCCTCACTAAGCGCAAACCAGATGGGATAGTGTATCGCTGCAGAATGCTGTGGTAGCGATAATGGTTAAGTGTACCTTGAATTCTAAATAAATCACAGACAGTGTCATTGGCAAAGCACCCCCACACCATCCCACCTCCTCCTCTATTCTTCACGGTGAGAAGCACACATGTAGAGATCATCTATTCACGTACTCTTTCGTCTCAGAAAGACACGGCTGTTAGAACAAAAAATAAAACATTTGGACTCATCAGACCAATGGACAGATGTCCACCAGTTTAATGTCCATTGCTTGTGTTATCTGGCCCAAGCAAGTCTCTACTTCTTATTGGTGTCCTTTAGTAGTGGTTTCTTTACAGCAATTTGACCATGTAGGCTTGATTCACGCAGTCTCCTCTGAACAGTTGATGTTGAGATGTGTCTGTTACTTAAACTCTGTGAAGCATTTATTTGGGCTGCAATCTGAGGCGCAGTTAACTCTAATGAACTTATTCTCTGCAGCAGAGGTAACTCTGGGTCTTCCATTGCTGAGGCGGTCCTCATGAGAGCTAGTTTCATCATAGCGCTTGATGGTTTTTGAGACTGCACTTGAAGAAATTTTCAAAGATCTTGAAATGTTCCACTTTGACTGACCTTCATGTCTTAAAGTAATGATGTACTGTCATTTCTCTTTGCTTATTTGAGCTGTTAATATGGACCATAATATGGACTTGGTATTTTACCAAATAGGGCTATCTTCTGTATACCAACCGCACCTTGTCACAACACAACTGATTGGCTCAAACACATTAAGAAGGAAAGAAATTCCACAAATGAACTTTTAACAAGGCACACCTGTTAATTTAAATGCATTCCGGGTGACTACCTCATGAAGCTGGTTGAGAGAATGCCAAGAGTGTGCAAAGCTGTCATGTAGGCAAATGGTTGCTACTTTGACGAATCTCAAATCTCAAATTAATTTTAATTTGTGTAACACTTTCTTTGTTACTACATGATTCCATATGTGTTATTTCATAGTTTTGATATCTTCACTATTATTATGCAATGTAGAAAATAGTAATGAGTAGGTGTCCAAACTTTTGACTGGTACTGAATGTAAACAAGGTATTTATGTTTTCTATTTTTAATACATTTGCAAAAATGTATATAAAACTGTTTTCGCTTTGTAATTATTGGGTATTGTGTGTAGATTGGTGAGGAATTATATTTATTTAATCCATTTTAGAATAAGGCTGTAACGTATGGAAAAAGTCAAGGGATCTGAATACTTTCCCTTAGGTACTGTATATGGTACGTAGCATCCCCGCCCCCAAACAACTTCCCGCGGCTGTGGCTCTATACCCACAATTACTTAATTTTCCTTATTGTTAAGACATACTAATTTGCCTGTATGTAAATTAAGAGGAAAAGCCCCAATGCCCGCAAGCATGCACACACACACACACACACACACACACACAACACACATTCAATTGTCATCAAGTACCCATGAACTCTGTTGTGTGCCTTAGGGACATTTCTCAGTTATCTCTTAATGAAATCTTTCAAGCTTGCCAAAGAATAAGCAGGAAGAGCATTGGTGTCATGTTTTTACCCACCTTCACACATACTCTGCATGCATTCTTGATGTGCAGTGACTTGAATAAAACGTGTCAAAGTAAGATGATTTAGCTTCCTCCCTCTTTCTCTCTCACTTCTGGGAAGTCATATGCTCTTTGTATGATTGTTCTCTGTTGTACTTTGTCCATTCATACTAGAACCAAAGATATGTGTTTGAGGCGAAAATACTGTATAATAACTATGTTACTGACATATTGTCAAGAGAAAATACATGAAAAATAGCTCAAAGAAACCAGGTAGGATGTGTGGGAGGCAACACAATGGATATGTTTACAAGAACACAAGGAGAGGGTAGCCCTTTGACCTTTTATTTAGTTGGTCTTTTGTAGGCTTCAAATGTCACCGCTGACAGGTGATAAAATATAGTTTTGTTGATGGTTTTACTAAAGGTAACATAAACAATGTCAATAACAAGAATGAGTACATTAAGAAAGGGGAATCTGCTTAATTAAACTGAAAGGATATACATGCTATACAATTAGCAGTCACACGCTTACAGTACCAGCTAAAAGTTTGGACACACATACTCATTCAAAGGTTTTTCTTTATTTTTAATATTTTCTACATTGTAAAATAATAGTTACCACATCAAAACTATGAAATTACACATACGTATGGAATCATGTAGTAACCAAAAAAGTGTTAAACAAATCAAAATATATTTTATATTTGAGATTCTCCACCCTTTGCCTTCATGACAGCTTTGCACACCCTTGGCATTCTCTCAACCAGCTTCACCTGGAATGCTTTTCCAACAGTCTTGAAGGAGTTCCCACGTATGCTGGCCAGGGCCCAGATTCATGAAACATGTCTTATGCAAAAATTTAAGAAGTTCACAAGATAGTTCGTAAGTGCAATTCCTCAACAATATCTTAAGATTTAATGATTTTCTTACGAACTTCTCAAATATCTTCTTAAGATGTTTGTTGTTAGGCAACTGCTTTAGATAGCAATGACAATCATGTTAGCATATTTCTTTTACCCCAATTTCATGGTATTGAATTGGTAGTTACAGTCTTGTCTCATTGCTGCAACTCCAAGAATGGACTCAGGTCAAGAGCTGTGTGTCCTCCTAAACACAACCCAGAGCTGTGCATCCACCTTAACACAACCCAACCAGCCACACCAATGTGTCAGAGGAAACACTGCACAGGGGTTGCTAGTGTGCGATTGGACAGGGACATCCGTGTCGGACAAACCCTCCCCTATCCCGGATGACGCTGGGCCAATTGTGTGCCGCCCCATGGGTCTCCCGGTTGCAGCTGGCTGTAACAGAGCCTGGACTCAAAGCCAGAATCTCTAGTGGCACAGCTAGCACTCCAGTGCCTTAAATGAATCACTACTAAACCTTTCAGATGAAGTTTGTGAGTGAATTAAACATGATATATTGCTTTTAAGATTGTTTTCTCTCACTGCCCTGAGGTTAAGGGTTTAGCTGTGTTGGAATTAAGAACATTTCCAATAATGTTATCAAGAATCTAATTTCTTCTTAACTTTTTGTTGATGAGAAACAATAAATAACGCAAGAATATTTCCAATAACCTTTTTGAGCAATAGCAACTTTGCTTAAATTTCTTCTTGTGATGGTGATGGTGTGGGAGTGCTTTGCTAGTGACACTGTTAATGATTTATTTAGAATTAAAGGCACATGTAACCAGCATGGCTACCACAGCATTCTGCAGCGATACGCCATCCCATCTGTTTTGTGCTTAGTGGGACTATCATTTGTTTTTCAACAGGACAATGACCCAACACACCTCCAGGCTGTGGAAGGGCTATTTGACCAAGAAGAAGAGTGATGGAGTGCTGCATCAGATGACACGGCCTCCACAATTACCCGATCTCAACCCAACGTCCTCGAGAGGATCCGAGCTTACCCGAGTTCCTCCAAGAGCCTCTGAAGACTGCCGAATTTGCCCCTCCCCGAGCCGATGCAGCTCGGCAGGGCTAGGCTGTTTCCAGCCAAATGCGTACGTGGACTTAACACCCAGAATTGTCTGTATTTTGGTATTGCTGTGTCTACCTGTCCCTTTAAGAGACCTAGCTCATTGGTTGGAATGAGTACTCTGGTGGGTCTTAAAGATAATGTTGCTTCTCCCCCTACTCGCCCCCCTCTCCATACCACCCTGCTGTGGGGCGACCAGTCCAAGTATCTCCAGATACTCATCGACTCGGGGACCATATGAATCTTATGGACGTTACCCTGGCGCCCGAGCTGGGCATCCCCACTCAACCCCTCTCCATTCCCATGGATGTTAGAACACTGCACGGGCGCTCTATGGGCGCTGGACGGGCGCTCACCCACCAGACCACCTCCATCAACCTACAATTGTCGGGGAACCACAGCGAGACGATCCAAATCCTACTAATTGTGTCTCCGCAGGTTCCTGTGGTATTGGGATGATCTTGGCTCCAGCGACACAATCCCTCGATTGACTGGTCTACAGGTGCCATCATGGGCTGGAGCCCGTTATGCCACGCCCATTGCCTGAAATCAGCTCTACCTGCCTCGGGACGTCTTCCTGGGGGCTTGGAAATTGCCCCGAAGGAGAGGTGCTGGGTCTCCTCTAGGGACATCCTGGACCCAGGTCTCATCTTTGAATTCCAACGCCCAACGTGTTTTCTGTCTGTCTGTGCCAGTTAGTCTTGTTTGTTCCAGTCTACCAGCGTTTTGCCTCAGCTCCTGCTTTTCCTCAGTCTCTCTTTTTCTCATCCTTCTGGTTTTGACCCTTGCCTGTCCTGACTCTGAGCCTACCTGCCGTCCTGTGCCTTTTCCCCTACTCTGGATTTACCTACCTCTGCTTGACCTGACCCTGGGCCTGCCTGCCGTCCTGTACCTTGGCCCCACTATCTGGATTATCGACCCTTGCCTGCCTTGACCTGTCATTTGCCTGCCCCTGTTGTTGCAATAAACATTGTTACTTCAACACTGTCTGCACTTGGGTCTTACCTGAAACCTGATAGACAGAGGCCTTTCAAGGGTTACATAGACAAAGATACATGGTCTCTGTATGGATCTCCTTAATATTCAACAGCTCTCCTTAGACCTCACATCTGAGAGGAGCAGAGGAATGAGGCAGGCTGAGTGACAACTGTGTTTTTGATGGTTCAGCCGTAACTGGCCAGGACCAGGACCAGGTTTACAGTAACAGTAAGAAGCACTGTCCTACTCCGTTCCTCAACCTGGGCTCGGGGCAGTTAGCCAAACAGCCAGCCAGCCTACAGCAGTGTGGACTGGAGAGCTCCAGTGTTTACCCGGGTCAAGCCCAGGACACAGTTCAACAGGTGGCTTCTGACACACTCCAGCAGATGTTTCCTCCCTCCTGACCAGGGAAGCAGGTGCCGACGGCTGCCCTGTGTCTCCTCTCCCACACCCTCTCCTCTGCTCTCCCCCAGCCCTCTATTATCCTCTTCCCACACCCCTCTCCTCTCATCTGCTGTCCCCTGTTCATCCCTTTATGATGGCTCTTATCACACATGATAAAGAACCATGGGAAACTCTAGTGGTCCTGATAAACTGGGGGAAGTAGTGAGGTATATTTATTTGAAAAGTAATGCAACTTGATTGCTTGTGTAGGATGTGTGGGTTATTTACACTTGTTCACCTAAGAACCGTATACGGATTAACAGAGCTCTTCGCAGCTCTGTATGGGTTTGACTGACCGACGTTCGGAACTTGAACATAGCACTCGACAAGAAGTTGCCCCCATCCCTCCTGCGAATTGGGCATCTTTTGCAAAAATGTTTTTGTCTAATTGAGGGAAATGCTGTAAATTAAGAGGACTCACTGTATTTTGAAAGATGAGATGTTGAGGATTTGAACTAATACTGCTTTGATGTCTTACAAGCAAGCCCAACACCAAATGTGAACTTAACAGTTCCGTATTATAAAGCTCATGTCATATCCAGCGTCCATTTATAGTGGGACGTTTTTGGATTGCGTAAACAACAACAGTAATTGTGTGATGGTGGGGATGCAGAGTTGTGTTCCAAGCAAACAACTAGAATTGTGCTTGCTCTAGTTCCTCAAAGGCACAGCTAGGAGACAGTTGATGACTATTCTTTGGGCCATAAAGTGCATCGGAATTACTTGGCAACTGTGCACACTCTGGAAAGGTGTGTGGCGACTTGGAGACACCAGTTAGTCCTCTCATTCAAACCCTTGTCATTTTTTGTCTTATGTTGCACCTACCTCACATTTCACAGGAATATTCTTATCATGTTACAGAATGTATCCAAAGAATCTCCAGATTTTGTTATCAACAAATGTGTCGAAAAAGTACAAGTAAATGTAAAATGCACTTAAAATCACCAGTGTAATGTTCGGATTCAGTCTTGTGTCAAGTGAACTGTTCGAATAATTTCCCCATAATCTCCAAACTGTTCCCTTTCAATTGCTACCATGCCTATGCATTTCATATTTCAATGTAGCCCTATCCATATAGGCCAATTCTCACAAGTGTAAAGAGTTAAGTAACACCTTATGGTATGCACAACCACCTTCATCCTGAAAATCCACATACAGCGCTGTTGGTTTATTACAGAAACAAGTCTCCCCCTGTTCATTGTGGTCAACACCATTTCACAAGGTCAAATTCCTAGTAATGTAGATGAACTTGGCGAATAAATGTGATTCCAATTCTAAATTGCTTAAAGAGACCTGGGAGAGAGTGTTGTCTAAACCAACCCTTCTTACAGAGATGTTGAAAACATGTTTTGTGGAGCTGAACGTCTGAGGGATTAACCCTGCAAACAAAAATCTGTCGTTAGGATGTCCCCGGAACATCATGAAATGGTCACCTAAAGTGGTCAGGACGTTGTGTCATGGTCCCCTGGAGGTTTTGTCTAGTTCTCAGTTTGTCCCCTAGGTTCATGGGACGTTGTTCAATGTTCCCCTAGAGGTTACCGGTTTTGTCTTGGGGACAAACAAAGAAAAAGACACGCAAAGAAACGTTTTCATTACATCTCAGACCTTGTTACTATTGCCAAGCCCATCAAGGAAGACACACGCAGAGCCGCAGAGCTTTTAACTTACATATTTGACACTCTTTGACGTATATTATTACATTGTGTAGGTTTATTTATACAGTAATTATTAATAAACATGTTCTCACCTGGGATGTCCTCCCAAACTTTTGGTCCACCACATTCCGATCTTCCTGTTACGCACCATGTACTGTATGTGCGATTGACTGATTTCACCTGTATTCCTATACTTTAAAGTGAATCTCAGCTCTGTTATAAATACACTCCAGAAAAAAACAAGTATATTTATCAAAGTGATTTTGTATTTGTATTTAATATGGATCCCCATTAGCTGCTGCCAAAGCAGCAGTTACTCTTCCTGGGGTCCAGCAAAATTAAGGCAGTTTATACAATTTAAAAAACATTACAATACATTCACAGATTTCACAACACACAGACTTTGTGGCTGTCACGTTCCGACCTTAGTTCCTTTGTTTTCTCTTTTGTTTTAGTATGGTCAGGGCGTGAGATGGGCGGGTTGTCGATGTTAGTTTTTCTATGATTTTCTACTTCTGTGTTTGGCCTGGTATGGTTCTCAATCAGAGGCAGCTGTCAATCGTTGTCCCTGATTGAGAACCATATTTAGGTAGCCGGTTTTCAATTGTGTTTTGTGAGTGGTTGTTTTCAGTCTTTGTGTGTCTGCACCAGACAGAACTGTTCCGGTTGTTTCTTTGTTGTTTTGTTATTCAGTGTTCAGTTTTCATTAAATAAGATGAACACGTACCACGCTGCGCTTTGGTCCTCACCTTCTTCCCACGACAGCCGTTACAGTGGCACAGCAGAAAGATCAGCATACCCTAAAGGTTGAGAGTTCAAATCCCAGGTGGGGATCATATTGAAAAGTCAGTACTAAGTGATTATGTCGAATTTAATCATATTGTCATTCATTAAAGATTTTTATACTATTTTAGCCAAACAGCAAACCACTTACCAAAAAACAATTTAATTTAAATTTATTCACCTACTTTATAATGGTTTGGTACACCTTAGACCATCACATGACAAAAACCTCTAGGGGACCATAACACAATGTCCCAAAAACGTCCTCGGGGATGTCCCCAGGACAAACAGGGAAGTAGACAAAAACTCCAGGGGACCATGACACAACATCATGACTTCCTTAGGCATCTTTTTTGTGACGTTATGGGGACGTCCTTATGGCAAATTTTTGTTTGCAGAGACGTTGCCTGAGGACCATCACACAACATCCTAATGACTAGTAAAATTAAAGTCCTGGAAATGTCCTGACATAGTCCTCGGTGACGTCCTAAGAACTTACAAGGAACAAGACAAAGGTCCGTCCCCCAGAGAACGTTCCCTTTGGCCATCATGCAATGTCCCGAGGACTAGTAAAATGACATTGCTGAGAATGTCCGAAAAAGGTCCTGACACTTTCCTTGGTGACGTCCTGGGAACTTACAGGGAACTACACAAAGTTACCCAAGAGAACATTCTGCTGGGACCATTATTTATGTCCCCTTGACCATTATGGAATGCCCCCTTGTGGTCATTGAATGTTCCATGGATAACGTCTCGCCGAAACCCTTCAAGGGACCAAATGGGAATGTTGCTGAATGTCCTTAGGACTTCCCCTGTTTGCTGGGAAGAAATACAGAGTGAGATAAATTCCCCTCTTGCATTTCTGGCCTGCTCTAATGCAGAACAAAGACAAAACAACATATCTGTCTGCTGAAGCCTGCACAGATAGACCCAGTAATGCTCAGTGTTAAAGATCTGGGATGGTGTGCAATGCAGACAGAACTATCTGTTTGTTCAAGCAAATGTAACAGTGAAATAGTACTCGTGCTGTCACTGTGAAACATGCTTTTACTGCATTGCCCAAGGATTTGGCCATCTCCACTCTCTTCTTGGTCAGTGTTGGAAATCCCTAATTCAGATATCTGAGTATATGCTGCTACACCCGCCTGGCGTGTATGTACCTGCACAGGAGGAGTCACCCTTCTCTTTCTCTCCCTTACTCTTTTCCTTTTTCATTGCCATGTTGATTTGTTCATGCATCTGATCCTTAACAAGTTAACTTGCCTGTGTCACACCTATTCTCTTATGATCTACCTTTCTTGGTGCAACAGGAACGTTTACAAGTCCTATCCTGAAGAATGCAAACAGAGGTCTCTTATCTTCAAAAAATAGTAAACTTTAGTCAGTCTTGTTGTGGCTTGCCAACCTCATCTCTCCTATAAGGTGGTGGACAGATAATAGCCATCCATAAAAACAGTGAAGCCTGACAGTGACAGACCATTCCCCCCACAGGTCAGAGAGAGGAGAGGAGAGGAGAAGGAGAAGAGAGGAGAGAGGGAGCATGTTTCTATTTCTCTCCCTGGGACCTTTATCTCACCTATGCTAAAGAGTGCTAATGCCTTTGGAGGACCTGCGTGTTTGATCACCTGACAGCCTGTTGACAGAGCTGAGCCCACCCCAATACTGCACACACCTACAGCACCCCACACCACCCCATCCGCACACCAACAACCACACCACTTCAACAAGAGACTAGACTGTGAATCACAAACTCCTTAAACAGAGGAAGTGAAGTAAATACAGTCATGCAGTTTGCATCTCTGTGCTAGAACGTCTCCTAATCCACACCAACTAAACTAACTGACCTCAACTCCACCCCACACGTCTGATAAGTAGGAGGCTATCACAACCCTGTACACACACACACACACACACACACACACACACACACACACACACACACACACACACACACACACACACACACACACACACACACACACACACACACACACACACACACACACACACACACACACACACACACACACACACACACACACACACACACACACAGAGCAGGTGTTCAGTGGCGGACAGACCACCGGCAGTCTCACAGGGTCAGTATGTGAACAGCAGCAGGTGCACCTGCACAAAGGTGTGTGAGATAGCCCCTTATGGCTTTATAGCATTTATTGCCCTGCAACATAGTTTGAGACTGATAAGAACCGTGTATACACCTGTCTCTCTGGCTCCATCTGCCTTCTCTAGTCTACTTGAATCTAGGCTAAGTCTAGTGGGTATACTGGGGATGATTATTGACATGGAGATTGCTGTATTAATGTTTGTCTAGACTGGTACGTGGTGGGACGTTTACAGTACAAAGAGTTCCAGGACTCCAATATGCACTGCTCTTAATCAAACTCATCATGTAATACATTTTTATATATTTTTATTTAACTAGGCAAGTCAGTTAAGAACAAATTCTTATTTACAATGACGGCCTAGCCTGGCCAAACCCTAACCCGGACGACGCAGGGCCAATTGTGCACCGCCCTACGGGATTCCCAATCACGGTCAGTTGTGATACAGCCTGGAATCAAACCAGGGTCTGTAGTGACGCCTCTAGCACTGAGATGCAGTGCCTTAGACTGCTGCGCCACTCGGGAGAAGGGGTGATATTTGGGGAACTGGAGTGAAACAGAGTTCCACCAACTTAGGATGGAAAAGACTGAGTGAATTGGGGGGAACATTTACATAGAAATCAAAGGCAAGCAAAAGGGACAGTTCCACCAGCTACAAAATCCCAATTTAACTTGCGGAGACATACACTGAGAACTAAAAGCATTTTTAGACCACAATAAGTCTACATGAAACAATGACCTAAATTAGGCTCGGCTAAACCCAAAATAAATTAAACCCAAAAATGTTCCACACCATTGTTTTATATAAAATAAAAATGGCTTTTCAAAATGTATTGTTGTCTAGAAAACAATTACACTGAATAGAAGCCCTTAGTCCAATGATGTACAGTACTTTAGCAAGGTTATGATGAAAGTTAGGTGAGTATAGAAAAGGTGACTTTCTGACCAGCTCTAAAGAGAGTCACCAGTACGGACAGAAAGCTTTGATTTGACTCCTCAAACCCCTTAACACAAAGCCAGGCCCTGTCATCTAACACTGGAGCATATGGGCCCTGTTCCCACACCCTACTCCATGTAAACATCTCATTAAGCACTGAGGAGAGGCTACGCGGCCATAAAACGCAGCCAGGAACAATGCAGCAGCATCCCCCCCCACAGACAGACAGTGTCAATTAGGCCCCAGTCTTTGATTACCCAGGAGCTGCTGCTCCACTACAGAGGCCCTCTGAAGGTAAAGGTAAGGTAGTCATCCCCTCAAATTAAAACCCACGCAGCACACACAGGCTCAGGGGCTTTCCTGTACTCTGTGAAAAGGTTTTAAAGATACGACTGAAGTTCTTGCTACGTCTCCAGCACATACGTGCGCACACACACACTGGCACGCACACATCACCATACACAACCTAGACCCTTTGAAATACAGGTTTGCGGTGCAGCACTATTGATAATTGGTGGTTGGGAGGGGTCACGGGGCAAAAGAGGGGGTTACCAGATTAGCTTCTCCAGCCTTTGTGACTGTGCTCCAAAGAGTCTCACTATGATGGGATTTCAGTGGGGAGAGGACAATACTG
This sequence comes from Oncorhynchus gorbuscha, assembly GCF_021184085.1. Classification (NCBI taxonomy): domain Eukaryota; kingdom Metazoa; phylum Chordata; class Actinopteri; order Salmoniformes; family Salmonidae; genus Oncorhynchus; species Oncorhynchus gorbuscha. Next base: position 27,699,666 of record NC_060189.1, read on the forward strand.
GGCACAAAGACCAAGAGGGCAGTGAAAGATGCATGAGGTTAGAGCTGCTTTAAGCGCTTCCTAGCATTATGCTAAAAAAAACAATTAAGTGGTTCCAAGGTATTGGAGGTGATGGCCACTCAGCTCAACAACCCTTTCCACCTGGTTCATTCCCTTGAAGAAACATCAGTCCTAAACTATACCACCAGCACCACCAGCACAAATGAATTCAGGACCCTACCTATAAAAGCCCGGCTTCACTGGACTGCTGCCCTCAGCCCTACACTGCCCTGCACATGGACACTTCAATTTAAAGGGAACACTCCAAAATGGTGTTGGGAGGATCCAAAGGTCTGGAGGCCACAAAGAGAAGCAACCATGTGATCCAAACAGATGGAAGTCTAAAGGATCCAGGAGCCTCCCGGTGTGCTGTGTTAACATGGAGATGAGGGGGTGGAAGATAACAGGATCAGTAAGACACAGCCCTGGTCTGGGTAATGACGTCTCGTAATAATGCCTGCAATGGAGTGAATGAAATGGTATCAAACACATGGATGTTTGATGTGTTCGATACCATTCCATTAATTCCGTTCCAGCCGTTACTATGAACAGTCCTCCCCAATTAGGTTGCCCAGAGTAGGCACTGGCCTGATATTTGGCCCTAATTGCATAATCCATTCCCAAGGATTTGGATGGTGGTTTGGTGTCATACCCACTCTATAAGTATTGCAATGCTATTCACACTGTAATGTGGATGTGAAGGTTAACAAATTCATTCTCCTCTAAATGATAAATCAATCGTCAAAACAAAGAATGAATCAGTTTTATGATCTCAATTACATTTAATTGAGACCATAAAATAATCATGACCATTTTACCCGCTCCCATTGTTACTTACATAGGGGCTTTTGAGATAAACATCTCAAACATTATTTTCCATGTGTTAAGAGATGGTGGGAGGACAGCCAGCACTATCTCTCTGTTTTGCCCATTCCAATGGTTTTTAGTGTGGGTGGGAAATACATAACATTCTGTTTAAGAGGGGGACTGGGGCTGGGGGTGGTGGGGGGGGGGGCACTGCAAGAGCAACAAGTGTGTGCTTGATTCCATAGTTGTGGAGGTGGGCATCCCAGCAAACAGGGGACATCCTGAAGACATTCGGCGATGTTTTCATTCGTTTTCTTAAGGGATTCAGCGCAACATTATCTCACTGCGTCCTGAGAAGGTGATATGAATGTTGCGTGATGGTCTCAAGGGAACGTTCTCTGGGGAACTTTGTCTAGTACCCTGTACATACCCAGTACGTCACTGCGGACTATGTCAGGACCTCTTTAGGACATTCTCAGGACATCACTGATGACTATGTCAGGACCTTTTTAAGGACGTTCTAAGGATTTCACTAGTCTTTAGGACATTGTGTGAAGGTCCCAAGGGAGCATTCTCTTTAGTTCCTTGTAAGTTCCCAGGACATCACCCAGGACCGTTTTAGGATATTCTCAGGACTTTTATTGTACTAGTCCTTAGGACATCACGTGATGGTCCCAAGGGAACGTTCTCCTGAATCACTATGATGAATATCATATTTTTTCTACAGTGGATTTTCAACAGAGCTGAGATTTACTTTGAAGTGCAATGTTTAGGAATGAGCCTACAGGTGAAATCAGTAAGTGATACAGACATGTTGGCATAGCAGGAAAATCTGTGTGCTGTGACCCAAGAGGTTTGAGTTCAAATCCCAGTTGGGAATGTGTTAAATAATAATTACTGTATGAATAAACATATGCAATCAAATGTGTCAAATATGGACGTTGGCAAACACTACGGTAGTGTTCTTTCTGCGTGTCCCTAGCATTGCCAAAAGATAAAAAGCTATCAGTGGTTCACAAATCAGGTCCTTGACGGGCTTGACAAAAGGAGCGGTCTAATAAAACTAGGCTGTGTGTGTCCTGGGTAACATGTATTTTTTTTTTGGGGGGGCGACATTCCTATGCGACCATCAGGTGATGTCCCCGGGACAAATCAGGAACTAGACAAAAACCTCCAGAGGACCACGACGCAACATCCCGATAACATCCTATAAATGTCATCAGGGACGTCCCCGGGAACAACCGGGAACAAGACAAAACCTCCAGGGGACCACGACGCAACGTCCTGACGACTTTAGGCAACCATTTTGTAACGTCCTTACAACTTATTATTGTTTGCAGAGATGTTTGTGTTGGCAGGAGGGAGCAGGTAGTGTAGCCTAGCGTAAGTAGGTGCTGCTTCAGAGGGCTGGGTTTTCTACAGACAAGACCATTTATGACTATGACACTGTTATCAGAGAACAGAAGAGATAAAAACAGGATGACAATTGGCAGGATGAAAATCTGATGTTGGGGAATTATTTTTGGCGAAACTTGATATTTTTTCCACACATATTTTTGGGAGATGAAAAACTTGGCAGACTGAGCTAAGATGGCTGCAATCAAAGACTTGAACACATGTCTTAATTGATTATATCTCAGTGTAAGTTATTGCAAATGATGACTGTTAGTTTGTTGGGTTACATCAAAAATCTATATAAACATCTATTACATACCATACAAATGATGATTCATGATGATGATTGTTGTATTCAAATGATAACAGTGGGAAAAGTACTGTTTGTCTTTGAGTGACTGTATACTTCAGGTTTACAGCATAGTGAGTGATATAAGGGTCCTTTCAAGGCGAAACACACCATTGTTCCCCTATACAATCCACAATCTCACTAAGGAAGTGATACACAGGACACAAATACAATGCCCAACGAGGCTGCCTAACCCAGACAACAGATCTGTGGCTCCAAAAGCAGTGGGGAAATGTTCCTATGTGTTCTGAAACACCCAGCCTCCTCCCGCCGCCATCCCCATGACCACACACACACACCTCACCCATGCACACACACACTCACTACTACTACTACCATTACTGTGGTGTAAATAGCTACTGCTGCTGATAAGTAACACAGGCCCAATTAGAGATGTAAAAACCCATAACCACCATCTGATGACATTACTTAAAGGGAAGATGATCTCATGCTCCACAGACAATGGGTAAAACCAGGCACCTGAAGGATCTAAAGCATCTAGGCCAAATCAAGCAGCACCAAGGTAAACAGAGACACTCACTTAAGCATCATTCCATCATCAAGACTCAACTCATTCTAACACCACTTAGGCTGGAGCTCCCTGTTCACTTCTGCTCTCTCTCAGTTCTCTGTAACTAGAAACACCGAGCCCACATTTGTTTATTTGTCTTTTTTGGGGGGATTTTCTTCCTTTGTCGATAAGATCTGGAGGAGCACTTTTTGGCACTTTGTCTCAGATTCTCCTCAAACGTGCTGAAACCCAATCAAGCAGGTCCACTCGCTCGTCATCCTGACTTTTTTCAGGAGAGGGAAGAAGTGAAAGGGTTAATTGTTAAGCGTGAAAGAATGTGAAAATGAAGTGCAGGACTATTTTAACAAGTTGCCTCATTATTGGAGGCTCACAAACAGGGGCCTTGGCTCTGAAAATGTGTTTCTCTGGGGACTCTTCCTAAAGAACATCAGTTTTTCCCCTGAACAGTGATCATATACAGTTGAAGTCGGAAGTTTACATACACTTAGGTTGAGAAAAAAAAATGTAGACCTCCACAAGTCTGGTTCATCCTTGGGAGCAATTTCCAAACGCCTGAAGGTACCACGGCCGCTCAGGAAGGAAGAAGCCTCTGCTCCAAAACCACAATAAAAAAAAGCCAGACTACGGTTTGCAACTGCACATGGGGACAAAGATGGTACTTTTTGGAGAAATGTCCTCTGATCTGATGAAACAAAAATAGAACAGTTTGGCCATAATGACCATCATTATGTTTGAAGGAAAAAGGGGGAGGCTTGCAATTCAAAGAACACCTGTCATGTTTTGTCATTTATTATCATGTCTTGTCCCTGTGCTTCCCATTCTAGTTGTTTCCCTCTGCTGGTCTTATTAGGTTCTTTCCCCTCTTTCTAGCCCTCTCTCTCCCCCCTCCCTCTCTCACTCTCTCGCTCTCTCTTCTCTCTATCGTTCCGTTCCTGCTCCCAGCTGTTCCTATTCCCCTAATCATCATTTAGTCTTCCCACACCTGTTCCCGATCCTTTTCCCTGATTAGAGTCCCTATTTCTCTCCTTGTTTCCCGTACCTGCCCTGTCGGATCCTCATTTATATTCACCGTGCTGTGTCTATGTTTTGCCCTGTCGTGTCGTGTTTCCCTCAGATGCTGCGTGGTGAGCAGGTGTCTGAGTCTGCTAGGTTCAAGTGCCTTTCCGAGGCAACCTGCAGTTCTCGATCAAGTCTCCAGTCTGTTCTTGTCTTTACGTGTAGTATTATGCTTTTTGTTTTGTAAAGTTTATTCTGGATTAAATACTCTGTTTTCGCCAAGTCGCTTTTGGGTCCTCATTCACCAGCATGACAGAAGGATCCGACCGAGGAATGGACCCAGCGACTACAGACGCTCGTAACACTGCCGTCGAGATCCAAGGAGCCATGCTCGGCAGACACGAGCAGGAATTGTCTGCTGCTCGCCATGCCGTGGAGAACCTGGCCGCTCAGGTTTCCGACCTCTCTGGACAGTTCCAGAGTCTTCGTCTCGTGCCACCTGTTACTTCCTGGCCTGCCGAGCCTCCAGAACCTAGGGTTAATAACCCACCTTGCTACTCCGGGCAGCCCACTGAGTGCCGCTCCTTTCTCACCCAGTGTGAGATTGTGTTCTCTCTCCAACCCAACACATACTCTAGAGAGAGAGCTCGGGTTGCTTACGTCATTTCACTCCTTACTGGCCGGGCCCGAGAGTGGGGCACAGCTATCTGGGAGGCAAGGGCTGATTGTTCTAACAATTACCAGAACTTTAAAGAGGAGATGATTCGGGTTTTTGACCGTTCAGTTTTTGGTGGGGAGGCTTCTAGGGTCCTGGCTTCCCTATGCCAAGGTGATCGATCCATAACGGATTACTCTATAGAGTTTCGTACTCTTGCTGCCTCTAGTGACTGGAACGAGCCGGCGCTGCTCGCTCGTTTTCTGGAGGGACTCCACACAGTGGTCAAAGATGAGATTCTCTCTCGGGAGGTTCCTTCCAGTGTGGACTCTTTGATTGCTCTCGCCATCCGCATAGAACGACGGGTAGATCTTCGTCACCAGGCTCGTGGAAGAGAGCTCGCATCAACGGTGTTTCCCTGCTCCGCATCGCAACCATCTCCCTCCTCTGGCTCTGAGACTGAGCCCATGCAGCTGGGAGGGATTCGCATCTCGACTAAGGAGAGGGAACGGAGGATCACCAACCGCCTGTGCCTCTATTGCGGATTTGATGGACATTTTGTTAATTCATGTCCAGTAAGAGGCCAGAGCCCATCAGTAAGCGGAGGGCTACTGGTGAGCGCTACTACTCAGGTCTCTTCATCTAGATCTTGTACTACTATGTCGGTCCATCTACGCTGGACCGGTTCGGGTGCTACATGCAGTGCCTTGATTGACTCGGGCTGAGGGTTGTTTCATGGACGAAGCATGGGTTCGGAAACATAACATTCCTTTCAGACAGTTAGACAAGCCTACGCCCATGTTTGCCTTAGATGGTAGTCATCTTCCCAGTATCAGATTTGAGACACTACCTTTAACTCTCACAGTATCTGGTAACCACAGTGAGACTATTTCTTTTTTGATTTTTCGTTCACCTTTCACACCTGTTGTTTTGGGTCATCCCTGGCTAGTATGTCATAATCCTTCTATTAATTGGTCTTGTAATTCTATCCTATCCTGGAACGTATCTTGTCATGTGAAGTGCTTAATGTCTGCCATCCCTCCCATTTCTTCTGTCCCCACTTCTCAGGAGGAACCTGGCGATTTGACAGGAGTGCCGGAGGAATATCATGATCTGCGCACGGTCTTCAGTCGGTCCCGAGCCAACTCCCTTCCTCCTCACCGGTCGTATGATTGTAGTATTGATCTCCTTCCGGGGACCACTCCTCTTCGGGGTAGACTATACTCTCTGTCGGCTCCCGAACGTAAGGCTCTCGAGGATTATTTATCTGTGTCTCTTGACGCCGGTACCATAGTGCCTTCTTCCTCTCCGGCCGGGGCGGGGTTCTTTTTGTTAAGAAGAAGGACGGTACTCTGCGCCCCTGCGTGGATTATCGAGGGCTGAATGACATAACGGTTAAGAATCGTTATCCGCTTCCCCTTATGTCATCAGCCTTCGAGATTCTGCAGGGAGCCAGGTGCTTTACTAAGTTGGACCTTCGTAACGCTTACCATCTCATGCGCATCAGAGAGGGGGACGAGTGGAAAACGGCGTTTAACACTCCGTTAGGGCATTTTGAGTACCGGGTTCTGCCGTTTGGTCTCGCCAATGCGCCAGCTGTTTTTCAGGCATTAGTTAATGATGTTCTGAGAGACATGCTGAACATCTTTGTTTTTGTCTATCTTGACGATATCCTGATTTTTTCACCGTCACTCGAGATTCATGTTCAGCACGTTCGACGTGTTCTACAGCGCCTTTTAGAGAATTGTCTCTACGTAAAGGCTGAGAAGTGCTCTTTTCATGTCTCCTCCGTTACTTTTCTCGGTTCCGTTATTTCCGCTGAAGGCATTCAGATGGATTCCGCTAAGGTCCAAGCTGTCAGTGATTGGCCGGTTCCAAGGTCACGTGTCGAGTTGCAGCGCTTTTAGGTTTCGCTAATTTCTATCGGCGTTTCATTCGTAATTTCGGTCAAGTTGCTGCCCCTCTCACAGCTCTTACTTCTGTCAAGGCGTGTTTTAAGTGGTCCGGTTCCGCCCAGGAGCTTTTGATCTTCTAAAAGAACGTTTTACGTCCGCTCCTATCCTCGTTACTCCTGACGTCACTAGACAATTCATTGTCGAGGTTGACGCTTCAGAGGTAGGCGTGGGAGCCATTCTATCCCAGCGCTTCCAGTCTGACGATAAGGTTCATCCTTGCGCTTATTTTTCTCATCGCCTGTCGCCATCTGAGCGCAACTATGATGTGGGTAACCGTGAACTGCTCGCCATCCGCTTAGCCCTAGGCGAATGGCGACAGTGGTTGGAGGGGGCGACCGTTCCTTTTGTCGTTTGGACAGACCATAAGAACCTTGAGTACATCCGTTCTGCCAAACGAATTAATGCCCGTCAAGCTCGTTGGGCGTTGTTTTTCGCTCGTTTCGAGTTTGTGATTTCTTACCGTCCGGGTAGCAAGAACACCAAGCCTGATGCCTTATCCCGTCTGTTTAGTTCTTCTGTGGCTTCTACTGATCCCGAGGGGATTCTTCCTTATGGGCGTGTTGTCGGGTTGACAGTCTGGGGAATTGAAAGACAGGTTAAGCAAGCACTCACGCACACTGCGTCGCGCGCGCTTGTCCTAGTAACCTCCTTTTCGTTCCTGTTTCCACTCGTCTGGCTGTTCTTCAGTGGGCTCACTCTGCCAAGTTAGCTGGTCATCCCGGTGTTCGAGGCACTCTTGCGTCTATTCGCCAGCGATTTTGGTGGCCGACTCAGGAGCGTGACACGCGCCGTTTCGTGGCTGCTTGTTCGGACTGCGCGCAGACTAAGTCGGGTAACTCTCCTCCTGCCGGTCGTCTCAGACCGCTCCCCATTCCTTCTCGACCATGGTCTCACATCGCCCTAGACTTCATTACCGGTCTGCCTTTGTCTGCGGGGAAGACTGTGATTCTTACGGTTGTCGATAGGTTCTCTAAGGCGGCACATTTCATTCCCCTCGCTAAACTTCCTTCCGCTAAGGAGACGGCACAAATCATTATCGAGAATGTGTTCAGAATTCATGGCCTTCCGTTAGACGCCGTTTCAGACAGAGGCCCGCAATTCACGTCACAGTTTTGGAGGGAGTTCTGTCGTTTGATTGGTGCGTCCGTCAGTCTCTCTTCCGGGTTTCATCCCCAGTCTAACGGTCAAGCAGAGAGGGCCAATCAGACGATTGGTCGCATACTACGCAGCCTTTCTTTCAGAAACCCTGCGTCTTGGGCAGAACAGCTCCCCTGGGCAGAATACGCTCACAACTCGCTTCCTTCGTCTGCTACCGGGTTATCTCCGTTTCAGAGTAGTCTGGGTTACCAGCCTCCTCTATTCTCTTCCCAGCTTGCCGAGTCCAGCGTTCCCTCCGCTCAAGCGTTTGTCCAACGTTGTGAGCGCACCTGGAGGAGGGTGAGGTCTGCACTTTGCCGCTACAGGGCACAGACTGTGAGAGCCGCCAATAAACGCAGGATTAAGAGTCCTAGGTATTGTTGCGGCCAGAGAGTGTGGCTTTCCACTCGCAACCTTCCTCTTACGACAGCTTCTCGTAAGTTGACTCCGCGGTTCATTGGTCCGTTCCGTGTCTCCCAGGTCGTCAATCCTGTCGCTGTGCGACTGCTTCTTCCGCGACATCTTCGTCGCGTCCATCCTGTCTTCCATGTCTCCTGTGTTAAGCCCTTTCTTCGCACCCCGTTCGTCTTCCCTCCCCCCTCCCGTCCTTGTCGAGAGCGCACCTATTTACAAGGTACATAAGATCATGGACATGCGTTCTCGGGGACGGGGTCACCAATACTTAGTGGATTGGGAGGGTTACGGTCCTGAGGAGAGGAGTTGGGTTCCGTCTCGGGACGTGCTGGACCGTTCACTCATTGATGATTTCCTCCGTTGCCGCCAGGATTCCTCCTCGAGTGCGCCAGGAGGCGCTCGGTGAGTGGGGGTACTGTCATGTTTTGTCATTTATTATCATGTCTTGTCCCTGTGCTTCCCATTCTAGTCGTTTCCCTCTGCTGGTCTTATTAGGTTCTTTCCCTCTTTCTAGCCCTCTCTCTCCCCCTCCCTCTCTCACTCTCTCGCTCTCTCTTCTCTCTATCGTTCCGTTCCTGCTCCCAGCTGTTCCTATTCCCCTAATCATCATTTAGTCTTCCCACACCTGTTCCCGATCCTTTTCCCTGATTAGAGTCCCTATTTCTCTCCTTGTTTCCCGTACCTGCCCTGTCGGATCCTCATTTATATTCACCGTGCTGTGTCTATGTTTTGCCCTGTCGTGTCGTGTTTCCCTCAGATGCTGCGTGGTGAGCAGGTGTCTGAGTCTGCTAGGTTCAAGTGCCTTCCCGAGGCAACCTGCAGTTCTCGATCAAGTCTCCAGTCTGTTCTTGTCTTTACGTGTAGTATTATGCTTTTTGTTTTGTAAAGTTTATTCTGGATTAAATACTCTGTTTTCGCCAAGTCGCTTTTGGGTCCTCATTCACCAGCATGACAACACCATCCCAACCGTGAAGCACCGGGGTCGTAGCATCATGTTGTGGGGGTGCTTTGCTGCAGGAGGGACTGGAGGGACTTCACAAAATAGATGGCATTATGAGGGAGGAAAATGATGTGGATATATTGAAGCAACATCTCAAGACATCAGTCAGGAAGTTAAAGCTTGGTAGCAAATGGGTCTTCCAAATGGACAATGACCCCAAGCATACTTCCAGAGTTGTGACAAAATGGCTTAAGGACAACAAAGTCAAGGCATTTAAGTGGTCATCACATAGCCCTGACCTCAATCCCATAGAAAATTTGTAGGCAGAACTGAAACAGAATAGCAGCACTGTAGAAACTACTACACTCAACGGAACGACTTGATTAGTGTAGTGTCAACAACGCAGCCACTGTCAGCTAGCCTACAAAGTCAACAACGCAGCCACTGCCAGCTAGCCTACTTCAGCAGTACTGTATCATTTTTAATAATTTTAGTCAATAAGATTCTTGCTACGTAAGCTTAACTTTCTGAACATTCGAGACGTGTAGTCCACTTGTCATTCCAATCTCCTTGCATTAGCGTAGCCTCTTCTGTAGCCTGTCAACTATGTGTCTGTCTATCCCTGTTCTCTCCTCTCTGCACAGACCATACAAACGCTCCACACCGCGTGGCCGCTGCCACCCTAATCTGGTGGTCCCAGCGCGCACGACCCACGTGGAGTTCCAGGTCTCCGGTAGCCTCTGGAACTGCCGATCTGCAGCCAACAAGGCAGAGTTCATCTCAGCCTATGCCTCCCTCCAGTCCCTCGACTTCTTGGCACTGACAGAAACATGGATCACCACAGATAACACTGCTACTCCTACTGCTCTCTCTTCGTCCGCCCACGTGTTCTCGCACACCCCGAGAGCTTCTGGTCAGCGGGGTGGTGGCATAGGGATCCTTATCTCTCCCATGTGGTCATTCTCTCTTTCTCCCCTTACCCATCTGTCTATCGCCTCCTTTGAATTTCATGCTGTCACAGTTACCAGCCCTTTCAAGCTTAACATTCTTATCATTTATCGCCCTCCAGGTCCCCTCGGAGAGTTCATCAATGAGCTTGATGCCTTGATAAGCTCCTTTCCTGAGGACGGCTCACCTCTCACAGTTCTGGGCGACTTTAACCTCCCCACGTCTACCTTTGACTCATTCCTCTCTGCCTCCTTCTTTCCACTCCTCTCCTCTTTTGACCTCACCCTCTCACCTTCCCCCTACTCACAAGGCAGGCAATACGCTCGACCTCATCTTTACTAGATGCTGTTCTTCCACTAACCTCATTGCAACTCCCCTCCAAGTCTCCGACCACTACCTTGTATCCTTTTCCCTCTCGCTCTCATCCAACACTTCCCACACTGCCCCTACTCGGATGGTATCGCGCCGTCCCAACCTTCGCTCTCTCTCCCCCGCTACTCTCTCCTCTTCCATCCTATCATCTCTTCCCTCTGCTCAAACCTTCTCCAACCTATCTCCTGATTCTGCCTCCTCAACCCTCCTCTCCTCCCTTTCTGCATCCTTTGACTCTCTATGTCCCCTATCTTCCAGGCCGGCTCGGTCCTCCCCTCCCGCTCCGTGGCTTGACGACTCAATGCGAGCTCACAGAACAGGGCTCCGGAAGGCCGAGCGGAAATGGAGGAAAACTCGCCTCCCTGCGGACCTGGCATCCTTTCACTCCCTCCTCTCTACATTTTCCTCCTCTGTCTCTGCTGCTAAAGCCACTTTCTACCACTCTAAATTCCAAGCATCTGCCTCTAACCCTAGGAAGCTCTTTGCCACATTCTCCTCCCTCCTGAATCCTCCTCCCCCCCCTCCTCCCTCTCTGCAGATGACTTCGTCAACCATTTTGAAAAGAAGATCGACGACATCCGATCCTCGTTTGCTAAGTCAAACAACACCGCTGGTTCTGCTCACACTGCCCTACCCTGTGCTCTGACCTCTTTCTCCCCTCTCTCTCCAGATGAAATCTCGCGTCTTGTGACGGCCGGCCGCCCAACAACCTGCCCGCTCGACCCTATCCCCTCCTCTCTTCTCCAGACCATTTCCGGAGACCTTCTCCCTTACCTCACCTCGCTCATCAACTTATCCCTGACCGCTGGCTACGTCCCTTCCGTCTTCAAGAGAGCGAGAGTTGCACCCCTTCTGAAAAAACCTACACTCGATCCCTCCGATGTCAACAACTACAGACCAGTATCCCTTCTTTCTTTTCTCTCCAAAACTCTTGAACGTGCCGTCCTTGGTCAGCTCTCCCGCTATCTCTCTCAGAATGACCTTCTTGATCCAAATCAGTCAGGTTTCAAGACTAGTCATTCAACTGAGACTGCTCTTCTCTGTATCACGGAGGCGCTCCGCACCGCTAAAGCTAACTCTCTCTCCTCTGCTCTCATCCTTCTAGACCTATCGGCTGCCTTCGATACTGTGAACCATCAGATCCTCCTCTCCACCCTCTCCGAGTTGGGCATCTCCGGCGCGGCCCACGCTTGGATTGCGTCCTACCTGACAGGTCGCTCCTACCAGGTGGCGTGGCGAGAATCTGTCTCCTCACCACGCGCTCTCACCACTGGTGTCCCCCAGGGCTCTGTTCTAGGCCCTCTCCTATTCTCGCTATACACCAAGTCACTTGGCTCTGTCATAACCTCACATGGTCTCTCCTATCATTGCTATGCAGACGACACACAATTAATCTTCTCCTTTCCCCCTTCTGATGACCAGGTGGCGAATCGCATCTCTGCATGTCTGGCAGACATATCAGTGTGGATGACGGATCACCACCTCAAGCTGAACTTCGGCAAGACGGAGCTGCTCTTCCTCCCGGGGAAGGACTGCCCGTTCCATGATCTCGCCATCACGGTTGACAACTCCATTGTGTCCTCCTCCCAGAGCGCTAAGAACCTTGGCGTGATCCTGGACAACAAACTGTCGTTCTCAACTAATATCAAGGCGGTGGCCCGTTCCTGTAGGTTCATGCTCTACAACATCCGCAGAGTACGACCCTGCCTCACACAGGAAGCGGCGCAGGTCCTAATCCAGGCACTTGTCATCTCCCGTCTGGATTACTGCAACTCGCTGTTGGCTGGGCTCCCTGCCTGTGCCATTAAACCCCTACAACTCATCCAGAACGCCGCAGCCCGTCTAGTGTTCAACCTTCCCAAGTTCTCTCACGTCACCCCGCTCCTCCGCTCTCTCCACTGGCTTCCAGTTGAAGCTCGCATCCGCTACAAGACCATGGTGCTTGCCTACGGAGCTGTGAGGGGAACGGCACCTCAGTACCTCCAGGCTCTGATCAGGCCCTACACCCAAATAAGGGCACTGCGTTCATCCACCTCTGGCCTGCTCGCCTCCCTACCACTGAGGAAGTACAGTTCCCGCTCAGCTCAGTCAAAACTGTTCGCTGCTCTGGCTCCCCAATGGTGGAACAAACTCCCTCACGACGCCAGGACAGCGGAGTCAATCACCACCTTCCAGAGACACCTGAAACCCCACCTCTTTAAGGAATACCTAGGATAGGATAAAGTAATCCTTCTCACCCCCCTTAAAATATTTAGATGCACTATTGTAAAGTGGTTGTTCCACTGGATGTCATAAGGTGAATGCACCAATTTGTAAGTCGCTCTGGATAAGAGCGTCTGCTAAATGACTTAAATGTAAATGTAAATGTAAAAACAGCGTGTGCGAGCAAGGAGGCCTACAAACCTGACTCAGTTACACCAGTTCTGTCAGGAGGAATGGGCCAACATTCACAAAACTTATTGTGGGAAGCTTGTGGAAGGCTACACAAAACGTTTGACCCAAGTTAAACAATTTAATTTAATTTAAATGCAATGCTACCAAATACTAATTGAGTGTATGTCAACTTCTGACCCACTGGGAATGTGATGAAAGAAATAAAAGCTGAAGTAAATCATTCTCTTGTCACGCCTTGGTCATTGTATCTTGTGTTTTTGTTATATGTTTGGGTAGGCCAGGGTGTGACATGGGTTTATATGTTGTATTTCGTATTGGGGTTTGTATTAATTAGGAGTGTGTATTAGTAGGGGTGTGTCTAGTTAGGCTTGGCTGCCTGAGGCGATTCCTAATTGGAGTCAACTGATTCTCGTTGTCTCGGATTGGGAACCGTATTTAGGCAGCCTGAGTGCGCGTTGTATTTCGTGGGCGATTGTACCTGTCTTAGTGTTAGTCACCAGATAGGCTGTATTTTGTTTCACTTGTTTGTTGTTTTTGTATTTTCAATTATTTCATGTACCGCTTTATCTTTATTAAAGGTCATGAGTAACCTACACGCTGCATTTCGGTCTGCCTCTCTTCTAACAGCAGACGAAGTTCATTACATCTCTCTACTATTATTCTGACATTTCACATTCTTAAAATAAAGTGGTGATCCTAACTGACCTCAGACAGGGAATTTCTACTCAGATTAAATGTCAGGAATTGTGAAAAACTGAGTTTAAATGTATTTGGCTAAGGTGTATGTTAACTTCCGACTTCAACTGTGGAGGCATTGAAAGCCTTACGACTGGTAATGTAAACATGGCGGTGTAGAGTACAATCACTGGAGATGTGAAATGCCCTTGACTCCATGGCACTGAGCTGTTCCTACACTGATTGCTAATGGTAAAACTGGGAAGACAATCGGAATGCCACAGGAATTCCCCAGAATCCCCCTCCTTCTGTCCAGGCCTCTCTCTTATAATTCCGTGTGGAGCTAACATGGAGCACAATGGACAGGCAGCTATTCACCCTATCAATGCAAGGAAACGTTACCTCAGCACAAAAATGTCAAGACCATAGGCACAGGCCCTGGAAACAATCGCTACGGAAACGAAAGCAGGTGCCCACCTCCTGAGAAAATATCCTAGTGCACATGCAGCGGGGGAAGAGGTGGGTGTGTTGTCGTTGACAGCAGGGTTGCGCAAAACAGTAACAGTCAGAGTAATAAAGCAATAAACTAATAACGACAAAAACTACAGTATACAGAATTGTAGGCATCTGTAATCCAATGAAAAAGTCCACTTACAGTTACATTGTAAAATGTGTCAGACGTTGAACTTGATTGATCTGTGGCATGAAGTTTAATGATTGTTAGCATTTCATGACTAGGCCTGATGATAAACTGTAAGAGCCAGGTGAACTACATCCGCAGAACTAGAATGAAGAACTCTATTTTTAGGACTACAGAGCACTAATAACGTACTTTCCCTTCTCATTCGAGTTTTTGGTTTCACTTTCCCTCTAACCTGCATTGTTGGAGATGTTCTGATCCTTATCTGCATCGCTGAATCCAGAGGACCTAAGGGACAGATGAACAACAGAGGACTATGTTAATATCAGTTTAGACGACATCACACAACACACCAGCTTCCATACGCCTGTCAGTCAGATTCTAGAGCAGCAGTTTGGTATAGAAGGCATAATAATTGTAGGTCCCAAGGGGGTCAGTGGGGATCAGAAAATCCTGCTCTCCTAAAGCATGTCTTTAATGTCTTTGTGTGAGGGGATTTGATACCCCTCAGGTGTTTAAATTAGACTAAATTACATCCGTTAGTCACATGAACCAGGAGTTTCTCTACACTGGGAGAGGGTTTCTAGGTTCAGGTCAATTCTACTGATAACATATGAACCCACTTCGACCTTGTAACCCCAACAAATGTGCACATACAGTACATCATTCATTCTTAATAACATATGGGAACATGTTCTGAAACCACAAGGTCAAAGAGGCAAGGCCCAATGTTATCATGCGCTATCAATAGCATTGTTAATACAGGGACATTTGTGTTGCATTGAGTGATGGGGTAGAAATGTACTCTGTGGACTAGGAGGCGGCGGTAGAGGCTGAAGTGGGTTAAGGAAATTCCACTTTCTACTGCAGATCTCAATCTAACAGAACACAGCCGGACATAACAATGTGGTGTTTAAACAGACCGGTGCCGGGGCAGGGTTGGTTCTCCTCCCAGGGCTGGTTCTGAGTAAAAGAGTGGTCCAGAGGGCTGGAGGCTCTGATAAGCACCTGCCATGCTGCAGCACAGGAGGGACTGCCACAGAACCATTGTTCTGGGTAACACCCAACCTCTTACCCTGCATGATGTCACTGAAGCCTATATACTCCAGGGAGTCAGGGGTTTTACTGAAGGTGCTGAAACATTCATTGGAATAATCTAAAACAGATTATGAGTCACCCTGGGCGGTGGACCACTCTCCTAAAGGTCACTCTAAGAGCTGGCTGCAGTACCCACCTATGATGCAGATATGAGAGGTGGGGCTCAGGGGCAGACGGGAGTTACTACCAATGACCTATATAGGGGTCGGGCACCATGGCCATTAACCCTACAGATACACATTACAGAGGCTGTCTGCGGGACACCACACACAGACAGAGATGGGACAGCAACATGACTGGACAGGACACTAGTATAAAACAGGGGAGATTATCCCCCGTCCTCCATTGTCCTTCACACACGCACTCGTACACACACTCACACCAATTTTAAACCCAATTTTGTTGCTTGAAAGAAAACAAGGAGAAAGCCATTTTGTTCTTGTACTGCATATTTGCCTAAAGAATAGGTGAGTGAGTGTGTTTGTTTCATGCAGCATACTGCAGGTATGGGTCAAACAGCCAGGACACACACATGAGTGGCTTCTGACTGGCACTTCAAACCCCTCCTGCTCTCTCTACCGTGTGGCCTGCGAATAATGGGAACCCGATCGGAGAGGGGGGGGACGTGGCCGTCTTTTGTGAGCACTCTTCAAAGCTCTGGCCCTCGTATTTGTCCAAAGGAGCTCTTTGTAATGGAATACTCCACTGTCATTTTGCCCCTTTATTTTTAAGCAGGGCTATTATTGCTCTCATACCCCTCACATACCCCTAGGCTTTGTGTGTGTGGACAGGGTCATTCTGAAACCTCCTGTCCCCCTCCTCCACATGCTGTGGTATAGAGTGATGTATCACACACAGACTCATGGCTAAATTCAGGTCTCACAGGAGGGACAGGATCTGACCACTGCCTGGGCTCCTTTTACTTCAGATGAATTCCTAACTTCCACTACATGTTGTTAATCCAATACAATGACCATGGTAGCTCTTGAGATGCCTGTGAGATGCAACAGGGAGGCACAGACGGATGTTATGTTAAAAAGGTACGATGTTGTTGCATTGAAGACAGGTTAAACTATATTCTTGATCAAGATGGTGAAAAAGCAGTGATGACTGCACCGCAATGTTGTAAAGTCACATCTTATGCTGCCCTTTGTGTGTGTGTGTGTGTGTGTGTGTGTGTGTGTGTGTGTGTGTGTGTGTGTGTGTGTGTGTGTGTGTGTGTGTGTGTGTGTGTGTGTGTGTGTGTGTGTGTGTGTGTGTGTGTGTGTGTGTGTGTGTGTGTGTGTGTGTACGTGCCTGTTTGCGTGTTTGTGCATGTGTGTGTGTGTGTCTTGAGTGAACACTTATTGACCCCAGTGCAGTCGTGCATATGGTCCCCCCACCCCATCCTGTTTCTCTGTTATATCTGACATGAGTAGATGAATTATAGATCAGATGCTTTAGCAGGCCTGTAACTCAATCTGTGGCACAGGAGGCAGCGTCAGAGGATCACGTGACCAGAGGGGAGAATAGCCATTGACACAGCAGGATCCCTGTATAAAGACTGTATAAAATAAATTATACAAATACTGAGCTACATTGTATGCTAAAAAATTGGGAAATTATATTATTATATATACAATTGCTAACAAGTAATTCAAATAGATGGGTGAAAATTATTGGCACCCGTTTTCAATTACCTTCCCCTTGCGAGGATAACGGCACTGAGCCTTAGACCTTTCCTCATTACAGAATCTTTCCAGATCCTTGATTCCTATGTTCATGTCATCCAACAAATGTAAATGCACGGAGTTTGCTTAACTGCATAGGCACTTGGATTGTATCCGGTGTTATGGTCAGATGACGTGAAAATACAGCCCTTTGGCAAGGGCCGGTTCCAGGCATGAGCGACATATGCGGTCGCTTAGGGCCCCCGGCCGGTAGGGCCCCCTCAACAATAAAAATGGCAATGCTTTTAGGGGGGAACTTAGTCAGGGTTTGAACCTACTTTGGAGAGCTAGAATAGTAGTACTTACAAAGTGCAGTTTCGACATTTGGATGGGCATCGGCAGTTTTTCACTTGTCAGTCACTGACAGTCACTCAATTAGCCCATGTCAGCTACACATTTTTAGATTGGTAAATTAGCCTAGCCAGCTAACATTGCTACATTTCAGAAATGGCAAATAAAATGTGTAATCTTCTTGACACATTAAGGTTGCTTACAGATCATGAAGTCAGCTAATTTCCACTCCATTCATATGCAAATCCATTTGATTCATACACTGGCTTGTCTGGCTGTCATGTTTGTATTTCAACCTGCCCGTTCCTTATTTACACTGATATAATATAATTTCAGTAGTCCACTATTATGATTTTTTTTTTAAATAGATCTTGCATAGCTCATCAGTACACCCTTGTGGTTGAATATATATGAATCTATAGCAGGTCAGAGGAAACAACAATGAATAATGTGGACCAAATAAATACCATCAAAGGACACCTTACTACTTACAATAATGAACACCTTGTGAAAACCAACTTGAAAACCAAATTTAAGATTTGAATACATAAACTGATATTTTTTGGGACAGTTGTGTCAATTTATTTTCACAGATGTTTTTGTACACTCACATGGCAATCATAGACTGAAATACTGAATTCTGGGGTGTGGAATATAAAGGAGGTGGTTACTGTCTGGGTGAGAGGTTCTGCCTGTCACTTGTTCTCAACAGGCAGCCAGTCTCGGAAAGGGGGACTTGTAGAGGAAGAGGCACTGCTGTGTTTGCAGTGCTAGTGTTTTTAGTTAATCTGTGTATCTCAAATACTGCCCTGTATGATAGCAGAAGAAAACTTTCTTAGCAGATAATGACAACTTTACAATAACAGTAGATGATGTAATGAAACGTTGGAGGGTGGTTGGTAAATCAGGTTGATCCATGTCTGTGTGTTAGGCAGAACCTCTAGGTCCTGGAGAACAGGAGCAGAGTTTCAGGATTTGGCCAGGGTTGTTCCGGTTTTTGGTCACTAGATGCCCCCATTGTGCCTTTTGACCTTTTGTTTTCCCTTGATCCCCATTATTATTTGCACCTGTGCCTCGTTTCCCCTGATTGTATTTAAACCCTTTGTTTTCCTCTGTCCTTTGCTCTGTGTTTGTATGTTAACACCCAGCCCTAGTACTCTGTGAGCGCTTGTTGATCCCGGTGGACTCTCTTGTGGAATTCTGTTTTTTGTTCTTGTTTGTTTGTTTTTGAGTATCTTTTGAGGCTTTTTGTGCTGTGCCTTCCACCTTGTGGATTTGCCTTTTTGTCTTGGAGGATTGCCTTTGTTCTTTTGGAATTCCTTTTGAGGTTGTGGAGTTACATGTTTTCCTGAAGAACTTCACTTTTTACTTCATTAAATACACTGTCTCAAGTACTGCTGTGTCTGCCTCATCTTCTGGGTTCTGCTGACTATTCGTGGCTCAGTTGGTTTAGTGACTGTTTCTCACTCCAGAAACCCGGGTTCGTAACCGGGTCCTGACACAGAGTAAAGGGAACAGGGTAGGAGACAGACTTAAACCAGCAAACACACAGGTTACACTTTACTGTTTGAAAATTTGATGGATTTGTGTGGTGTTATAAATGGTATGCACATTTCAACACTTTTAGAAGGTATCTCTAGCTGGTCCCCCTCCAACTCAGAGCAAGTGACAATCAGACTGATCTGAACTCACAGTTTCTGGTGGATGGGATACCTCCTGGGGGGCTCGGACAGTCGATGGTCCTAAAGTCATTTGGAGAGAAATTGAAGAGGTACATTTTTATAAACTCAGCATAACTATAATTTCTTGCTTTCTCAAATGTCAACCAAAGCTTAACATACTTTTGTCTATTGGGCTTCACTGAAGTGTAGGACATCAGGGCTTTCAGTGGTTGACTGTCCAACTGTAGAAGATTGTTGGCTTCCACCGAGGTAACCCTAGGAAGACAGATCAAAATATCAGTGTGAGGGAAACTAAAACTAGCTTCAGTGTCAGGTATGCGTAAATGGCTGTAAGGGATTCAGGCGCAGCAGATATTGGGTAGCAAACAGAGCCTTTTATTTAGGTGAACCAAAAGCACACGGCACAACTAAAACGAAATACAATACGGGTTGACATAACCCAGCGCAACAGTCTAACGTGCAGATACATGAAACAGAATAAACAATGCCACACAAATACATGGGGGAAACATAGGGTTAAATACACAACACATAATGAGGGAAATGAGAACCAGGTGTGTGGGAAAACAAGACAAGACAAAACAAATGGAAAATGGAAAGTGAAAAATGGATCAGCTGTGGCTAGAAGACCGGCGACGTCGACCTCCGAACACCGCCCGAACAAGGAGAGGCATCGACTTCGGTAGAAGTCGTGACGTTCAGGTTATTTTCTGTGAAAATGCTAATTGTTATTATCTGTGATTTTTTAATATTCACCTTAAAACCTGTTTGGGATAGGGGGCAGCATTTTCATGTTCGGATGAAAAGCGTGCCCAGAGTAAACTACCTGCTGCTCAGGCCCAGAAGAGAATATATGCATATTATTAGTAGATTTGGATATAAAACACTCTGAAGTTTCTAAAACTGTTTGAATGATGTCTATAACTATAACAGAACTCATATGGCAGACGTAAACCTGAGAAAATCCAACCAGAAAGTGGGAAATCTGAGGTTTGTAGTTTTTCAACTCATTGCCTATCCAATATACAGTGTCTATGGGGTCATATTGCACTTTCTAAGGCTTCCACTAGATGTCAACAGTCTTGTTTCAGGCTTCTACTGTGCAGGAGGAGCGAATAAGAGCTGTTTCAATCAAGTGTCTGGCAGAAGGCCATGAGCTGGTCACGAGCGTGTCCATGAGAGCGACCTGCGTTCCATTGCATTTCTAAAGACAAAGGAATTGTCTGGTTGATACATTATTGAAGATTTATGATAAAAACATCCTAAAGATTGATTCTATACATCGTTTGACATGTTTCTACGAACTGTAATATAACTTTTTGGACTTTGTCTGAACTTTCGCCTGGACTTGCCCGCGCCTCGTGAGTTTGGCTTTGTGAACAAAACGCGCTAACAAAAGGAGGTACTTGGACATAAATGATGGACTTTATTGAGGAACTGGGATTCCTGGGAGTGCATTCTGATAAAGATCAAAGGCAAGTGACTATATAACGCTATTTCTGAATTTTACTGACTCCACAACATGGCGGGTATCTGTATGGGTTGTTTTTGTGTCTGAGCGCTGTACTCAGATTATTGCATGGTGTGCTTTTTCCGTAAGGCTTTTTTGAAATCTGACACAGCGGTTGCATTAAGGAGAAGTATATCTTTAATTCTGTGCATAACACTTGTATCTTTTATCAAAGTTTATGATGACTATTTCTGTAAATTGATGTGGCTCTCTGCAAATTCGTCGGATATTTGAGGCGCAACATTACTGAACACAACGCGCCAATGTAAACTGAGATTTTTGGATTTAAATATGAACTTTATTGAACAAAACATGTATTGTGTAACATGAAGTCCTATGAGTGTCATCTGATGAAGATCATCAAAGGTTAGTGATTCATTTTATCTCTGTCTGCTTTTTGTGACTCCTCTCTTTGGCTGGAAAATGGCTGTATGTTTTTTTGTGACGAGGCTCTGACCTAACATAATCATATGGTGTGCTTTCACTGTAAAGCCTTTTTGAAATTGGATACAACAGGTAGATTAACAAGACGTTAAGCTTTAATATGGTGTATTGCACTTGTGAATGTATGAAAGTTAAATATTTCTTCAAAATATTTTTGAATTTCACGCTCTGCCTTTTCAGCGGATGTTGTCGAGGTGTTCCGCAAATTAACAGATGGTGACCCCAGCTAGGAGTGAAAGAGCAGCGAGGTTTCCCAGGTCTCGGCTTCCTTTCGTCCTTCGTCCAAACCAAGTAATTTGCCCGGATGTAGTAGCACTTGGTCCCCTTCTTAACTCTGCTCCGGTAGCTCTCCTTCTGTTTTTCTTTCGCCTTGACAATGTTCAGTCTCACCTTAATTGATAACAGGAATTAATGCAATTATATTTCATATTACAAATACATTTCTTACATATCTCTTGGAGAGCCAGAAAATAAATGAATAGCGGACAATCATTTTTACCTCCACATCCTCCACATCCTTCTCAGTCGGTGCCTGAAGGTGGTCCACGAAGGTGTTCTGATCTGGTTCGACAACTTAAAATGTTACCCCTTTTTTTCCTCCCCAATTTCGTGGTATCCAATGGGTAGTTACAGTGTTGTCTCATTGCTGCAACTCCCATACAGAGTCGGGAGAGGCGAAGGCCAAGACACAACCCAGCCAAGCCGCACTTCTTCTTGACCCAATGCCCACTTAACCCACAAGCCAACCACACCAATGTGTCGGGGGAAACACTGTGCACCTGGCGACCGTGTCAGCGTGCACTGAGACCGGCCAGCCACAGGAGTCACTAGTGCGCAATGGGACAAGGACCTCACTGCCGGCCAAACCCTCCCCTAACCTGGGCGACGCTTGGCCAATTGTGGGCCGCCCCATGGGTCTACCGGTTGCGGACTCTAACCCAGAATCTCTAGTGGCACAGCTAGCACTGTGATGCAGTTCTTAGACCACTGCACCACTCAGGAAGATCTGAAAGTATGTTATACAAAAATGTCAATAGACAAACAACACAAAGTAAATACCAAATTAAGAAACTACAGTATATGCAATAATTGTATATACAATTGCATTGTTTTCCTCAATCAACAGCTGCTGCTCCTGTCCGTACTCGGTGGAGGCCTGGATGCTGTTGTGTGCAAAGAGAATTACCTTCAGGTTGTTCTCCCACCATTCCTGGTACCAATCAAGGGACTTTCCCGTGCCAGTCTTGAGGGTCTAGTTTGTCCATTCACCAAACATGGAGGAGGGGGTAGGAAAGCGATATCTATTGACAATGTAAGATATCGAAATATGTCTGACTATGTACCATGGAAAAACAAATAAAACAAACCATTGGTGACAGAATATAACCTATAACATCCGTACCTTGTTCCAGCGTTCATGACCTCGGTCACTCAAGATGACCTCAGGAGAACCATGGCCTTGCCAGTCTCGTCCTTGATGGGTATCATACAAAACAAAAATGTATTTTTGGTTCCAAGCACCCTTTTAAATGGGTTTCAGAAGGGAATTTAGAGTTAAGCACTTACTCTTCCTTTACTGACCTTAATGGGTATTGCCTCCACCCTCTTGGTAAAGTGATTGGTCGCCGTCAGACACCAGCTGCTGCCATTCCTGGATTTTGTAAAGGGTCCGATGAGGTCCACCCCTAACATTTAAAGTGTTAGAAAGAAGATTACTTTATTCTGTGCCATACAGTATGCAGATTTTCATATTTGTAAGGATACTGACACACACACACTCACATTCTATAATATTGAACTCTGCTGTGGTCAAATAATGCAACCATTACAAAACAACTTATCAGGGCAAAATCTGAATTGGGACACATACCGATCATGTGCATTGGTGAAACAACTGATTCAACAAAACACTTCTGTCAGGCTTGACTGTCATGTTTTGTCATTGATTATCATGTCTTGTCCCTGTGCTTCCCCTTCTATTCGTTTCCCTCTGCTGGTCTTATTAGGTTCTTTCCCTCTTTCTATCCCTGTCTCTCCCCCTCCCTCTCTCACTCTTACCGATCAGCTGTTCCTATTCCCCTAATCAATCATTTAGTCTTCCCACACCTGTTCCCGATCCTTTTCCCTGAAAGTCCCTATTTCTCTCCTTGTTTTCCGTTCCTGCCCTGTCAGATCCTTGTCTATTGTTCACCGTGCTGTGTCTATGTATTGCCCTGTCTCGTGTTTCCCTCAGATGCTGCGTGGTGAGCAGGTGTCTGAGTCTGCAGGTTCAAGTGCCTTGAAACAGTTCTTGATCAAGGCGCTTTTGGGTCCTTGACAGGGTACTGATTGAAACATTTTGTGCTCTCTGATATGACATTCATTGAAATCATAATAATTTCAGATATAATAAATGTGATTGATAAACAAAAGATTATTTCAATTGCCCAGATGTCCACCTCCTTGACAATTCCTCGTCAGAGGAATCGGAGGTTGATTTTGGCAATCATGTGCTTCACTCCGAAATGGCCAGCATGCATCTCGGTCAGCACAGCTTCCTTCTCCTCCTTAGTAAACATCACCCTGCTGTGTGGCTGGCCATCCTTCCTCCGTAAGGTAGATATGATTGACTATCAAGTTGGAAGAGAACAGTTGTTGAAATACTCAAGTCTACAATTGCACTGCTGTCTTTCTCTCTCTCTCTGTCTGCCTTCCACTCTCTTCCCACCCCTCTCTCTCTCTCTCTCTCTCTCTCTCTCTCTCTCTCTCTCTCTCTCTCTCTCTCTCTCTCTCTCTCTCTCTCTGTCTGCCTTCCACTCTCTTCCCACCTCTCTGTTTCTCTCTCTCTCTCTCTGTCTGACTTCCACTCTCTTCCCACCTCTCCATTTCTCTCTCTGTCTGCCTTCCACTCTCTTCCCACCTCTGTTTCTCTCTCTCTCTGTCTGCCTTCCGCTCTCTTCCCACCTCTCTGTTTCTCTCTCTCTCTCTGTCTGCCTTCCACTCTCTTCCCACCTCTCTCTCTGTCTGCCTTCCACTCTCTTCCCACCTCTCCATTTCTCTCTCTGTCTGCCTTCCACTCTCTTCACACCTCTCTGTTTCTCCCTCTTCTCTGTCTGCCTTCCACTCTCTTCCCACCTCTCTGTTTCTCTCGCTGTCTGCCTTCCACTCTCTTCCCACCTCTGTTTCTCTCTCTCTCTGTCTGCCTTCCACTCTCTTCCCACCTCTCTGTTTCGCCCTCTGTCTGCCTTCCACTCTGTCTGTCTTTCACTCTCTTCCCACCTCTCTGTTTCTCTCTCTCTCTGTCCGCCTTCCACTCTCTTCCCACATCTCTCTCTCTGTATGTCTAGTGAAGACACCTAGTTAATTAAAGGCATTTGGAATGACCATAATTGCTTACACCTATCCATTTGATTGATCCGGTTTAACTTATAGCTAGACACCTCAATGAGAGACATAACTATATTGGTGGAAGCTGCTGAGGGGAGGAATGGCTAATCAACCACATGGAAACATGTTTGATATCATTCCATTAACTCCATTCCAGACATTATTATGAGCCATTGTCCCCTCAGCAGCCTCCAATGAACAATATGTATAGCTAGCAACATGCAGATGACCAACTAGCTAGATGGAAAATGGTTGTTGAAAAATGGTTGTACATAGATAGCTAAATCTGTCCAGTTATCTAATAGAAGTGAACAGCTTAACGTTACCCTGAATTGTGGAATGTTCTGAATGTTGCGCCTCTTGTGGAGATCAGTGGTGCCTTCATAGTACTTCACCTGGTTGGAAATATAAAAGAAAACCTCCTGTGTGGGATCTTGTTCTTTGTTGGTGTGCAGGAAGTTTGCACAACGAAGCTGTTCAGGCGTTGTATTCTTTATTGTTTTTGTCTTTTCTGAAGTTTCACTTTGTCAATAAAGTGCCTTGGTCTCATCCTTCCGACGACACCCATTACAAAGCTACAATAACATTTACAGTAGCTAGCTAGCTAACGTTAGCAAAAGAAAACGGTTTTGCTAGCTAGGAAAGTAGATGACAAGCCCCTAAAAGACTAGGGCTGGCCCGGTCTTTTGCCATGCACACCAGCGGTGGGTTTGACATCAAAAGAAAGATGCAAATGCAAAAAGTACAACATACCTTCTGTAAAATATGGTTATTTTGCTTTCACTGGTCCTGGGGCCCTAATAGTTGAGGTCAATGACATATTTTGAGAGATGAAGTGAAAAGGAAATTCTACACATTTGTAGAAGTTAATAAAAACGAAATCAAATATAGTCATTGCAGAAGTACTCACCCCCTTTGTTAAGGCAAGCTTAAATTAGTTCTGGAGTAAAATGTCAAAAAATAGGTTACATGGACTGAAATAATAGAGGTTGACATGATTTCTAAATGACTACCCCTTCCTCTGTCCCTCATACATACAACACCTGTAAGGTCCCTCAGTCAAGTATTGCATTTAAAGAACAGATTCAACTAAAGAGATCAGGAACCTTTCAAATGCCTCATAAAGAAGGGCAGTGATTGTTAAATGAGTAAGAATAACAAATCAGACATCGAGTATCACTTAAAGCATGGTCAAGTTAATAATTGAGCTATGGATGATGTATTAAACCACCCAGACACATCAAAGATACAGACATCACTATCAGGCCATTGACGATTTTAAAACAGCTACGGAGTTCAATGGCTGTGATGGGGGAAAAAACTGAGGATTAATCAACAACATTGTTGCGACTCCACAATAATTACCTAAATGACCGAGATAAAAAAATACCAAAACATGCAACAAGGCACTAAAGTAATACTGCAACTAAACACGGCAAAGGAACACACTTTTTGGCCTAAATGCAAAGCCTTATGTTTGGGGCAAATCCAACACAACACATCACTGAGTAAACTGCCTTCTTTATTGTCCAGCATAGTGGTGGCTGCATCATGGCATGGGTATGCTTGATATCGGCAAAGACTGGGGAGTTTTTCAGGATAAAAATAAACGGGATAGACTGCTTCAGTCTGCTTTACACCAGACACTTGGAGAGTAATTCACCTTCCAGCAGGACAATAACCTACAACACAATGCCAAATCTACATTGGAGTTGCTTACCATGAAGACAGTGAATGTTCCTGAGTGGCCTAGTTTCAATTATTATTACTTAAATCTGTTTGAATCTACTTTGTAACACAATACAATGTGAAGAAATCCAAGGGGCGTGAATATTTATGATACCCACTGTATTTGTCCCAGGTCTGATATTTGCATTTTACTGCTAAATGATTAATCATATCACCTCTGAGAGACAGGAAGAGCAGCAGGCTGTGAAGAGTAATGAATCATGTGAAAAGATGTGTCAAACTACCGCTGATGAGGTAACATTTATTATTACTTTCCCCTCCTCAGAGACTGTGTGGTGGAGGGATTCATGATGAAAGCTATCAATGACTTGAACAACAGATCTGTTTAGGAGCAGCTAATCAACGGTGTATCTGATTTGCACAGGCCATACAATCATATATATGCATTCCTACACACGTAAGAAACGCACACAGAGAAACACACACCATTTGTCTCCTGAGAGGATCGAGTTTACCCTGGCTCTGTGACCAGTAGCTTATTAAACATTAAGTTGAACAGGTTTCCTACAGGAGTACAGACCTCCCTCCACTTACTACTCTCTCCTCTACTACCCTCCTCCCTTTCTCTTCTCTCCTCGCCTCTTTTTCTCTTCTCTTCCAGCCTCTGCTTTACTTTCCATGTAGCTGTGCTGGCATTATATTAAAAACTAAAACGAAGAAAGTTGAAGCCTATCCTCTGGTCGCTCCAGCACTCCATTTGATCACAATCGCAGACAGGAAGTAAAATCCAGTAACATACAGTATTTATCCAAGGAAGTTCTAGAATGGATGGCTGCTGGGAACACAGTCCTGTTGTGATGTGACAGACTGAAGCTCAGGTGTGTATGGTGCCTAACCGTGGTCTGGGATGACATTGATGCAGAGTGCCTGGTGTTCTGTTTTATGGATTGAATGAACAGTGAAGAGTAGATTTAAAAAAAAATGAAAACTTAAACCACAGTGCCACCTGATGGAGAGAGAGAAAGAGAGAGAGATCGAGAGAAAGAAAGAGAGAGAGAGGAAATAATGAAAGATGACAAGGGCAAATGGATATCAGTGTGACATAAGTAGAAGTTTGCTCCTAGAGGAAGTTTGCATGCAGTATTAAAAGTGTTAAATACATGCTTTGGCTCAGTAAACCATTATCAGTGAAATCACAGAGAACATATAAAAATCAACATAAATAGAATGAACTCTCATCCATAAAGTAAACCCTCGTGTACACCCCCCCCATCCCCCCACCTATGGAATCTAAAAGCACCACTCTCATGTCCTATAATCTCATTAATTGACAGCTCTAATTACCGAAGACCCCTCATTTGCTTTGAGGCTGCTCTGCATGTGACTCTGATCTCCTCTGAATGCATGTGCTCTCTATCTCATTCCTGGAACTCCTGTCTTCTTCTCCTCTCAGGTCTATGAAGGTCACGTCAATTCCCTGTGTCCCATCCAGTCACAGAGCCTCTCCTTCATGCTAACACCCCCAGTCAGGAGGCCCATTAGCAGCCTGCAGACAGGAAGACCTGAGTCCGGCAGACACTTTACTGATCAGATTAGGGCTGAAATTGCATTAGTCTGAATAGGAGAGACTGTTGAGAGTGTTGACTGACCACCGTACTTCCCTTGCTACTGAGATCATATGGCCAGGATCAGTGAAGGCACACTCAACATCTTCATCTCAAGAGGGGAGATATTAACTGAATATCTTCAATAAAGAAAGGAAAAATCTGCCTTTTTCCCCTAAATTCAGTACCAATTCTGACCACTGGGAGGGGCAAGATGACTAATTTTGAGTCAGTATAATACAAATAACTCCAGTTTTGTCCTAATTCCTCACAGTATGATGAAGCCTAGATTAGATTCTAGATCAGATGGGCCCTGTTGCTTTCCCCTTATTGTTCTGGGCAGCATTGAACACAGAGAGACACTGGAGACACTGGAGCTGGAGCGTGGATAGGATACGGATGTGTGTATTGTGCCCATCATCTTCTCCTCTTCATAGTGACCTCAGTAAACCCGTACTGGCTTGGCAATGGGTCACCATACTTGGCACTGTGACTTCCTGCTGGGAAGAAGTGTAAAGCTACAGTAGCTGCTATAATATTTTCAGTGTCATGCATTCAAAATTAGATTTCACAAGAAAAAAATGTAGCCTCTCTGGCTGAGAAAGCGCTCTGCTACACGCACACATAAACCCATTTACTTCAACTGTTCAGTATGGCAGGCAGTGAAATACAAAGCCATTACATTAGAGGTATGACTGTAGAACAGTGGTGTAAAGTACTTATGAGAAAATATTTTAAAATACTTAAGTAGTTTCTGGGGCTATCTGTACATTACACTTCATATGTTTGACTACTTTCACTCCACTACATTCCTAAAGACAATATGTACTTTTTCCTCCCATACATTTTCGCTGACATCCAAAGCTCCTTACATTTTGAATGCTCAGACGGGACAGCCTGAGCATTCAAAATGTGCCGTGTTGTCATCCCTACTGCTTCTGATCTGGCGGACTCACTAAACACAAATACTGTGTTTGGAAATTATGTCTGAGAGTTAGAGTTGTCCGTAAATAAATCAAAAGAAAATCATACTGTCTGTTTTCCTTAATATAAGGAATTTGATGTATAGTATTTACTTTTACTCAGGTATGACAATTTAGTATTTTCCCACACTGTACTTAAGTACACTTAAAACCAGCCACTTTTAGTATTTTATTTTACTCAAGTATGACAATTTGGGTACTTTTTCCACCTTTCAACAAGACACTCAGGGAGGGCTGCAACCAAACAGTCACACAGAAGTCATCTGTAGGCCCTGTAAAGAGCACCAGAGGATCTAACATACTATATACCCCCTGTCCTCTGCTATCATCGTGCTGATTCCTCGTGGTGATTTTCAGGCAGAGCTCTATGAGGGCATGGGTAATACAATAACACACGGTCTTTGAACTACAGTCAGTAAAGCGTTTCAAATAGACGAGGCTGTCTGCTTGGAATCTGCTAGCAGCATCTGCATAGAAAGATCTAGAGGTTGAGAGATGGGGGAGAGCAGCAGCAGATCATCATGCAGTGACAATGTGCTTCTACATCTGCTTGGCTTGCTGTTTGGTGTTTTAGGCTGGGTTTCTGTATAAGCACTTTTACATCTGCTGATGTAAAATGGGCTTTATAAATAAATGTGATTTGATTTCGATTTGACTGTTTCTGGAACACGCTGTGGAGAAACATCTGCATAAACAGCATGAATATGAATTTTAATGACATTGATGCCACACTCAGAAGAAAAGGAAGAAAAAATCAAATCTATTGAAGAATGAATATGGAAATGAAAACAGAGATAAAAGGAGTCACAGGGGGCATCTGCTGTCCATTGAGGGAAACGCGGCCCTGTCAATCTACCCAGCAGGCACTCCAAGGGAGACAGTGCTTGGAGCTCTGTTTTGTAAACTATGTGTAAACTCTACAAGTCTCCTCATTCCCTCAGCCTAGCCTGTCCCATATTGTTGGAGGTGGAGGTTAATTAATCAAGTATAAGCAAGTATAAGCTGGAGGTTAAGCAAGTACTGCTCAGAAAATTATACAAACAGACATAAATATTGCAACCTTACTGGGTTGCTGTTCTTCAGCTCAGGTCAAAGTTTGAGAGAATACATCAGAGTTTACCATATCCCCATGTTAAATTCTGTATATTCAAACAGAACTAGCCCATAGTGTATATACAGTGGCAAGTTCACAGACTCCCAGCATAGACCTTTAACACTATCGGAAGAACAAGGGATGACTCATTAACCCTTCATGGCCCTCCTCTCTCTCTGAGAGCCCCCCAGGACCTAGTCAACCATCTCTTAATGAGCAACGATCACACGGACCACGTTTCATTATGCATGAGCTCTTAACCCTTACAGGAGCTGAGGGGATGAAAATGCTTCCCCAGTAGCAAGGAACTATTTCAGCATGCTGTGTTTTGGTTGTAGTCCTAATGAATTCAGGAATTAATTGAATGGGGGGGAGGGTTAGATGATAATGGGTCAGGTAAAGTCTAGTAGTGAAGGAAGCTTTTACATTACAACCATTTCAATCACTTTTCAGAGCTAAAGGGAAAGAAAAAAGAGAGACAGAGAGAGAGAAAGTTTCACTATTTCTATGTCCAGCAGGTGTCACTACTTGACCACTAGTCTAACCTTTTGACCCCTAACATCAGCTAATAGGTCTAGTCCTGCCCTACTCACACCCACAGCACTATCACCACCTTATACGATGTCACATCAATAACAACATGGGATATAGCAATAACAACACATTTTCAGGTTTCTATCCTGGATATATAACTGTAGAACATATGTATTAGTTGCACAACATATGTTTATCAGATGGTAAAACTTCTTGATGCACCCACCCCGTTAGCGGGATCATTTGTCAACATCTGCTGAATTGCAGAGCGACAAATTCAAAAGAAATTACTAAAAATATTTCATTTTCATGAAATCACAAGTGCAATATAGCAAAACACAGCTTAGCTTGTTGTTAATCCACCTGGCGTGTCAGATTTCAATAAAGCTTTTAGGCGAAAACAAACCAAGAGTTTACGTAAGGACACCTCTCTCAGTAGACAAAACATTACAAACAGCTAGCAGCCAAGTAGATTGGTCACGAAAGTCAGAAAAGCAATAAATTAAATAGCTTACCTTTGATGATCTGAGGATGTTTGCACTTACGAGACTCCCAGTTACACAATAAATGTTCCTTTTGTTCGAAAAATATTATTTTTATATCCAAAATACCTCCATTGGGTTGGCGCGTTATGTTCAGAAATCCACAGGCTCGAGCGGTCATGACATTGCAGACGGAAATTCAAAATAGTATCCGTAAAGTTCATAGAAACATGTCAAACGTTTTTATAATCAATCCTCAGGTTGTTTTTACAATATATAATCGATAATATTTCAACCGGGACTGTAGCTTCTTCAATAGGAGAGAGAGAGATATGTCTGCTCCAAGCTGTTGCTTTATGCAAAATGCTGCTGGTACCCAGCCATCCACTGACGCGAAGTGATCTTTCTCGCTCATTTTTCAAAATAGAAGCCTGAAACTATGTCTAAAGACTGTTCACACCACGGGGAAGCCATAGGAAAAGGAATCTGGTTGATATCCCTTTAAATGGAGTGAAGGCAGGCAATGGAACAGGGAGCTTTCAGGAAAAACAGCACTTCCGGGTTGGATTTTCCTCAGGTTTTCGCCTGCAATATCAGTTCCGTTATACTCACAGACAATATTTTGACAGTTTTGAAAACTTTAGAGTGTTTTTCATCCAAACATCAAAATACTGCCCCCTACACTCAACAGGTTTTGTTAACCATAACGTGTCATTGTTGTACAATAAATCTCTCTATGTGAAGATCAACAAATCAACCAATACAGTTATTTTATCAAGTCCTTTTTACATCATCAGTTGTCACAAAGATTACACTTCATCTCTGGGATGTCATCTACCCATATGTCCCACTTCTCTTCTCCTCCCTCCCATCCTTCCAGCCCTCCATCCCTACCCTCCACCAACACTTCTTCATATCAGCCATATTATCTCATGTACACACTCAGCCCACATGCAATCAGCCACAACACAGCATCAGCATAGGCATGAATCAAACATGAAAAACGCATTCTGTGAGCATGTACATGGGCGTGTTCGAGCGGATCCCTTTTGTCAAGTTTTTCAAAGTGTGTTGCATTATGGGGGTAAAAATTGTCCGACTTGCGCCTACATGTCGACTGCATTACTTTTACATGTGATCAAAGGTCATTCACTTTTGACTGCAAGTTTCTGTTGCTCTTTATCAGCTTCATCCTGCAGCCACCGCCTGCATTGTGGAAGGCTCTATTGTCAACCAATCATTAGAGTGTTTTTGTTTGACCCACGGCCACCCCACGCGAATGTGACCAAAGACATGACTGAAACAGGAACCAATTTCTTGTAGGCTTTGCAGTGGATAGCCTATATACAAATGAATATGATATTTGAGGCTCTCTCTCAGTAATTGATTGTACAAGGAACACACATATGATTTCAGTTTGTGAGTGTCTGACATGGGGGAGTTTGAGGACATGTTTATTTCAACATTATACAGAACATTTTTTTTAAACAACAACAAGACTGCAATGTTGATTTGAGTCTTGCTGTTGGAAAACCATATTTAG
This sequence comes from Oncorhynchus gorbuscha, assembly GCF_021184085.1. NCBI lineage: Eukaryota > Metazoa > Chordata > Actinopteri > Salmoniformes > Salmonidae > Oncorhynchus > Oncorhynchus gorbuscha. Next base: position 27,731,942 of record NC_060189.1, read on the forward strand.
TGTCAGACTTCTGGCTGTTGCAGATGAATCGGCCTGAGCGACAATTATTTGAATAATTAAATAAACGTATTGTGCACAAAAGTGATGACTAAAGTGTCTTATTAGGAATTTTCAAATCTGTCTTCTATATGTGGCCATGTATGGAAATGGTCTTTCTGGGCCAGGAAACTGCAGTTGCAAACTGTAGGAGCAGTAGAAACTGTCCTTCTAGACCTGAACCCTGACCCCTGTCTATAGTCAGTTGCTTTCGCCTTACAACTCAAGCTCATTCCATGGCTGTGGTCCAAACACTTAAAAGACACACCCTATCCCCTCAGTGGTGTAGTGGAGGTGTGCTGTCCCAGAAGTGGACACTTCTGATGACGTATCATGACGTCTGACGAGTATACACTTGCAGGGCGAGGGGTGAGGGGTGAGGGGTGAGGGGTGAGGGAGGAAGGAATGATTTTTAATGGACTACACTTGGCCGGAAATGTGTCACTCCTTCATCCCATGATGATTGTGTCTTCAGCCACCGCTGGCTTGTGGGTGCTTTTATATGCGCTACATTCAATTACGAGAGCATGTCTACTTACATGAAATATATAATTATTAATATACGCCTACTGTATGATAGCTAGCAAATTAATTAGCTAACTGACGTTAGCCTGCCTAGCTGGAACTTCTGAAGGAAAATGTTTTATTTCTACAATTTCCAAAAGATAATCAAACAAAAACAAATGTACTTTTAAGGTAGTAGCAACATTTCAGACTTATTTGCATTTGTTTTTACTGATGTACGTATGTTGACTTCTCCATTGATGTTGTTTTTAAGTTTTCTGACACTTTCCTTAGCGGATGTACAATTGTTGCAAATTGAATTATGGGGAGTTTCAGGCCCCCGAGTGAACACAACTGTTCACTCGCAAAGCTGACTAAAAGCGAGGGCTGAGGAACTTACGTTGCAAACTTCCCTTGCTTGCCTAATCATTTGGACCACCCTCCAAAATGGCGATGGGGATTCCCCCACGGGCATAAGGTGAGGGTAAGTGGACGAGGGCGTGTCTTTTAAGTGTTTGGACCGCAGCCCATGCCTCCATGTGAGAGAGGACTAAGGATCCCTGGCTGTTGAGCTGTCCTATGAAGTGCCAGATGAAATATTCATCCTCTGTATTTATAATGGAGAAGATGCTGCTGCTGCTTCCAACTCAGGCTAACTGTATAACCAAGATACAGACAAAATGTTTTGAAACTCCAATCAAATCATCACCACAAAGCATTCTGCTGGAATGCACTTGGTCAAGTTATTCTGCCTGAGTTGTACTGGTATGTACTGGTATACATCATAAATTAAATGTACAATATGTTAAATGGTGACGTACGTTAGAAGTCTCTGGTCTGAAATCTACAGGCTGGAAATGTACATTGACTGTGGTAATGAAGAGTTCAAGTGGAATAACCACAGCTGTATCACATTATAGTTAGCAAAAACATTTAGCACATAGACACACACACAGTGTAGTGGAGGTGTGCTGTCCCATGATTAGTCTACCCCCCTTTCTACATGTTCCTCTCCGTAGGACCTTGACCCCTGCTTCTAATCCTCTCAAGCTCTTCTCATCTGACCCCCAGCTCCGCACACACCCCTCTGGGTCACTGCTAGGAGCCGGGTCACCCCAAATTGAATCTGCTCCGTATCACCGAGACATTCATCACCCATTCAAGACACATATATACGGGACACTGACATTGCATTAAACATCAGAAATATATATAAATAAACACCCAGAAAATATTTTCTAAGCTGTCATTTTCTATTGCCTGATAGCTTAGAGATAAAGAGATGTATTTGAATTTGCTCTCTTCTAAGGCAGGTTCCTTTGCCTTCCAGGCAGACAGAGACAACTAGTAGTGGCAGTCATGGATTCAACATGACATTTCTGTGGCCTGGGGGGCTCTTGTCTTACCAGCTCTGTTAGAATAACATACCATCTAATGCAGACAGGTGTAGGAGATAAATACACTCAGGAAAACATAACTGTAAAACTGGATTTAACACCTTCCACTGTGAGTGCCTCACATGGTATGTAAATAACAACACACATACATACATATATACACACACACACACACACACACACACACACACACACACACACACACACACACACACACACACACACACACACACACACACACACACACACACACACACACACACACACACACACACACACACACACACACACACACACACACACACACATATATACAAAACACACACACACACACACTGCATTGGGAGATGGAGATGCCTAGATAACATACATTATAACCTATTGCAGTGTCATGTTTACCAACGGTCTAAGTACATATTGTACAAATGTAGCGATCAGTACTAGTTTGGCTTCATTTGGACTTTGCTATAGAAAATTAACCTATCAAGACACTCTTGCAGCTCAAGGGGCGGCAGGTAGCCTAGTGGTTAGAGTGTTGGGCCAGTAACCGAAAGGTTGCTAGATTGAATCCCTGAGCTGACTATTTAAAAATCTGTCGTTCTGCCATTGAACAATTTAGTAGTTAAATAAAGAAAAAAGAAAAAAGGAAAATGGAGAGCAGAGGAAAACAAAAGAATTCCATGCCCCCATTCTGTTAATGCCAATGTGGTCATACGATGGTGGAGAGAGGGGGCGGAGGGGGAAGGAGAGAGCCCAACAGGCATATGGGGTGCTGGGATGGGACAAAAGGGCAGACCATCTACCCACTGGGGGCTCATTGGAACCCCAGACATGCTTGTTACCAGGGGTGCCTTGGATGGGCCAGCAGGGGGAGAAGGAGGGGGGACCATTGGAACCCCAGACATGCTTGTTACCAGGGGTGCCTTGGATGGGCCAGCAGGGGGAGAAGGAGGGGGACCATTGGAACCCCAGACATGCTTGTTACCAGGGGTGCCTTGGATGGGCCAGCAGGGGAGAAGGAGGGGGACCATTGGAACCCCAGACATGCTTGTTACCAGGGGTGCCTTGGATGGGCCAGCAGGGGAGAAGGAGGGGGACCATTGGAACCCCAGACATGCTTGTTACCAGGGGTGCCTTGGATGGGCCAGTAGGGGGAGAAGGAGGGGGACCATTGGAACCCCAGACATGCTTGTTACCAGGGGTGCCTTGGATGGGCCAGCAGGGGGAGAAGGAGGGGGGACCATTGGAACCCCAGACATGCTTGTTACCAGGGGTGCCTTGGATGGGCCAGCAGGGGGAGAAGGAGGGGGGACCATTGGAACCCCAGACATGCTTGTTACCAGGGGTGCCTTGGATGGGCCAGCAGGGGGAGAAGGAGGGGGACCATTGGAACCTCAGACATGCTTGTTACCAGGGGTGCCTTGGATGGGCCAGCAGGGGGAGAAGGAGGGGGACCATTGGAACCCCAGACATGCTTGTTACCAGGGGTGCCTTGGATGGGCCAGCAGGGGGAGAAGGAGGGGGACCATTGGAACCCCAGACATGCTTGTTACCAGGGGTGCCTTGGATGGGCCAGCAGGGGGAGAAGGAGGGGGGACCATTGGAACCCCAGACATGCTTGTTACCAGGGGTGCCTTGGATGGGCCAGCAGGGGGAGAAGGAGGGGGGACCATTGATGTCCCCTTGCTGGCCCCCTTTCAGGAGTCTAAGCAAATACAAACACAAAAATGGATATGCATACGATAGCAAACAGACACACTCACGTAGGGAGGAGGTGTGAGACACAACAGCTGGCTCCTTTGAGAGAGACTACAATAGGAGAACTCTGCAGGAGGGAGGCAGCACCTGGCTCTCCCTCCCCCGTCCCTGACATATTCAATAGTACAAGGTTGGACGGGGGGGACGGGGGATGGGGGGGGGTGAAGTGAAGTGTGGACGGAGGGGTGCCCTGCTCCTTCAAAGTATAAAATGATCCTCTGATCTGCATGTGTATAATGTTTGACTCACCGGTTCTAATGTCAGAGCCTGTTCTTTTGAAGAAGGATGTGTGTAAACAATGTCTCCTTTCATCTTGCGGAGGATTAGAAGATTATGGATTTTAGGTCATTAACCCCCAGAAGAGCAACTTTACCAAAGAATACCACAACGGTCCTCTTGACCATGTAACAACCACAACCTGAACCACTTGGTTTCTCTGTGCAAAGCACAGGCACAGAAATCGCATAGCCACACTACCAAATGCTCCTTGTTCTCCTGTTGTAGTTTAGCCAGTGTATCTGAGGACATATGCCCTCACAACAAGGTGGGTGGTTAGCCCATCTGCCTCACACTTCCCTGCTGCAGTGTATGTGCACATTGTGTAAGTGCATATTACATTTTACATTTACATTTGTCTTTTTAGTCATTTAGCCAACGCTCTTATCCGGAGTGACTTACTGTAGTGAGTGCATACATTTTTCATACTATTTATGTGGAACACGTAAATATGTGTGTTTATCTAATGTAGTATTGATGTGTGTGTGTGTTTGGTTTTACTATCCTTGTAAGGACTAGAAGTCCTGTCAAGGGTAGTAAAACAAGGAAAATTCGGTGGGGACATTTCGCCTCGTCCCCACAAGGAAAAATATTATTTTAAGTTTAGGGGTTAAGTTTAGAATTAGGAGTTAGGTTTAGGGTTAGTGTTAGATTTAGGTTTAGGTTTATGGTTTGGGATTAAGGTTAGGCTTGGAGTTAGGTTTAGGTTTAGGATTAGGTTTGGGATGAAGGTTCGGGTAAAGGTCAGAGTTAGGGTTATGGTTAGGTTAAGGGTTAGGATGTGTGTGTGTACTGGGGCTATGCGAGGCTACACAGGTGAGGCATCCGCCTGTCATGAAGATGAAAGTAGTATCAGCAGGCTATGTGGTCATAGGCTTATGACAGTAGATAATAAATAGACACATTCAGAATATTAACAGTACAAGAGAGAGGCTGCAGGAACAGTATAGATAGGGTACAACACAGCATTAATGCCAAGACTAGAATATTAGATAACAGGCTAGAAATAATCATCTTCCCTCACAAAATGAACAAAACTGGGCTAATGCGTAAAAGGAGCAGTGTGTCCACAGAATTATCCTCACAAAACCTGAAAGGAAATGTGCATAAAGGATTCCTTGCTTTATGGGGTGGCAGAGTTTTGTGTGCGTGTCAGTGGGGTGAGGAGGTTATGACTGGCTAAGTGTGTGTTTGTGGGTCCAGTGTATTGGGGGCTGCATTCCAGATTGCTTCTTCAAAGGCAGGAACCTCCTCCTCCAGACATCTGCAGCCTGGAACATAGTGCACTTACACCCCTTTCCCAAACACACCCTCTCAGCACTCATAGGAATGCCCCTCAGTAACAGGTCCCCCTGAACGAAGTCTGTCAGACTTTCGATGTTCCCCCTCCACTAAGCATGTGCAGAGGGCTGATAGAGCAGAGCTGTGTGATGATGATGGCGACAGGCAGGCTGGTCCAGAACAGCATCACACCGTGTGGAGATGTAGCTATAGTCCCTGTGACTGACAGACGCCTGACTGGCTCTCATAGAGCAGGCTCACTCACACTGGGCCCAAGCAAAGCTTTTCCTCAGGAGAAGTCAACTGCCTAGCTTTCCCTGAAAAAAACTATCTGTATTTTGGAACTCTGTTCTTTGATTTCACTAAACTTTAACATTCTGTCATAAAGAGCATGTGTAATACTTCATTAATAAATTACTATAGTAAGTGCCAATTACATTTTTTTCCAACTGCTTTATACAAGTTTTCAAAACTGTCTCCTTTTTTTCAAAACTCTACACACAATTCCCAAAACTGCACACACAAAATGCAAAATGCCTCACATCTCCTTCAAAATGTAACACTGCATTCAAAATGACATAAACACATGTCAGAACGAAGCATTTGCATCAAATGGCAAACACTGCTTTCATAATAGTACATTTTTGGATATACCATGTAAACATTCTTTCATAGGCTTATATCTACATTTCAATACAATGTTCTACAGTGAAAGTAATCTGCTGAGAGGGGTAACAAGTACACTGTCAAATCAAATCAAATCAAATTTGATTTGTCACATACACATGGTTAGCAGATGTTAAATGCGAGTGTAGCGAAATGCTTGTGCAATGTAGAAACAGAAGATATTTATTAGGCCAAACATTACTGTTGTATACAGTAGCTTACAAGAAAAACATAAACATATGTGAACCAAAAGTATATTCTTTAGAATACAGTAAAGAACACAATTGTGTGTGTGGGGTATCACAAGATACGTTTTCTCTTGCCAAACATCGAGGGAAGTATCTCCTAGCATGGCGTATCCACCCTTGGACAGAGGCAACCTCTATGTCCCCACATGCGTCCTCCATTGGCTGGAGTGATGGCAGCACACATAGTTATATTACCCCCACGCTGTCCAGGGACATTGGTAATTGCCTGTCTGTCCTATTACATTTCTTCCGCGGCGCCTGGTTTTGGTGAGGTTGAAGCCAACCTCATCCACATAAATAAATTCATGGCGAATTACATGGCCATCCAGCTCCAATACTCTCTGTAACAGACAAAAGGATATACAGATGAGTAAATATGGTATGTCTGAAGTACTGGAAGTAGTGTTGTCATGTCGCATATTCTTGACTGTCAGAGTTTCTCTCAAATGGCACCTTGTAAAGTTGTTTCATCGTCACTCGGTGCCGTTGGAGGATGCGTTGTATGGTCGACAGGCTGACAGCATTGATGTTGTTAAATATGGTGTCATTATTCAAGATATGCTCTCTTATCTCTCGAATCCTAATTGCATTGTTGGCCAAAACCATATTTATAATTGCAGTCTCTTGTACATCTGTAAACAAGTGTCCTCGTCCTCCATGATGTCTTTGCCTTTCCACTCTGTACAGAATTCAAACACAGTATGTGTTCAGCATAGGAACTGTAAATAATGTACAAAAAAATGTAGTACAGCATGATAACCAACCTCATTCATTCAATGCAGTGCAGTAAATGGATGGCTTAGAGTTACAAATGTTTATGCAATACTATGCAGTCATACGTATTTTACAGTACATTACTGTAATGCTAAAATAGTCCTTAGATAGTTGCATACCTGTTCTCATTTCTGAAGGTTCGAATTATGGACGCCACTGTAAATCGACTCAAGTTGGGCTGGACTCTCTCATGGTCAAACCGTGGTCAAACAAGTGTCGCCCTAATCTCATCAGAGATGGCTCTCCTTCCTTCTCTTCTTTGTCCTCTTCCTCTTCCTCCTACTCCTTTTGCTCTCTGTCCATTGTTGGTATCCATTGTTCAAAACAGGTAATCTGACCTTTGACCTATTTAAAGGCCTATACTACAGTAAAGCAGTGATTGGTTAGTGATCAGTTAAGCTATTAGTGTTTGTACATGTGAGGAGTGCGTGTGTGACCTGGTGAATAAGTGTAGCATTTTGATTGCGTTTGGAAAAGGAAAGCAAGTCGCTTCCTGTTAGATTTTTGTGTTTTAAGTAGAGAATTGTGTGTAGTGTTTTGAAAAAAAGTGTTTTATGCAATTGACAACTGAGTCAAAGGCTGGGAAATAGCTTATGGTTTTGGATATTTGGTGTGTAGTTTTGCACTTTGAGTGAGAGGTTTCAAAAATCGTGTGACGTGAAAAGATGTTGTGTGTAAGCAGTTGGAAAAAAACTGTAAGTGCCAAATATGGTAACGCAACAGGGTTGATGATTTCGTCTTAAATCAGCCAAAATCCCCCTGTGACAAGGGAATGGAAGCTTGTTTTGTGCAATAGGGAGTGGCAGTTGAATGCAAGCTTGACAAAAACATTTCTATCTACGGTAACAGGGTTGACATGTTATGCTGGAACTGCTTAGTTTTCCACCCCAAAACAAAACATTGTAGAACCAGCTCACCTACTTTTACACTCTGATTTGACAATTAGATGTTCAATGTTTCTGTAGATTTTTTAAAAGGAATAGTTTCACCATAATAAAACAAGAGTTCAGTTCACGTAAGAGAGTCGACCTTAAAATGAGGGACAGAGGTAAATGAATCACTAATTACATTAAATAAATATTAACCTTCAGAAAGGACATTGTCAAAGCAACAAAATAATTAGGGCTTTACAATGATGGTGAAAACGTTGAGAAATGTGGGGTTTAAGTGGGTTAAAGTCTTCCTAGAAGTCAAATAGGTGCACAGAGGGACATGTCAAAATGCTGAATTTTGGCACTTTAGCAAGTGCATAGATCTTGATATGAGACAAAACGAAGATTGCCCAAGTCCAATTTTGGGAATTTTTGAAAATAAGATATTCAGTGCCCCCCCCCCCCCCTCTGAAGATATGGTGCCCACACTGAACTGATGAATAAAAAGTTATAGCCAATAAGATGTGAAAAGTGGGTCAGAGAATGACTCAGCAGAATCTCTGTTCAGAGCTGCTGCCTGCCAGGCTGCCTGCCACTATGTTTCACCCTCCGCCCAAACTTTCAAGGGCTCCTGCATTTTAATGCTCAGCACGTACTATTACTCCTCGCTTGCTACAGCAGCTAATGTACTCACAGTCAAAGAAAGGCTGTGTCGTGACATTCTCTCACAGTCACTCACTTACACATGCACACAAACATACAAAACAAAACACACATAGAAGCCACAGAGTGTGTGTGTGTTTGTGTGTGTGTGTGTGTGTACGCAATAGTTAGGCCTGTTCCTGGGGCATAGCTGTGCATGGTGCATTTTGCTAGTCTTTGATAATGCCTGCAGAGGGGGGAGGGGGCCACAAGTGAGAAGCAGGGGACATTTTGGGGGGGGGGGCAGACTGAATGGGTTTAATTGTTTTACTTGGCTGATTGACTTATGGGGATATGAAAGGCAGCGGCCTGCTGCCACAGGGGTGGGAGAGAGGAAGTGTGTGTGCGTGTGTGTGTTTAGGGGGTGACAGGACTCTACAGGAGCATCTGTTGAGGCACGGGCCAGATGGAGGGTGTGTGAGGGGCCTTGTGTGGAGGCACGAGCTCCATTCTCTCTATTTTTATCCCTCTGCCTCCCTCTCTCTCTCTCTCTCTCTTTCAGTCATGCATTTTGCTTCAATAGAGACTCCATAGCCCTGACAGATGTGTCACTACTACACTGGAGCACCACGGAGTAAACAAAGGAGGGGAGACTGTTCAGTCCAACTAACCAGGCCTGCTCAGCCCCTGACCAAACACAACCCAGTCAGACCTACAAAGAGACTGAATAAGACATGCTAACATACATGCATCCAACCCCCCCTAGACACACACACCCCTCCTAGAGCTTCACTGTCACCGCACTGCGTGTCCGCATCACGTGTAACGTTTGTTAACCATAAACACTGGAGACAGATGCACTGGGCTCTCTCTCTCTCTGTGTTGTGTAACATAATAGAGAGGGCACAGTGAAGCAGAGGAAGCACTGACAGTAGATGGCAGTCGTCTGTGATCTATGGCAGTTAGCATGGGAAACTATGTGTGTAGCTTTCAAGAACTGCCACTTTAGGGCTCAGTCCCAGTCAAAGCCTGTCATTTCATTCCATCTTATAATCATAGAACTACTAATTACCAGGGGAGGAGGAACAGCAGGGCTAGCACATAGAGGGAGAACTGAAGGACTGAGGAAGAGAGAGAAAAAGAAAGAGGGAAAGAGTGAAACAAAAAGAGGTAGAGAGAGCGAAAGAGAGAAAAGTTCCAAGCTCCATGGCCTTGTCCCTGTCGAGAGATTTAAAGAGAGAAAAAAGAAATAGAGAGAGCAAGAGAGCGAGAGAGCGAGAGAGAAAAAGAGAGAGAGAGAAATCTCCCAGCTCCGTGGCCTTGTGCCTGTGGTTCTGTAGTAGATGATACTGTATACGTAGAACTCACACCCATCTCATCTCCCCTCCGCTCCTCTCTCTCCTGGTTACCCAGCTGCTAAGGTGATGGTATCATGTCTGGAGGGAGATGAGGGAGAGGGACTCGGTGTGCGTGCGTATGTTCGTGGGTTTGTGTGTGTGTATGGGGGGGACATCACTTCACTGCCTGGAAACACATGAGTCAACTGGTACATAAGCGGGTTACATCACTGGAGAGAAACCAGGGGAGAACGTCTGCCCCCTCTCATTGAAGCCACGGAGGTTCAAGGCTGACCGCAGTACTGCAGGATTTGTTAGCAGAAAACAAGATACCCATTGTAGTGAATGGAAAAAATGGCAATCTTTGTAATCAATCTTTCAATTTTTGAAGACAATCATGGTACCAATAATTGTTTCTAATACACCAGATGTGTGCTTCAGACGATTATAAGTTCTAAGGATAATTTAGTTGCTAACGGCTGCCTTCAACTTGAGTTACTCAATGAGAGGGGGCAGCACTGAGTGGGCCTGCAACGTCACTTCCTGGAGAAGCTCAAACTGCGTATGTGACGCCATCTTAACCGACTTGATTTTGGCTTCAATATGCTGCTGAGTCTTAAAACAACAACAACAACAACCAAAACAGGACTGAATGGGGTCCCATTATTGATAGCTTTGTCCATTCATATATACAGTCATGGGCAGAAACACCAGTCCCTCCTACATCGTCCCTGGACATGCTTGAAGATTATATATAAAACATGTTGTTTATTTGACTTTTATATGACCAGGTTATTCATTGAGAACACACCATCTATCACGATAATGACCTGGGTGGTCAAGAGGTGAACGATTGAACGTAGTGAGTAAACTTCCACTGTAGCATACCCCACCTATTACACCACTCTGGGCGAGAACGTTGCCGATTCCCAGGAGAAATTAACATCAGCAGAGATAGTGTATCTGTATACTTCATCCCTGTGCTGCTCACTGCCTCTCCCTCTACCATAACGCCTGGAGTTTTCAAGCACACACACACGCACGGACATACACACACACACACACACACGCACACACACACACGACACACACACACACGCACGGACACACACACACACGCACACGGACACACGGACACACACGCACACGCACGCGCACGGACACACACACGCACACGCACACACACGCACGCGCACGCACACACACACACACACACACACACACACACACACACACACACACACACACACACACACACACACACACACACACACACACACAACGCCTATGAACTGTTCTGACAAGTCATGGCGACTCACAGGGGCAGGAGAGAGGGTCACATGCCACGATGCACATGGCGTGATTGACTGGTTGCAAAGCTGTGCCTCAGTTAAACTCCCCTTCTTCATCAAACCACAATCCTTAGATGGCTCTTTAATGTAACATATCCTCTTCATCTTCAGCATAGTTCACTCTTCAAAGTTAAACAAGAAGTCCTGTTGTTGGCTTTTACTGTAAGCCTCCAGTCTAAAGATCCACAAGCACATCCTCTGACGTTATAATCATCCTATTGGTTCTGATAGAAAACAAGGGTTCATAAGTTCTGTTTGACCTTCCTACCTGGGTTGTGTTGCTGACTAATCAGACACAGTCAGCTGATCTGTACAGTATTACAGATGTAGGCAGCTTGATTAACAGCTCAGACCACAGAGAATACATTACTTTATTTGACTATTTCAGGAACAGACACTGACATGTTATTTCCCACAGCATTGGATCATTTGCTAATGCACTTAATAGGCATACCTAATCTGCCATGGTAGGGGAAAACCCACCATAACTTACAGTGCCTTCAGAAAGTATTCACACCCCTTGACTTCTCCCACATTTCGTTGTGTTACAGCCTGAATTTTTATTTTACCATTATTTAACTGGGCAAGTCAGTTCAGAACAAACTCTTATTTTCAACGACGGCCTAGGAACAGTGCCTTGTTCAGGGGCAGAATGACAGATTTTTACCTTGTCAGCACAGGGATTTGATCATGCAATTTTTCAGTTACTAGTCCAGCACGCTAACCACTAGGCTACCTGCCTAGTGAAGTTGTTTGTCACTGGCCTAAACACAATACCCCATAATTATAAAATGGAATTATGTTTAGATATTTTTACAAATTAATAAAAAATGAAAAGCTGAAGTGTCTTCAGTCAATAAGTAAAACTTTGCTTATCACGTCACATAATAAGTTGCATGGACTCTGTGACTGTGCAATAATAGTGTTTAACGGGATTTTTTAATGACTACCTCATCTCTGTCCCCCACACATACAATTAACTGTAAGTTTCCTCATTCAAGCAGTGCATTTTTAACACAGATTCCAATGCCTCGCAAAGAAGGGCACCTACTGTTAGATGGGTAGAAAAAAGCAGACATTGAGTATCTCTTTGAGCATGGTGAAGTTATTAATTACATTTTTGGAAGGTGCAGCAATACACCCAGTCTCTACAATGACACTAACATGACACAAGGCGAGACCCAGATGCAGATGGTTGGAGTCTTACAATGTTTATTAATCCAAAAAGAGTGGGCAAGAGAATGGTTGTGGACAGGCAAAAGATCATAGTCCAGGAGGTACAGAATGGCAGACAGGCTCGTGGTCAAGGCAGGCAGAAAGGTCAGGCAGGCAGGTACAGCGTCCAGAAACAGGCAAGGGTCAAAACCGGGAGGACTAGAAAAAGGAGAATAGCAAAAAACAGGAGAAACGGGAAAACTGCTGGTTGACTTGGAAAAACATACAAGACGAACTGGCACAGAGAGACAGGAAACACAGGGATAAATACACTGGCACAGAGAGACTGGAAACACAGGGATAAATACACTGGCACAGAGAGACTGGAAACACAGGGATAAATACACTGGTACAGAGAGACTGGAAACACAGGGATAAATACACTGGCACAGAGAGACAGGAAACACAGGGATAAATACACTGGCACAGAGAGACTGGAAACACAGGGATAAATACACTGGCACAGAGAGACTGGAAACACAGGGATAAATACACTGGCACAGAGAGACTGGAAACACAGGGATAAATACACTGGCACAGAGAGACTGGAAACACAGGGATAAATACACTGGCACGGAGAGACTGGAAACACAGGGATAAATACACTGGCACAGAGAGACTGGAAACACAGGGATAAATACACTGGTACAGAGAGACTGGAAACACAGGGATAAATACACTGGCACAGAGAGACTGGAAACACAGGGATAAATACACTGGCACAGAGAGACTGGAAACACAGGGATAAATACACTGGCACAGAGAGACTGGAAACACAGGGATAAATACACTGGCACAGAGAGACTGGAAACACAGGGATAAATACACTGGCACAGAGAGACTGGAAACACAGGGATAAATACACTGGCACAGAGAGACTGGAAACACAGGGATAAATACACTGGCACAGAGAGACTGGAAACACAGGGATAAATACACTGGCACAGAGAGACTGGAAACACAGGGATAAATACACTGGCACATAGAGACTGGAAACACAGGGATAAATACACTGGCACAGAGAGACTGGAAACACAGGGATAAATACACTGGCCAAAAAGGGTTATACCTGGAACTAAAAAGGGTTATAATCTGGAACCAAAAAGGGTTATACCTGGAACCAAAAAGGGTTATATCTGGAAAAAAAGGGATAAATACCTGGAACCAAAGGGTTATAACTGGAAACAAAGGGTTATATCTGGAACAGAGAGACTGGAAAAAGGGTTATACCTGGAACCAAAAAGGGTTATATCTGGAACCAAAAAGGGTTATACCTGGAACCAAAAAGGGTTATACACTGGAACCAAAAAGGGTTATACCTGGAACCAAAAAGGGTTATACACTGGCAAAAAGGTTAGACTGGAAACAAAAAGGGTTATATCTGGAACCAAAAAGGGTTATATCTGGAACTGGAAAAAGGGTTATACCTGGAACCAAAAAGGGTTATATCTGGAACCAAAAGGGTTATATCTGGAACCAAAAAGGGTTATATCTGGAACCAAAAAGGGTTATACACTGGAACCAAAAGGGTTATATCTGGAACCAAAAAGGGTTATATCTGGAACCAAAAAGGGTTATATCTGGAACCAAAAAGGGTTATATCTGGAACCAAAAAGGGTTATACCTGGAACCAAAAAGGGTTATATCTGGAACCAAAAAGGGTTATACACTGGAACCAAAAGGGTTATACCTGGAAAAAAGGGTTATACCTGGAACCAAAAAGGGTTATATCTGGAACCAAAAAGGGTTATATCTGGAACCAAAAAGGGTTATATCTGGAACCAAAAAGGGTTATACCTGGAACCAAAAAGGGTTATATCTGGAAACAAAAAGGATTATACCTGGAACCAAAAAGGGTTATATCTGGAACCAAAAAGGGTTATACCTGGAACCAAAAAGGGTTATACTGGAACCAAAAAGGGTTATATCTGGAAACAAAAAGGGTTATATCTGGAACCAAAAAGGGTTATATCTGGAACCAAAAAGGGTTATACCTGGAACCAAAAAGGGTTATATCTGGAACCAAAAAGGGTTATACCTGGAACCAAAAAGGGTTATATCTGGACCCAAAAAGGGTTATATCTGGAACCAAAAAGGGTTATACCTGGAACCAAAAAGGGTTATATCTGGAAAAAAAGGGTTATACCTGGAACCAAAAAGGGTTATATCTGGAACCAAAAAGGGTTATACCTGGAACCAAAAAGGGTTATACCTGGAACCAAAAAGGGTTATACCTGGAACCAAAAAGGGTTATATCTGGAAAAAAAGGGTTATATCTGGAACCAAAAAGGGTTATATCTGGAACCAAAAAGGGTTATACCTGGAAAAAAAGGGTTATACCTGGAACCAAAAAGGGTTATATCTGGCAAAAAGGGTTATATCTGGAAAAAAAGGGTTATATCTGGAAAAAGGGTTATACCTGGCAAACAGGGTTATATCTGGAACCAAAAAGGATTATACCTGGAACCAAAAAGGGTTATATCTGGAAAAAAAGGGTTATACCTGGAACCAAAAAGGGTTATACCTGGAACCAAAAAGGGTTATACCTGGAACCAAAAAGGGTTATATGAAACCAAAAGGGTTATATCTGGAACCAAAAAGGGTTATACCTGGAAAAAAAGGGTTATATCTGGAACCAAAAAGGGTTATATCTGGAACCAAAAAGGGTTATATCTGGAAAAAAAGGGTTATACCTGGAACCAAAAAGGGTTATATCTGGAACCAAAAGGATTATACCTGGAACCAAAAAGGGTTATATCTGGAACCAAAAAGGGTTATACCTGGAACCAAAAAGGGTTATACCTGGAACCAAAAAGGGTTATATCTGGAAAAAAAGGGTTATACCTGGAACCAAAAAGGGTTATATCTGGAAAAAAAGGGTTATACCTGGAACCAAAAAGGGTTATATCTGGAACCAAAAAGGGTTATACCTGGAACCAAAAAGGGTTATATCTGGACCCAAAAAGGGTTATATCTGGAACCAAAAAGGGTTATACCTGGAACCAAAAAGGGTTATATCTGGAACCAAAAAGGGTTATACCTGGAACCAAAAAGGGTTATATCTGGAACCAAAAAGGGTTATATCTGGAACCAAAAAGGGTTATACCTGGAACCAAAAGGGTTATACCTGGAACCAAAAAGGGTTATATCTGGAACCAAAAAGGGTTATATCTGGAACCAAAAAGGGTTATACCTGGAACCAAAAAGAGTTATACCTGGAACCAAAAAGGGTTATATCTGGAACCAAAAAGGGTTATATCTGGAACCAAAAAGGGTTATACCTGGAACCAAAAGGGTTATATCTGGAACCAAAAAGGGTTATATCTGGAACCAAAAAGGGTTATATCTGGAACCAAAAAGGGTTATACCTGGAACCAAAAAGGGTTATACCTGGAACCAAAAAGGGTTATACCTGGAACCAAAAAGGGTTATATCTGGAACCAAAAAGGGTTATACCTGGAACCAAAAAGGGTTATATCTGGAACCAAAAAGGGTTATACCTGGAACCAAAAAGGGTTATACCTGGAACCAAAAAGGGTTATACCTGGAACCAAAAAGGGTTATATCTGGAACCAAAAAGGGTTATATCTGGAACCAAAAAGGGTTATATCTGGAACCAAAAAGGGTTATACCTGGAACCAAAAAGGGTTATATCTGGAACCAAAAAGGATTATACCTGGAACCAAAAAGGGTTATATCTGGAACCAAAAAGGGTTATACCTGGAACCAAAAAGGGTTATACCTGGAACCAAAAAGGGTTATACCTGGAACCAAAAAGGGTTATACCTGAAACCAAAAAGGGTTATATCTGGAACCAAAAAGGGTTATACCTGGAACCAAAAAGGGTTATATCTAGGGTTATACCTGGAACCAAAAGGGTTATACCTGGAACCAAAAAGGGTTATATCTGGAACCAAAAAGGGTTATACCTGGAACCAAAAAGGGTTATACCTGGAACCAAAAGGGTTATACCTGGAACCAAAAAGGGTTATACCTGGAACCAAAACGGGTTATACCTGGAACCAAAAAGGGTTATACCTGGAACCAAAAAGGGTTATACCTGGAACCAAAAGGGTTATACCTGGAACCAAAAAGGGTTATACCTGAAACCAAAAAGGGTTATATCTGGAACCAAAAAGGGTTATACCTGGAACCAAAAAGGGTTATATCTGGAACCAAAAAGGGTTATACCTGGAACCAAAAGGGTTATACCTGGAACCAAAAAGGGTTATACCTGGAACCAAAAAGGGTTATATCTGGAACCAAAAAGGGTTATATCTGGAACCAAAAAGGGTTATACCTGGAACCAAAAGAGTTATACCTGGAACCAAAAAGGGTTATATCTGGAACCAAAAAGGGTTATATCTGGAACCAAAAAGGGTTATACCTGGAACCAAAAAGGGTTATATCTGGAACCAAAAAGGGTTATATCTGGAACCAAAAAGGGTTATATCTGGAACCAAAAAGGGTTATACCTGGAACCAAAAAGGGTTATACCTGGAACCAAAAAGGGTTATATCTGGAACCAAAAAGGATTATACCTGGAACCAAAAAGGGTTATATCTGGAACCAAAAAGGGTTATACCTGGAACCAAAAAGGGTTATACCTGGAACCAAAAAGGGTTATACCTGGAACCAAAAAGGGTTATACCTGGAACCAAAAAGGGTTATACCTGAAACCAAAAAGGGTTATATCTGGAACCAAAAAGGGTTATACCTGGAACCAAAAAGGGTTATATCTGGAACCAAAAAGGGTTATATCTGGAACCAAAAAGGGTTATACCTGGAACCAAAAAGGGTTATATCTGGAACCAAAAAGGGTTATACCTGGAACCAAAAAGGGTTATACCTGGAACCAAAAAGGGTTATACCTGGAACCAAAAAGGGTTATATCTGGAACCAAAAAGGGTTATATCTGGAACCAAAAAGGGTTATATCTGGAACCAAAAAGGGTTATACCTGGAACCAAAAAGGGTTATACCTGGAACCAAAAAGGGTTATACCTGGAACCAAAAAGGGTTATATCTGGAACCAAAAAGGGTTATACCTGGAACCAAAAAGGGTTATCCTATGGGGACACCTGAAAACCCTTTTGGAACCATTTCTTTGTAGGGACTGGGGATTTTTCAGGATTAAATAGAAACCTGGTTCAGTCTGCTTTGAATTCCCCTTTCAGCAGGACAATAACCTAAAACACAAAGTCAAATCTACACTGGAGTTGTATACCAAGAAGACAGTGGATGTTCCTGAGTGGCCGAGTTACAGTTTTGACTTAAATCTGCTTGAAAATCTATGCCAAGACTTGACAATGGTTGTCTAGCAATAATCAACAACCAACTTGACAGAGCTTGTAGAGTTTTGAAAACAATAATGGGAAAATATTGTGCAATCCAGATGTGCAAAGCTCTTAGAGACTTACCAAGAAAGACTTACAGCTGTAATTGCTGCCAATGGTGATTCTAACATATACTGACTCAGTGGTGTAAATACTTATGTAAAATATATATTTCACGTTTTCACTTTGTCATTATGGGGTTTTGTATGTAAATGTTGAGCTAAAAAATATTTAATACATATTGAATTCAGGCTGTAACACAACAAAATGTGGAATAAGTCAAGGGGTATGAATACTTTCTGAATGCATTGTGTATCATAACTCCCATTGAAGGGCAATTCCCATACAGTACGTATATGGAAATAATGCTGGTGCATGTAGGCCTAAACATTTATCACACATTGTGCAAAGGCTCCCGAGTGGCGCAGTGGTCTAAATCACTGCATCTCTGTGCTAGAGGCCTCACTACAGACACCCTGATTTGAATCCAGGCTGTATCTCAACCAGCTGTGATTGGGAGTCCCATAGGGTGCCGTATAATTGGCCCAGCGTCGTCTGTGTTTGACTGGTGTAGACTGTCATTGTAAATAAGAATTTGCTCTTAACTGACTTGCCGAGCTAAATAAAGGTTAAATATATTTGTTTTTTTATGGGAAATGTGTTTTGATTTCCTCGTGTCACTTTTACACTAACTCAAAGCTATTTATGGGTATGCCAGGCAATCAGGGGCAAACAGCTTACTTATATGTGAGCTCTAAAGTTAAAAACTGGACAGAGAGTTACATTTTTATTTAGCTTGGTGGAGAAGTAATAAGAGTGATTTCAACGTGGACTTGCCACATTATAATTCTGTTGACTCTGGAGGAAGGTACGATGGGGCACTGATGTGGTAATCTGGCCCTGGCTACACTAGCAACTTTTATTAAATGATTGATTCTATGTATTATATGATTCAATATATTACTTGGCATCCTGTATTTTTTGTTCACCTCCTCCAGTAGTGTTGCACACTGTCTCTCTGGCTCTGTTTGAAAGGGCGCACTGGTGACCACTCGCAAGTCGCAACACTTTGGTCGCGTTCCACTGCTCAACCAATGGTTGCGTGACATGTCATGTCAACCAATGGTTGCGTGACATGTCATTGACTCTGCTGTTGGGCACCAGATTGCTAAAACTTATGATGTGGTTAACTAATTTTTTTTTTTTAAATAGGTCAGAAACACCTGGGCAGAGGAACGCAGCCGTATACTGTAGGCCCCCCCATACTCAACAGGCGGACCATGTTCATATGAACACACATAAGACATGGCAAAATGTTTAGAATTGCAGGAAATGTGCTTTAAAACTGCTAAATTGTATCTCTGCCACATGGCAACTTTTTTGGAATTGCAGGAAATTAGCTTTAAAACTTCAAAATGTGCTCTCCGCCAACAAGAAGGGTGTGAACAGTTTTAACAGTTTGGGATCACGTGGGTTGTGAGGTGGGGTTTGTTACTATGCCGATAAAAGACAATATCCATTCTGACCTTTGCCACCTAGGAAATTTGCGTGAGCGGAATTTCACAAATAGTATTTGGGTACCCCTGACATAGGCTGCCTTGCCCTGTGTATTGATCAGGACAACTGCTTGTTGAGATAACGTGTGTTGTTAAGCTTTCCTGTTATAGACTACACTCAGCTGCATGAGTGATAGGCCGATGTTAAGCTATAGGCGTTTTTCCTTTTGTGTCTAAGACAGACACTTTTTCTGGTTTGTATTTTTGACACTTTGTCATTTCTCAATTTTTAGTGATCCAAACCCCATGTAAAAAGGTGCACTGTTATCACCGGGCTGCACTGTACATTACAAATGTATTGCACCATATTTTTTTCTCTCTGGTAGAGTCTGTGTTCTCAGGCCTTCCTAACTAGACTGCTGGATCTCGTTATATCTTCACACCCTCCTCACTACCACCAACACCCTTTCTCAAACCTTCCTAACCAAGAAATATCCGGGACTAACTCGGTGCA
The DNA here is from genome assembly GCF_021184085.1 of Oncorhynchus gorbuscha. Classification (NCBI taxonomy): domain Eukaryota; kingdom Metazoa; phylum Chordata; class Actinopteri; order Salmoniformes; family Salmonidae; genus Oncorhynchus; species Oncorhynchus gorbuscha. Next base: position 27,751,645 of record NC_060189.1, read on the forward strand.
GATCTGAGGCGGTGCACGGCATGGTGGAGTAGGGGTTGGGGGTTATGGGGTTTGAGGGGTTAATGTGGTAGAGGGAAGCCCAGCAGCTAACAGCAGCTCAATTTAGCGAGAGCACTGTGTATTTTGTGACGCATGGTCTTGTCATTATCAAGCAGGTTTCCATTGCCTATATGTTGGGGTTGCCTCTCCAGAGGGAAGCTTTCATGGTTAAGTAACAGTCCCTCCCTCCCGCTCAGTCGGCATGTTGAGGCAGGCCTCACTCTGGATAAGAAATTAAAGCCAATAGTTTTTACTGTTTTATAAGGTGAGTGGTTGGTTTTCATCTAGAGAGGATTACATGTTGTCACCAAACTGGCAACATAAGTCTTTCAGTAGCTATTTGAAAATATCCTGCTGGTACAATATTTATTCAGTTGACTTTGAGCTTCAATCACGTCATACATCCCAATAACAGCTAATATTGGCTCCTTTTTTAAACTTTATAAAATGTGTGTTGTTGTTGTTTCTCTGTAATATTACTAGCCACCTAGCATTTTTATGAAGGTGACTTTAGCTAGCCGAGAGAAGTTCCCAATCTCCCAACCTCATAACTAGCTACTAAGAAGCCATTTCAGGATATCAAGTTAGAGTAGCTAGCTTGTCTAACCGTCTTAGCTGGCATACCTGCCGGCAAAGTTGGCAGACTTTGGTAGAAAAACAAGCAATAACTAAATGTACTAAATAAGACTCAAATTCCTTTTAATCATTCCCCCAGATGTTAGCAGAGTGCAGAGGATCATATTTAGTTTCTTTAAAAAAGAACCAGCAGTCAGACACAGAAAACTCAAGAGGTATGCTTAGCTATGCAGAAAAATCTATATGTATATTTTTACATATAATTAAGCATAATGATTATGTATTTAGATTGCAGGAAAAAGCTGTTTCAGGTGTTTGAAAAATGCTCAATTCTCCAACTTGGGGAGCCCCACAGCTATCCTCACATACTTTGTGCACCCTCAGATTTTTGGGGTGCATGATGCTCCTGCCTGCACACCTCGCCTCCTCCCCCTGGTGTGAGTGAGTGTGCCCGTGTATGTGTTACCGTGAATCTCATCAGGGCCATAGAGACATAGTGGAGATTTACCGTCTGAGACAAGGGAGTGGGTGGAAGAGAGGGCAGACAGGTACCAGGTCTCTGTTTCGCTGTCACTGGCCATCCATGTCACCCCCTCACCTCCCTCCCTCCCTCCCACACACACACACACACACACACACACACACACACACACACACACACACACACACACACACACACACACACACACACACACACACACACACACACACACACACACACACACACACACACACACACACACACACCAGCTCCTTTCCAAACAGTTGCTGGCCAGGACACACATCTCAAACACACAGAC